>NC_138306.1:26287500-26970000 GCF_965601325.2 Salmo salar
CTGTCTTTAGCTACCCTTAGCGACCTCTGTAAATTAATTGCTTTCTGATATTGACTCCAGTCTACAAAATGCTGCAGAACACTTTTCATCACTGCAACACTGCAACACCTGGGAAATACATTCTCTCCACTCCAGGAAACTTATTACATGAGGGTTACACATGGACGCTCATGAAGACGCATGCATGCACACACACACTCACAGAAGCACAGATGCACACACACACACATTCCTTCATTTCTTCCTTGTTCTTCAATCATAGGTTGATGATGACCATTACACAATTCATTGGGATGAGTCTGGGGTACGTTGAGCACGCAGATGGCTGATGAGACCAATCTGAGCCCGGAACACTCTTTGGCACACTGGACATGATATGTTGGTAGCAGTCTCCTCAGGGACGGCTCTGTTCATACTGGTCTGTATGAACAATGGCGCACAATGGGATTGCCTTACATTTGTCCAGCTTTATCCACTGACTAGGGAAACGCTGACTAGGGAAACGTTCCCGCTGTTCTTAGTGCCTGTCTGCACGTTCAAACTAAAACAATGTAAGTAATAATTCCAAGCATCTGCCTTTAACCCTAGGAAGCTCTTTGCCACCTTCTCCTCCCTCCTAAATCTTCCTCCCCCTCCCCCCCTCCCTCTCTGCGGATGACTTTGTCAACCATTTTGAAAAGAAGGTTGACGACATCTGATCCTCGTTTGTTAAGTGAAACGACACCGCTGGTCCTGCTCACATTGCCCTACCCTATGCTTTGACCTCTTTCTCCTCTCTTTCTCCAGATGAAATCTTGCGACTTGTGACGGCCGGCCACCCAACAACCTGCCCGCTTGACCCTATCCCCTCCTCTCTTCACCAGACCATTTCGGGAGACCTTCTCCCTTACCTCACCTCGCTCATCAACTCATCCTTGACCCCCTTCTCAAAAAACCTACACTCGATCCCTCCGATGTCAACAACTACAGACCAGTATCCCTTCTTTCTTTTCTCTCCAAAACTCTTGAGCGTGCCGTTCTTGGCCAGCTCTCTTGCTATCTCTCTCAGAATGACCTTCTTGATCCAAATCAGTCAGGCTTCAAGACTGGTCATTCAACTGAGACTGCTCTTCTCTGTGTCACGGAGGCTCTCCGCACTGCTAAAGCTAACTCTCGCTCCTCTGCTCTCATCCTTCTAGACCTATCTGCTGCCTTTGATACTGTGAACTATCAGATCCTCCTCTCCACCCTCTCCGAGTTGGGCATCTCCGGCGCGGCTCACTCTTGGATTGCGTCCTACCTGACAGGTCGCTCCTACCAGGTGGCGTGGCGAGAATCCGTCTCCGCACCACGTGCTCTCACCACTGGTGTCCCCCAGGGCTCAGTTCTAGGCCCTCTCCTATTCTCGCTATACACCAAGTCACTTGGCTCTCTCATATCCTCACATGGTCTCTCCTATCATTGCTACGCAGATGACACACAATCTTCTCCTTTCCCCCTTCTGATAACCAGGTGGCGAATCGCATCTCTGCATGTCTGGCAGACATATCAGTGTGGATGACGGATCACCACCTCAAGCTGAACCTCGGCAAGACGGAGCTGCTCTTCCTCCCGGGGAAGGACTGCCCGTTCCATGATCTCGCCATCACGGTTGACAACTCCATTGTGTCCTCCTCCCAGAGTGCTAAGAGCCTTGGCGTGACCCTGGACAACACCCTGTCGTTCTCCGCTAACATCAAGGCGGTGACCCAATCCTATAGGTTCATGCTCCACAACATTCGCAGAGTACGACCCTGCCTCACACAGGAAGTGGCACAGGTCCTAATCCAGGCACTTGTCATCTCCCGTCTGGATTACTGCAACTCGCTGTTGGCGGGGCTCCCTGCCTGTGCCATTAAACCCCTACAACTCATCCAGAACGCCGCAGCCCGTCTGGTGTTCAACCTTCCCAAGTTCTCTCACGTTACCCTGCTCCTCCGCACACTCCACTGGCTTCCAGTTGAAGCTCGCATCTGCTACAAGACCATGGTGCTTGCCTACGGAGCTGTGAGGGGAACGGCAC
The DNA here is from genome assembly GCF_965601325.2 of Salmo salar. Taxonomy (NCBI): domain Eukaryota; kingdom Metazoa; phylum Chordata; class Actinopteri; order Salmoniformes; family Salmonidae; genus Salmo; species Salmo salar. The sequence continues at coordinate 26,289,542 of NC_138306.1, forward strand.
CTCCGTACCTTCAGGCTCTGATCAGTCCCTACACCCAAAGAAGGGCACTGCGTTCATCCACCTCTGGCCTGCTCGCCTCCCTACCTCTGCGGAAGCACAGTTCCCGCTCAGCCCAGTCAAAACTGTTCGCTGCTCCCTCACGACGCCAGGACAGAGCAGTCAATCACCACCTTCCGGAGACACCTGAAACCCCACCTCTTTAAGGAATACCTGGGATAGGATTAAGTAATCCTTCTAACCCTCCCCCCACCCTCCCCCCCCAAAAAGATATAGATGCACTATTGTAAAGTGGTTGTTCCACTGGATATCATAAGGTGAATGCACCAATTTGTAAGTTGCTCTGGATAAGAACGTCTGCTAAATGATGTAAATGTAAAATGTAAATGTAATAATGGTGTGAAAAATGCCTCTTAGATATAAATTCAGAGGGCAGATATTATTAAATATGAAAGCATTAGACCTTTCACTAAACCACAAAATGTCATATACTGTACAGTACAGTACTGTATTTCTTTATGCATTCGTTAATAAAATAATGATAGAAATACTCTTTCAAAATGCAGATGTTTATTTCTTTATGGATCCATAACGAATTACTATGGGAATAAATATCACTGAATTACAGAAATATTAGAACAAAATAGGCTAATGAAGGTAAACAAATTGTTGCTTACCATAAAATACTCTTTCAAACACAAACGGTCACGTTGTACATCGCCATTATAGCGATTAGCAGGGCTATTAGCAGAACAATAGACTTGTCTAGATGGAGGGTATGGGGAGAATTCTATCATCAAATATATTTCTTAGATAGGTTGGCTGTATCACAATCGGCCGTGATTGGTTGCAATTTCAGTTTAATCCACCAAAAAAGACAAAACAAATAATACAACAAATATTGTGGTTAAACTCAAATATCCTAATCGCTAAAAATGTTTTATCAACTGGAACTTTTAACATGTGGAAGGAGGGAAATCAAATCAAATCAAAGTTTATTTGTCACGTGCGCTGAATACAACAGGTGTAGACCTTACAGTGAAAAGACAGGCTATATACAGTAGCGAAGCTGTAAAAGTAGCAAGGCTACATACAGACACCGGCTAGTCAGGCTGATTGAGGTAGTATGTACATGTAGATATGGTTAAAGTGACTATGCATATATGATGAACAGAGAGTAGCAGTAGCAGTAGCGTAAAAGAGGGGTTGGCGGGTGGTGGGTGGGACACAATGCAAATAGCCCGGTTAGCCAATGTGCGGGAGCACTGGTTGGTTGTCCCAATTGAGGTAGTATGTACATGAATGTATAGTTAATGTGACTATGCATATATGATCAACAGAGAGTAGCAGCAGTGTAAAAAGAGGGGTTGGGGGGGGGGGGGGGGGGGGGAGAGGCACATAATGCAAATAGTCCGGGTTGCCATTTCATTACCTGTTCAGGAGTCTTATGGCTTGGGGGTAAAAACTGTTGAGAAGCCTTTTTGTCCTAGACTTGGCACTCCGGTACCGTTTCCCATGTGGTAGTAGTGAGAACAATCTATGACTGGGGAGGCTGGGGTCTTTCACAAATTTTAGGGCCTTCCTCTGACACCGCCTGGTGTAGAGGTCCTGGATGGCAGGCAGCTTAGCCCCAGTGATGTACTCACCGTACGCACTACCCTATGCAGTGCCTTGCGGTCAGAGGCCGAGCAGTTGCCGTACCAGGCAGTGATGTAACCAGTCAGGATGCTCTCGATGTCACGGTTGTCGTCGGTTAAAGAGGACCAAAACGCAGCAGGTATGTGAATGCTCATCTCGACGTTTTAATAAGTACCAAATGAACACCAAAACAACAAACAGGAATACGATCGACAAAAACAGTCTGGCAAAGCATAAGGCTAAACGCAGAACAATCTCCCACAAATGACAAACACAAACACACCCTAATATATGGGACTCTCAATCAAAGGCAAATAGACAACACCTGCCTTCAACTGAGAGTCCCAACCCCAATTAACCAAAACATAGAAACAGACACACTAGACTAAACATAGAATACATGCAAACCAAACAGTGCCCAAAAACCCCGGAATACTTAAATCAAATGCCCCTTCAACAAACACACCACCCCGAACCACATAAAACGAATACCCTCTGCCACGTCCTGACCAAACTACAATACCAATTAACCTTATACTGGCCAGGACGTGACAGTACCCCCCCCCCCCCCCCCCCCCTTAAAGGTGCTAACCCTGAAGCACCTTAACAAAAATACCCCCAAGCAACACCAAAAAAGAAAAATTCCCCCCTACTAAAGGGAGGGAAGGGAGGGTGGCTGCCGTCAACGACGGCACTGTGCTACACCCCCCCTCCCCAACCCACCTATCTCTGGAGGTGGCTCCGGCTCTGGCCGCTCCAGGCTGTCGGGGCAGTCTGGCAGCTCTGGGCAGTCTGGCAGCTCGGGACAGTCTGGGCGGTCTGGCAGCTCGGGACAGTCTGGGCGGTCTGGCAGCTCGGGACAGTCTGGGCGGTCTGGCAGCTCGGGACAGTCTGGGCGGTCTGGCAGCTCGGGACAGTCTGGGCGGTCTGGCCACTCCGGCAGTTCAGGGCGGTCGGGCCACTCCGGCAGTTCAGGGCGGTCGGGCCACTCCGGCAGTTCAGGGCGGTCGGGCCACTCCGGCAGTTCAGGGCGGTCGGGCCACTCCGGCAGTTCAGGGCGGTCGGGCCACTCCGGCAGTTCAGGGCGGTCTGGCCACTCCGGCAGTTCAGGGCGGTCTGGCCACTCCGGCAGTTCAGGGCGGTCTGGCCACTCCGGCAGTTCAGGGCGGTCTGGCCACTCCGGCAGTTCAGGGCGGTCTGGCCACTCCGGCAGTTCAGGGCAGTCTGGCCACTCCGGCAGCTCTGACGACTGTTGACTGGCGGGCAGCTCTGACAACTGTTGACTGGCGGGCAGCTCTGACGACTTTTGACTGGCGGGCAGCTCTGACGACTGTTGACTGGCGGGCAGCTCTGACGACTGTTGACTGGCGGGCAGCTCTGACGACTGTTGACTGGCGGGCAGCTCTGACGACTGTTGACTGGCGGGCAGCTCTGACGACTGTTGACTGGCGGGCAGCTCTGACGACTGTTGACTGGCGAGGCTGGGTTTACGCACTTGAAGGCTAGTGCGGGGAGTGGGAACAGGACGAGTCAGACTGGGTTGACGCACTTCCGGGTCCGCACGAGAGACAGGAGCTGGAAACCCAGGGCTATGGAGGCGCACAGTCGGTCTTGATCTTACCTCCTGCACAACCCGTCTTGGCTGGATGGAACTAGTAGCCCTGTACGAGCGGGGTGCTTGTATAGGGCAGACTGGGCTGTGCAGGGGCCTGATGGTAGCCGTGCGTAGAGCGGGAGTTGGGTAGCCTGGTCCTCGGAGGCGTACCGGCGACCAGATGCGCTGCGCAGGCATCCTCCTACCAGGCTGGATGCCCGCGCTAGCACGGCACCTGCGAGGGGCTGGAATAACGCGCACCGGACTGTGCGTGCATATGGGTGAGATAGTGCGCTCCTCAGCGAAACATGGCGCTCTCCACCCCATACGCTCCTCCATATAACCACGGGTAGCTGGCTTCCGGCTCTTCCTATGCCTAGCCAAACTACCCATTTTCCCCCCCAAAATTTTTTCTTGGAGGTGCCTCTCGTGCTTCTCCCTCAGCGCGTCCATGGCCTCGTACCTCCGCCTCTCTGCCTTGGCTGCCTCAATTTCCCACTGCAGGCGGCGATAATCCCCAGCCTGGTGCCAAGGTCTGGCCCCGTCCAGAACTTCCTCCCAGGTCCATTTCTCCCGCCAGTCCAACTCGAAGTCCCCTTTCCTCTGCTGCTTGGTCCTTAGTTGGTGGGAGATTCTGTCACGGTTGTCGTCGGTTAAAGAGGACCAAAACGCAGCAGGTATGTGAATGCTCATCTCAACGTTTTAATAAGTACCAAATGAACACCAAAACAACAAACAGGAATACGATCGACAAAAACAGTCTGGCAAAGCATAAGGCTAAACGCAGAACAATCTCCCACAAATGACAAACACAAACACACCCTAATATATGGGACTCTCAATCAAAGGCAAATAGACAACACCTGCCTTCAACTGAGAGTCCCAACCCCAATTAACCAAAACTTAGAAACAGACACACTAGACTAAACATAGAATACATGCAAACCAAACAGTGCCCAAAAACCCCGGAATACTTAAATCAAATGCCTCTTCAACAAACACACCACCCCGAACCACATAAAACGAATACCCTCTGCCACGTCCTGACCAAACTACAATACCAATTAACCTTATACTGGCCAGGACGTGACACTCGATGTTGCAGCTGTAGAACCTTTTGAGGATCTCAGGACCCATGCCAAATCTTTTTAGTTTCCTGAGGGGGAATAGGCTTTGTCGTGCCCTCTTCACGACTGTCTCGGTGTGTTTGGACCATTCTAGTTAGTTGTTGATGTGGACATCAAGGAACTTGAAGCTCTCAACCTGCTCCACTACAGCTCCGTCGATGAAAAGTATTATTATCATTATTATGTATCACATCCGACTGTGATTGGGAGTTCCATAGGGCGGCGCACAATTTGCCCAGCATTTCCCTCCATCTAAAAGAAGAAATAAATGTTTTGGCTTTTAAAAATATTATTTTGGCCTTTATTCAGATTACAATCACTCACTTGAATTTTTTTGAAAACAAAATAATCTCCAAAATATCGTTATATATATTCAAGTTTATGGCACAGTCATATAGCCCCGGCCCCTACATAAAGCCGAGTGACTCACTCATTCACGACTTTGGATCAAAATAAATAAGTACCAACATTCTTTCTGATAGTCTATAATAAAGATATGTTTTGGTTATCCTGACCTGGACACCATGTACAGTATTATAATAGCCCATTATGGTCTGTTAGCAGGGCAATATACCTTTACTAACACCCCTCTGTAATTTGATACTTTGTGCAAGGTAATTGATCAGCATTAAAAACTTTGTGGATGGGGCCTCCTGAGTGGCGCAGCGGTCTAAGACACTGCATCACTGTGCAAACTGCATTGCTACAGATGCTGGTTTGATACCCATGCCAGCCGCCACCGGGAGACCCATGTGGCGGCTTTTGGTTTCTCTCCCTCTAAAAACAGAAATCAATAATTTTAAATAACAAACTGTCTTCATTTACACATTAATGAGAATGTCTCACCCCATGTTCAAGAATGTATTTTTTCTCGCTCACTCTAGGTTAAATGAAAACAAAATCATCTCCAAAATATTGTAAATTTTGGAGATGCGATTATTATTATTAATTAATTTAGAATTTTATAAAAGCCCTTCAGATATTCTCACAGACCAGATTCATCGTAATGAAAAATGCTCCTTAGACATTCATTTAGAATCATCCAATCCTCTAAATGTAATTCTTGGAGGAGAGTCACATCACTGAAAAAAATATTTTTAGATACTGTAGGCCTACCGTAGGTGAAATGAGTCTCACTAGTGTTGAGTAATGTGCTGTTAAATGTGGTGTAATTCTTATTTATTTAAAAAGCATATTGAAGTTAGAAGCAATATGATTTGAAGCAATAACTATTTCAGCATTGTTTGGCACTGCTCTGAGACAAGCATGGGGACTGGTCTTGATAAATCAATCAGATTTTTATTTTCACTGAATCTACGTTTGGGTATTGATTACGTAGGGTGTGGAAATGTTAAGCTCTTAGTACTGTAGCCTACTCCCGACCGTCACGTTGGATCGGTCTAAGACACTGCTGCTCAGATGCTGGTTCGATAACCGTGCCGGCCGCAACCAGGAGACACGAGGCGGCTTTTGTTTTCTCTCCCTCTAAAACCAGAAATAAACAATTCTAAATAACAAACTGTCTTTATTTATAGATTAGTGTGAATGTCTCACCCCATGTTCAAGAATGGCCTTTTTCTCGCTCACTCTAGGTTAAATGAAAATGAAATCATCTCCAAAATATATTATTATTATTAATTAATTTATAATTAATTAAAAGCCCCTTAGATATTATCACAGATCAGATTTGCCCTAAGGAATAATGCCCTTAGATATTAATTTAGAATCCTCCAATCCTCTTATACTCTTAGTACTGTAACCTACTCCCGATCATCACGTTGTACAGCGCCATATTTTTTGTTCCATCCTAACGGAAACCCTGAGGGTTTCATTTTTCGTTTTTTCTTGGAATAGAAACACCATAATATGAATCAAATTAATTAAGCTACATTTCTTAAAATCAATCCCATATACTATGTTCTTACAAAAAAAGTTTTCAATTCTCTAGTAATGCCAATATTGAAGATGATGAAATGCTTCTCAAAGATGCCCTTTGGTGGTCAAACTAACTAGCATTAATGGTAAAAAAGGCTGACAATTAAATAACGTGCCAAAGAATTCTGCAGCAGCCCGCAAGGTGTGCTGCAGTATGACACAACTTTTAAAGGAGGAAACACTGTATGTATCTTGTCCAGTAGCCAGACATACATCACATAACAACAATGCAAGCTCCAAAGAAAACGCCATCCCTCGCCGTAACTGCAGCAACAGAGATATGACATGGCTGCCCCCCCTCTCCCTCGCTCTCTCTCTCACTCTCTCTTTCTCAGTGGGCAGTATTGGATGGTGTGAAGTGCCATGTGCTTCTCTGCCTAGTCCAAGACTGTGGGCCCACACCCGGCAGGCCATTGCTTGATTTACATCAGATGAAAAGCTCAGGTCTGTAGTCAGTATCCTCTGTGCTTCTCGTCTGTTATTCCAATGAATATTATAGAAAAGAAACTGCATAGAAAATTGTATGTCTGTCCTATTTGAATTGTGCACACCCACATAGACACAGACAGACACATTAGTGTACGTAAATCACAGTACTGTAATGTAGTTAAATACTGTACATCTGTCCTGTGTCTGGGAGTGTAGAGCTGTACCCACTGGGCACACACTGGTTGAATCAACATAGTGTCCATGTCATTTCAATTAAATTACGTTGAACCAACGTGGAATAGACATTGAATTGACGTATGTGCCCAGTGGGTAGGCTGTTAATTAGCTAGTTAAAAGCTGTTTCCCTCTGAGTATAGTTAGAACTCTGATGCTGTCCTACTACTGTATCTGTCACCAGAACTCACTGCAGCAGTCTGATCCTCTACCGCATGCATGCATAATTTACTACACGTACCTCATTACAGCTCTATAATACTAACCACTCTGTGCGTGTGCATGCATGTGTGTCTCCCTGTGTGTCCAGCCAGCAGGCTCTCACAGTCTCACAGCAGAATCCAACGTTTGTCCATAAATATCATATTTGATAAGTTTAGGCATTAATTTCAAATGGTTAAGGTAAGGTTTAAGGTTTGGGATAAGGTAAAAAAATAAAAATAAAATAAACAAGTGCCACACTCAACCCTCGAAGCCGGAGCTCGCGGCTTATGCCCATCCACTATCCCCATCCATACCCTTGCAAACCCCAAGCCTACTTGATGGTAATAGTGTTAACCGGTGTCCCTAGTGGCCGATTTTGAAGTCATCTCCCGACATCCTGTTTACAGTGCATTTTGAGCGACCAGCCCGTATTATATCCTCTCTCCCCTGCCTAGCAACAGGCTATGCTTCGTCTTGACGACAGACAGATTGACATTGGCTATATAACACAATTATTAATAAGCCCTCTCCCCTCACACACACACAAGCTCGCATGCACACACGCACACACACACACACACACACACACACACACACACACACACACACACACACACACACACACACACACACACACACACACACACACACACACACACACACACACACACACACACACACACACACACAGCACCACTATCTTGAGCTGTGCATCCATGCATGTGTGTTGTTATTCAAAGAGGTAGTAGGCCCCATCCAGGCAGAGTAATCAGATACCCATTGATTGGGTTGAGAGCAACTCTCAGAATGAGCGATTGGAGTTATTGCTATTGATTTTAATAACATGCTGTTATAGTTCATTCAATGCAGAGCTATTCAATATCTGGGTATATTAGGAGCAGTCAATAGCAGAGAAATTAATGGGAAAATTTAATGGGGAGATATTCTCCTGTCTGATGAAAAGCTCCTGCATGTAGGTGAAGGAGATTATGTGTCTTATGGCAGAAATGCCTTCTGGAAATTGTGAACTTTCAACTTTCCTTAATAACAAACTTGGAAGCCGTCTGTAAATACGAATAAAATTGTTAAATTATGAGGCTAGTTGGTTTAGACACAGAAAAAATCAGAAACCTTCCCACAAGCCATGATTGGCTGAGATGATGGACATGGCAAGAGGTGAGTTCGGATTGGTCTGCCATGTAGACGCTCTGTCTATTTGAGCTGGTCAGTATGTGTAGGCAATCCTGTCTAACACGTTTAAAAAAATATATATATATCACATAGTAGAAATGCATAAGTGTTGCTCTCCGCTTTTTGGAGGACCGAGTTTTGAAATGAGTGGAATTCGAGTATGATAGCTAAGGAGATGGAGAAAACACCTGTCTCCGGATTACATCTTTAAACTAAGGGCAACCTTTGCATCCATGAGAGAGTGAGAAGCGCCCATCCATGTATATGGGTAAGATAGTCTGCTTGTTACATTTTCAGATATTCCAAGTTTCTAATTTTGTCAGAAAGTCATTTTAATAACAAGTTAAAGTATACTGTTAGCTAGCTAGTTATGTGTATGATCTGTGTAGTATTATTATTCATATCTCAGAGCCTGTCACGGCCTGACCTGAGAGAGCCGTTTTCCTCTGTTTGGTTAGGTCAGGGTGTGATATGGGGTGGGCATTCTATGTCATTTCCCACTGAAGGTGGGAAAAAGGGCTGCCTAAGTATGATTCCCAATCAGAGACAACGATAAACAGCTGCCTCTGATTAGGAACCATACTCGGCCAAACACAAAGAAATATATGACATAGAATGCCCAGCCCATATCACACCCTGACCTAACCAAACAGAGAAAAACGGCTCTCTCAGGTCAGGGCGTGACAGAGCCATTTGCTTTGCTGCTTATAGCCTAATGTTTGCTAGCTAACATTGAACCTGGTTGGTTAGTTACCTGCAGATTCATGCAGGGTAGTAACATCATGAGCTGGGATTATGGTTCATTGTTTAGCTAGCTAGCTACATGTCTTAACAAAAGACTCCACTATGTAAGTAACCATTTCAATAGAATGTTAATGATGTCACTAAGACAACTGTTGATAGACGTTGCTGGTAAATTCACTCTTGCAATCTACTCCGATTTCAGAGCACTCTCGTCTGAGTGTGCCAGAGCGCAGAATAACGGACGAATATACAAACGCTCAACACCTGTTAAATATGGCCGGTGTTTGTAAACGTTATAAAAAAAAACGTCAATTGTGCCAGCAGCACAGTTGCAGTCACCAACGCTCTGGATAACATAAAAACAGCCTAACCAGCTCTGCTAGGATGAGTAAAATCATCAGAGTGAGCTGTTCTCTCATTTGTGTCTGGAAGTAGCTAGCAAGCTAGCCAACGTTAGCCAGTTAGCTTGAGTGCTTGACTGCTGTTGTTAGGACAGAACGCTCGGATCAACCCATAAAGAGATGGGTGGGGTTAAAGCTTAAGAGGGTGTGAATGATGCCGAATGGGTGTACACTAAGAAGTGCTCTCCAGTAGGTGTACCCAAACATTCAAAGGCCATTTTCTCAAAAGTGAGGTTACAAGTTTATCAACTTTCTAAGCAGAATTACTTTCCAATTGTTCCTCAACTGGAGTGTTTGATATACCATTTTCTAGCTCTGAGTCTACTTTTATCCAATTTAAAAAACACAATTTCAAATTTTGCTACATAAGACCGAATCGAGCTGGCCGGTCACATATTTGTATGAATTGTTTTGTCCTTCAATGCAATTAGGTGTATATATTTTACTCTTGACCTAGATGAGTCTGTTAAAGATGAATTAATCAGACCAATAGTTTTATCTGTGTTAGGGAAGATGTAACACATCAGATGTAGGCCAGCCAAATTAGTCCATCCACTAGTCAATCACAGATGTCCATATAGATCCAGTCCCAAATGGCTATAGGCCTATAGATCACTAACTAATTATTTATCAGCTGGACTTTCAGGGAGATCACTCTAGTTTAAAGTGAAAGTTAGACGTTCATTCAGGTCCCAAGAATGTTTAGAATTGCCTTCAAAACCGGGCCACTAGGGGCGTAATCAAAAAGGGATCACAGTTTGACCTCGAAATGTGACGTTTGTCCATGTTTTTCTAAAGTCTATTGGTGAAGTCAAGGTAAACATTGGTTTTGATGTTTAAGTGGAGACACTGTTACCTATCTCCGCAAAAGAGAAAGAAAAAAACACTGGCACATCGAGATGGGGGTTTCACATCTCATTAAGGGTCATCACTAGTTACCACAGCCACAAAGTCCGAAGGCTTGTCTACTCGACCAATTCAGATGAGGGAGGGTGATGACACATATGCTAACTCAGAATGCCCGCCTACTCGACTAGTGATGATAAATAGTATTCCAGTTCGCAGGAAATGCTTCATTTTCAAAATGGCATATCTCGAGTTTAGGTTTGAGGACATTCAAGACAACTGGGAAATCTGAAAAAAACAAGGTCAAATCGTGACGTCAATGATATTTAGGTCCGAAAGTCGGAGTTCAAGAAAAATGCCAGAGTTTCCAACTTGGAAATCCAAGTTGGATAACCAATCAAAACTATTTTTTCCCAGTTGGAGCTAGTTTTTCCCCAAATTCCCAGTTCTCTTGAACGTCGGAAGTCAGAGATTTCCCAGTTCCCATTTGTTTTGAACGTGCCACAAATAACTAAATACATTCGGAACAAGAATTGCTAGCGCACAAAAATTCATAACATTAAGAAAGGACAACTAGTAGCCAACTTCTGCTACTCTCATCTACAATGAGCTAGCTAGCTAGCATAAGGGATTCCATTCCAGCACAGAGGAGTTATTCTATTTGACAGAGTAACATTGTTAGTTTCCCTACAAGCCTTTCATTCTAATAGTAATATATCATATTCTTGACCTTCAACAGATGCACAGCCTTTGGCAGGGAAAAAAACTCAGCTGGGAAAGGAAAAGTCTCCCATTCAATGGCATTCAGTCTCAAGTTGTGTAAAAACAAATAAGACAAAGTAAAACAATTACTTTTGTTCTCCGAAAAGGGGGATGGATGGGCCAATAAAATAAATACAAATAAAGAGTATGTCATTGTCATTGTACAACATTCTAAATGCAGTCATGGGATAACATACCTTTGAAAGCAGTTTTGATGGCCACTTAAAAGATGAGGATCACTGAGTTTTCTAGTGTTACTAGGCTACCCATGTTTCTCAAATCCAATAAATAAGTAAAATACATAATTTTAGAACCAGAGCTTTTATCAGCGGCCTGGGTTATGGGCGCTAGCGGTCGCCAATGGCACCAATGTCGTTCAATGCGTAGCGAAGACTGGGGCTAAATGCAGATGGGCAACCCTCAGCCTATTTTATTATACCCTCTATGCTGCATCAGGTGGGGGACATCAGGTGATAGCTAAATTGCACACCTGCCTGATAATATGGACCAATATGTTTTTGGGCTCATTTCTGGAGGGGGAAATTATATGTTAGACGTCTGCATTATCTACTTTCATTCATTTTGGAGTAGAATGTCCTTTTAAAAAGTGTCTGCAGGGTCATCAGTGTGATGTCTTTCCATCACTCTCTCTGCTGAATATCAAAGAGGCTCTGACTGCCTCCACAGAACTCTGTGGGGAATAGGGATCATTTTCAAGGATCAAAAGGAATTCAATTCACAGTCGGATAAAAGTAGAGAAATTATTAAGATTGGGCTTAATGGTCACATGACCAATGGTGTGATGGCTTGACATTGTTATGACGGTGTGTATGATGAACATTAGGATACAACTTTGGAAGATTTAGAAAGTTGGATACTGTTCGATGAAGTGTAAGGCCCAAAAGTATTATCAGTGCAGTAGTGGAGATTTTATCATGTTGCTTATGCCTTGCTTGTTCAAGGGAAGGGGTAGAGAGTGAATAACAATCTGCTGAAAGACAGAGAGCGTGAGAATATTGTGGGTAGTCTCCCCATAACAGGTTGGCTGAATTGATATGGAATCTCATGGAATAACATGATAAAAAGACAGAGTGTGTGCCAGCGTGTGTTTGAAAAGAGGACTGAGGTGTAGGAGTGGGTATGGCAATTATTCAGCCATAGTACCCAGGGCACCATACTGTACATTATAATGTCTGGCACATGATTACAAATGTTTTTATTGACATAGTAAATGTGTTTGACACAGGCAATGGGCTGTCTGGGGATAAAATACTGACACACTCTATCAAAGACGCTTGTAGCTGCATCCCAGTACGGCAGGATCTGTGTGTGTGTGTGTGTGTGTGTGTGTGTGTGTGTGTGTGTGTGTGTGTGTGTGGTGTGTGTGTGTGTGTGTGTGTGTGTGTGTGTGTGTGTGTGTGTGTGTGTGTGTGTGTGTGTGTGTGTGTGTGTGTGTGTGTGTGTGTGTGTATGCTGACCTGCCAAAAACTATGGCAAAGCAGTTGGCTAGGTACTGCTCTGTTTCAGCTGTTGTTGGCTGCCTAGCTGTTTGGAGAAGGTGCTTTCTGTACCCTTGAGTGCCAAACATACAGGGACCTTTGAACTGTTTGGATCTTTTTTTATGTACATTTGATTGGTGGATTCAAATGAAGTATTTAGAATGTGTTTGTGTGTGTGAGAGAGAGAGAGAAACAGAGTCAGACTCCCAGAGCTGTTTTTAGCTACCCTTAGCAACCTCTGTAAAATAATCGCTTTCTAATATAATGTGTGTGTGTGTCATCGGAGGTTGGTAGCACCATACATGGGGAGAACGGGCTCGTGGTAATGGCTGGAGTGGAATTAGTAGAATGGTATCAAATACATCAAACACATAGTTTCCATGTGTTTGATGCCATTCTGCTCCGTTCAGGACATTATTATGAGCCGTCCTCCCCTCAGCAGCCTCCTGTGGTGTGTGTGAGTGTGCGGGTCCGCCAAAAACTATGGCAAGGCAGTTGGCTAGGTACTCCTCTGTTTCAGCTGTTTTTTTTAACCTTTATTTAACTAGGCAAGTCAGTTAAGAACAAATTCTTATTTCTATGACAGCCTAGGATCAGTGGGTTAACTGCCTTGTTCAGGGGCAGAACAACAGATTTGTACCTTGGGGATTTGAACTTGCAACCTTTCGGTTACTAGTCCACGCTCTGACCACTAGGCTACCCTGCAGCCCCTGCCATGGGCTATCTAGCTGTTTGGAGAAGAAGGTGCTTTCTGTACCCTTGATGGCCATGCATACAGGGACCTTTGAAATGGTTGGATCCTTTTTTAATGTAAGATTGATTGGTGGATTCAAATAAAGTATTTAAAATGTGTTTGTGTGTGTGTCTGTGTGAGAGAGAGAAAAGGGGAGACTGTCAGTCTCTCAGAGCTGTCTTTAGCTAACCTTAGCGACCTCTGTAAATTCATTTATTTCTGATACTGTGTGTGTGTGTGTGTGTGTGTGTGTGCATGTGTGCGTGTGTGAGTTTTGTGTGAGTGAGTATGCATCAAGGTCTCTCTTGTGTGTTTTGTTCTATGTTTATATTGTATTTATTTTTTATTTTTAATCCCAGGCCCCCGTCCCTGCAGGAGGCCTTTTGACTTTTGGTAGGCCGTCATTGTAAATAAGAATGTGTTCTTAACTGACTTGCCTAGTTAAATAAAATAAAAAAATAAAAAAACGAGCTAGGCTTATTTTAAACATTGCCATCTCCTGGCAACATTTACCTGCCAGATTCTAAAGCTTGTAAACCCCATTAGGTTTAGTGGCTCAGGTTAGGTTACTGAGGTGACATTGGTGCAGTAAATGACCTGGAGGGCATTCAGCTTGCCCCCTTTGATGTGTTGGGCTGACCGCACCACTCTCTGGAGAGCCATGTGGTTGAGGACGGTGCAGTTGCCGTACCAGGCGGTAATGCCATCTGACAGAATGCTCTCAATGGTGAAACTGTAGATATTTGTGAGGGTCTTAGGAGCCTTGCCAAATGTTTTCAACTGCCTGAGATAGGAAAGGTATTTTTGGGCTACTGGGCAAAAAGGGTGAGAGGATATCTGTATCTACAGTGCCTTCGGAAAGTATTCAGACCCCTTCACTTTTACATATTTTGTTAGGTTACAGCCTTATTCTAAAATGTATTAAATCGTTTTCGCCCCTAAATCTACACACAATACCCCATAATGACAAAGCAAAAACAGATTTTTAGACATTTTTGCTCATTTATAAAAAAAAATGAAACACTATATAAGACAGGTGTGTGCCTTTCCAAATCATGTCCAATCAATTGAATTTATCACAGGTGGACTCCAATCAAGTTGTAGAAATATCTCAAGGATGATCAATGAAAACAGGATGCACCTGAGCTCAATTTCAAGTCTCATAGTCTGAATACTTATGTAAGTATGGTATTTCAGTTCTTTCTTTTTAATAAATTAGCAAAAATGTAGAAAAAAATATTTTCACTTTGTCATTATGGGGTATTGTGTGCAGATTGCTGAGTCTTTTTTTATAGGCTGTAACGTAACAACATGTGGAAAAAGTCAAGGGATCTGAATACATTCTGAAGGCACTGTATATATTTCTGATATTTTATTAGATTTAATAAACATGCTCCAGATACGCATGTCCTTAATGTCATATATGGAGATATTTTCTGTAAGGGGACAGTTTGTACATGCATCTAATCCAGAAATCTCCCTACTACAGTATGAGTCCAGGGACATATTTGGGGTGAGATGCATTCAAGACATTCACCTGATGTTCGTGCACCCAATTATATATTTGTAGAATATTCTAACTCCGGAAAAGGTATGTATCAACATGCTGACATATCTAAGCCTTTGTACATGAACGAATCCACATATTTTCAGAAATGTATATCTATAGTCATTACCTGATCATTTTTTGCATCCATATAAAAATCAACATGCTTCTTCACATGAAGGTGGCATATCTGAGGATACATTTGCACCATATTCAGTAGCAGGCTACAAGGCACAGAAAGGCAAACATTGTCATAATTAAACCAAGTTGCTATTTTCAAAGCAGATCGCTGCTATTTCTGTTTAAAACATACAGAATATCAAATCCAGCACCCCAATCACAACACGTCATTGTTAAAGATGCAAACGTAGACTAATCTTTGCATTTATTTTACAGAAAGTAAACATTGCACACCCTCAATACCCCTGCCTGCCCTGTTTGTTATAGACGATGGATGCAGATTGGGTCGTCAGTGGTGGTCCCTCGCAGTCCAGACCCATTGTGCCTTGCCGGTTCCCCTCTTTCCACTGGGATTCTCTGCCTCTAACCCTTTTACAGGGGCTGAGTCACTGGTTTACTGGTGTTCTTCCATGCCGTCCATGGGAGGGGTGCGTCACTTGAGTGGGTTGAGTCACTGACGTGGTCTTCCTGTCTGGGTTGACGCCCCCCCTTGGGTTGTGCCATGGCGGAGATCGTTGTGGGCTATACTCGGCCTTGTCTTAGGACGGTAAGTTGGTGGTTGGAGACATCCCTCTAGTGGTGTGGGGGCTGTGCTTTGGCAAAGTGGGTGGGGTTATATCCTGCCTGTTTGGCCCTGTCCGGGGGTATCATCGGATGGGGCTTCTTCTGATCCCTCCTGTCTCAGCCTCCAGTATTTATGCTGCAGTAGTTTATGTGTCAGGGGGCTAGGGTCAGTCTGTTACATCTGGAGTATTTCTCTTGTCTTATCCGGTGTCCTGTGTGAATTTAAATATGCTCTCTCTAATTCTCTCTTTCTCTCTTTCTGTCTTTCTCTCGGAGGACCTGAGCCCTAGGACCATGCCTCAGGACTACCTGGTATGATGACTCCTTGCTGTCCCCAGTCCACCTGGCCGTGCTGCTGCTCCAGTTTCAACTGTTCTGCCTGCGGCTATGGAACCCTGACCTGTTCACCGGACGTGCTTGTTGCACCCTCGACAACTACTATGATTATTATTATTTGACCATGCTGGTCATTTATGAACATTTTAACATCTTGACCATGTTCTGTTATAATATCCACCCTGCACAGCCAGAAGAGGACTGGCCACCCCTCATAGCCTGGTTCCTCTCTAGGTTTCTTCCTAGGTTTTTGGCCTTTCTAGGGAGTTTTTCCTAGGTAGTTTTTCCTAGCCACCGTGCTTCTTTCACATGCTTTGCTTGCTGTTTGGGGTTTTAGGCTGGGTTTCTGTACAGCACTTTGAGATATCAGCTGATGTACGAAGGGCTATATAAATAAATTTGATTTGATTTGATTTGATTTAGTGTTGGTCTGTGATCCACTCCAAACTGTCAATGCATAAATCATGAATTAAAATTGTGTTGTTATCGCAAGAAAATATTGTCATTTCACACAACCATACCACAAGGTAGTTACTGCTTCTGTCATGATGACAAAACTACCTGGAACAAGGTAGCTAGCTAGCCAAGTTAGTTAGCTAGATAGCTTATATTTACCAGTAATACAAAATACAGTTAAACATTTTAAAATGTTAGCTGTCACCTTGCTGCTTGATAGGGGGTAAACATGTTTTTCCCTGAAGGGAAGGCAATTTTGTTCTTTGTTAGCTAGCTAACTTACCAGTTAGCCTTGTCAAGCCTAGCTAGTTAGCTAGCTAGCCCTACTAGCTGCTGGTCAAATTAGCTAATGTTCTTGATCCTAGTTACTAAGATAAATAAAACATCTCAAATTAGCTACTTACTTTGGCGTTAACTTCTTTGAGGTTTTTTCTTAACAGCTTTGTTTCTCCAATTGTCAGTTCAACCACACGCTGTTTACACACTCATTCAAAAATGACAATTGGAACTCCACAGCGTAACATGCGTGATTGTTGTTGCTAGCCTACCAGTTACAATGGTTTTAGCATGCGGTTTGCGCATGCCTTTATGCAGAGGCAATACAAACATTTTAGCTAGTGTCTGAAAGAATCATATGGACTTATTATTTGTCAAATTATTGACTATGTCATCAAACTCAAATAAGAATCAGAAATTGCCATTATTTAGCATATCAAAAAGCATATCAAGGTCCTGATATGGACCTCAGTCAAGAGCATATGCATTGTATGCGCTGAGAAAATATACAATGTATGCCTACTGTCAGTTTTTGTCATCATATAGAGAAATGAAGATGTCCACATAGGCCTATCTCAAGATATCTATTGAGTCAATATCCGGCCATTCCATGTATGATATTCGGAGGGAATCCAAAAATGATTTGTGCATGAAAGAAAATATGGATTTCGTATTTGTCAAATTATTGACCATGTGCTTAAAACTCAGAAATGCATTGTCCTTATTTTCAGCATATCAAAAAGTTTATCAAGATCTCGATATGGACCTCAGCCAAGAGAAACATATCTGGAATAAATATAGCTCTATATATTGAATGTGCTGAGAAAACACAGATATTATCACATCCTGGCCAGTAAAAGGGGTTATTTGTCATTGTAGTTGGTCAGGGCGTGGCAGGGGGTGTTTGTTTTGTGTGGTTGGGTATTGTGGGTTTAGGTTCTAGTTTTCTTGATTCTATGTTTATCTAGCTTTTCTAGTTCTATGTGAATTTTGTCAATGACCTCCAATTAGAGGCAGCTGGTTGTTGTTGTCTCTAATTGGAGGCCATATTTAGTTGTGTTTGTTTTCACTGGGTTTTGTGGGTGGTTGTTCCTAGTATAGTCTGTGCACCTTACTGGACTGTTTTCGTCGTTTGTTTGTTGTTTTTTCCTTCAATAAATAAGAAGATGATCAATATACCCGCTGCATTTTGGTCCACACGCCCGTGACAGATATGAGATCTATACAGTCAGTATTTGTCAAGATGAAGAGAGAAAATAGGATGTCACATATATCAGGATTTTGAATGATTCTATATTCGGCCATAGGAAATGTCCATGTGTGATATTTTGAGGAAAACCAATATCATATACTGTATGTCTAAAAGACACATCTGGATTCAGAATTTGTCAGGATATAATGCATATCCACAAAACTCAAAATATGCATTGGAAATTATCTGTATTCTCTAGAATATCAAAAATGTGTCATGTAAAGATATCCCCTGATATAGTCCCTTTCCGCCCAGTGTGCCTTCTTCACCATGGTGTCGGTGTGGTGAGATCATTTCAGGTCCTCAGTGATGTGCATGCTGAGGAACGTGAAGCTTCTCACCCTATCAACTGCGGCCCTTCGATGAGGATGGGGGCTTGCTCCTTCTTCTTTTTCCTGTAGTCCACAATCAGCACTTTTGTTTCGTTGACGTTGAGGGAGAGGTTATTTTCCTGGCACCACTCCGCCAGGGCTCGAATCTGACTGGTCAGCCCATCAGGAAATCTAGGACCCAATTGCACACAGAATTTCAAACCCTGAGCTTAGTGAGGAGCTTGGAGGGCACTATGGTGTTGAAAGACGAGCTGCAATCCATTAACAGGTATTCCTCGTGTCTGGGTGGGATAGGGCCTTGTGCAGTGCAATGGCGATTGCATCATCCGTGGATCTGTTGGGGCGAAATGCAAATTGTGGTGGGTCAAGGGTGTGAGGTGTGGTGGAGGTGATATGGTCCTTGACTTTCAAAGCACTTCATGATGAAAAATAAAATAAAAAATGTATGAACTGTATGCATTCACTACTGTAAGTCGCTCTGGATAAGAGTGTCTGCTAAATTACTAAAATGTAAAATGTAAAATAGTCATTTAGTTCACTTACCTTAGCTTGCTTGGGTACAGGAACAATGGTGGCCTTTTGAAGCAAGTGGGAACAACAGACTGGGATAGGGAGAGGTTGAAAGGTCCGTAAACACTTCAGCAAGCTGGTCTGCACATGCTATGAGAGTAAACATTGGCAAAAAAGCGTAATTAAATTGTTGCAAGCAGCACAGTTGCAGTCACCAAGATTCTGGATAACATAAAAACAGCCTAACCAGCTCTGCTAGGGCTGAATGAGCTGTTCTCTAATTTGTGTCTGGAAGTAGCTCGCAAGCTAGCCAACATTAGCCAGTTAACTTGGGTGATTGACTGCTGTTGTTAGGTCTGAGCACACGGAACAACCCTACTCCTTGGCCAGAGCGTCCAGTGTGCGAAAACAATCTGAATTTAAGAACGGACAATCTGACAATGTTCTGAGTGCACTCTGAGTGCATTCTGACACTCCAGATTGAATTTATGATCACACCCGTAGTATAAACCAGGCTTTAGTCTTGAAATCTTTAGTTGTTTAGTACATGGCCTCACATGTGAATCCAGATGGGTGGGACTAAGGCTTAAGAGGTTGTGAACAATGCTGAATGGGTGTAGACAAAGAAGACCTCTCCAGTAGGTTTACCAAAACATTCAAGGGCCATTTTGTCAAAAGTGAGATTACAAGTTTATCAACTTTCAATGCAGAATTACTTTCCCATTGTTCCTCAACTGTATTGTATGATATGCAATTTTCTATGTCTGAGTTTCCACTTTTATTCAATGTAAAAAAAAAATACAATTTCAAGCAGGTCGGTCAGAATTGCACGCTCCCTCAAAACTTGAGACATCTCGCATTGTGTTGTGTGAGAAAACTGCACATTTTAGAGTGGCCTTTTATTGTCCCCAGCACAAGGTGCACCTGTGTAATGATCATGCTCTTTAATAAGCTTCTTGACATGCCACACAGGTCAGGTGGATGGATTATATTGGCAAAGGAGAAATGCTCACTAAACAAATTTGTCCACAACATTTGATAGACATTTCTGGTATATTTTATTTCAGGTCATGAAACATTGGACCAACACTTTACGTTGCTTTTATTTTTTTAAATAAAAAAACATCACCAGGCAATATCTATCCTGGAACCCCTCAAGAGAAAAGTAAAAAGAGGGTGCCCGAGAAACACCTGGAGGCAGGAGCTTGAGGGGCTGAGATTGCAATCCTGGCGAAGGTTCCTCCCCTGGTTAAATAATTATGTTATTTTATTGCCTATTTTAATGCAGCATGTATTGCCAGGGCTGATTAAATTATGTCATATGTTTTACCCCCTACACCACTTTCAATAACTTTGAAAAACAGTCTCTCTCTCTCTCTCTCTCTTTCTCTCTCTTTCTCTCTCTGAATCTATAACCTGTGGCTTAATCTAAATGTACACAAGCAACAGAAAAATAAAGAGATCTCTCCTGGTCTCGTTCTATCTTTCACTTCCCCGGTCTTCCTCTCTCTCTCTCTCCCTCCTTTCCCTTTTCTCTTTCCTCCCTCTGTCACGAATCCCACCGAAGGTGGCTCCCCTGCCTGCTCGGGCGGCGCTCGGCGGTCGTCGTTACCGGCCTACTAGCCGCCGCTGATCCCTTTTTCCTTTTCGTTTGGTATGTCTTATTGTTTGCACCTGTTCCTCATTTGGGTCTTTTGATTTTGGTTATTTAAGCCTGGGTAGCCCGCCCAGGTTTGTGCGGGATTATTTAGCGTCAGGTTGTGTTTTGTATTTGGATGTGTGGCGATCTACAATTGTTATATTTTATGCATGCTGTGCGCCTGTTCTGGGCACTTTGCATTTTTCCACGCCGGTTGTGTTGGCGTCGTTCGTGTTGTGTTTTATTTAATAAACACACAGTTCCTTACCTCTGCTCTCTGCGCCTGACTCCTACCACCACTCCTAGCAACGATTGACACCCTCTGTTATTACCCTCTTGACATTAAGGGTGCTGAGAGTCGTGAGGAGCAAGGTGACTCAAATTGGAATCTTATATAACAGACAGAAGAGAATAATACAACCCTACAGAGAGAGAGAGGGAGAGAAAGAGAGCGAGAGAGAGAAATAGCGAGCGAGAGAGAAAGAAAGAAAGAAAGAGAGAAACAGAGAGACAGAAAGAAATAGAGAGATTTCTCTAATTTCCAAAGGAAGTCTTGAAATTAAATCACTGTCTCCTCGTGCAGAGTGTGTGTGTGTACAGGTGTGTGCGCTTGTGTGTGTGCACGCGTGCGTGTCCAGGTAGAGGGTGGTTAGTGTTGGATGAAGGCCGACTGCTACAAGTTGTGTCTCATCACAGGATTGTGTCTGTCTCTAGGATACCAATTACTATCGTAACATCACCATGGTGACAGACTACTCCCACTCAACATTGTATTTGCAATCTCTACCTAACCTCAACACACACATATGCACACACACACCTGTCATATGACAGATGATTGTGGACTATAGAAAAAGGAGGACCGAGCACACCCCCATTCTCATCAACGGGGCTGTAGTGGAGCAGGTTGAGAGCTTCAGGTTCCTTGGCGTCCACATCACCAACAAACTATCATGGTCCAAGCACACCAAGACAGTCATGAAGAGGGCACAACAAAACCTATTACCCCTCAGGAGACTGAAAAGATTTGGATGCTCAAAAGGTTCTACAGCTGCACCATCGAGAGAATCCTGACTGGCTGCATCACTGCCTGGTATGGCAACTGCTCGGCCTCCAACTGCAAGCTTCTACAGAGGGTAGTGCGTACAGCCCAGTACATCACTGGGGCCAAGAGTCCTGCCATCCAGGACCTCTATCGCAGGTGGTGTCAGAGGAAAGCCCTAAAGATTGTCAAACACTCCAGACGCCCTAGTCATAGACTGTTCTGTCTGCTACCTCACGGCAAGCGTTACCGTAGTGCCAAGTCTAGGTCCAAGAGGCTTCTAAACAGCTTCTACCCCCAAGCCATAAGACTCCTGAACAGCTAATCAAATGGCTACCCAGACTATTGGAATTGCCCCCCCCCCCCCCCCCCCCCCTCTTTTATGCCACTGCTACTCTCTGTTATTATCTTTGCATAGTCACTTTAATAATTCTACCTACATGTACATATGTACATATACCTCAATTACCTCGACTAACCGGTGTCCCCGCATATTGACTGTACCGGTTCCCCCTGTATCTATTTATTGTTATTTTACTGCTGCTCTTTAACTACTTTTATTTCTTATTCTTATTTTTTAAACTGCGTTGTTGTTTAGGGGCTTGTTAGTAAGCATTTCACTGTAAGGTCTACACCTGTTGTATTCGGCGCATGTGACTACTACAATTTGATTTGATTTGATTTGACACCTGCCTTTGTCAGAATGTGTGTATGTACTGGACAGATGATGACAGGTTATTCTCTCAATTTGAGAAGATACTTTCTATACTTCCTCACATATTCCTCTACCTTCTCCGTCTACCTCAACACCTCGCCCATTCCCTTAGCTCCCTCTGTCTATTTCTCCTTTCCCAATTCTCTCTCTCTCTCTCTGTCTCTCTCTCTCTCTCTCTCTCTGACACACACGTACACATACTGCATGCAGATGCACACACAGAGAAACAAGAACATTTTTGCAGTGTCAGGTTTCTCTCTATACTATAGTTTTGGTAAAGCCCTCATTACTTCCGTGTAGATGTGACTGGCCCCACTGTCGGCTTACTTTTGCACCACACACACACGCACATGCACACGGCACACGCACACACCATTCCTTGGTTTTATCAGCAAAAACAAGAAATACCACAAAAAATCACACAGGGAAATCACACTTGACAGAAATGCTTTTTGTTTGAACTTTAATGTTCTGATATGCTGTTGTAAGGATTTGTTGTGATGTTCCCTTTTACTGTAACATGAATACTTTGAAATGTTGTTCAGATGTCACTACGTCACTACATCCAAGGAGAGGCATTTTAACATATTATTATAATTATTTTTATCTAAATGCTCTTTTTGCAGAAATGCTTTTTTGAACATGTGAACGTTTATGTGCTGTTATAACATACTCGTATGTAATCTGTAAATATAAATAAAATGTGAAATCACAAAGCTGTTTAGACAAGGAGAAAATACAGATTCTTGCCTAGCCATGACTGTTTGAGATAATGAGGGAGCTGGGACAGCTTTTAATAACAGTTTTTTCTTGAATACAGCTCCTGGTAATGACACAGCTGTCTTCTAGCCACTGTGATGTGAATGCTAATCGATTAGCAAGCTAATCAAACCCCATGTTAAGTGTTAGGGACACATGCTAAGTTGGCTAGCTAGCTAGCCACGATTAAATTATATCGAAATAGCTCCTGTAGCTATTGGATTATAGATTTCAAGGTCGTTTTTTTTTTGCCCATCCAACTAGCTGGCTAGCTAGATGAATATCATTCAAATCTAGCCAGATGGTAATTATGAAGTTAAATGTTCGCTAAATCTATCTATTTATCTTGTAGTGTCTGCATTGACAGTGTATGGCTGGAAGCAGGTTGATTGTGTACAGGGCATTTTAGTACAGCTGTCACAGTCAACCTGTAATAGCAAGCTATAGGAGGTGAATTAATTAATTTTTGTAAAACTAAATCTGGAATTTGTCTTTCAACATAATACTGCTCCCCGCCACCAGTACAAGGACACGATTGAGGGTGAACAAGCAACACTGCAGGTATTTTGTCGTTGTACTTTTAGCTTATTGCTTGAACTTGTTTTGTCTATTTGTGTCTGCTTTCCTACTTTACAGCTTCAATTGTCTGGAGCCTGATGTTGTTGTGGCCAAGGAGCTTTCATTCAGTTTGAACCAAGTTTCAGCTGCTGTGTAATGTTGATGTCCTTCCTCCCAGAGATGTGAAAGCATCCCCCAGACTGGACACAACTAGATCTTTGAGAAGATCAGAACTTTTACAATGAAAAGGCTATGTATTTGACATGTCCTGCTCCAAAGGGCAGGTCATAAATATGCTCTATGGCTAGATTCCTTTGTTCATATCATAACATGACTTTAACCAAAGTCACTCAAAGGATCTTATGATATAAGCTTAGGTCTAGATAGTGTTTCTACCTTTATGCATTTGTGTGTTGAAATTTTTTCCTAACTGTAGACTACTACTTTTAGCACTTGAAGTTAATAAATGTTGAAATATGTATTTGTTTTTTAAACACTACCTCACTGCTTTAGTACATGGCCACAGTCACATGTGTTCCAATGTGAATTATTTGAGATGGGTGGGTCTGAGGCTTTAGAGGGTGTGAACAATGCTAAATGGGCATAAACAGAGCAGCACTGTAGCTGTTCAATCTGAAAGGTTATCTTTATTACTCAACAATACGCATTGTAATAGTGTTAATAGTTTGCCTAATGGGGGAACTTGGTGATGTAATGTTCAGAGAATCCATTTTGGCAATTTGTAGCAGGTGTTCCTTTTCTGTAGAGCAAGTCTGAAAATCACAGCAAAATGTTTGAATGCATTTTCTCCTGAATGGGATAATACATTTATCAACTTTTAAAACAGCATTACTTCTCCACGTTTCCAACTACTGTGTCTGATATGTCATTTTGAAGCTCAGAGTCTGTACTTCTATCCAATATTAAAAAAAAAACAACTTCAAATTTTGGAACATAGCACTGAAAAGAGAGATATATATATATATATATATATATATATATATATATATATATATATATATATATATATATATATATGTGAAAATAGCTGGTTTCTGTGTTGTAGTAAAAAATATAGAGGAAGATAAGTGTTTCCAATGACATCATCGGTGTGCCTCATGATTTTAACCAATTATGAGTAGACTTTGCCTACTAATTACCTACTAATTGTCTACTATTTGATTGATGATGTCTTTGGAAACACTTATCTTCCTCAATCTTTTTTTACTATAAAAAATGGAAACGCGACATTTTCACATAAATCGATGTTGGGATTGTGCTGGAGATAATGAATATGAAGTTGAACATCTAAAAATGTCCCTTTAAGTTTAGGCATTTATTCCGAATGGTTAACGTAGGGGTTAAAATGAGTGTCTACCACTGGGATTTAACACACAACCCTCGGAAAGACGATGCTGAGCAAGAGGAATGACCCAGGATGTCAAAAACATGTAGAAATTTGATGTTTGGAGCAACTTTGAAATTTGGTGTTTGGAAAAACGTGGATAAACGTCAGAATCTGAAGTAAATTGGTAAAGCTGTGAGATCTTGTTGGCCCACTTACATGCTCTGGCATACAAACGCAGCCCAAGGACAGAACTCTCAATGGTCTGACAAGCACAACTGGCGCTGCAATATTAACAACATTATCTTTTTGTCATAAACATTAACATTATCCAAAGCACAAGTTTATTGTGCAGGGGTACGATAAGATGCGGCAATAGAGATGGCAGCTTCGCTTCAAGTCCTTAGGAAATGGTGCAGTATTTTTTTTTTTAATGTATTATTTCTTACATTGTTAGCCCAGAAAACCTTAATTGTTATTACATACAGCCGGGAAGAACTATTGGATATCAGAGAGACGTCAATTTACCAGCACAACCAGCATTCCGACCAGGAATACGACTTTTCTGCACCTCCCAGGGCATTTAAACTGATTCCAGAGGCCGACCCAAAACAACGCCGTCGGAGGAGAGGGTGCCCGAGCGGTCTTCTAGTGATGCTTCGGATGCGTGCACACCACCCTCCGCTTCCGAGTATATCACCTGCTAATGTCCAGTCCCTAGTTAACAAAGTAGACTAAATTAGGGCAAGAGTTCCTTTCCAAAGAGATATCCGGGATTGTAAGATTCTTTGTTTCACGGAGACATGGCTAGCTGGGGACATGCTGTCGAAGTCTGAACAGTCAACGGGATTGTCAGTGCATCACGCCGACAGGAACAAACATCTCTCTGGTAAGAAGAAGGGCGGGTGGATGTTTCATGATTAACGACTTATGGTGTAATTGTAACAACATACAAGAACTCAAATCATTTTGTTCACCTGACCTAGAATTCCTCACAATCAAATGCCGACTGCATTATCTCCCAAGAGAACTCTCCTCGGTTAT
The DNA here is from genome assembly GCF_965601325.2 of Salmo salar. Taxonomy (NCBI): domain Eukaryota; kingdom Metazoa; phylum Chordata; class Actinopteri; order Salmoniformes; family Salmonidae; genus Salmo; species Salmo salar. Next base: position 26,315,430 of record NC_138306.1, read on the forward strand.
CGTCATAGCCGTGTATATCCCTTCACAAGTGAATACCAAGACGGCCATCAAGGAACTTCACTGGACTTTATGCAAACTGGAAACCATATATCCTGGGGCTGCATTTATTGTAGCTGGTGATTTTAACAAAGCTAATCTGAGAACAAGGCTACCTAAATTCTATTAGCATATGGATTGCAGTACACGAGCGAGTAACACACTCGACCACTGCTACTCTAACTTCCGCAATGTATACAAGGCCCTCCCCCGCCCTCTTTTTGGCAAATTTGACCATGACTCCATCCTGTTGCTCCCCTCCTATAGGCAGAAACTAAAACAGGAAGTGCTTGTGCTTAGGTCTATCCAACACTGGTCTGACCAATCGGATTCCACACTTGAAGATTGCTTCAATCACGTGGACTGGGATATATTCTGGGTAGCATCAGACAATAACATTGACGTATACACTGACTTGGTGAGCGAGTTTATTAGGAAGTGTATAGGAGATATTGTACCCACTGTGACTATTAAAACCTTCCCTAACCAGAAACCGTGGATTGATGGTGTCACTACTTCCGCCGAAGTCGGTCCCTCTCCTTGTTCGGGCGGCGTTCAGCGGTTGACGTCACCGGCTTTCTAACCAACGCCAATACACTTTTCATTTTCCATTTGTTTATTATTTAACCCTCTGTTCCCCATGTTGTATTTGTGAGTGATTGTTTATTGTTACGTGGATATTTGTCAGGCGCTGCACTGTTGTTTTAGACCGTGTTTTTGGCACTAGTATGTGTTATGTGCTGTCATTTGTTAACCGGTATTAAAGTGCGCCTGTTTATTATACTCCACTCTCCTGCACTTGACTTCGCCTCCCATATACATGCCCTACAGATGGCAGCATTTGTGCAAAACTGAAACTACGTACCACCGCATTTAATCATGGCAAGGTGGCTGGAAACATGACCGAATACAAACAGTGTTGTTATTCCCTCCGTAAGGGAATCAAACAAGCAAAGCATCAGTATAGAGACAAAATGGAGTCACAATTCAACGGCTCAAACACGAGATGTATGTGGCAGGGACTATAGACAATCACGGATTACAAAAAGACAACCAGCATGTCGCGGACATCGACGTCTTGCTCGCAGACAAATTAAACAACTTCTTTGTGTGCTTTGAGGACAATACGGTGCCATCGACACAGCCCACTACCAAAGACTGCAGGCTCTCCTTCTCCGTGGCCGACGTGAGTAAAACATTTAAACGTGTTAACCCTCGCAAGGCTGCCGGCCCAGACGGCATCGCTAGCTGCGTCCTCAGAGCATGCGCAGACCAGCTGGCTGGTGTGTTTACGGACATATTCAATCAATCCCTATCACAGTCTGCGGTCCCCGCATGCTTCAAGATGGACACCATTGTTACTGTTCCCAAGAAAGCTAAGATAACTGAACTAAATGACTATATCCCTGTGGCACTCACTTCTGTCATCATGAAGTGCTTTGAGAAATCATATCACCTCCACCCTACCTGTTACCCTAGACCCACTCCAATTTGCTTACCGCCCCAATCGGTGCACAGACGATGCAATCGCCATCACACTGCACACTGCCCTATCCCATCTGGACGAGAGGAATACCTATGTAAGAATGCTGTTCTTTGACTACAGCTCAGCATTCAACACCATAGTATCCTCCAAACTCATCATTAAACTTGAGACCCTTGGTCCTGGACTTCCTAACGTGGCCCTTTCTGGATGTAGAACATGGATCCCCCCCCCCCCCCACCCCGGCCTCTCTCACTGTCTCTCCTAACCCAGGTTAATTACCTCCGGTCATAAATACCGGGTAAAAACTACCATGCAGTATTGAGGGAGAGAGTCTCCCAGAACAGAGTCTTGGCCAAACTCCTAAACCCCAAAATGTTAGAATTAAACAATATTGCTATTTTTGAGAATGTGGGAATAGTCTGTGGACACTTAAAACCTGTTGGGGATAGGGGGCAGCATTTGCACGGCCGGATAAAAAACGTACCCGCTTTAACCTGTTGGGTCTAGGGGGCAGCATTTGCACGTCTGGATAAAAAAAATGTACCCGATTTAATCTGGTTACTAATCCTACCCAGTAACTAGAATATGCATATACTTATTATATATGGATAGAAAACACTCTAAAGTTTCCAAAACTGTTTGAATGGTGTCTGTGAGTATAACAGAACTCATTTGGCAGGCAAAACCCTGAGACATTTTCTGACAGGAAGTGGATACCTGATGTGTTGTATTGACTTTAAACCTATCCCATTGAAAAACACAGGGGTTTAGGAATATTTTGGCACTTCCTATTGCTTCCACTAGATGTCACCAGCCTTTACAAAGTGTTTTGAGTCTTCTGGAGGGAGATCTGACCGAACAAGAGCCATGGAACGGTGATGTCCCATTAGACACCTGGCGCGCTACTTCATGTTGGGTACCCTCGTTCCAATATGTTATAAAAGAGTATGCATTCGTCCACCTTGAATATTATTCATGTTCTGGTTAAAAAAGGCCCTAATGATTTATGCTATACAACGTTTGACATGTTTGAACGAACGGAAATATATTTTTTCCCCTCGTTCATGACGAGAAGTCCGGCTGGCTTACATCATGTGCTAACGAGACGGAGATTTTTGGACATAAATGATGAGCTTTTTTGAACAAAACTACATTCGTTATGGACCTGTGATACCTGGAAGTGACATCTGATGAAGAGAATCAAAGGTAATGGATTATTTACATAGTATTTTCGATTTTAGATCTCCCCAACATGACGTCTAGTCTGTATCGCAACGCGTATTTTTCTGGGCGCAGTGCTCAGATTATTGCAAAGTGTGATTTCCCAGTAAGGTTATTTTTAAATCTGGCAAGTTGATTGCGTTCAAAAGATGTAAATCTATAATTCTTTAAATGACAATATAATATTTTACCAATGTTTTCTAATTTTAATTATTTAATTTCTGACGCTGACTTGACTGCCGGTTATTGGAGGGAAACGATTTCCTCAACATCAATGCCATAGTAAAACGCTGTTTTTGTATATAAATATGAACTTGATAGAACTAAAAATGCATGCATTGTCTAACATAATGTCCTAGGAGTGTCATCTGATGGAGATTGTAAAAGGTTAGTGCATCATTTTAGCTGGTTTTATGGTTTTGGTGACCCTGTCTTTGACTTGACAAAACATTACACACAACTCTTGTAAATGTACTGTCCTAACATACTCTAAATTTATGCTTTCGCCGTAAAACCTTTTTGAAATCGTAAAACGTGGTTAGATTAAGGAGATGTTTATCTTTCAAATGGTGTAACATAGTTGTATTTTTGAAAAATTTGAATTTTGACATTTATTTGGATTCAAATTTGCCGCTCTTGAAATGCACCTGCTGTTGATGGAGTGCACCACGGGTGGCACGCTAGCGTCCCACCTAGCCCCAAGAGGTTAATCTGGTTACTACTCCTGCCCAGTAACTAGAATATGCATATAATTATTGGCTTTGGATAGAAAACACCCTAAAGTTTCTAAAACTGTTTGAATGGTGTCTGTGAGTATAACAGAACTCATATGGCAGGCAAAAACCTGAGAAGATTCCTTACAGGAAGTGGCCTGTCTGACAAGTTCTTGTTCATCTTGGCTCTTTTTATTGAAGACTGAGGATCTTTGCTGTAACGTGACACTTCCTACGGCTCCCATAGGCTCTCAGAACCCGGGAAAAAGCTGAATGATATCGAGGCAGCCTCTGGCTGAAACACATTATCGCCTTTGGTAAGTGGCCGATCAGAGGACAATGGGCTTAGGCGCATGCACGAGTCGACCCCATGCTTTATTTTCTTTCATCTTTTTACCTAAACGCAGATTCCCGGTCGGAATATTATCGCTTTTTTTACGAGAAAAATGGCATAAAATTGATTTTAAACAGCGGTTGACATGCTTCGAAGTACGGTAATGGAATATTTAGATTTTTTTTGTCACGAAATGCGTCGTGCTCGTCACCCTTCTTTACCATTCGGATAGTGTCTTGAACGCACGAACACAACAGAGGATATTTGGATATAACGATGGATTATTTGGGACCAAACCAACATTTGTTATTGAAGTAGAAGTCCTGGGAGTGCATTCTGACGAAGAACACCAAAGGTAATAACATTTTTCTTATAGTAAATCTGACTTTGGTGAGTGCTAAACTTGCTGGGTGTCTAAATAGCTAGCCCTGTGATGCCGGGCTATCTACTCAGAATATTGCAAAATGTGCTTTCACCGAAAAGCTATTTTAAAATCGGACATATCGAGTGCATAGAGGAGTTCTGTATCTATAATTCTTAAAATAATTGTTATGCTTTTTGTGAACGTTTATCGTGAGTAATTTAGTACATTTTTTGTAAATTCACCAGAAGTTTGCTAGTTCTGAACATCACATGCTAATGTAAAAAGCTGGTTTTTGATATAAATATGAACTTGATTGAACAAAACATGCATGAATTGTATAACATAATGTCCTAGGTGTGTCATCTGATGAAGATCATCAAAGGTTAGTGCTGCATTTAGCTGTGGTTTGGGTTTTTGTGACATTATATGCTAGCTTGAAAAATGGGTGTCTGATTATTTCTGGCTGGGTACTCTGCTGACATAATCTAATGTTTTGCTTTCGTTGTAAAGCCTTTTTGAAATCGGACAGTGTGGTTAGATTAACGAGAGTCTTGTCTTTAAAATGGTGTAAAATAGTCATATGTTTGAGAAATTGAATTAATAGCATTTCTAAGGTATTTGAATAACACGCCACAGGATTCCACTCGCTGTTACGTAGGTGGGACGATTTCATCCCACCGACCCTAGAGAGGTTAAGTTACTCGGTGTATATATCATGGACAAAGTGAAATGGTCCACACACGCAGACAGTGTGGTGAAGAAGGCGCAACAGCGCCTCTTCAACCTCAGGAGGCTGAAAAAATGTGGGTTGTCACCGAAAACCCTCACTAACTTTTACAGGTGCACAACTGAGAGCATCCTGTCGGGCTGTATCACCGCCTGGTACGGCAACTGCAGAGGGTGGTGCATTCTGTGCAACGCATCATCGGGGGCAAACTATCTGCCCTCCAGGACACCTACAAACCCCGATGTCACAGGAAGGCAAAAAATATCATCAAGGACAATAACCACCCGAGCAACTACATGTTGACCTCGCTTCCATCCAGAATGCGAGGTCAGTACAGGTGCATCAAAGCTGTGACAGAGAGATTGAATAACAGCTTCTATCTCAAGGCCATCAGATTGTTAAAACCTCTTACATCTAGACGTTCCGCTAGCGGAACACCTGCTCCAATATCCAATGATAGGCGTGGCGCGAATTACAAATTCCTCAAAAATCCCCAAACTTCAATTTTTCAAACATATGACTATTTTACACCATTTTAAAGACAAGACTCTCCTTTATCTAACCACACTGTCCGATTTCAAAAAGGCTTTACAGCGAAAGCAAAACATTAGATTATGTCAGCAGAGTACCCAGCCAGAAATAATCAGACACCCATTTTTCAAGCTAGCATATAATGTCACAAAAAACAAAACCACAGCTAAATGCAGCACTAACCTTTGATGATCTTCATCAGATGACACTCCTAGGACATTATGTTATACAATACATGCATGTTTTGTTCAATCAAGTTCATATTTATATCAAAAAACAGCTTTTTACATTAGCATGTGACGTTCAGAACTAGCATTCCCACCGAAGACTTCCGGTGAATTTACTAAATTACTCATGATAAACGTTCACAAAAAACATAACAATTATTTTAAGAATTATAGATACAGAACTCCTTTATGCAATCGGTATATCCGATTTTAAAATAGCTTTTCGGTGAAAGCACAATTTGCAATATTCTGAGTAGATAGCCTGGCCATCATGGCTAGCTATTTTGACACCCACCAAGTTTAGTACTCACCAAACTCCGATTTACTTTAAGAAAAATTGGATTACCTTTGCTGTTCTTCGTCAGAATGCACTCCCAGGACTTCTACTTCAATAACAAATGTTGGTTTGGTTCCAAATAATCCATAGTTATATCCAAATAGCGGCGTTTTGTTCGTGCGTTCAAGACACTATCCGAAGGGTAAAGAAGGGTGACGCGCCCGGCGCATTTCGTGACCAAAAAATTCTAAATATTCCATTACCGTACTTCGAAGCTTGCCAAACGCTGTTTAAAATCTATTTTTATGCGATTTTTCTCGTAAAAAAGCGATAATATTCCGACCGGGAAACCCTGTTTTCATTCAAAGATGAAAAAATAAAAACATGGAGTCTTCTCGTGCACGCGCCCCCAGTCTCATTGTTCTCAGATCGACCACTATCCAAATGCGCTACTGTTTTTCAGCCATGGCCTGCAAAGTCATCATTCAACGCTCTGGCACCTTCTGAGAGCCTATGGGAGCGTTAGAAAATGTCACATTACTGCAGAGATCCCCTGTTTTGGATAGAGATGATCAAGAAGGCCAAGAAATAGTCAGAGAGGGCGCTTCCTGTTTGGAATCTTCTTAGGTTTTGGCCTGCCAAATGAGTTCTGTTATATTCACAGACACCATTCAAACAGTTTTAGAAACTTTGGATGTTTTCTATCCAAAGCTAATAATTATATGCATATTCTAGTTTCTGGGCAGGAGTAATAATCAGATTAAATCGGGTACGTTTTTTATCCGGCCGTGAAAATACTGCCCCCTATCCATAACAAGTTAAACAGCCACCACTATCACAGAGAGGCGGCAGCCTATCTATAGAGTTGATATCATTGGCCACTTTATTAAATGGAACACTCATCACTTCAATAATGCCACTTTAACAATGTTTACATATATCGAATTACTCATCTCATATGTATATACTGTATACTGTATCCTTCACTATCTATTCTTGACTATCTATTGCATCTTAGCCGCCATGTCACTGCTCATCCATATATTTCATACTTATATATTCTCATCCCATTCCTTTACTCGATTGTGTGTATTAGTTTTTGTTGTGGAATCTGTTAGATATTAGGTTTTGTTGTGGAATTGTTAGATATTACCTGTTAGATACTGCTGCACTGTCGGTTATAGATGCAGAAGCATTTTGAAACAGTCGCAATAACATCTGCTAACCATGTGTATGCGACCAATACAATTTGATTTGATTTGAAGCTAGAATGAGAGCATTTGAATTTCACTGGTAGAATCGGGAAGTTTCGACTTCCTGTGTATCCGTCTGCTCATAGTGAACCGCAAAGTCCAGCGTTCATAACGAATGCAGATACCGCCCTGGTAAGTAGATGGGGCGTGCCCACAACCAACATACAGTAATCTCATAACTTCTCTAGGCATTGAAAACTTTTGTTTTTCACTAACGTTTGTCATCGTGTCCATATGGTGTTCTGACTGTGCTAATTACAAACATGCACGAATATGAGTTATCTTTCACCGTTCTACCTACCAGAGATATACCTAGATGCTGCCAGTGGTTTGTGGCTATCAAGAATGATGATTACGTTGACCAAAGATTAACAGAGGGATTTTCAGGCTGAACAGACAGGAAATCCATTTAGATGGGAATCCATTTATCTGAGAAGTGATGCGATACCATCGTTTTCTTCCTTCACAACAGAATAGAATATTCTCGATTTGATTAGAGACTGGACTAGGTAAATTAGCTATTATTGCTAATGTTACAGTCCTGTATTAAACTCTGAAAGCCATCAGCTAAATCATATAGCTAAATGTCAATCCATTTTGCCTATGCCATGGAAATCACTGCTAGACTGAAATCACTGCTAGACCTTCAGCAAAGTAAACATGTTTGTCTGTTTGTTCTATCTTTGATCAACATTAGCTAACTTTAGCTAACTAACATTAGCAAATAAAAGTAACTAAACCTGGTAGCCATCTTTTCCACCCTTGTCTGGAAAACACACTCTTACTAAAAATTAAATTGTCGATATAGCTAACTCAGTTTTGGAGTGTCTTTGGTTGGTTAGTTAGTTTTCAGCAGGCTAGCAATCTTGCTGCCAATTTAGTGATGCTAACTAACTAACTAACTAACTAACTAACTAACTAACTAACTAACTAACTAACTAACTAACTAACTAACTAACTACAAGCTGACAATATTAAAATGTCTATGTTAGGTGTGCTAAGATAACCAGTCTAATAGAGATCAATACAATTAGTGGGGTGGTTAAATTGTGTATTAGTGTGTGTTTTGTTGTAGGTGGTATGCAATCTGATTGCACCAGCATGTGTTTTCAACCCCAATCTCTGCACAAGGTGAAGGTAAATTGGCAAAAATATTTACAACCTGATGGCTAAGATAGCTCAATTTACAGTAAGCATGGCATAAACATAAATTGGGTAGTATTTGTAAGGGTTTGTGTTTGTGTTATGGGGTTACATGTGGTTAGAGGTAGCCTGAGGACCACAGGGTACCTTCCAGACCATGTAATCAATTTAGTCTACCCCTTGTTCCCACAGGTCCTGCTAAAAATACACCAAAGCGGTAGCATTTGGGGTACACGAGCATGAGGGAGGGGGCACAACTTGCGGTTATGGAGCACAACAAGATTGTGGGACAACAATTAGCAAGGGAGACTGAAAAGTATAAAATCAAGACAACAGTAAGCACTCTACTTCCGCAGCATGCCGAACACCATTACCAGTGTTTCAATGACAGATAAAGGACAATGAAATACATATGGATATTTTTGATCAATCCTCAAAAATGTTCTGCCTTTATGGTTTCACAGAAGATATTTATATTAGCTGTACAAGGTTCTGTAATTCTGTTAGACATTCAGATATATCCGAACAATGTTTTTTTGTCAAAATCTAAAATACAGGGGAGTGTACAATTTTTTTTCAAAAAGAGAACTGGGTATTCAAGAAGAATGTAACATAAAAGTAACATACAAAAAATACAGTATGAACAGTGTAGTACAGTTCAGCATGTCTCAGGTGTACTAAAGTGCAAAGATCTGTAACTACAGATTGTTACAATATATAATTTGATTTTAACCAAATATTTTTGTTATCCATTTCTGCAAGTTACATTATAGGTACTGTTTGGTGTAGAAGAGAGAATTTTCGACCAACCTTAGCTTGGCGATGCTATAATTTGTCCTTGATTCCTGGAGACAGAAGTCTCAAAATGACCAGGTTCAAAAACAATTATCATAAGAAGTATGTTTTGAAGGGTCTGTCCTATATCTGAGAGATAGAAGAATGTTCAGATTTTTTGTGTGACTCATATTCAACCTCTTTTGGGCACTAAAGTACTTCCATAAATGTTTTTAACTGGTACCTTCAGATGTCTTATGAGGCTTGTGGGCATTGTAGAGCAAAACAAGTTATTGAGAGTCTCATCTTTCAATGGTGGGGTCATTAGTTTGTAGCCCAAACTGTTTGGACGCTACAGGCATTTTCGTGAGAAGACCGATTTTCGGGATGTCTCCTAATTTGACAAACACTGCTGTAGATCTGCCACCTTTCACTGCAGATGAGGAATCCAGCCATCGGCGGATAGGATGGGTTGAGATGCAGCCCATGCAAAAAAAATATACATCTCTAGCTTAAACAGATGGATTTTAATAGGTATGTTTTATGATGCTAATTCAATTTCCACTCGGGTGCAACATCTTTTAGAGTGTGGCCTTTGTCACTTTAACATCATGTCTGTTTCTCCTCCTGACAATGACATAGTCAATCAAGTGCCAATGTTTGGACAGTGGGTGCATGTTGTCTTCTTGCGGTTGGGTAGTTGGAAGATTGTGTTTGTGATGAGTAGGTCATGCTCAGCATATGTCCTTAGTAACAAAAGGCCATTGCTGTTGCGTTTGCCAATGCCATGTGCACCTATAATCCCATTCCATGACTGATGGTCTGTGCCAACTCTGGCATTGAAGTCACCAAGAATGGTGAATTCCTCTGTGCTGGGAACAGCAGCAATTGCAGTCTCCAGTTCACCATAGAACTTGTTTTTGACTTCATCAGGTTAGTCATGGTTGGTGCATAGGCACTGATGAAGTAATTTTTTTTTATTCGACCGCTGTGGTGGGATCCCTTCTAGCTGCGGTAGGCTGGCCACAGTAAAGTGAATCAGAGAATGTTTAGGACACCTTTTCTAGCCCCTTCCTCATGCTGGGGAGGTGAGCAGTGTGATCCTGAATAGGGATGCTCAGACGCTCAGTCTGCTGCCAAGTTCCACTGCCTCTTCAGTCCAGTGAAAAGCGACCCGATAACCTGATCCTCCTGTGTGTGGGTCCATGGCTACAGCTTTCAGTGGATCCACACCTGGTGTTCTTCATTCGCTGAATGCCACATGACTTTGGCTGATGGTGTCATGACTTGCGCTTTGAATTGGATTTAAGTGAGGGAGAGTTGCGCAGATTCGACCTCAATCTCTCATCCAGACTCATCTGTACCCAGTGGCAAGACAGTTACTAGATGGTTGGAAATAATGCTGGATGCAGTGGATGGACTGAGGAGATGCAGTGGCGGGTTTAGGTATAGGCGACATGGGCAGCCGCCCAGAGCGGCACGGGGCACCCGCACCAAAAAAATCAGAATGGTGACATTTGCACAATCGGTTTTCTATCGCTCAGTTGCACGTCACGTTAATGATATCATGTCACCGTGCGGGCGCCCTGATTCTAGTTTGTGAGCTAGGCAGGCTACAGCCTGGGAAGGTCTCCCACTCAGAAGTACGAGATGGGGAGGGCGGCTGGGGTAGGTTGTCCTCAGGTCTCCCCACTGGAAGCCCGAGGTAGAGGGAGCTATCAAGTAGCGCATCTCTAACTTTGTACAGTTCTAATGCAATTAGTAAAATCAGTCACAGTATGAAAAGTTACCAAATAATCCACAATTCATTTGTAATACTGTGAATATATAGTTTTACAGACATATTGTATTTTTTATTGGTTTGTGTGAAATCGTTAAGAATAATATAAAACCAGTCTGCACACCACCAAGGTCAATTGTTTTAGTCTTGACTCTTGGTTGACAGTGTTGGGGGATGGGTAATGTATTGATACTCAAGTGCCAAATCAACACAAATGTATTTCTATTTGTCTTTGTCACTTCTTTTTGACATTTATATAGTTTTAAATCTTCTGATTATTTAATTGTGTTGTTCCAAATGTTTGAATAAAAATTACAGTTAATGCAGAATGGTTATTTTCTTTTTTGTTGGCGTGGGGGGGGGCTGAACTGGGGGTTCGCCCAGGGAGCCATACAAGCTAGAACCGCCATTGCTTCCGATGGTATTCCTCCACCAAGGTTTCCACAGACCAAAACTCAGACACTGAGTTTTCCGGGTTAGTTAACCGCCGCCCGGGGTTCGGCATTGGCAGCTACTGGCAGTACCGACTCACCAGGTGCAAGATGGAAAGCACCTGATGTGCGCCTACGGTAGCAACTACAGTGTTGCTACTAGTTGAACACCCAGCTGGCCAGACACCCAAACACACACACACACACACACACACACACACACACACACACACACACACACACACACACACACACACACACACACACACACACACACACACACACACAAATGCATCTCTTTATGAGACATAAAACATTGACAAAGTCCCTTTTTTTTACTGCTGCTTGTTGGCACGGTAACACCAGACTAATGAAGTCACACACTGACAGAATATTAATAACATCAAGCCAATTACAGGGCTCAGTTCATTTACATATGAGAGGGTGGGGGTCACTCCCTACAGTGCCCCCCACACACTGGCTTCATACATCACCAGACACAGTGGGTTGATTGTGTCAGAAGAGGCTGGTGGGAGGAGCTACAGGAGGATGGCTCATTTTTTATTTAACTAGGCAAGTCAGTTATGAACACATTCTTATTTACAATGACAGCCTACCAGGGACAGTGGGTTAACTGCCTTGTTCAGGGGCAGAATGACAGATGTTTACCTTGTCAGCTCAGGGATTTTATTTAGCAACCTTTTGGTTACTAGCCCAACACTCTAACCACTAGGCTACCTGCCACCCATTGTAATGGCTGGAATAGACTCAATGGTAAAACATGTTGTTTCCATGTGTTATATGTGTTTGGTACCATTCCATTGATTCCATTCCAGCCAATGAGCCCATCCTCTAATAGCTCCTCCCACCAGACTCCTATGGTATGTGTGTGTGTGTGTGTGTGTGTGTGTGTGTGTGTGTGTGTGTGTGTGTGTGTGTGTGTGTGTGTGTGTGTGTGTGTGTGTGTGTGTGTGTGTGTGTGTGTGTGTGTGTGTGTGTGTGTGTGTGTGTGTGTGTGTGTGTGCGTGCGTTTGTGTGTGTGAGAGAGACAGTGAGAGTTGTCAAGCCACTGACAGACTAGGTAGGTATGACTCAAATAATCGAATGAAAACAGTAAAACATAAACCTCTCATTGAATGACAGTGTTTCATTAGCACTTCACTTCCTATCACAACATGATCACAACATGATAGGAACATGGCTGCCTATAACCATACTGCACGGAACATTGAACTATGAGTCTGTACACTGCTGCCTGTCCTCTCCTCTCCTGTGGGGTTAGTCAGTGTACTATCTCTCAGGTAATCAGTGATGTATCTAATTACTGTGGTGTTCTACATCACCGCTAAACTCACACACACACACTTGATTAAATACAGTACATTGGACAGAGCAGCTAAACTGGACACACACACATGCACATGCACATGTACATGCACATGCACACACACACACACACACACACGTGCACACACGCACACACACACGCACCCACACACACACACACACACAGTGAAATGTGTAATTAAGGTCATTAGTCTGTAAACAATAAACTGCATGCCCATTCAGACTAAATCACAGGAAGCAGGGAAGGGCACGTTTCTTTTTTCTACATCCATACTCAAACAATCAGTGCACTAATTGGAAATCCAAATATAATGAACTATTTACGGCCAGACGTAACATAAATACATAAATACAGCAACCTGTATTTATCTACTTTAAATGATTTATATTGTTGACTCCAATGCTTCCCACAGTTGTGTCAAGTTGGCTGGATGTCCTTTGGGTGGTGGACCGTTCTTGATATAAACAGGAAACTGTTGAGCGTGAAAAATCCAGCAGAGTGGCAGTTCTTGACACAAACTGTCGTGCCTGGCACCTACTACCATACCCGGTTCAAACACACTTAAATATTTTGTCTTGCCTATTCACCCTCTGAATGTTACACATACACAATCCATGTCTCAATTGTCTCAAGAAGGCTTAACGACTTAAAAATATTTGTTTTACCTGTCTCTTCCTCTTCATCTACACTAATTGAAGTGGATTTAACAAGTGACATCAATAAGGGATCATAGCCTTCACCTGGGTTCACCTGGTCAGTCTATATCATGGAAAGAGCAGGGGTTCTTAATGTTTTGTATACTCAGTGTGTAATGAATGGTTCTTATTGAAAACCACAACGTAATAGAGAACTGATGAGGACTTACACAACAATGAAAGGACAGGTATTCATTTTGGACAGCCAATGTAATGATTAGGTCCAGCCATATCTAAAAGCTAAACTCAAAGTGCCAATGCTCGTATTCACCACACACACATGCGCACACATGCGAGTCAACGTGGAGTGTGTTAAACCAGTTGGGGGTGGTGTACCATCTAGCAGGCTGCTCAGGGATTCATCACACTGTATTGTTTACAACCATACACATTCCTTGTGATTCTACGTTGATTCACTTTCTGACACACCACACTTGACATAGGACCCTTCCCAATTGGTTCACCTTCCTATCATTCAGAGCCATTTTATCTACCTGTGATTCAGACTCCCCTTTGCATTTGAGTTGAAATCACTCTGCTGTGATGCAGTTGATTCTCCTGACTGTGTGTGGACGGTTGTGTGTAGATTTTCCAGACTGTGTGTTGTTGTGACTGAGCCAGAACAGCTGATGAGTCACCTCGTCCCACCCTGAACGGAGGGGGTTGTAATCAGGGAGGAGAGCTCTGAGCGAGGGTTAATGAATGCAGGTCACATCGATCTGCCTCTATGCGCGCGCGCGCCGCGCGCGCGCACACACACACACACACACACACACACACACACACACACACACACACACACACACACACACACACACACACACACACACACACACACACACACACACACACACACAAACTGCTCTGTCTGAGGCCAACTGCTACTCCTGCACATTGCTGACCTGCCTCACTAAGATACTGTAGACAATGAGACCACAGGTCCTCTCTATCTGACTGGTCATGCTAAACAGAGGGGCAGTACGGATGTTGACATTACACAACAAGCCAGATACCACAATACATTTGTGTTGTCTGTGTGTAGCATCAGTGCTAGCTGTAGATAGGATCACAGTAGTAGCAGCTGCATCAGTAGACCTCTGTAGCGATAACATCACTCTAGTCTGTTGGCACAGTCCTTGCAAGCCTTCCTCCTGCCTTCACTGTTACCGCTAAAACAAACATACACACACACGTACACGCTCACACGAGCAAACACACACACACAGTCACCAGCCTCATCCGTTGCCTGAAACAGTTAATTTCCACTCTCATCCGGACATATGGGGAATGGTGAAACACGGTCAATATTTACACACCACCTTCTTGTCAAAGATCCCCCGTCCCCCCTGTCCCCCGTCCCCCCAAGCAATGGCCTGTAAACCTCCATCACCCCTTCCTTGCCCTTCTGTATCACTGACTACCCCCCTCCCCACACACCCCTCATCCAATTCTACCCCTCCACCACAAACCACAGACCTCAGTCCACCAAGCTTTATCATATCAGCTATATTTATGACAGTTCTGCTGTGACAGATATGCTATGTCTCTCACTTTAATATGTCATCCTCAGTGATTTTGTTATGAGCGTTATAAAACTGTCAAATAAACGAAATTGAACTAAATCCTGAACGTGACTCGAATTGTGACCCAGATTCTTGAGAACATCCAGTAAATCTGTGAGGTGTTAGAGAAATAATTCTGGCCCATACTACACCACCTAAGTTTGCTAAGAGTTTAGGAACTCTTTCCATACAATTATAGCACACAGGGACTTTGAAATCTGGTGGGAGCTTGCAATCTGGTTCACACAGAGAGGAGGCTGAGACTGGAATACGATTAGGAATATTTATTCTGGACAATGTATCTTTTAAAATAATTTAATCAATTTTAAAATTAAGCTGTAACGTAACAAAATGTGGAAACACTCAATGGGTTGGAATACTTTCCGAATGCACTACCTACATTCAGCAAGCTACAAACACTCTGACCCATTACACTACAAAAGCAACTCACTGGGTTAGACATAGATTTGAACCTGAGACCAATCTGACCTCTGAGCTACCTGCTGCCTCCAGACCTCCCTACAACCATGCCAGCCTCTATATAAACCTACGGTATACCAAATCATAAGGCTTTACTCTGTACACTCCCTCTGTAGGTGATACATGTTCCTCCCATGCCTCATTTAACACACTGAACAGAGACCAGTGAACTCCACATAACTATAAAGACTTGGAACACCCCTTGGTGAACCTGCCCCTCACCTACACTGGCTTAGGGACTGCTGATGCATGGAACACGGAGGACGGAGAGAATAATGTGAGGGAGAGTGTATGAGATATATTCAGTGTTCTAAGTGACCTTTTCATGTTCATAGCCCCTGTAATGTTATTAACAGTGCAGCCACAGCCTCAGCCATGACCATCAATTAGAGCCACTCTGGTGCTTGCTTGCCTGCCTGCCTGCCTTCTGCCAGCACACACTGCCTCATCTCAGAGGAGCTCTCTCTATCTCTTCAGCTATCCTTCTCCCCCCTACCTCCTGTACCTAACAGATTTAACATACACTATACACTGCATTCGGAAAGTATTCAGACGTTTTCCACATTTTGTTACATTACAACATTAATCTAAAATGGATTAAATAAAATAAAAATCTCAGCAATCTGCACACAATATCCCATAATGACAAAGCAAAAACTGTTTTTTATACATTTTGCAAATGCATTAACTTTTAAAACATAAATACCTTATTTACATAAGTATTCAGACCCTCTGCCCTGCTAGAGCTGCCCAGGTCAATTGTACGTGCTGTTATTGTGAAGTGGTAAAGCCTAGGATCAACAACGGCTCAGCCACAAAGTGGTAGGCCACACAAGCTCACAGAGGAGGACCGCCACTCACTATTGAGTTCCAAACTGCCTCTGGAAGCAACGTCAGCACAAGAACTCTTCATCGGGAGATTCATCAAATAGGTTTCCATTGCCGAGCAGCTGTACACAAGCTTAAGATCACCATGCTTGCCGCCATTGGACTCTAGAGCAGTGGAAACGCATTCTCCAGAGTGATGAATCACCCTTCACCTTCTGGCAGTCCGACGGACGAATCTGGGTTTGGTGGATGCCAGGAGAACACTACCTGCCCCAATGCATAGTGCCAACTGTAATGTTTAGTGGAGGAGGAATAATGGTCTGGGGCTGTTTTTCATGGTTTGGGCTAGGCCCCTTATTTCTAGTGAAGGGAAATCTTAATGCTACAGCATACAATGACATTCTAGACAATTCTGTGATTCCCACTTTGTGGCAACAGTTTGGTGAAGTCCCTATCTTGTTTCAGCATGACAATGCCCCTGTGCACAAAGCGAGGTCCATACATACTATATATGTTTTGTCAAGATTGGTGTGGAAGAACTTGACTGGCCTGCACAGAGCCCCGACCTCAACCCCATCAAACCCTTTGGGATGAATTGGAATGGCGACTGTGAGCCAGACCTAATTGCCCAACATCAGTGCCTGACCTCACTAATGCGCTTTTGGCTGAATGGAAGCAAGTCCCAGCAGCATTGTTCCAACATCTAGTGGAAAGCCCATGCTTTTGGAATGAGATGTTCGATGAGCAGGTGTCCACATACAGTACTTCTGGTCATGTAGTGTACTTCAGCATTTTCTAGTATTTTATGTAACAGAGAATTATTACACAACCACAGTGTATTACACAATTATAACACCATCATTGCAATACCATTTGGATATGGTATAATTACAAAAGGTCGTTATCAATAAAATATCACAATACAGTGCAGAGCTTTTAATTTGCCGCTGGGGGGCAAGGAGACTCCCAGCTCCACTAAAACCATTGACAACTATTTGGTTGTAATATCTTCTCCTCTTGAACAGCACAGTCAAAGTTCCAAAGGCTGGGCCTAAGGCTGGGCCTAATACAGTGTCTAAGAGATCATACAATATGTTTTGTAGTGATTTCTATGTTGTTGATGTAAATAATATTTGATGGTAAGGGGTGTGTAATGAGGAGCAAACTTGACACATTCATGAAATTGCTTATCCCAGTTACCAATAAGCATGCACCCATCTAGAAAATTACTGTAAAAACTGTTAACTGTGGATTGATGAGGAATTTAAGAATGGTAAGGTTGAGAGGGATGAGGCAAAAGGAATAGCAAATAAGTCTTGCTGCACAACCGATTGGCAAATGCACTACAAATTGAGAAATCATGTGACTAAACTTAATAAAAAGAAGAATAAACTGCACTAAGAAAGAAAGATAAATTACATAAAGAATGATAGTAAAAAAACTTTGGAGCACCTTCAATAACATTTTGAGAAAAAAGGTGGCTCAGTCATCACAAAACCGACTGATATTGCCAACTACTTTAATGATTTTTTTCATTGGCAATATTAGCAAACTTAGGCATGACATGCCAACAACAAACACTGACACTACATATCCAAGTATATTTAACCAAATTATGAAAGACAAGCATTGTAATCTTTAATTCCGTAAAGTGAGTGTGGAAGAGGTGAAATAATTGATATTGTCAATCAACAATGACAAGCCACCGGGGTCTGACAACTTAGATGGAAAATTACTGAGGATAATAGCAGACGATATTGCCACTCCTATTTGCCAGATCTTCAATTTAAGTCTACTAGAAAGTGTGTGCCCTCAGGCCTGGAGGGAAGCAAAAGTCATTCAGCTTCCTAAGAATAGTGAAGTCCCCTTTACTGGCTAAAATAGCTGACCAATCAGCCTGTTACCAATCCTTAGTAAACTTGTGTTTGATCAGATACAATGCTATTTTACAATAAACAAATTGACAACAGACTTTCGGCACACTTATAGGGAAGGACATTCAACAAGCACAGCACTTACACAAATGACTGATGATTGGCTGAGAGAAATTGATGATAAAAAGATTGTGGGGGCTGTTTTATTAGACTTCAGTGCGGCTTTTGACATTATCGATCATGATCTGCTGCTGGAAAAAAATAATGTATTATGGCTTTACATCCCCTGCTAAATTGTGGATAAAGAGTTACCTGTCTAACAGAACACAGAGGGTGTTCTTTAATGGAAGCCTCTCCAACACAATCCAGGTAGAATCTGGAATTCCCCAAGGCAGCTGTCTAGGCGCCTTACTTTTTTCAATCTTTACTAACGACATGCCACTGACTTTGAGTAAAGCCAGTGGGTCTATGTACAGTATGCGGATGACTCAACACTATACACGTCAGCTACTACAGCGACTGAAATGACTGAAACACTTAACCAAGAGCTGAAGTTAGTTTCAGAATGGGTGGCAAGGAACAGGTTAGTCCTAAATATTTAAAAAACTAAAAGCATTGTATTTGGGCCAAAGGATTCACTATACCCTATAGTTACGATACCCTAAACCTCAACTAAATATTGTAATAAATAATGTGGAAAATGAGCAGGTTGAGGTGGTCAAAACATATTGATAAAACAGTAGCTAAGACAGGGAGAAGTCTGACCTAATAAAGCGGTGCTCTACCTTCTTAACATCACCATCAACAAGACAGGTCATACAGGCTCTAGTTTCGTCGCACCTGGACTACTGTTCGGTAGTGTGGTCAGGGGCCACAAAGAGGGACTTAGGAAATTGCAATTGGCTCAGAATAGGGCAGCACGGCTGGCCCTTGGATGTACACAGAGCTACCATTAATAATATGCATGTCAATCTCTTCTGGCTGTGGAGGAGAGATTGACTTCTTCACTACGTATTTTTTGAGAGGTATTGACATGTTGAAAGCACCAAGCTGTCTGTTTAAACGACTAGCACACAGCTCAGACACCCATGCATACTCCACAAGACATGCTACCAGAGGTCTCGTCACAGTCCCCAAGTCCAAAACCGACTATGGGAGGCGCACAGTACTACATAGAGCCATGACTACATGGAACTCTATTCTACATCAGGTAACTGATGCAAGCAGTAGAATCAAATAAAACAAAACTGATAAAAATACACCTTATGGAACAGCGGGGACTGTGAAGAAACACATACATAGGCACAGACACGTGCATACACACGATAATATACACACTATACACACTTAAACATGGATTTTGTGTTGTAGATATGTGGTAGTGGAGTAGGGGTCTGAGGGCACACACTTAGTGTGTTGTGAAATCTGTTATGAATGTATTGTAATGTTTTAAAAATTGTAGAACTGCCTTAATTTTGCCGGATCCAATGAAGAGTAGCTAATGCCTTGGCAGCAGCTAATGGGGATCCATAATAAATACAAATAGTCAGAACATTTCTTTTAAAATATTATTCCATGCAAAACAATTGTGCAGATTTCGCTCTATCATCAGAGTAATACAGCAAGTAATTGCATGCTTTTCATGATCAGTAAACATCAGTTGATCATTTAATTTCAAATAGGTGAGGGTAGCCATTAATTGGATATTTGAATGATATAAAATAAAAGTTAACTATATCTGGCAAGTATGAGTGGTTTAGGTTAATTTCCCATCCTTTGTCAGCTCTGCCTGTCAAGCAGTTAGCAGAAGGGCACATTTGATGATGTACTATTAGCTGATCATGTTTACTTTGCTACCTGTAGAAACTTTGTACAGTTGGCTAAACATATAGTGGTAAGTAGACCTAATGTACTTTTTTAGTAGCCATTGGAAAGTATTCAGACCCCTTGACTTTTTCCACATTTTGTTACGTTACAGCCTTATCCTAAAATGTATTAAATAAAAGAAAAATCCTCATCAATCTACACCCAATACCCCATAATGACAAAGCAAAATGTATAAAATACAAAAAACAGAAATACCTTATTTACATAAGTATTCAGACCCTTTGCTATGAGACTCGAAATTGAGCTAAGGTGCATCCTGTTTCCATTGATCATTCCATTGATTTTTACAACTTGATTGTAGTCCAGCTGTTTTAAATGAAGTTGATTGGACATGATTTGGAAAGGCACACTCCTGTCTATATAAGGTCCCACAGTTGACAGTGCGTGTCAGAGCAAAAACCAAGCCATGAGGTCAAAGGAATTGTCCGTAGAGCTCCGAGTTCAAGATGGTGCCGGAGGGGAGGGCTGCCGTCTTATCGTATCTTAACCAACCATGCTATTTTGTTAGTTTTTTCGCGTTGTTCATAATTTGTTTGGTACATAATGTCGCTGCTACCATCTTTTATGACCGAAAAGAGCTTCTGGACATCAGAACTGGGATTACTCACCTCAAATTGGACGAGGAGTTCTTCTTCAATGAGTCGGAAGCGAGGGATATGCTACAGACACCCGACCAGGCCCAGATCCCCGTGATTCGGTGGTAAAGGAAACATAGGTTTTGCGGAAAGAGATCATGATGCCTTGTGAGGATCAAGCGATGAGTGGCTAATCTGTCTTTGCCTTCCGTTTTGCTAGCTAACGTTCAATCGCTGGAAAATAAATGGGACGAACTTAAAGCACATATATCCTACCAACGGGACATTAAAAACTGTAATATCTTATGTTTCACTGAGTCGTGGCTGAACGACAAGATTAAGAACATACAGCTGGCGGGTTATACACTCTATTGGCAGTGTCACGGTTGTCGAAAGGATCGGACCAAAGTGCAGGGTGCACGATATCTAAGGAAGTCTCAAGCTTTTGCTCGCCTGAGGAAGAGTATCTCATGATAAGCAGTAAAGTTTTCATTCAAATTTTTCGTAGCTGTCTACATTCCACCACAGACCGAGGCTGGCACTAAAACTGCACTCAATGAGCTGTATTCCGCCATAAGCAAAGAGGAAAACGCTCATCCAGAGGGGGTGCTCCTAGTGGCCGGGGACTTTAATGCAGGGAAACTCTACTCAGTTTTACCTAATTTCTAATTCTTGACCACCTTTACTCCACACACAGACACATGTACAAAGCTCTCCCTCGCGTGACAGTAACCCCCCCCCCCCCCCCCATACCCTCACATCCTGCTTATCCGCCAGCATAGGAGGCGGCTCCTGTTCGGGGCGTAGCCCCCACTCCACCAGCTGATCCCTCCGCTTTTGTGTCACCGGACTGCGGATCATTGCCAGAGGCTCTGGACTGCAGACCGCCGCCGGAGAGACTCTGGACTGCAGACCGCCACCGGAGACTCTGGACTGCAGACCGCCGCTGGGGGTTCTGAACTGTAGGCCGTCTCAGGAGGTTCCGGACTGGGGACCGTCGCTGCAGGCTCCATGCCATGGATCATCACTGCAGGCTCCGCGCCATGAATCATCACTGGAGGCTTTGTGCCATGGATCATCACAGGAGGCTCCAGGCCATGGATTATCACTGGAGGCTTCGTGCCATGGATCATCCCTACAGGCTCTGGGCCATGCATCATCCCTACAGGCTTCTTGCCATGGATTATCACTGGAGGCTTCGTGCCATGGATCATCACTACAGGCTCCGGGCCATGGATTATCACTGGAGGCTTCGTGCCATGGATCATCACTGGAGGCTTCGGACCATGGATCATCAAATCAAATCAAATGTATTTATATAGCCCTTCTTACATCAGTTGATATCACAAAGTGCTGAACAGAAACCCAGCCTAAAACCCCAAACAGCAAGCAATGCAGGTGTAGAAGCATGGTGGCTCAGAAAAACTCCCTAGAAAGGCAAAAAACCTAGGAAGAAACCTAGAGAGGAACCAGGCTATGAGGGGTGGCCAGTCCTCTTCTGGCTGTGCAGGGTGGAGATTATAACAGAACATGGCCAAGATGTTCAAATATTCATAAATGACCAGCATGGTCAAATAATAATAATCACAGTAGTTGTAGAGGGTGCAACAAGTCAGCACCTCAAGAGTAAATGTCAGTTGGCTTTTCATAGCCGATCATTGAGAGTATCTCTTCCGCTCCTGCTGTCTCTAGAGAGTTGAAAACAGCAGGTCTGGGACAGGTAGCACATCCGGTGAACAGGTCAGGGTTCCATAGCCGCAGGCAGAACAGTTGAAACTGGAGCAGCAGCACGGCCAGGTGGACTGGGGACAGCAAGGAGTCATCATGTCAGTTAGTCCTGAGGCATGGTCCTAGGGCTCAGGTCCTCCGGAGAGAGAGAAGAAGAGAAAGAAAGAAAGAAAGAAAGAAGAAGAGAGAAAGAAAGAAAGAAAGAAAGAAAGACAGAAAGAGAGAATTAGAGACAGCATGCTTAAATTCACACAGGACACCGGATAAGACAGGACAAATACTCCAGATATAACAGACTGACCCTAGCCCCCCGAAACATAAACTACTGCAGCATAAATACTGGAGGCTGAGACAGGAGGGGTCAGGAGACACTGTGGCCCCATCCGATGATACCCCCGGACATGGCCAAACAGGAACAGCACAGCCCCCACACCACTAAAGGGATATCTTCAACCACCAATTTACCATCCTGAGACAAGGCCGAGTATAGCCCTCAAAGATCTCCGCCACGGCACAACCCAAGGGGGGGGGGGGGTGGGGCGCCAACCCAGACAGGAAGACCACGTCAGTGACTCAACCCACTCAAGTGACGCACCCCTCCTAGGGACGGCATGGAAGAACACCAATAAGCCAGTGACTCAGCCCCTGTAATAGGGTTAGAGGCAGAGAATCCCAGTGGAGAGAGGGGAACCGGCCAGGCAGTGACAGCAAGGGCGATTCGTTGCTCCAGAGCCTTTCCGTTCACCTTCACACTCCTGGGCCAGACTATACTTAATCATAGGACCCACTGAAGAGATGAGTCTTCAGTAAAGACTTAAAGGTTGAGCCGAGTCTGCATCTCTCACATGGGTAGGCAGACCATTCCATAAAAATGGAGGTCTATAGGAGAAAGCCCTGCCTCCAGCTGTTTGCTTAGAAATTCTAGGGACAATTAGGAGGCCTGTGTCTTGTGACCGTAGCGTACTTGTAGGTATGTACGGCAGGACCAAATCGGAAAGATAGGTAGGAGCAAGCCCATGTAATGCTTTGTAGGTTAGCAGTAAAACCTTCAAATCAGCCCTTGCCTTAACAGGAAGCCAGTGTAGGGAGGCTAGCACTGGAGTAATATGATACAATTTTTTGGTTCTAGTCAAGATTCTAGCAGCCATATTTAGCACTAACTGAAGTTTATTTAGTGCTTTATTCGGGTAGGCGGAAAGTAGAGCATTGCAGTAGTCCAACCTAGAAGTAACAAAAGCATGGATACATTTTTCTGCATCATTTGTGGACAGAAAGTTTCAGATTTTTGCAATGTTACGTAGATGTAAAAAAGTTGTCCTTGAAACAGTCTTGATATGTTCTTCAAAAGAGAGATCAGGGTCCAGAGTAACGCCGAGGTCCTTCACAGTTTTATTTGAGATGACTGTACAACCATCAAGATTAATTGTCAGATTTAACAGAAGATCTCTTTGTTTCTTGGTACCTAGAACAAGCATCTCTGTTTTGTCTGAGTTTAAAAGTAGAAAGTTTGCAGCCATCCACTTCCTTATGTCTGAGACACAGGCTTCTAGCGAGGGCAATTTTGGGGCTTCACCATGTTTCATTGAAATGTACAGCTGTGTGTCATCCACATAGCAGTGAAATTGAACATTATGTTTTCGAATGACCTCCCCAAGAGGTAAAATATATAGTGAAAACAATAGTGGTCCTAAAATGGAACCTTGAGGAACACCAACATTTACAGTTGATTTGTCAGAGGACAAACCATTCACAGAGACAAACTGTTAACTTTCTGACAGATAAGATCTAAACCAGGCAAAAACTTGTCCGTGTAGACCAATTTGGGTTTCCAATCTCTCCAAAAGAATGTGGTGATCGATGGCAGCACTAAGATCTAGGAGCACGAGGACCGATGCAGAGCCTCGGTCTGTGCAGTCTCAGTGCTATGATGGGGTCTAAAACCAGACTGAAGCGTTTCGTATACATTGTTTGTCTTCAGGAAGGCAGTGAGTTGCTGCGCAACAGCTTCTTCAACATTTTTTGAGAGGAATGGAGGATTCCATATAGGCCGATAGTTTTTTATATTTTCTGCGTCAAGGTTTGGCTTTTTCAAGAGAGGCTTTATTACTGCCACTTTCATTGAGTTTGGTACACATTCGGTGGATAGAGAGACGTTTATTATGTTCAACATATGAGGGCCAAGCACAGGAAGCAGCTCTTTCAGTAGTTTAGTTGGAATAGGGTCCAGTATGCAGCTTGAAGGTTTAGAGGCCATGATTATTTTCATCATTGTGTCAAGAGATATAGTACTAAAACACTTTAGTGTCTCCCTTGATCCTAGGTCCTGGCAGAGTTGTGCAGACTCAGGACAATGGAGCTTTGAAGGAATATGCAGATTTAAAGAGGAGTCCGTAATCTGCTTTCTAATGATCATGATCTTTTCCTCAAAGAAGTTCATGAATTTATTACTGCTGAAGTGAAAGCCATCCTCTCTTGGGGAATGCTGCTTTTTAGTTAGCTTTGCGACAGTATAAAAAATAAATTTCAGGTTGTTCTTATTTTCCTCAATTAAGTTGGAAAAATAGGATGATCGAGCAGCAGTGAGGGCTCTTCGATACTGCACGGTACTCTCTTTCCAAGCTAGTCGGAAGACTTCCAGTTTGGTGTGGCGCCATTTCCGTTCCAATTTTCTGGAAGCTTGCTTCAGAGCTCGTGTATATTCTGTATACCAGGGAGCTAGTTTCTTATGACAAATGTTTTTAGTTTTTGGGGTGCAACTGCATCTAGGGTATTGCGCAAAGTTAAATTGAGTTCCTCAGTTAGGTGGTTAACATGTCTGGGCCAGTGGGACGCTTGCGTCCCACCCTAATCAACAGCCAGTGGAATCGCGTCGCGCTAAATGCAAAACCTCATAAATGCTATAACTTCAATTTCTCAAACATATGACTATTTTACACCGTTTTATAGATACACCTCTCCTGAATCGAACCACGTTGTCCGATTTCAAAAAGGCTTTACAGCAATAGCAAAACATTAGATTATGTCAGCAGAGTAACCAGACAGAAATAATCACACAGCCATTTTCAAAGCAACTAGCACTAACCTTTGACAACCTTCATCAGATGACACTCCTAGGACATCATGTTACACAACACATGCATTTTATGTTCGATAAAGTTCATATTTATATATAAAACAGCATTTTACATCGGCATGATGTTCAGAAAATCTTTTACCTCAAATGCTTCCGATGATCAGCGCTACAATTTACAAAATTACTATTCGAAAACATTGTTAAAATGTAATATTGTCATTCAAAGACTTATAGATTAACATGTCTTGAATGCCATCTCTTTGCCAGATTTAAAAATAACTTTACTGGGAAATCACACTTTGCAATAAATGACGTGGTATGCCCAGAAAAGAAGTCTAGGCTATACATGTTGGAGCCATCTTGGAACAATCAACCATCAAAAATACTATTGTAAATAATCCCTTACCTTTGATTATCTTTATCAGAAGGCACTTCTAGGAATCCCAGGTCCATAACAAATGTAGTTTTGTTCAAAAAAGTTAATAATTTATGTCCCAATAGTGTTAGCGCACTCCGAAGGCTAGTGAAAATGTACCGTGTGCGTCTGACTTGTCGTCAGGAATGAGCAACAAAAATATATTTAAGTTCGTTCAAACATGTCAAACGTTGTATAACATAAATCCTTAGGGGCTTTTTCAACCAGGGCTTCAATAATATTCCATTGGGACGGTTGCATTGTCTTTCAAAACGTTTCGAAAAGGGAGAGTACCCATGGGCGCCGACGTCACAATGGTAATGGCCCATCCCCTGTGACCAAGGTAAACATCCTCTCTTTCAGTCAATTTTGATGGTAGGAGGCTCAAACCACTTTGTAAAGACTGGGGACATCTAGTGGAAGCCATAGGAAGTGCTAAATGAATCGCAAGCCCCTGTGTGTTTCAATGGCAAATGTTTGAAGTGATATCCACACATCAGATTTCAGTTTCCTGTCAGGATTTGTCTCAGGGTTTTGACTGCCATATGAGTTCTGTTATACTCACAGACACCATTCAAACAGTTTTAGAAACTTTAGGGTGTTTTCTATCCAAATCAAACAATTATATGCATATTCTAGTTACTGGGCAGGAGTAGTAACCAGATTAAATCGGGTACGTTTTTTTATCCGGCTGTGCAAATACTGCCCCCTAGCCCTAACAGGTTAACTGATTTTTGTCCTCTGATGTCCTTGGGTAGGCAGAGGGAGTCTGGAATGGCATCAATGAATCTTTGTGTTGTCTGAGAATCACTGGAGGCTTCTTACGTGGAGCTGGAACGGCAAGTGCGGGGCGCTGGCACAGGACGAACTGGGCTGTGAAGGCGCACTGGCGACACTGTGCGTAGAGCTGGTGCAGGATATCCTGGGCCGCGGAGGTGCACTGGAGATCTGGAGCGTATGGCTGGCACAACCCGTCCTGGCTGGATGTTCAGTTTAGCCCGGCAAGTGCGGGGCGCTGGCACAGGACGAACTGGGCTGTGAAGGTGTACTGGCGACACAGAGCGTAGAGCTGGCGCAGGGTATCCTGGACCGAGGAGGCACACTGGAGACCAGGAGCGCACAATCCGTCCTGGCTGAATGCCCACTCTAACACGGCAAATGCGGGGCGCAGGCACAGTGCGCACCGGGCTATGAATGCACACTGGAGATATAATGCGCATCACAGCATAACACGGTGCCTGGTTGTTCACCTGCTCCCCACAGTAAGCATGGGGAGTTGGCTCAGGTCTCCACCCTGACTCTGCCAATCTCCCCGTGTGCTCCCCCCCCCCCATTTTTTTGGGGGGGGGCTGCCTCTCGTGCTTCCGTCGTTGCCGCACTAGTTCCTCGTATCATTGCCGTTCCTCTTTCGCTGTCTCCACCTGCTTCCATGGCAGGGTCTTGTCCCCTGCCATTACCTCCTCCCAGGTCCAGGACATCCCCCACTCTCTCTTCTCCCAGGCCCAGGATCCCTGCTCCTCCTGGGCACGCTGCTTGGTCTTTTTGTGGTGGGAGATTCTGTCACGTTTGTTGTATGAAGGATCGGACCAAGGCGCAGCATGCGTATCGTTCCACATTTTATTATAACTGTGAAACTATGCAAGACATACAAATAAACTACTAAACAAAATAAAAAACCGTGATGAAGAGGTGAAACATACACTACCTCAAAATATTCTCCCACAAAACCTAGTGGGAAAAACAACAACATAAATATGATCCCCAATTAGAGACAACAATGACCAGCTGTCTCTAATTGGACATCATCCCCCCAAAAAACAACATAGAAATACAGAAACTAGAACCCCACATAGAAATACAGAAACTAGACAAAACCCCAACATAGAAAAAAGAACTAGAACCAACATAGAAATAAATAAACTAGACAAAACCCCCTGTCACACCCTGACCTACTCTAACATAGAAAATAAAAGCTTTCTATGGTCAGGACGTGACACTCCGCAGCCGATGTTAGTAAGAGCTTTAAACAGGTCAACATTCACAAGACCACTGGGCCAGACGGATTACCAGAACGTGTACTCCGAGCATGTGCTGACCAACTGGTAAGTGTCCTCACTGACGTTTTAAACCACTCACTGTCTGATTCTGTAATACCAACATGTTTCAAGCAGACCACCATAGTCCCTGTGCCCAAAAACACTAAGGTAACCTGCCTAAATGACTAACGCCCCATGACACTGATGTGTTTTAGCCATGAAATTCTTTGAAAGGCTGGTCATGGCTCACATTAACACCATTATCCCAGAAACCCTAGACCCACTCCAATTTGCTTACCGCACCAACAGATCCTCAGATGATGCAATC
Organism: Salmo salar; assembly: GCF_965601325.2. Taxonomy (NCBI): domain Eukaryota; kingdom Metazoa; phylum Chordata; class Actinopteri; order Salmoniformes; family Salmonidae; genus Salmo; species Salmo salar. The sequence goes on from NC_138306.1 coordinate 26,343,556, forward strand.
TCTATGCACTCCACACTGGACAAAAGGAACACCTATGTGAGAATGCTATTCATTGACTACAGCTCAGCGTTCAACACCATAGTGCCCTCAAAGCTCATCACTAAGCTAAGGACCCTCGGACTAAACACCTTCCTCTGCAACTGGATCCTGGACTTCCTGACGGGCCGCAACCCAGGTAGGAAGGATAGGTAAAAACACGTCCGCCACGCTGATCCTCAAAAAGGGGCCCCTCAGGGGAGCATGCTCAGTGGCCAGGCACGACTCCAACACCCTCATTAAGTTTGCTGATGACACAACCGACACCGACAACAATAAGACAGCCTGTAGGGAGGAGGTCAGAGACCTGACCTTGTGGTACAAAGACAACAGCATCTCCCTCAATGTGATCAAGACAAAGTTGATGATTGTGGGATACAGGAAAAGGAGGAACGAGCACGCCCCATTCTCATCGACGGGGCTATAGTGGATCAGGTTGAGAGCTCCAAGTTCCTTGGCATCCACATCACCAACAAACTAACATGGTCCAAGTACACCAAGACAGTCGTGAAGAGGGCACGACAAAACCTATTCCCCCTCAGGACACTAAAAATATTTGGCATGGATCCTCAGATCCTCAAAAGGTCTTACAGCTGCACCGTCGAGAGCATCCTGACAGGTTGCATCACTGCCTTGTATAGCAACTGCTCGGCCTCCGACCACAAGGCACTACAGAGGGTGGTGCGTACGGCCCAGTACATCACCGGGGCTAAGCTTCCTGCAATCTAGGACCTCTATACCAGGCGGTGTCAGAGGAAGGCCCTAAAAATTCAATCAAATGGCTACCCAGACTATTTGCATTGACCCCCCCCCCCCCCCCCCCACACACACACTGCTGCTACTACTCACTGTTATTATCTATGCAAAGCCACTTTAATAACTCTACCTACATTTACATAATTACCTGAATTACCTCCACACCGGTGCCCCTGGACATTGAAACATTAACTCTGTACCGGTACCCCCTTCATATAGCCCACTATTGTTATTTACTGCTGCTCTTTAAATATTTGTTATTCTTTTAAGAAGGGCCTTGGTCAGGGAGGTGACCAAGAACCCAATGGTCACTCTGACTGAGCTCCAGAGTTCTTCTGTGGAGATGGGAGAACTTTCCAGAAGGACAACCATCTATGCAGCACTCCACCAATCAGGGTTTTATGGTAGAATGTCCAGACGGAACCCACTCCTCAGTAAAAGACACATGACAGCCCACTTGGAGTTTTCCAAAAGGCACCTAAAGACTCTCAGACCATGAGAAATGAGATTCTCTGGTTTGATGAAAACAAGATTGAACTCTTTGGCCTGAATGCCAAGCGTCACGTCTGTTGTAAGCTTGACACCATTCCTACGGTAAAGCATGGTGGTGGCAGCATCATGCTGTGGGGATGTTTTCAGCGGCAGTGACATGGAGAATAGTCAGGATCGAGGGAAAGATGAACGGAGCAAAGTACAGAGAGATCCTCGTTGAAAACCTGCCTCAGAGTGCTCAGGACCTCAGACTGGGGTGAAGGTTCACCTTCCAACAGAACAATGACCCTAAGCTCATAGCCAAGACAACGCAGGACTGGCTTCGGTAGAAGTCTCTGTATATACTTGAGTGGCCCAGAGCCTGGACTTGTATCCGATAGAACATCTCTGGAGAGATCTGAAAATAGCTGTGCAACAACGCTCCCCATCCAAACTGACAGAACTTGAGATGATCTGCAGAGAATGGGAGAAACTCCCCAAATACAGGTGTGCCAAGCTTGAAGTGTTATACCCAAGAAGACTCGATGTTGTAATAGCTGCCAAAGGAGCTTCAACAAAGTACGGAGGAAAGCGTCTGAAAACTTATGTAAATGTAATATTTCATTTGTTTTTTATTTATACATTATTAAAACAAATCTAAAAACCTGTTTTTGCTTTTTCATTATTGGTTATTGTGTGTAGATTGATGAGGGGAAAAACACAATTTAATACATTTTAGAATAAGGTTGTAACGTAACAAAATGTGGAAAAAGTCAAGCGGTCTGCATACTTTCCGAAGGCACTGTAGGACTACCTAGCAAAGTTACCTAACATTCCCTTTTCAACATTGTTTTTGAAAGTGTTTAATCACAATTGCTGCTGACAGACATGATAGGCTACAGTGATAGATGGACCACGTCAAATTGGCTAGCTAGCTAACAACAGATCACTTCAATATGTCTAGTTAACAAGCTAACTTTCAGGGGATAAACTAGATGGCTATGTCCAAATATTGCTTGATTTGCTTGCCAGCTATAGTGGTGATGACAGTAGTCCAACTGACCACCAAATCTTTCCACATCTCTAATGAAGCAAGCTAAATGGGACGCTGTTTGTTTAGCTAGCTAGCTACAGTACATGCCAAATGGATAGGCATGGATAGGCACCCTCACTTATCTGAAATTGCATGATCAATTGATGTTTACTGGTCACGAAAAGCATTAAGTTACTTGCTGTATAACTCTGATGATAGAGCTAAATGTGTAACAATCGGAAATGTGTAGTTCTGACTATGCATTTCAAGAGATGATGATATTAAAACAAAATAGTTTACATTTATTTAACAATCCGTTGAAAACGGCATGTAGTTGTCAAATCCAATGCACCATATTGTGACTTTTTTTTTTATTGATAACGACCTATACCATTTTAAAGTAGCCTATAATAACAAAACCATTATGCATTAGAGAATTACATTAGACATTGTAAGTAGTGTTCACATGAGAGGAGAGTGAGAGAGTGTGTAGAAATACCAACACTGCTTAGTTGAGCCACATATAGACAAAGTGTGTTAGTGTTGTTAGATTCTGGGTTAAACTTGGAACATTGTTATACTCAGTATCTAAGGAGTGATATGGACTGGTTTTTACATCAGAAGTTAATGGTTATCTGTAGGAGCCAGATGGCTTTGGAATGTGTTGGGTGGATGGGAGGAAGTCACAGGATTGCTATAAGGGATACGGGTGGAGAGCTTTGGATTAGGCATCAAGGGGGTTAATGTCAGTCCAGATCCCCTTAAACCTGTTGGGGCTAGGGGGCAGTATTGAGAATTTTGAAAAAAATATGTGCCCATTTTTAACTGCCTCCTACACCAACTCAGAAGCTAGGATATGCATATTATGAACAGATTTGGATAGAAAACACTCTGAATTTTATAAAACTGTTTGAATGGTGTCTGTAAGTATAACAAAACTCATATGGCAGGCAAAAACCTGAGAAAAATACAACCAGGAAATGAGAATTTTGTGGCTGTACTATTTTAGAGTCATTGCTAATAGATCACACAGTGACAAAGGATTCATTTCGCACATCCTACGGCTTCCACTAGATGTCAACGATCTTTATAAAGTTGTTTGAAGCGTCTATGATGAACAGAGACCGGATGACAACGAAGAGAAGTTGATGTCCCTGGGATGTCGTCACTTCATTATTGCACGCACCTGCGCGTGCATGTGAGGCGAGACATTTTTCAAAAACGGTTTTCAAGACACAGGAGAGGTCGGGTTGAAATATTACTGATGTTTCACGTTAAAAATGGCCCTAAAGATTGATTCTAAACAACGTTTGACATGTTTGAACGAACGTAAATAGTGACTTCCCCCCCCCCCCTACATTTTGAGGAGCCTACCGTACGCCTAACAACATGGAACAATTTGGAGTTATTTGGACATAAATTATGAACTTTGTCAAAAGAAACCACATTTGTTGTGGACCTGGGATTTCTGGAAGTGCCTTCTGATGAAGATAATCAAAGGTAAGGGATTATTAACAATAGTATTATTGATATTAGATGGTGCTAACCTGTATATCCTAGCCTATTGTTCTTAGCATGTTCTTAGCATAGGACCCCGTTTATTGCAAAGTGTGATTTCCCAGTAAAGTTATTTTGAAATCTGGCAATACGGTAGCATTTACGATATGTTAATCTATAATTCTTTGAATGACAATATTATAATTTACCAATGTTTTCAAATAGTAATTTTGTAAATTGTAACGCTTATTCACCGGAAGCATTTGAGGGAAAAAAAATTCTGCCACTGTAAAATGCTGTTTTTGAATATAAATATGAACTTGATGGAACAAAAATGCATGTATTGTATAACATAATGTCCTAGGAGTGTCATCTGATGAAGATTGTCAAAGGTTAGTGCATAATTTTAGCTGGTTTTCTGCTTTTGGTGACGCCTGTCCTTGAATTGAAAATGGATGTTTGTACTTTTTTGGCTATGTACTGTCCTAACATAATCTAACTTTATGCTTTCGCCGTAAAGCCTCTTTGAAAATCGAACAATGTGGTTAGATTAAGGAGATGTTTATCTTTTAAATGGTCTAAAATAGTTGATTGTTTGAGAAATTGAAATTATTAGATTTTTGATGTTTTGAATTTCCCGCCTTGCTAGCAATCCCAACTGGGGGATTAAGGCTACCCCCTAGCCCCAACAGGCTAAGTGAGAAACAATGGTTTATTACCCTGTCACTTCGTCTTCCTGTCGAACCATGAAATATGTAAGGGTTGGAGAGAAGGAGGAGTGCCTAAATTGGAGTATATATACTTGTGTTGGTGGAAACATGTTTTGTTTGAATACAGCTGTATTGACCTTCTGGGAAGAATTGAACTTGGTTAATCTTTCATAATGAGTGTTTTACTCTGAGAATTAGAACCTAACAGTGTCCTACAGGGTTGGGGTCAATTCCATTTAAATTCCAGTCAATTCAAGAAGTAAACCAAAAACATCTAATTGAAAATCATTGAAGAGAATTGGAATTGGAATTTTAACGTACTTCCTGAATAGACTGGAATTGAAATGGAATTGACCTAACCCTGGTGTCCTACTTTAAAGTGTTCAATACCCCTGCTTCCAGTCCAGCTCCATTCAATTTAAAGTGAATTCAGAAAGCTGATTGGACATGGAGCGTGGGTTCTACAATACCCTCTTCACATGATGACATTTTCAATTCAAATCATGTCCAATTCATTTCCTAAATTGACTTGAATTAAAATGGAATTGACGAAGTGGTGTATATGATTGGCTATATGTGCTGTATGCCAAAATGAGGCAGCAGCGCAGCTCTGGTGTGAAATTAACAGCTCTTTACTACACCCCCAGGAGCGAGTCTGAACACCAGCAGAGAGAGAGGGAAAGATGGAAAGAGAGATGGAGAGGGAGGAAGGTGGCCATTAACTAAAGGCAGAGAGAGGGAGGGAGACTCCTTCTCCTGCATTCAAATGACACATAATCCAGCACTATCAGCTCTGCTCTCCCTTCATCCCTCCAACCTCTCTCTTTTCCTCATTCCTTCTCAATGAAAATGTTGTGCATTAGCATCCCTCATTTATCTCCCTCCCTCTTCCCCTCTAGGTCTATCTGGGAGAGGAGGGGAGGAAATGAGAGAAGGAAAGGAGGAGAGAGAAGCTTATCCAGCAGAGAGAGAAGCAGTCAACTCTAGCCTCAATGATGTCAGAGATCCCCCCACCGCCCGCGCGCACACACACACACCACACACACACACACACACACACACACACACACACACACACACACACACACACACACACACACACACACACACACACACACACACACACACACACACACACACACACAAACACACAAACATTCACACAAAAACTCACAAACACAGCACCTCACTAACAATATCATATTGTTCGGTCTTGTGGTCATCATGCATGTGGTTAATACTTAGTGGCATAATGAATTACAAGGGAAAAACTGCCTGGTACACACAATACAATGTATTTGTACAGCAGCACTGGTGTACTGTGCTCTGTGCTCTGGGAAGGAGAAGGGAGGGGGAAGAAACACATATAAATACTCTGAGGGTTTAGAGTTAACAGAGATACTAAAACCAGAGGGAGATGGAGAGAGAGAGAGAAGGGAGTGGGGGTGAATTTGTTAATACAAAGGAACACTGCATCAAACCAATGAACTACTCTGAGCCTTGCTGGCTGGCTGGCTGGCTGGCTGTGTGTGTGTGTGTGTGTGTGTGTGTGTGTGTGTGTGTGTGTGTGTGTGTGTGTGTGTGTGTGTGTGTGTGTGTGTGTGTGTGTGTGTGTGTGTGTGTGTGTGTGTGTGTGTGTGCGCGTGCGCGTGCGCACGTGTGTGTGTGTGTGTGGCTGTTTGAGCCGCGGCTGAGACGGAGAGGAGTGCGTCAGCATTACATTCACGTTCCCACTGAAGGACAAAGGGAGGGGGCAGAGACAGTCTTAGCTCCTCTCAAGACACACACACAGGGAAAAAAGAGAGGCTGTAGAATAAATAACAAGAAGAGAAGAGGAGATGGGGATTGGAATGCTGCTGATGCTGCGACGGTGTCATGCCTGTTTGCCTGCTTGTGTGCCTCCTCTCTCTCTTCCGCTCTCTCACTCTCCCTTTTGCTTTCCCCCTCTCTCTCTTCCTATCTCTCTCCTCCACCGTGGTTACTGCAGTAGTCCAGCAGCCAGTCGGGAGCTTCTCAGCCACACAGAGAGCTAATTGCCACAACTTGCTACCTCACCTCATACCTACAGCCCTCAGTCCTGAGCTCAGCCCTGGGGATCAACTTGTAGACAACCAGGACAGACAGAGGGATACGGCAGGAGACACACACCTCAGGGGAGAGGGCACCAGGCCAGGAGTCCCCCATTCCTGGCTCATTTTACGGATACCAGCTACAGATATATACCCTTCACAGCCACCATCGCATCCACACAACAGGAATCTACTCCTCTCTCTCTCTCTAAAGCGTAGCTCCGGCAGCACTGCGCTCCCCTCCTCCCTCCTCTCTAACCAGCACCACCATCTCTCCACCCCCCCACCCCCTCAGGAGGAATCGCTGGATTATTGCTAACTATGCTGCACGCGGCAGGCTGCAGCTGCTATAGACACAGCCAGGCAAACCAACGCAGGGAGAGGACCAGAAGAGAAGAGAGAAAAAGAGAGAATAGAGGGGTGACTGCATCGGGAGTCCTTTAGCTTTTCCCTCTCTCTCTTTCTCCATCCATCAGAGCGGGGCTAATCAGGCACCAGCTAGCCGTCGGCAAAGTCACAGAGACGGAGGGCTCTCTGCTGACACACACACACACACACACAGAAACACATGAACTTGCTCACATGCACGAGGACCTGCCAAAACGGGGGATTCTTTATAATTTTATTCTGTAATTTTTTTCCTTCTGCTCAGTGTGTCTGGCTTATACTGCGTGATGGAGCAGTTTGATTCGTCAACAGAGGGGGCCGTGTGTCTGCGGCTGCAGGCAGGGAGAGGGGGAGAGGGGGGTTGGGGGACGCCAGGCACCTGCTTAGCTTAACCCACACGGCCTGTCCTTTCCCACCAAGCCTGTAGTCTCTACACGCTGCTCCACTCCGCTCTGCTCCACTCTCACCACTGGCTAACAGGAGACATCTTGTTCCATTGGTTAACACAGGGACATTACCACCACATTCCAGAGGAAGGAGAAGAACTGAAATTAAATATATTTTTCACTTTTCTGATTTTCCATTGAAGTGAACTACACGGCGGTGGTTTATGATTGGTTTTCATAGTATTCGAAAAGGAAGAAGAAACAGGCCATTTCAGAACTAATGAGGTAGGTGATTGATCCTGGTTTTCAACCGTTTGTTTTTATCACTGCAAAGCATTCTGCTTCTGCTGCTGCTCTGCCTTCACATTAATCTCTCTTTCTCCCTCTTTTCCCCCTCTCTCCTTCTTTCACTCTCTCTCTTCCTCCCCTCTATTACTCTCCCTCTCTTTCTCTTTACTTCTCTCCCTCTCTCTTTCTCTTTCTCACTTTTTCTCCCTGTCTGTCTCTGCGTAGCATCTCCAAGTACCGTCGATGGCGTGGCGAGCCCTGTCCTTATTCCAGCCAGGGTAGGAGGGTGGTGTGTCCTCCTCTAGCGTCTGTCTCCCCCCACCATGCTGAATAATGAGTCCTCCGAACCATGAGTCCTGTGGGCCAGGTTTCTCTGCAGCCCACCTGGAACGCAGCCCTGCTCACCCTGCTAGCCCTCACCATGGTGCCAGCTCTCAGTGTGTACCAGCCTGCCGGCCTGGGTGCTCCCTCTAAACCCCAGAACTGTCCGGCAGTGTGCTCCTGCACCAACCAGCTCGCTAAGGTGGTGTGTACGCGCCGTGGCCTGGTCAGGGTGCCCCCCGGGATCCCCACCAACACCAGGTACCTCAACCTGATGGAGAACAGCATCGAGACCATCCAAGCTGACACCTTCAGACACCTACACCATCTGGAGGTGCTGCAGCTGGGCAGGAACGCCATCAGGCAGATTGAGGTGGGGGCCTTCAATGGCCTGACCAGCCTCAACACCCTGGAGCTGTTTGACAACAGACTGACGGGGATCCCCAGCGGGGCCTTTGAGTACCTGTCCAAGCTGAGGGAGCTGTGGCTGAGGAACAACCCCATTGAGAGCATCCCGTCCTACGCTTTCAACAGGGTGCCCTCTCTGATGAGGCTGGACCTGGGCGAGCTCAGGAGGCTGGATTACATCTCTGACGGGGCCTTTGAGGGCCTGCAGAACCTCAAGTACCTGAACCTGGGGATGTGTAACCTCATGGAGATGCCTGTCCTGTCGCCCCTGACAGGCCTGGAGGAGCTGGAGATGTCTGAGAACACTTTCCCTGAGATGAAGCCTGGCTCGTTCCGCGGCCTTTGCTCCCTACAGAAACTCTGGATTATGAACTCTGGGATCACCGTGATTGAGAGGAACGCTTTCGATGACATTACGGCACTGGTGGAGCTGAATCTAGCCCATAATAACCTGTCGTCTCTCCCCCACGACCTCTTTGCCCCGTTGCAGTATCTGGTGGAACTTCATCTCCACCACAACCCCTGGAGGTGTGACTGTGATGTGGTCTGGCTATCCTGGTGGCTCAGGGAGTACATCCCCACTAACTCCACCTGCTGCGGCCGCTGCCACTCCCCTGCCCACATGAGAGGACGATACCTGGTGGAGGTGGACCAGACCACATTCCAGTGCTCTGCTCCCTTCATCCTGGATGCTCCCAGGGACCTCAACATTTCTGCAGAGAGAGTGGCTGAACTCAAGTGTCGTACAGCCTCCATGTCATCGGTCCGATGGCTGCTTCCTAATGGGACCGTTCTGACTCACAGCTCGGCTCACCCTCGGATTTCCGTCCTCAACGACGGAACGCTCAACTTCTCCAACGTTCTGCCATCGGATACGGGCATCTACACCTGCATGGTGACTAACATGGCGGGTAACTCCAACGCCTCGGCCTACCTGAATGTCAGCAATGCCGAACTCAACACCTCCAACCTGTCCTATTTCACTACACTGACTGTGGAGGTGCTGGAGCCCACCGTAGAGGAGATCCCCAAACCCAAACCCACCATCCCAGCCTCGCCCTCTGTGTTCCAGCCTGTCTTCATCTCCACACCCACTGTGTTGCTCCAGAACACCCAGACCCCCCGCCAGATATCTCTCCCCACGGCCCGTGGCCCCATCCACCCTCCCCCCAGCCTGGACGAGGTCATGAAGACAACCAAGATCATCATTGGCTGCTTCGTTGCGGTGACGCTCCTGGCCGCTGCCATGTTGATTGCCTTCTACAAGCTGCGTAAGCGGCACCAGCAGCGGAGCACGGTGGCGGCGGCGCGGACCATCGAGATCATCCAGATGGACGAGGAACTTCCCCAGGTTCCATCGGCCAGATCAGGTTCTAGCGGGTCTGAGGAGACTGGGCTGGCTCTGCCCATGTTACTGGAACACAACAGCACCGTCTTCAATGAGGAATACATCTCGTCGTCCTCATCGTCCTCCCACAGAGACAGGGACAGGGACAGACACAGAAACAGGGACAGGGACAGGGACAGAGAAAGAGCTGCCTATGGGGCTCACTGGACCCATAACAACCTGGGAAACTCCCTGCATCGCTCCTCCAGCCGCCAGTATTATCAGCAGCACCACAGCCTCATCAGCACCATCGCAGAGCCCTATGTCATTAAGACCACTCACACCAAGGAGAAGGTCCAGGAGACCCAGATCTAAGGGACTCATGCTGGCCTTACTGTGGATCAAGCTGTGTGGATCTAACTCAGTGGATTTCTATATGGATCTGACTTTACACCCTCCTCTCCTCCTCTTCTCTCTGCTCACCAGTCCATGCAATAGAATGCACAAAGAAGACAGTAACTTTATTTTGTACAGAGTGCAAAATAGAGACAGTTTTTTCTCTCTTGTACATGCTTATACATAAATATAGAAATATAAAAAATATAAAATAAATATACTATGAGGACAGTGGTGGAAGATTATATTTAAAAAAATAAAGTACAATTGAAACTATTTTCTAATAACTCGTAACTTCTATTTAAAAATGAGAGATGTTGAGATGCTGTGGGGATAGTCCAATATAATGATTGATTGAGGGAACTGTCTTGAGGAAGACTGTTCTGTTTGTTATTTTGACCATTTAGAATGCAGTAAAACCCCTTTATACCCACACCAGTTTATAGAACAACAAGCCCTAACATCAGATCAGTCTCCACAGGTTAAGCTTGTTAAAGCACCAATTCGTACTGTGCCAAACGTTGCAATAAAAGACTGGAAGATTAAGAAAACCAACAGCCACAACCAAGCAAAATCTAGACACAGAGTCATTTGTCGAGGGAGAGCTGTGGAGAGAAGAGCGTAGATTTTGCTGTTCAGTCACTATCAGCCAAATGTTTTCAGACTGCAGTGGATTTCTGCAGCTAAGGTTTAACCCTTTGTTTATCGGAGCTAAGCTACACGTCTTTCTAAAAGCATCTCTTTTTTATGTTACTGAATCTAAACCCATTTAGTATGATTGCATTTGATTTATCCCAGGTCCCCTTGGCTACAATGAAGGACAGGCTATTATGAACAGTGATTTGGTGTGATTACTTCATGCAGATTTCAGTTGCATAATGCATTATGTTTTATATATTTTTTTCCTTTCCTTGGGTTGCGAGATGCTTCTTAATAACATTTGTAGTGTTTTGGGTTAATGTAGTGATGCATTAAAGCAGTTATTTGCCTGCTCTCTGTAAGAGCTCTTCTATTGGTAATCCCTCACAGATACCGACATGTGGTGCAGAAGGACTGAGGTTTGCTGACCGATCTGCTTTTGAAAGAAAAAAAGGAGTGGGGTTGAAATGAAATGAATGTCTGGACATTGGGCTTGTTTCTCTGTGGACGTAATTGAAACAGTGAAATCGTTTTTTATTTTCCTTATTTTAGGTATTATTTCGAGCATTATGGGGAGGCTATAAGGAGGCAAAAATAAATAAAACCTTTGGTTTGTATTTCTCTACTCGGACACATTGCCGTGCCATTCCTTTCCTCTTGCTCACAGTGTGGCGATATTAGCTAGTAAGCCTGTTAGCATGTCAGTCCACAGACACTGAACAGAACGCATTCTGAATTCCAAATGGAGCTCTACCCCGTAGATCTGAAAGGTCCAGATATAGCAATATGGCAAATGCTTCACTTTGCCTTCTGATAAACATGTGGATTTCTTTGGAGTATCGCTTGCACCTATCCAATCATTTCAGATGTACTGTACACCAGTACCAAGGGAGCAGGGGTCAGGATTGTTTTGGAATCTTGAAGAAGAGGCCCATGCTATTTCTATGCTCTAAATCAAATTAAATCAAATTAAATCAATTTGTATTTGTCACATGATTTGTAAACAACAGGTGTAGTGATATGCCTACTTCCGCCTACTTACAGATCCTTCCCAACAATGCAGAGAAAAAAATATATAGAAATAACAGAAAACTAGTAATATGAGGAATAAATACACAATGAGTAATGCTAACTTGGCTATATACACAGGGTAAGTACCAAGTCAATGTGCAGGGGTGCGAGGTAATTGAGTTAGATATGTACATATAGGTAGGGATAAAGTGACTAGGCAACAGGATAGATAGTAATAGTAGCAAAATTGTTAGTCCAAAAAGGGTCAATGCAGATAGTCTGGGTAGCTATTTAGTTAACTATTTAACAAACTATTTATGGTTTGGTAGAAAATGTTCAGGGTCCTGTTGGTTCCAGACTTGGGGAATCTGTAACGCTTGCTGTACAGTAGCAGAAAGAACAGTCTATGACTTGGGTGGCAGGAATCTTTGACAATTTTTAAGGCCTTCCTCTGACACCACCTGGTATAGAGACCCTGGATGGCAGGGAGCTCAGCCCCAGTTATTTACTGGGTCATACGCACTACCCTGTGTAGCAACTTGCAGTCAGATGTCAAGCAGTCGCCATACAAAGTGGTGATGCAGCCAGTCAAGATGCTCTCAATGGTGCAGATGTAGAATGTTTTGAGGATCTGAGGTCCCATGGCAAATCTTTTCAGTCTCCTGAGGGGGAAGAGGCGTTGTCATGCATTCTTCATGACTGTGTTGGTGTGTGTGGACCATGATAATTCCTTAGTAATGAGGACACAGAAGAACTTGAAGCTCTTGACCTGCTCCACTACAGCCCCATCGTGCTCGGCCCTCCGTTTCCTGACGTCCACGATCAGCTCGTTTGTCTTGCTGACGTTGAGGGAGAAGTTGTTGTCCTAGCACCACACTGCCAGGCCACTGATCTCCAACCTGCAGGCTGTCTTATCGTTGTTGGTGGACAGGCCAACCACCATTGTGTCATCATAAAACTTGATGATGGTGTTGGAGTCGTGCGCGGCCACACAGTTATGGATGAACATGGAGTATAGGAGGGGACAAAGCACGCGTGTTATGGGTCAACATAGCGGATGTGTTGTTGACTACCTTCACCACCTGGGGGCGGCCCGTCAGATAGTCCAGGATCCAGTTGCAGGGGGAGGTGTTCAGTCCCAGGGTCCTGAGTGATGAGAATGAAGGGCACTATGGTGTTGAACGATGAGCTATAGTCAATGAACGGCATTCTCACATAGGTATTCCTGCTTGTCCAGGTGGGAGAGGGCAGTGTGGAGTGCAATAGAGATTGCGTCATCTGTGGATCTGTTGGGGCATTATATGAATTGGAATCTGTCCAGAGTGTCTGGGATGATGGTGTTGATGTGAGCCATTACAAGCCTTTCAAAGCATTTCATGGCTACAGATGTGAGTGCTATGGGGTGATAATAATTTAGACAGGTTACCTTGACGTTCTTGGGCACATGGACTATGGTGGTCTGCTTGAAACATATAGGTATTACAGACTGGGTCAGGGAGAGGTTGAAAATGTTACTGAAGACACTTACCAGCTGGACAGCGTATTCTCTGAGTACGCGTCCTGGTAATCCGTCTGGCCCTGAGCCCTCTATTCTCCTCTTCCCCTGTGATTCCTTTGCATTGCATTTCCTCTGGTCCCTGTCAGTGAATGAGTCTAGAAGTGAGGTTCTGTATAATGCTACATTATCCTCCCTCCCACACTGGAGCTCCTCCCTCCCACCTCCTGATCTTCACATTGTCCAAGGTGGTTAGATAGACACACACACGCTGAATGCCAAATAAACCTCCAGCACCTTCTCCCTAGGCACTAAAAGGCATAGATACAAGTAATGTGGTAGTAGCCACCTTGCCCTACGTTGGATTTCTGCTATATTCCTCACACCCATACAATCCTTTCAGGTATACAGAGGTGATTTGGGGTTCAGTAACAGAGCTTGGGTGCGTCCAAAAAATCTAACATAACTTCCTCTTCTTGTACATTTTTCTACTACCTTGATGTGAGGAGACAAGTATTAGTAGTCATTCACCATATTGGTTTCCTCTTCTTGTCAGATCAGTGCAGATGAAGGCGCAAAAGAGAGGGAGATACTTTAGACCATTGAATTTAAGTTTGTATATGGTTACACTGTCAAAAACATATATCCAAATGAAAATGAATCCTTCCTTCCATCAATACGCAGATCCGTAGTACATCCCCTTTGTGGGGAAGTAGCCTACAGTGTAATTTATGTATTGTGTAAATTACACTTTCACAATGAAAATGAATGATTCTTGTTATCACCAATAATACGCTTCCGTAGTACATTCCCAATGTGTGGGGGTTTCACCATGCCTTTTCCTGCACTAATGAAGCTTCTGAATCACCATAATGCCACACAGTTGAAAGGTCAAACATCAGAATGAAATGCTTATGGTCGTGTTCCCCTGCTCAGACGCTGTTGACGCATGTCAAATCTTACAATGGATACATCTTACAACAACCACATCATATGTTATAGCAATCTAGTGCCGATGGCACAGTCGATGACGTGGCGCTCAACCATTGGTTGATGTATGCAAAGTCTGAGCAGGGGAACGTGATGTTCTGTAGTGACTAGTGCAGCATCACTACAACTTCTCATCTGCCCCTTCAGATACACTAGGTCACCCAATTTTCGTCTCAGCAGACACACAGACCGCTACTGTTTCCTCGGCTCAGCTCAGACCACCAAATGTCAATCAGGGCCCAGAGGGGAACAGGAAGACAGGAAGGGAAGCATTGAAAATGTTCATGTTGCTCCAAAAGAGATGTTTCTCAGTCTATTTCAAGAGAAAGGAAGTACGAATGAGCCATTGAATAATTACAGAGGCATTCTGCTGCCAGACTTGGAGGGGAACACCAAGGCTGTGTTTAAATCCAACAGGCATCAATTGGACTGGCCTTATCACTGAGCTGGACATTTCCTCTCTCAGCAGGCAGAGGGTACAGATACACTGCCTCTTCCTTCTTCTCCTCCTTGGCCTCCTCTTTTTCAGCACCTCCTCCTCCCACTCCTTCTCCTCTTCCCATCCTCCTTCTTCCTCTTGTCTCTATAAATGCCTTAATCTACTACATATGATACATTCATAATGCATTACAGACAGCTGGTTCCTAGAGAGTGTTACTGACTGTTTTCTATCCCATCTGCTCCTCAGTGTGTGTGTGAGGACTGTAATACAGGTGTGCTGATGGGAGCAGTTGTGCTCATTACTGGGTCAAGTGGATGTTTTCTGTCTTTTTCTCTGTAAGGTGAATAAGAACATGTTACACCAACGAGTCAGACACTTTCCTCTCCACTCCTAACATCCGAATGCTTTTGTGATGGGTGTTTTTACTGCAGTATGGCAGCTTTGTCTGTTTGTTGAATGTGTTCTGTTGAAAGGAAAATCTTTTCCCCTTTTCTTGCTTTTCTGTGTCAGTAAAAGAGAAGTTACCTCTGAGAGACCATTAGCTCTGTCTGAGGCTTTTAATGAGTGGATTTACATCCTTTAAACCAGGTATATCCAATAACGATCCCGGAGTGCTAAAACACTTGCTGTTTTCATTTTCTCCCTCCAATCAGGGACTGATTCAGATTTAACACTAGGGTTACCAAAGTTACTGGAATGTTCAGTAATGTTGGTAATTAACCGGTAATCTATGTTAATTTTGGTAATATATATTTGAATAAATTAGAAAAATGTATTCATATAAATATAATCTATAATCTATATCTATATCCATATTGTCCATGAGTTTTGAGTAGATAGACCATAAGAGAAAATGTGTATATTGACAAAGTAAAGTTAACAAAAGCCTGTAAAAATATAAATTATATGTTACGCTGAAACTCTCATATTAAACACCCACGGTATTCATTTTCGTATTAAAGTCATCATATTTTATAATTTATAATATCCTTGAAATTTTCCAGAATTCCAGTAGTTTGCTGGTAAACAAAGAAAGTTACTATTAATATACCTTTCCTTTGCAACCCTACTTGGGGCACTATGCCACTTAACTCTCTGGCCAATCAGTTACAATTATGATCAATGTTCAATAACTGTGAGATAGAAAAGAAGGTATTTGAATATCTCTGATCTTGGGCCCTGTGAATATCTGAAAGGATAGGCAGCAGCAAAATGGGAGAGGTAGCGCTATCACCATATTATTTTGTATCTACTGAAGTGTCTTTGTCTATGATAAGGGGCTATTGGTTGATTTGGTATTGGGCATTAGTCTACAAACACAAGAGCCCAAACAAAGGCTTGCTGTGACAACATCAGTAGTGCTAATACGAGACAGCTCCTCTCTCTTATCAGTAGCAGTGGAGTCTGTCATGCGTTCAGACTGTGCCTGCATGTTGCCTTGTTGCCAATGAGCTGTGAAGATGCCTTGTCATAATGTGTATCAGTCCCTCTTTCTCTCTCCCCTCCTCTTTGTCTGAAATGAATTGACTTAAAATCATTGACTTAAAGTCAACCACCCCCTTCTCTCTAGTGTTCTCTCACCATCTGTCTTTGTCTTTCCGGACCACACTTCTCTCTCTCTCTCTCTCGATCTTTCTCTTTTCTTTTCTCTTGACTAACACAGGGATCACAGTGATGGAGGGTGGAGAGGTGGACGGGTGGATGAATGGTGGGATGTAAGAGTTGAACTGTGGAGGGAGGACAGTGTGGTTTTGGTGGTTATTCTCCCGTCACTGCTGCATTTGTGCTCCAACAGGGTTGTGGGAAATGAACCATGGTCCTCTGGGTAAGAAATGACCCAGCACTCCTCTCATCTCTCATCCCTCTCTCCACAATCTATTAGTCAGCCTTCACCTTGAAGGCTTTCTCAGACCTCTACTCAGGCAGTCTTCCCTAGATCAAAACTCTTCCCTCTCTTTTCTCTCACAAACACTTGTCTTGGTGTGATGGTTGATGAATTTATACTGTAGCATGCTTTCTATTCAAAATTATTGCACAGACATTCAGCAATTTTCAAAGTGAAGGGTACAATATATTTTCATATAACAGGAAAATAAATACTTGCATACAGTTATATGCTCCAGTAGATTGCATTATTCAAACAGAATATCGGAAGGGAGTGCAGCATATATCTCTATGTACAGTGCATTCGGAAAGTATTCAGACCCCTTGACTTTTTCACATTTTTGTTACGTTACAGCCTTATTCTAAAATTGATAAAATTGTTTTTTCCCCCTAATCAAACTACACACAATACCCCATAATGACAAATCCAAAACAGGTTTTTAGATTTTTTTTGCAAATGTATTAAAAATAAAAAGCATTTACATAAGTACTCAGACCCTTCACTCAGTACTTTGTTGAAGCACCTTAGGCAGTGATTACAGCCTTGAGTCTTCTTGGGACATTCAACACTGAAGCCAGTCCGGTGTTGTCTTGGCTGTGTGCTTAGGGTCGTTGTACAGTTGGAAGGTTAACCTTCGCCCCAGTCGGAGGTCCTGAGCGCTCTGGAGCAGGTTTTCATCAAGGACCTCTCTGTACTTTGCTCCGTTCATCTTTGCCTCAATCCTGACTAGTCTCCCAGTCCCTGCTGCTGAAAAACATCCCCGTAGCATGATGTTGCCACCACCATGCTTCACCGTAGGGATGGTGCCAGGTTTCCTCCATATGTGACGCTTGTCATTCAGGCCAAAGAGTTCAATCTTGGTTTCATCAGACCAGAAAATCTTGTTTCTCAAGGTCTGAGAGTCTTTAGGTGCCTTTTGGCAAACTCTAAGCGGGCTGTAATGTGCCTTTTACTAAGGAGTGGCTTCCATCTGGACACTCTACCATAAAGGCCTGATTGGTGGAGTGCTGCAGAGATGGTTGTCCTACTGGAAGCTTCTCCCATCTCCACAGAGGAACTCTGGAGCTTTGTCAGAGTGACCATCTGGTTCTTGGTCACCTCCCTGCCCAAGGCCCTTCTCCCCCGATTGCTAAGTTTGGCCGGGGCGGCCAGCTCTAGGAAGAGTCTTGGTGGTTCCAAACTTCTTCCATTTAAGAATGATGGAGGCCACTTTGTTCTTGGGGACCTTCAATGTTGCAGAAATGTTTTGGTACCCTTCCCCAGATCTGTGCCTCGACACAATCCTGTCTCGGAGCTTTACAGACAATTCCTTCTACCTCATTGCTTGGTTCTTGCTCTGACATGCACTGTCAACTGTAGGACCTTATAAAGACAGGTTTGTGCCTTTCCAAATCATGTCCAATCAATTTAATTTACCATAGGTAGACACCAGTCAAGTTGTAGAAATATCTCAAGGATGATCAATGGAAACAGGATGCACCTGAGCTCAATATCGAGTCTCATAGCAAAGGGTCTGAATACTTATGTAAATAAGGTATTTCTGTTTTTTACTTTAATACATTTGCAACATTTCTAAAAACCTTTTTTCTTTTTTCTTTATTTAATCCAAGGCTGTAATGTAACAAAATGTGGAAAAAGTCAAGGGGTCTGAATACTTTCCCAAGGCACTGTATATTCATTTTGTATGGGATATAGAAAATGAGAACCAAACCTCAAAGGTGGAATTTCCTTTAGATATACAATACCAGTCAAAAGTTTGGACACACCTACTCATTCAAGGGTTTTTCTTTATTTTTTACTATTTTCATTGTAGAATTATAGTGAACTCTGGAATGAGTAGGCGTGTCCAAACTTTTGACAGGTACTGTACATACTAATATTCAGTTATTGAAAACAGACCGTTGTTATTGTTCTTTCATAAAAGCAAAGGGAAAGATATGAAATAAGAAGAAAATCATGTTTTTCAAAGACTGTAATCAAGTAGAAGCATGTCAACAGCACCATGTGCTTTGTGTGTGTTTCCATTAGCCATGTCTTTTGTCCCTGGTCACAGCAATACAACATAACCATCAATTCGCAATAGATCAATGGGACTTGGAGCAGCCATGGATCACACACACACATGCACACATAAATGCATGCACACACACTTCTTTGTGGAGAAGTGCCCGTACAAGTGGGACACAATAGAAGTGAAGTGAAACAGATATTGGGTTAGTGCATGAATATCAATACTGTAATCAGTCTAATTTAATGTAATGAAAATAATATACTTTTGTTTGAGGGTAAAGACTATAGCCTTCTTAAGTCTGTTATAAATTCCACCAAAAACTCCTCTCCTCTATTGTGAAGGAGAAACAGTGCTTCTTTGCCAAAGGACATCATCTCTGAATCTATCACCCCTGACCCAGTTCACTCAGAGTACACACACACACAACCACACACACCATCATCCTGTAGTGGGCCATAGTGAACTCTCCTGGCAAGGGTAGCTTCGGATAGGAGCTGGAAGCTGCAGATGGTGGCTGATGTTTCTGGTGTGTGTGTGTGTGTATGTGTGTGTGTGTGTGTGTGTGTGTGTGTGTGTGTGTGTGTGTGTGTGTGTGTGTGTGTGTGTGTGTGTGTGTGTGTGTGTGTGTGTGTGTGTGTGTGTGTGTGTGTGTGTGTGTGTGTGTGTGAGAGAGAGAATATGTGATAGACATGTGCATATCTGCAAATGCAACCAACACAGAGCTCAAGCCAGATACAAGACATACAGTAATTCATGCACATCAAACAGAACTTTGGGTGCAGGGACAGTGAAGAAAACATCTGAAGAAGACAGTGCATTCGGAAAGTATTCAGACCCCTTGACTTTTTCACATTTTGTTACGTTACAGCTTTACTCTAAAATGGATAAATCGTTTTTTCTCCCTCATCAATCTACACATAATTCCCCACAATGACAAAGAAAAAACATTTTTGCAAATGTCAAAAAATAGAATACCACATCTTTGAAAACATGATTTTCTTGTTATGTCATATCTTTCCCTTTGCTGTTATCAAATAACAATAGCATCGGCCTGTTTTCAATAACTTAATATTAGCCTGTGCACATACAGTACCGGTCAAAAGTTTGGACACACCTACTCATTCCAGGGTTCACTATAAGTATTCAGACCCTTTACTAAGTACATTGTTGAAGCACCTTTGGCAGCGATTACAGCCTCGAGTCTTCTTTGGTATGACATTACAAGCTTGGCACACCTGTATTTGGGGAGTTTATCCCATTCTTCTCTGCAGATCCTCTCAAGCTCTGTCAGGATGGATGGGGAGCGTCGCTGGACAGCTATTTTCAGGTCTCTCCAGAGATGTTCGATTGGGTTCAAGTCCAGGCTCTGGCTGGGCCACTCAGGGACATTCAGAGACTTGTTACGAAGCCACTCCTGCATTGTCTTGGCTGTGTGCTTATGGTCATTGTCCTGTTGGAAGGTGAACCTTCGCCCCAAGCTGAGTTCCTGAGCGTTCTGGAGCAGGTTTTCTTCAAGGATCTCTCTGTATTTTGCTCCGTTCATCTTTCCCTGATCCTGACTAGTCTCCCAGTCCCTGCCGCTGAAAAACATCCCCACAGACTGATGTTGCCACCACCATGCTTCACCTTAGGGATGGTGCCAGGTTTCCTCCAGACGTGAGGCTTGGCATTCAGGCCAAAGAGTTCAATCTTGGTTTCATCAGACCAGAGAATCTTGTTTCTCATGGTATAAGAGTCTTTAGATGCATCCAAGAGGGCTGTCATGTGCCTTTTACTGAGGACTGGCTTCCGTCTGGACACTCTACCATAAAGCCCTGATTGGTGGAGTGCTGCAGAGATGGTTGTCCTTCCGGACGATTCTCCCATCTCCACAGGGGAACTCTGGAGCTCTGTCAGAGTGACCATCGGGTTCTTGGTCACCTCCTTGACCAAGGCCCTTCTCCCCCGATTGCTCAGTTTGGCAGGTGGCCAGATCTATGAAGAGTCTTGGGGTATTGTGTGTAGATTGATGAAGGAAAAAAATACCTATTTTAATTTTAGAATAAGGCTCTAACTGTACAAAATGTGGAAAAAGTCAAGGGGTCTGAATATTTTCCAAATGCACTGTATATGGGAGAATACAGTACAGTCCAAGAGTATTTCTATTTGCTTCAGTATCTCAGTGAGAGACAGCCTTGTGCCACCCAGAGCACACCTCATCTAAATCTCCTCATTTCTGAGAAGGATAGATGGTGACTCACCTCTGCATTCTCTTTCTCTCTCCCTCTCTCTCTCACACACACACACACACACACACACACACATGCACGGACACGCACACATGAACATTCAAAAAGTTCATGTGACTATGCATCCATGTTTCACAAACGTACATTTTCGAAGTTGTTCCAAACTTTACATTTAAAATTGTTTAAGGTTAAATTTAGGCATTAACTCCGAAATCTTAATGTTAGACATTCATTCTGAATGATTAAGGTAAAGGTTAAGGTTTGGTATAGGCTTAAAACAACACACACAAGCTATCGCTGGATTCAAACATGCAACCTTTGGAACCAGAGGCAGATGCTTACGCCTATCCTCCATCCTTATCCACAACACCCTAGCAAAACCAAAACCTCCTTGAAGGTAACAGCGCTCACTGTTGCCCTAGTGGCTGGTCTCCATGGCATCTCCCAACGTCCTCAGACATAGATGGACGTCGAATACTGACTTGCATCTTGGGTGACCTGGCTCGAACATTTGAACACACTCTTACTCATGCATTAACATACGAACACACCCACACACCCACACACAGTGAACATAGACCGCATAACTCATACCAGTGGCAGTCTGTGCCATTTAAGATGAGGGAGGATGATAAATATTTTTTAGGAGCATGGCCTTATTTCTATTACAGCATATTGGATGACTGTCATTCATATTCCATTCAGTTCAATGTAACATCGATATGTTTAGGCTGCTACATGTTAATTTTCCCTGTACCCATCATGAGGTTGTTGCATCCTAGCCTGTGAATTAAAATTTACAATGTAGGTGCACAGGTCGAGAGAAAATGTTGAGTTATAAAGGTGACAGACATTGACAGATTCAATACCGCATTGCAACCTCTTGCCTGTATCTAGCTGATCTAGGGTGTAATCATTAGTCCAACAGTTGCAAACGAGAGTTTCTATTGGACAAATTCAGGTATGTTTTTCCCTGTTTCGTTCCCTTTGCTTCCATTTAAGAAAGGTTTTTCAACAGAATCGGCGGAATGATCACATGCAAACACAGTTCACTTTCATAGCAGCCACATACAAACAGCAGGATCAATTTGCTTGTTTTGTATATATATAATTCCTTCTCGCATCTATCTACGTGTTCTCCTCCTCTCACCTTTTTCCTTTGCTTGTGGACTTCAGTTCAAAACACATCAGCTGTCTGTGACCTTGCAAAAAAACATTTCCAAGCAAAGGCTTCATATCATGACCGCAATCCACTACACGCAGCCTACATCGTTGTCACCATATTAGCTGACGTCATAGTCGACATAGCTACTAGAACTACTGCATTAGCAAACCTGCTACAATCATGCAGTAGAGTGTACAGTCGGGAAGCAGTTTAGCAGTTACACCAGTGGGCCCCGGTGGCAATAAATGAATAAAAGCTAAAGTTTACCTTGACTTGGAAGAGTTGTTGGATAGCCATAGCCAGCTAGCTAACATAGCATCAATCTCTGTTTGAGATGGGTGTTTGTGTAGACTAAACTAGCAAGCTGCATTCACTAGCTAAGTAAGTGAAAGTGAGAAAACGATATATCATGAAATATAGCTCTCTCTCTCTCTTTTGCTTCTACATTTTTGAAGAAATTTATTTGTTCAAAACTGTTCAGCTATTGTCTTTCTCTCTCTTTGAGTAAACTACTCACCACATTTTATGCACTGCAGTGCTAGCTAACTGTAGCTTGTGCTTTCAGTACTAGATTTATTCTCTGATCCTTTGATTGGGTAGACAACATGTCAGTTCATGCTGCAAGAGCTCTGATAGGTTGGAGGATGTCCACTGGAGGTTTTCATAATTACTGTGTAAGTCTAACCAAGAGCCTTCTAGGTTTTGTATTGAAGTCAATGTACCCAGAGGAGGACGGAAACTAGCTGTCCTCCGGCTACACCATGGTGTTACCCTACAGTGCTGTTGAGGCTACTGTAGACCTTCACTGCAAAACAGTGTGTTTTAATCAATTATTTGGTGACATGAATATACGTTTTTTAATTTCACAATTTTTATTTTTATGAAATTCATTGAGGATGGTCCTCCCCCTCTTTCTCTGAGGAGCCTCCATTGACTCATACAAACCGACCAGTACAAAGAACCTCTGTTAACTGAATAAACTAAAAGGCCAGCTCTCTCTCTCCCCCATCTGCTCTCTCTCTCTCTCTCTCTTTCTCTCTCTCTACATCTTATCCTCTATCTCTTTTAACGTACATCAACAAGTCACTAACTGTCAAATCTCTCAACAACACAGTGGCTGTTTTGGCAGTTGTTCAGTTTCTCTTTCTTCTCCTTTAAACTTCACTTCCATCTTTCTCTTTCATTTCTCTGACCCTGCGAATTACATTCAAGGCTTCTGGGTTGCCATGGTTCCACTGTATCCCAGTGTTGTGATTGGTTGTTGAGGGATGTGCCGTCTGTTTGTGTGTGTGTGTGTGTGTGTGTGTGTGTGTGTGTGTGTGTGTGTGTGTGTGTGTGTGTGTGTGTGTGTGTGTGTGTGTGTGTGTGTGTGTGTGTGTATATACTTTCAATCATACAGGCTAAAAGCCATAACATGTGTTATTAATACCATACATACACAATACAGGGAAAGTGGATGGTGTCTAGAACATGGCAATGCCATCAACTCATAATCACTTTAGTGTATGACTGAGAAGCTACTGCTCCAGTGTAAGCCTAAAGAAGTCAATTACTTGTCCTTAGGAGAATTACTCCTTTAATACAGAGCGGATTAACGTTGCACGCATCCTAACCAGCCGCTCACAAACAAACCACTGGTAAACACACACACCACTCTTAATGTGGTTTTACTCACACACTAATCCTCTACCCAGTAAATTCCACAGACCATTAACAGAGGTAATGTATTCTAGTGTGCGTGTGTGTCTGTATGTGTATGTGCGTGCGCGTCTGCGTCTGTGTATCTGTGTGTGTCTGGTAAATGTTCTAAAATACGAGGCAGTGTCAGTTTTACAAATGGAGGAGAAGAGCAGTTTATTCATTCTTTGTATGTTACACAGTCAACCTTATCACTCCCAAACATTCTGCCACTGCTCTATAAATTACAATGAGCTGACTGCCTCAGTCTCTCTCACTCTTCACATAGACACATTGCTCTCTATCTCCCTCTCCCTCTCTCTGTCTCTCCCTCTATGTCTCTAAGGATTTAGCTGTGATAGAGGACCATAGTGCTGTAGAGGTGGATTGGGGACGCCAGACTGCTGTCATCTCATGCCTCAGCATCATATCACACACTCCATTATCTGGCCTGCTGCTGCTTCTAGGCTTACTGAAAAAGACAGACAGAAAGAGGAAGGGGGGGACAAAGACCAGCCAAACAGGACAAAGTGTACAATTTGTGCAATTACAACGACAATCTGCAGAATAAATGGTTGGATGGATGAGTCTGTGTGTCTGTGTATGTCTGTGTGAGTATGCAAAGGAAAGAGTAGATCATATATAGTGCCTATGGACAGTCAGCTGAGTGCAAATCACATCACCGATACACATCACAGCAGGGTACACACTACACTACACATATCGACTGGCCCCATTCACACTGAGCGTTGGTGTCCATTATCATCCCTTTGTGTGTGTGTGTCTCTCTCTCTCTGTTTGTCTGTCATAGAGAGAGAGAGCGAGAGAGAGAGAGAGAGAGAGAGAGAGAGAGGGAGACACATTCTGTATATTTCTCAGAAAAAAACTGATCGATTTGAAGACAGAGAAGGAGAGATATATAGATGCTATATGCCACAGCTTACTATTTGGAAAAATATGTTTCACAGCAGTGTAAACCATCCTGCTATGGACTGTCTATGACACATCACTACAGACTCTGTTAAGTTTATTTTAGGCTTA
Source organism: Salmo salar (assembly GCF_965601325.2). Classification (NCBI taxonomy): domain Eukaryota; kingdom Metazoa; phylum Chordata; class Actinopteri; order Salmoniformes; family Salmonidae; genus Salmo; species Salmo salar. Next base: position 26,368,225 of record NC_138306.1, read on the forward strand.
TGCAAGCTTTATAAAGGTTCTATAATCATTACGCCAAGGAACCAGAGTACTCCTGCACATTGTCAATAGAGACAATGGACAGAATAATAACATTTCTATCTAGGCTTTAGCTCGGTGAGCTAACACAGCCTTGTCGCAGGCAGGCAACCACAAGTTCAAATGAAGTCATGCACATCAGTATGAGAGCCCATGAACAGAATAATCCCACTTTACATTTACATGTTTTAATTTGACTTACTCTTACATAATTATTTGACTTATTAGTGCATTCATCTTAAGATAGCTAGAACACCACATATCTCAGTCATAGTATATTTTTCCTCAAAAAAGTAGCTATCAGCAAAGTCAGTGCTAGTAGAAGAAAAAAGTAAAGTGCAACTGTTAGTTTGGGGGGGATGTTTTCGGGAAGATGGGCTGGGACTCTGCTGTCCTAGTTTCAAGGGGAAGGTGGTTCCACCATTGGAGTGCAAGGACAGAGAAGAGCTTTGACTGTGCAGAGCTGGAGCTGCCCTCCCGTAGGTGTAGGAGGGCCAAGAGACCAGAGATGGCAGAATGGAGTACTCGGGTTGGGGTGTAGGGTTTGAGCATATTCTGAAAGTAGGCAGGGGCATTACCTCTTGCTACAGTATTGGATAGGTAAGTACCATGGTTTTGTAGTGCATGCGAGCTTCGAACGGCCAGTGGAATGTGCGGAGGAGACATGGGAGAACTTGAGAAGGTTGAACACCAGCTGGGCTGTGGTAATCTGGATACGTTTCAGGGGTTTGATGGCATGAGAGGTGATCCCAGCCAACAGCGAATTGCAGTAGTCCAGAAAGGGGATGACAAGTGCCTGGATTAGGGCTTGTGCCTCTTTCTGTCTGAGGTAAAGTCCTACTCTACGGGTGTTGTAGAGTATGAACCTGCAGGAGAGAGTCACTTCTATGATGTTTGAAGAGGATGAGTGGGGTAATAGTTCCTGTCTGGATTTGGAGATTTGCCCCTGGTGGGTGGAGTAAAGGGAGGAGAACTAGGAGGGGGTGGTGGAGAGGGATGGATTTGGTTTGGGAGAGAGAGAGAGAAGGAAGGACTTAATTACACTACAGTGTAATTTTATTTGTGACTTGCAAACCTGTTGTAAAATAAAAGTTCTGTACAGATTAGGAAAGGATGTTGCATCATTATTATTCCCTGTTTATCATAATAACTAAGATTCAATGGTGGTTATTGGTGAGCATGGAGATGGGCTTTAGACGGGGGATTTGGATGGGAGCGACTGACAGGGCATCAGACACTTCTCTGAGGTGTGCATGGGGCCTCCAATCATCCCATTTCAGCCTCTTGGTGGAGTTGGAGCTTAAAAGCCCTAAAAAGGCATAGCACCGACGTACTTTGCTTTCTACTTTTTATGTTTGCTCAGCTCACATGCCCACACACTCTATGATCCTTCCAATCTATGGAATGCCCATTGCCCTCATATATCATGTCTGCCAAAATATTGTATTTGGCTCTTCAATGATAGACGGAACAGGTAAGGTTAACTTTAATTATATAGTAAAGACCAACAAAATCCAACTTGTGAACAGGCTTCATGATGAGGAAAAAAGCATATGCTTCTTGAACACTTATAGTGCATTCAGAAAGTATTCAGACCCTTTCTCCTTTTCCACATTTTGTTACATTATTGCCTTATTCTAAAATTGAATCTACACACAATACCCCATAATGAAAAATGTAAAACAGAAATACCTTATTTACATAAGTATTAAGACCCTTTACTATGAGACTCGAAATTGAGCTCAAGTGCATAATGTTTGCATTGATAATCCTTGAGATGTTTCTACAACTTGATTGGAGTCCACCTGTGGTAAATTCAATTGGACATGATTTGGAAAGGCACATACCTGTCCATATAAGGTCCCACAGTTGACGGTGCATGTCAGAGCAAAAACCAAGCCATGAGGTCGAAGGAATTGTCCGTAAAGCTCCGAGACATCTGGGAAGGGTCCCAAAACATTTCTGCAGCATTGAAGAAGACAGTGGCCTCCATCATTCTGAAATGGAAGAAGATTGGAACAACCAACATTCTTCCAATGGAGCAATCGGGGGAGAAGGGCCTTGGTCAAGGAGGTGACCAAGATCCCGATAGTCACTCTGACAGAGCTCCAGAGTTCCTCTGTGGAGATGAGAGAAGCTTCCAGAAGGACAACCATCTCTGCATCACTCCACCAATAAGGCCTTTATGGTAGAGTGGCTAGACAGAAGCCAGTCCTCAGTAAAAGGAACATGACAGCCCGCTTGGATTTTGCCAAAAGGCACCTAAAGGACTCTCAGACCATGAGAAACAAGATTCTCTGGTCTGATGAAACCAAGATTGAACTCTTTGGCCTGAATGACAAGCAACACATCTGGAGGAGACCTGGCACCATCCCTACGGTGAAGCATGGTGGTGTTAGCATCATGCTGCGGGGATGTTTTTCAGCAGCAGGTACTGGAAGACTAGTCAGGATCGAGGGAATGATGAACGGAGAAAAGTCCAGAGAGATCCTTGACGAAAACCTTCTCCAGAACGCTCAGGACCTTAGACTGGGGCAAAGGTTCACCTTCCAACAGGACAACAACCCTAATTACACAGCCAAGACAATGCAGGGTAGGCTTCGGTGGAACAGTCTCTGAATGTTCATGAGTGACCCAGCCAGAGCCCTGACTCGAACCCGATCGAACATCTCTGGAGGGACCTGAAAATAGCTATGCAGCGACACTCCCCATCCAACCTGACAGAGATTGAGCGTTTCTCCAGAGAAGAATGGGAGAAACTCCCTAAATACAGGTGTGCCAAGCTTGTAACGTCATAACCAAGAAGACTCGAGGCTGTAATCGCTTCAACAAAGTACTGAGTAAAGGGTCTGAATACTTATGTAAATGTGATATTTTTTTGTTATTTACAAAAAAAAACTTTGCAAAAATGTCTAAAAACCTGTTATGAAGTATTGTGTATAGATTGATGAGGGAAAAAAACTATTGAATAAATTTTAGAATAAGGATGTATCGTAGCAAAATGTCAAAAGCCAAGGGGTCTAAATACTTTTCGAATGCACTGTAACCTGCTAGAGTTGCTGTCCTCGCCCCCGCAAAATAATCCCTGTAAAATATGCGTCTCAATCCTCTGCATCAGCCAGTGTTGCACTTCCGCATCTGCTTTGAAAGGGAACAGAGCTAGAGTGGTGTTTGTCAGACCATGAGACATCCCGAAAATGTGTTATCTCACAAAATTGTCTGTAGCATCTGAACAGTTTGGCCTAGAAACTATTATGACCCATCTATAGATAGATGAGACCCCCCTCAGTTTAGGCAGGTATTATACTCTTATGGGTTAAAGATATTATAAGCAGATGTGATTCTGCAGAGTTACATTTTAAAAAGCAGAAATTTAATATTTTAAGAGGAGCTGGGTTGGAGAGGCCTACACTACCACCTACTGTAGTAACAGCAGAGGTGTAGGCATCCTTATACATAATAATACACAATTTTCCCTTATATCCCAGAACATGGACCAAGAAGACTGTTTTATAATCTTGAATTGTACCTTACTTGGAGAAAAATGCACATTGATTTCATTGTATATCCTACCACCTGGAGGGTGGGTGGAGACAAGCACAAGACAGGTGAAATAGATCAGGGTGTGACACATACAAACTTTTACTTCTGAAGAGAGACAACAATTACAGGTTAAACTCAAATAAAGCATATTACTTAATTAATGGCAAATAAACCTGGTAAATATCTTGCACCTCTCATAAAACGAATACATGCTAAACCAGTTATAAAGATACAAATGCGGTAATTATAAATAGCAACAATGTGATCATTTTAAAAGCTTCTATGAACATTTGTATAAATCTGAATTATAAAACAGTTGGATGGATCCTTGTTGTTCTCGCTTGAATTTGGTGTAAAGGGCAGTGAATTTGCTCATACTATGAGAACTTTCTACGAAGCTCCTGTATGTAGTTTTTTTCTCTTAGAGATTATTCTGAATTGAAGATGTGTGTAACTATGTAAAATCTTACCCTATTGGTGATAGTCATTTACTCTGTTATTCTGTATTTCATATACACTGTAATTGTTTGTGTGTCAATTAGTTTGTGACTAATACATTATATTAGTTGAATTGAGTAAATGCATACCTTGTTTTACAGAGTAATTCTTTGATGGACTATATTCCTATAATTTAGTAGGTTTATTGATACAGTAGTTGTTAATTACACTATACACATAGCACATGCTTGGGAAAAACTTGACATCCTTGATCTACTTGACTCAATAAATGAATGCTAGAACATTGGTCACCAGGATTACCTATTTGTATCTAGCCTCTTAATAATTGTATAACGGTGCAACATAGACAAATGTTCATTATAGTCATACTGAGTCAGAGATGCAATTATTCACTATCTTGCTAGATCCTCTAGAGATGCAGAGGGCCTGTTGCATTTATTCACATAATAATGGAGTCAGATTGATGAATGTAGTTTATTATTATTCAGCATAATTTTTACTTAATGGTTGGATAAGTTCTATACATCTACATAATGGAGATCCTGAATTCTCTGTTGATGGGGATTTCCACCAGCTTACATAATACTTACTGTAGTGGGCATTAAAAATATATGTTCATTTCATTACTTTGTAAAATGTATGATAACATTATACAAAGCATGAGCTTAATAAGTAACAAAGCATTAACGAGCATTACAAGGCATTCATTTTTCTAAGCATGGTGAGAGAGACAGCTCATGGGAGAGAAAGAGGATACAGTAGGTATCTCACCACAGCAAGTCAGGAACAAATAAGAGAAAGAACAATGGATCTAAGACCCTTTTATAAGCATCTGAGTTGTTTGGATTTTTTAAAAAAAACAGTTGTTGACCAATAGTATTACTGTAAAGTTAACCTCTAATCAGATATCATACCTAACGGATGTAACCTCTGCTTCTCAGAGGTGAGACAATGGGGGGTGGGCAAGATAAGAAGAGTCACTTCGGGGGTTGGGCTGAGCTACATAATGGCCAACATCCTATAGCCTTCTTAGATTCAACAACCCTGAAACAATCATCAGCAGACAAAAAAAAGATTCACTAAAAACAGAGATCTCCCAAAAGTAAATATTAGATAGTGTTAAAACACTCGCACAGAGAAAAGCACCAGGAATGGATTGCTTTCCGATAGAATTATATTCAACATTTTGGGACAAAGTACTGCCTCTATTTTCACAAACGACAGCAACGTCACTAAATACCGCACTTCCTAGTTTCAATTATATTAAAACCAGGAAAATCTAGAGAGTCCCCTACTGATTATAGACCCATAAGTATAATAAATTGTGACAATAACACTATAACAAAGCTTATAAGCAATAGAATAGCAAAAGTCTTTCCAGACTTTATACATATCAATCAAACAGGACACTTACAAAAAAATACAAGAACATTTTTAATTTTAATACAATACGCAAATAACAAGTTATAGATTCATAAATAATGGCTGTTGATGCCAAAAAGGCTTTTGACCGTCTGGAAAGGCCATTTCTATTCAAAACTTTGGAAGAGTTCAAATTTCCATCTGAAATAATATATTTAATAGAAATATTATGTCCCCTCTCTTGTTTGCACTGGCAATTGAACAGCTTGCAGAAAGAATTAGACAGCACCCAAAAATAACAGGTATCAGTATTGCTAATCCTGAATATAAAGTACATTTACTTGCAGATTATCTCTTGAGATCCCCAAAGATTGGAAAACTGCCATGGTCATCCCTCTCTTCAAAGGGGGAGACACTCTAGACCAAAACTGTTACAGACCTATATCTATCCTACCCTGCCTTTCCAAGGTCTTCGAAAGCCAAGTTAACTAACAGATCACCGACCATTTCGAATCCCACCGTACCTTCTCCGCTATGCAATCTGTTTTCCGAGCAGGTCATGGGTGCACCTCAGCCACGCTCAAGGTCCTAAACGATACCATAACCGCCATTGATAAAAGACAATACTGTGCAGCCGTATTCATCGACCTGGCCAAAGCTTTCGACTCTGTCAATCACCACATTCTTATCGGCAGACTCAACAGCCTTGGTTTCTCAAATGACTGCCTCGCCTGGTTCATCAACTACTTCTCAGACAGAGTTCAGACAGAGGAAATGCATGCTCTTCAACCGATCGCTGCCCGCACGTCCAGCATCACTACTCTGGACGGTTGTGACTTAGAATATGTGGACAACTATAAATACCTAGGTGTCTGGTTAGAATGTAAACTCTCCTTCCAGACTCACATTAAGCATCTCCAATCCAAAATTAAATGTAGAATCGGCTTCCTATTTCGCAACAAAGCATCCTTCACTCATGCTGCCAAACATACCCTCGTAAAACTGACCATCCTACCGATCCTCGACTTCAGCAATGTCATTTACAAAATACCCTCCAACACTCAACTCAACAAATTGTATGCAGTCTATCACAATGCCATCCGTTTTGTCGTCCAAAGCCCCATATACTACCCACCATTGTGACCTGTACGCTCTCGTTGGCTGGCCCTCGCTTCATACTCGTCGTCAAACCCACTGGCTCCAGGTCATCTACTAGTCTCTGCTAGGTAAAGCCCCGCCTTATATCAGCTCACTGGTCACCATAGCAGCACCCACCCATAGCACGCGCTCCAGCAGGTATATCTCACTAGTCACCCCCAAAGCCAATTCCTCCTTTGGTCGCCTTTCCTTCCAGTTCTCTGCTGCCAATGACTGGAACGAACTGCAAAAATCACTGAAGCTGGAGACTCATATCTCCCTTACTAGCTTTAAGCACTAGCTGTCAGAGCAGCTCACAGATCACTGCACCTGTACATAGCCCATCTGTAATATAGCCCATCCAACTACCTCATCCCCATACTGTATTTATTTATTTATTTATCTTGCTCCTTTGCACCCCAGTATCTCTACTTGCACATTCATCTTCTGCACATCAATCACTCCAGTGTTTAATTGGTATATTGTAATTACTTTGCCACATTGGCCTATTTATTGCCTTACTTCCCTTACTTCCCTTATCTTACCTCATTTGCACACACTGTATATAGACTTTTTCTTTTCTACTGTATTATTGACTGTATGTTTGTTTATTCCATGTGTAACTCCGTGTTGTTGTATGTATCGAACTGCTTTGCTTTATTCTTGGCCAGGTTGCAGTTGTAAATGAGAACTTGTTCTCAACTAGCCTACCTGGTTAAAAAAAGGTGAAATAATTTTTGTTTAAAGTATCTCTACTTGCACATTCATCTTCTGCACATCTATCACTGCAGTGTTTAATTGCTAAATTGTAATTATTTCACCACTATTGTCACGACCTGACCAGTAAAATGGGTTATTTGTCATTGTAGTTTGGTCAGGGCATGGCAGGGGGTGTTTGTTTTGTGTGTTTCGGTGTTTTTGGTTTTGGTTCTATATTTTCTATTTCTATGTGTATATCTAGTTTTCTATTTCTATGTTGGGTTTTTGGCAATGACCTCTAATTAGAGGCAGCTGGTTGTCGTTGTCTCTAATTGGAGGCCATATTTAGTTGGGTTTCTTTCACTTGTGTTTTGTGGGTGGTTGTTTTCCTGTATAGCCTTACGGAACTGTTTCGTCATTTGTTTATTTTGTTTAAGTGTTTTCTTTAATAAATTAAGAAGATGAGCACTTTACCCGCTGCGCCTTGGTCCAATCCTTACGACGCCCGTGACAACTATGGCCTATTTATTGCCTTAGCTCCCTAATCTTACTTAATTTTCACACATTGTATATAGACTTTTCTATTGTGTAATTGACTGTACATTTGTTTATTCCATGTGTAACTCTGTGTTGTATGTGTCGCACTGCTTTGATTTATCTTGGCCAGGTCGTAGTAGTAAATGAGAACTTGTTCTCAACTGGCCTACCTGGTTAAATAAAGGTGAAATAAATAAAAAATTCTATTAAATAAAATACCTGACCAATATTGAAAACTCAGTGCCCCTCTCTGTGCATTCAAATTGCCATCATTAAAATGCAATTGTGTTTGTTGTCCATTGCTTATGCCTGCCCATACCATAAGTCCACTGCCACCATGTGGCACTCTGTTCACGTTGACTGCCAAATTCTCTAAAACGATGTTGGAGGTGGCTAATTGTAGAGAAATGAACAATAAATTCTCAGGCTACAGCGCAGGTGGACTTTTCTACAGTCAATTGCGCGCTTCCTCAAAACTTGAGACATCTGTGGCATTGTGTTGTTTGACAAAACTGCACATTTTAGAGTGTACTTTTATTGTCCCCATCACAAGGTGCACCTGTGTAATGATCATGCTGTTTAATCAGCTTCTTGATATGCTACACTTGTCAGATGTATGGATGAACTTGGCAAAGGAGAAATGCTCACTAACAGGAATGTAAACAAATTTGTGCACAAAATGTTAAAAAATAAGCTTTCTGTGCGTATGGAATTTTTCAGGGGTCTTCTACATGGGACCAACACTTTACACTTTGCTCAGTGTAGTTAAAAGAGGAATAATGGGTACATACTGAAGATGAGCATACTCATCCCCAGAATATTTGACCTGTCTATTTTCAAGGATAAAGCGAAGAACATTCATAAACTCATAGTTAAGAACACTATGACAATATGGAAGAAAATGAAACCTATTCTACAAGAACCAATATCACTCCTTAAAAACACAACCTTGTGGTACAATCCTTGGATAGCTTTTCAGAATTTGCAGATAAATTGGTTCACATGGAAAACTAAAGGCATAGAAACCGTAAATGACTTAGTAATAGGAAGTAAATGTACAGTATTTCCATTACAGCTTTAAAAAGCAATTTTGGATTGACAAATGTAGATATTGTCAACTTATATCACAAAATTTCGATTTGAAATATTTTTGCCTTGATAGGTAAGCTATACAAAACCTTGCAGAGAGCCTATCCAACTGACACTTTCTTAGAAAAAAACAAACTATTGGAACCAAGACTTGAAGATAACCAATATTGGCACAAGATGGAGGGAATGTTGGAACTAACAAGACACCAGTTATCGAAAATGTTCTCTTAATCCAATATAAATGAATGTGTAGAATTTACTAAAGAAGAGACAAAATTAACAAATTCTACAGCACAATGGCAAAGTCATGTCTGAAGTGTAAAACTAATAATGACTCAATCATCCTTCTGGGAATGTTATAAAGTCCAAGTGAATGGCAGAGTTAGAAAGTTGGCTGTCAGAAGTATTACAATGTAAATGTACTTTTATATCCATCTGCATATTTCAAGACATGGCATATGAGGTTGCAGTGAAATACCCGATGGGTTGGATTATACTTTTCTCGTCAATCATCAACAAAAAAAAAGGTATTCTTAAAAACTGGAAATCAACCAATCCTCTGTCGTTAACGCAATGGAAGGGTCAAATGCTTTATTATCTAAAAGTTGAAAGTGTGTGGGCTACAGAGAGATACAAATTGATACAGTTTAAGTCCAGGTGGCGGAAAGTGATGCAGGCATTGGAGATGGGGGTGTGTGTTAGTGGATCTGGGCAAGTGTGATGTAGTTGATGTTCGTATGTTTTCATTTGTATGTCTGTGTTTTGTTTCTAAAAGATAAAATAAAATTGTACCAAAAATGAAGGGAATGAAAGGGTGTTGCCCAGGGTCATGCCGAGGTTCTTTGCACTCTGGGAGGTGGACACCGTGGAGTTGTCAACTGTGATGGAGAGGATTTGGAGCAGACAGGCCTGCCCCGGGAGAAAAAGCAGAAGCATCTTTTCGAGGTTGAGCTTGAGGTGATGGGCCGACATCCAAGCTGAGATATCTGCCAGGCACACAAAGATGTGTGTCACCACTTGGATGTAAGAAGGAGGAAGGAGAAAAGTAGTTGAGTGTCATTCACATAGCAATGATAGGAGAGACCATTTGAGGATATAACAGAGCCGAGTGACTTGGTGTATAGAGAGAAGAGGAGTGGGCCAAGAACCAAGCCCTGGGGGACACCATTAGTTAGAGTACATGGTGCAGACACAGATCCTGTCCACGTCAACTGGTAGGAGCGGCCTGCAATCTCGGATGCAATCCAAGAGTGTGCAGAGCCTGAGATGCCCAGCTTGAGAGGGTGAGGAGGACCTGATGGCTAAAGGTGTCAGAGGCAGTACATAGATCTAGGAGGATGAGAACAGAGGAGAAAGAGTCAGCTTTGGAAGTATTGAGAGCCTCCGTGATGCAGAGGAGAGCAGTCTCAGTTGAGTGACCTGTCTTGAAACCTGAATGGTTAGGTTCAAGAAGATCATTCTGAGAGAGATAACGAAAGAGTTGGTCAGAGACAGCATGCTCATGTGTTTCGTAAAGAGGAGTCAAGTGTTGGGTTCTTGAGCAGGGGAGCAACTCTGGCCATTTTGAAGTCCAAGGGGATGCAGGCAGTGGTTAGGGATGAGTTGATGAGGGAAGTGAGGAATGGGGGAAGGTCTCTAGAGATGGTCTGGAGAAGAGCGGAGGGGATGGGGTTGAGCAGGCAGGTTGACAAAAGCTATTCGCAGGATTTCATCTGGAGAGAGAATAGAGAAAGAGGTCATGGCGTAGGGTAGTTCTGTGTGGGTGGGACCAGTGGACTCAATAAGCTAAGTGAATGAGGAGTGGATGTCATCAACTATGTTTTGAAAGTGGTTGACAAAGTTGTCCGCAGAGAAGGAGGAGGGAGGTGGAGGATTAAGAAGGGAAGAGAAGGTGGGAAAGTGTTTCCTAGGGTTAGAGGCAGAAGCTTGAAATGTAAAGTGATTGAAAGTGGCTTTAGCAGCAGATAGAGAAAGAGAAGGTAGAGAGGAGGTAGTGAAAGGATGATAGGTCCTCCGGGAGTTTAGTTTTGCTCCATTTCCGCTCAGCTGCCCACAGCCCTTTTCTGTGATCTCGCATGTGTCACTCGCATGTGTCACCCACTGAGCAAGAGGGGAGGCTAGAGCAGGCCGGGGGGAAAGGGTACAGTGAGAGTCATAGGATACAGAAAGGGAGGAGGGTAGTGTCAAAGAGGCAGAATCAGGAGACAGGAGAAAGAAGGATTTAGCAGAAGGGAGAGATTAAAGGATAGAAGAGAAGAGAGTAGTGGGAGAGAGAGAGAGAGAAAATTGAAACAGCTCACCATTTGGATAGGGGTTGAGTGGGTAGGGTGGATGAGAGGGAGACAGAAAAGAAAACAAAGTAGTGATCAGAGACCTGGAGGGGGGTTGCAGTGAGATTAGTAGGCAAACCCCATCTAGTAAAGATGAGGTCAAGTGCATTACCTGCATTGTGAGTGGGAGGTGACTGGGAAAGGGAGAGGTCCGAAGAGGAAAGGATTGGAAAGAAAGAGGTGGAAAGAAATTAATCGATGGCGGGAGGTTGAAGTCGCCCAGTTCAGAGTAACTCTCCCCCTACCCCCTTGCCCAGCCCCTCGCAACACATCACTGTCTGGCAGGTTGATCACTGTGAAATACCACAAAACACTGCTCCACTGCTCAGGGGTGACAACAGCTTTGCTAACATGATCCTTAACCAAATACTGTTTTACCTACGGCCTCCAAAGGCTTTTGTAAGAATTGTGTGAGGTATTACTGAGTTGTGTGTATGTGCATGCACAAGCGCGTGTGTGTGCAAACTCATGTAGACCCTTAGGAGGGTAAATGGTTTTGATGTATACGTGCAGGTAGGTTGAGAGATAGCAGAGATTGTGTGTTTGTCCCACTGTCATAAGCAGGTTAGACCTGACAATAGCATCAATGGTGATCTAAAGTGCCATGATCAGGTTAAAGGCCCAATCCAATTTAAACCTGGCCTGGAGGACAACTGGGGCCAGGGGCGGTGTGTGTGTGTGGCTCAGGAAAGTTATGGGATTTCCTTCATAAGGTAGCACCTATTAAGCGGTGTGCTGCCTGACACTGGGTCTAGAGCTTAGTATCTGAGGCCAGGAACACACACACACAGCTTTGTTTTTGTGAATTTTAGGACTTCTGGGGGATAAAAATGTATTCCCATTCAAAATGCTATTTTCTCTAACTACTAAACCTAACACTTTAGACCCCAATATATTTCTAGAATGCTGCTGTAGATTCTGAGAATTTTTTAAATACAGCACATTTTCTGCCACATTCCAAACAGACATTGCACAAGAACAAAGAACAAATGACAATTTCAAGTCAACTTAGTTTTAAAGAGCACAACCTCTTCTTTAATATGACACCACATTCATGTCAATATGAATAACACAAATGTTGTCTTCCATTGTGTAGACACTTACTGCCAAACAACAATTAAAACTGAACAAAAAAAACGAAAGTACTTAAATTGTAGACTATTAGACTAAATTGCTCACTCAAAATATACCAAGTACAATATATTATACTTGTAAATATTATTTACATATACATATTTTAAAAAGTATCCAAATTGTGACCACACTGTAAGGTTCTGCTTTTCTTTTCTTGGTCAACCTTGTGTTCTTTTTCTTTGTGTTCTGGAACATAGCCCTGTCTTTAATTTTTGTTAATTGATTTCACCTGTGTTCGTTTCTCACCTGGTCCCATCAGCTCCCTATTTAGTTCAGTTCTTTGTATGGTTGTGAGGTATTGTTCGTTTTTGACTGCCTACCTGTGTTTGACCATTGCCTGCGACCACGATTCCTGCCTTCTGCAAAGGCTTAACAAACATCTGCTGCGCTCTGCGTGTGAATCTACACCTTTTTCTCCTTGAGTCTTCATTACATACAAAGTAGGCTCTTTGACAACGATTCTTCTGTAAAAATGCAAACTATTTCAAAATGTAAACCTCTCTCAATAAGATTTCGTACAGACCAGGCCTGACAGTGTTGACATAGTAGGCTACTTTGACAATTTTGTGACTGCAACAAGTATTAGAGATAAAGAAAATATATAAAACTGTTCAAAAAGCTTTGTAGGACAAATTCATGTTAAACACTCACTTGTTTTGCGTTCAGCCTACAACATGTCATGGAACTTCTGGAAGCATGGCACCATCCTGCAAAGGGGCACAGAACACGTAGAGCACCCAAAGGAGATTTCTACACATCTCCCACTATTTGCCCTGCGTCCTCTCCGAATGCACACCAAACTCTTGCGCCCTTCGAATTTAATTTGCTTTCAAATGAGACAACTCGGTCCACGCACTGGTGCCACACTCTTGGTTCCTCTCTTCTTGGCACTGTAGCCATATCACAAAGTGAATACACCAGCTGCATTTTGAATGCCTTCAGGGAGCAGTGCCTGCGGTTTCTGGAAAGGGGACTTTGCTTGGTCCCTGTTACGCACGCCTCTAGTAAGAGGGAATGCAACACCCTGCTACAACTCAACTCTCCGTGGTGTGAAAGAGGTATGACTGTAGGTGTGAGTAAGGATGACAAAAGGCAGAGAATTACCGTTTACAGGGAATTTATTCCGTCCCACGGTAAGTTTGGGGAAAAGGGACTGGACAGAACCAAAGCAAAGAAAGTAAATATCAAAGCCCCCCTCTCCTACCTTACCTGCCTACCCACTACTTAACTAGCACCACCTGGTGCACTAACCAAAATACAGGGGATAGTCCGCCCAGGTCTTTCCTAGTGTGCATAGACAGTAAACTACTACAGGTTATGTATGCCCGCGGGCCTCTTGCCTATGCACTCCCTAGGTGCCTTCCCCTTCCCCCTGGGAACAAATGAAACAGAATAACACAAATGTAAGTAACAATTCCAATAATCAAAAACACAGTTCTATTGGCACACATATACCTCAAATCAGCAGCTACACAATACTTATGCGAACTCTGAACACAGAATTTACCAATCAGCTCCCCAGCAACAATCAACACAGGACACTCATGTCTGTTAGCAACAACCAATATAATAGCCATCAGCCTCCTCTCTCAGCAATCATCTCCCCCTCTGAGCAACTGAACACTGGCTTATAAAGCTTCAGAAGGAGTCTAATGGGATACAGCTGTATCCTAACGAGGGGGCGTGGTCAGCTCTCCAATTAGCAATGGGGGCCGACCAATCAGCTGTTTGTAGAGAATTTCAGGAATCCATTTCCTGAAATACATACATGAAAATACCCAAAACACAACACAGAAACTGGGGAACGTAACACGCCCACCACAAAAAATGCAAACATACAGTTTGCAATAACAAAAACCAACGCATCCCCAGTTATCTAAACCCGTGATAGAGCGTCGGCAACCACATTCGCCGAACCCTTCACATAGGCTATTTGTATCCTTGTATAATCAGAGCCCACTGCATAAAGCGGCGGTTCTGATTGTACATTTGCTTTAAGAACACCAAAGGATTATGGCCCGTGAAGACCATTACAACTCGTAACAGTCCCCCACACAATTTACACATTTATGATGGCAATGTTGAGTACCCCCCAAAACACATACTTCTACAATTTTCTGCCTGTGCATCCAACATTGTAATAGCTCCTCAGTTGGTTAAGATGGTCAATGCCGCCCATTTTCTCTCTCTCTCCACTCCTCTCGCTCTGCATCTATCCCTCCAATCATCTCTAACTTCTCTTCCTCCCTGCCTTTTGCTGCTGAGCCCTGACTCTCCCATCACTTTCTTAGCTTTCACTGACTTAGAGTAACAGAGGGAGAGGAGAGCAGCAACAAATAGGATACAATTGTAGTCAGGAATATTTTTTATTTTTCTCAACCTTACACATACTCTCTTCCTAATAAGGGGTTTCCATAAATTGTGTGATGCAGTTACACGTCTCCCATTCCATACACACGCACACACTCTTTCTCCTCCAATCAACTCTTGCCTTCTTGCCTGTCAGACTAACTACAGCATTTGCCAATGTTAACGAAGCTGGGAAAGTTTCCAAATTAATTGCATTGGTAGAAACAGGACAAAACAAGCAACTTGTTAGCTGGCTATGTAAACAAATATTCAACTCATCATATGAGCTCCACTGAGCAGGCCTCTACCCTAACTGTCACACTTGCTCATGCTCTTCCCCCCTGGCCCTCGAGGGGGCCAGGCTCCCCAGCATTACGCACTCTTGCCACCATCATTATGCACACCTGCCTTCCCCCGTCACGCACATCAGCGATTATTGGACTCACCTGGACATTTCCTCCACTATATCTGTCTGTTCCCCCACTTTGTTCCCCGCTTCAGCATTGATTGTCATATGTCCTTGTGTATTGACGCTGTTCCTGGCTTGGTTCATGTCTGTTCCTGATTAAATGTTTGACTCCCCGTACCTGCTTCTCTACTCCAGAATCGGTCCTTACACTAACATGACAGCTAAGCTGTCAAATAATAGGAAAATGAGGAAAATGTATAGCCTATGAATATCTGCACCTAGCAAACATGACAAACCATAACCTAAGCTCAACAGATAAACACATTACTCTTGCCTTCATTTTGGTGGCTAGTTAGCTGTCTGTATGGCTAGCTAGTGAAAGTGACAGCTAAGGTTGATGCTTCATGAGCACAGCTCAAATCTACCGCTACACACAACTTTTCTTGCTGGACAGACTAACTAGCTTGCTAGCTAGCTATAGCAAGCAGCTTGGGCTGTTTCCATATGAATTACACTAGTTAGCTGACTAACGAGAGCTAACGCTCTCTGTAGTACGTCAACTGTAATATGAATACCATTGTAAAGCCCAATTTCTCCTCTTTCCAGCAAAATCAATGATGAGACCTTCATGCTGCCGATCTCTGCATGATTGAAGAAGGCAATGGAGCTTTTTAAAAATGGTGGGTGGGGACGTGAAAGCTGCTGCGTGATAGTGAAAAGGGGAGATATGTCGTGTGGGTAAACTGCTTTTTTCACCCGATTTGTCCAACTTATCACCTCTAAAAATTGTAATAAAACACTATAAAGAGTTTATATAATGTCTCATTACATACCTATTTGAAGGTTTGTGTCAAATTTTAAATAGTGTTTTTAGGGCAGCGCAAAATTTATCTTCACAATTAAATTGCAGCTGTCACGGTTTTTGAGTCATGATGGCTCGCAGTTATTAAGCAAAATATTAACAATTGATTGAATGAACTAATGATGAACTCACGAGTAATTAACTGTACAAACACCATTACACTCACCATTGATAATTTCTTGTTTTTAATCTGCAAGAGAATTGCTACACCTGGTGGAAAGAGGCAGTATGGTACAGAATGAGTTTCATAATGCGTGCCCAGAATGAGTTTCATAATGTGTGCCGTACGTTACGTCATGACACGTCACAATACTATTGGACCATTACCATGTCAATCAACGCTTGAATAGAAACGTAGTTCACACCCCACATTTTGATGCCAACACAGTCGCTACAGTCCCATTAGTTTTCATTGTAGCCTTGTTTGAATGCTGCGGTTTCGCAAATGTGTATGGACTGGGGTTAGTCACCGTTATATACAGCTAAACACTGCAACTATTTCCATGAGACAGAGAGCAATCATTCAGTCCACCGCTGATGTACTCACCTGAACCAACCAAGTTATCATGACATGACAGGATTTGCTAATCTGAGCTATTCCCCAAATTTCACAGCATCAAACATCGACAACACCAAACATATATTTACTCATTTCACTCACCTCAACATCATCGCTTTCAAAGTGCAAGGACGTGTCCAAATCCGTATTACCAACCAACAAAGATACAGCATCTTTTGCAGTGAAAAGTCGTGTCTGCTTCGGCACCGTTATTTTGAGTTCGTGGCCCCTATAGTAATTTAAAGAAAGTCTGTCGACTGCCACTAAGGGTTCTAAAGTATTAAACCTTACCCCAAACTCCTAAACCTAATCCAGTCATAGCCCTAAAGCTAACCCTTAATCCTGAAATACTATTTATTAAATTCCTGACTTTTCAAAAATGTCCTTGTTTTCCTACCTTGTCAGGACATTCTGGTGACTTGTCAGAACATTGTGGTCCTGATAAGGTAGGAAAACGCACGCACGCACACGCACACACACACACACACTAACCCTAACCCCAAAACGCTAACCCTTAAGCTTATAATAGCATTTGAAAAAATTCAGGACCTGAAAAAAAGTTATTGTTTTACTACCTTTTCAGGACATTAAGGTAAAATGTTACATTTACATTTACGTCATTTAGCAGACGCTCTTATCCAGAGCGACTTACAAAGTGATGCATTCACCTTATGATATCCAGTGGAACAACCACTTTACAATAGTACATCTATATCTTTTTTGGGGGGGAGGGTAGGGGGGAGGGTTAGAAGGATTACTTAATCCTATCCCAGGTATTCCTTAAAGAGGTGGGGTTTCAGGTGTCTCCGGGAGGTGGTGAGTAACTCTGCTGTCCTGGCGTCGAGAGGGAGCTTGTTCCACCATTGGGGTGCCAGAGCAGCGAACAGTTTTGACTGGGCTGAGCGGGAACTGTGCTTCCGCAGAGGTAGGGAGGCGAGCAGGCCAGAGGTGGATGAACGCAGTGCCCTTCTTTGGGTGTAGGGACTGATCAGAGCCTGAAGGTACGGAGGTGCCGTTCCCCTCACAGCTCCGTAGGCAAGCACCATGGTCTTGTAGCAGATGCGAGCTTCAACTGGAAGCCAGTGGAGTGTGCGGAGGAGCGGGGTGACGTGAGAGAACTTGGGAAGGTTGAACACCAGACGGGCAGCGGCATTCTGGATGAGTTGTAGGGGTTTAATGGCACAGGCAGGGAGCCCCGCCAACAGCGAGTTGCAGTAATCCAGACGGGAGATGACAAGTGCCTGGATTAGGACCTGCGCCGCTTCCTGTGTGAGGCAGGGTCGTACTCTGCGAATGTTGTAGAGCATGAACCTACAGGATCGGGTCACCGCCTTGATGTTAGCGGAGAACGACAGGGTGTTGTCCAGGGTCACGCCAAGGCTCTTAGCACTCTGGGAGGAGGACACAATGGAGTTGTCAACCGTGATGGCGAGCTCATGGAACGGGCAGTCCTTCCCCGGGAGGAAGAGCAGCTCCGTCTTGCCGAGGTTCAGCTTGAGGTGGTGATCCGTCATCCACACTGATATGTCTGCCAGACATGCAGAGATGTGATTCGCCACCTGGCTATCAGAAGGGGGAAAGGAGAAGATTAATTGTGTGTCGTCTGCGTAGCAAAGATAGGAGAGACCATGTGAGGATATGACAGAGCCAAGTGACTTGCTGTATAGCAAGAATAGGAGAGGGCATAGAACTGAGCCCTGGGGGACACCAGTGGTGAGAGCACGTGGTGCGGAGACGGATTCTCGCCACGCCACCTGGTAGGAGCGACCTGTCAGGTAGGATGCAATCCAAGAGTGAGCCGCGCCGGAGATGACCAACTCGGAGAGGGTGGAGAGGAGGATCTGATGATTCACAGTATCAAAGGCAGCAGATAGGTCTAGAAGGATGAGAGCAGAGGAGAGAGAGTTAGCTTTAGCAGTGCGGAGAGCCTCCGTGACACAGAGAAGAGCAGTCTCAGTTGAATGACCAGTCTTGAAACCTGCATGATTTGGACCAAAAAGGTCATTCTGAAAGAGATAGCAAGAGAGCTGGCCAAGGACGGCACGCTCAAGAGTTTTGGAGAGAAAAGAAAGAAGGGATACTGGTCTGTAGTTGTTGACATCGGAGGGATCGAGTGTAGGTTTTTTGAGAAGGGGTGCAACTCTCGCTCTCTTGAAGACGGAAGGGACGTAGCCAGCGGTCAAGGATGAGTTGATGAGCAAGGTGAGGTACGGGAGAGGGTCTCCAGAAATGGTCTGGAGAAGAGAGGAGGGGATAGGGTCAAGCGGGCAGGTTGTTGGGCGGACGGCCGTCACAAGTCACAAGATTTCATCTGGAGAGAGAGGGGAGAAAGAGGTCAAAGCATAGGGTAGGGCAATGTGAGCAGGACCAGCGGTGTCGTTTGACTTAACAAATGAGGATTGGATGTCGTCAACCTTCTTTTCAAAATGGTTGACAAAGTCATCCGCAGAGAGGGAGGAGGGGGCGGGGGGAGGAGGATTCAGGAGGGAGGAGAAGGTGGCAAAGAGCTTCCTAGGGTTAGATGCTTGGAATTTAGAGTGGTAGAAAGTGGCTTTAGCAGCAGAGACAGAGGATGAAAATGTGGAGAGGAGGGAGTGAAAAGATGCCAGGTCCACAGGGACGCTAGTTTTCCTCCATTTCCGCTCGGCTGCCCGGAGCCCTGTTCTGTGAGCTCGCAATGAGTCGTCAAGCCACGGAGCAGGAGGGGAGGACCGAGCCGGCCGGGAGGATAGGGGACATAGAGAGTCAAAGGTTGCAGAAAGGGAGGAGAGGAGGGTTGAGGAGGCAGAATCAGGAGATTGGTTGGAGAAGGATTGAGCAGAGGGAAGAGATGATAGGATGGAAGAGGAGAGAGTAGCAGGAGAGAGAGAGCGAAAGTTGCGACGGCGCAATACCATCTGAGTAGGGGCAGAGTAAGTAGTGTTGGAGGAGAGAGAGAGGGAAAAGGATACAAGGTAGTGGTCGGAGACTTGGAGGGGAGTTGCAGTGAGATTAGTAGAAGAACTGCATCTAGTAAAGATGAGGTCAAGCGTATTGCCTGCCTTGTGAGTAGGGGGGACGGTGAGAGGGTGAGGTCAAAAGAGGATAGGAGTGGAAAGAAGGAGGCAGAGAGAAATGAGTCAAAGGTAGACGTAGGGAGGTTAACCTCTCTAGGGTATGTGGGCTGAAATCGTCCCACCTACTCAACAGCCAGTGGAATCCCGTGGCGCGAATTACAAATACCTTAGAAATGCTATTACTTCAATTTCTCAAACATATGACTATTTTACACCATTTTAAAGACAAGACTCTCGTTAATCTAACCACACTGTCCGATTTCAAAAAGGCTTTACAACGAAAGCAAAACATTCGATTATGTCAGCAGAGTACCCAGCCAGAAATAATCAGACACCCATTTTTCAAGCTAGCATATAACGTCACAAAAACCAACACCACAGCTAAATGCAGCACTAACCTTTGATGATCTTCATCAGATGACACTCCTAGGACATTATGTTAAACAATACATGCATGTTTTGTTCAATCAAGTTCATATTTATATCAAAAACCAGCTTTTTACATTAGCATGTGACGTTCAGAACTAGCATACCCACCGCAGACTTCCGGTGAATTTACTAAATTACTCACGATAAACGTTCACAAAAAACACAACAATTATTTTAAGAATTATAGATACAGAACTCCTTTATGCAATCGCGGTGTCCGATTTTAAAATAGCTTTCCGGGGAAAGCACATTTTGCAATATTCTGAGTAGATAGCTCGCCATCACGGGCTAGCTATTTTGACACCCACCAAGTTTGTCACTCACCAAACTCAGATTTACTATAAGAAAAATTGGATTACCTTTGCTGATCTTCGTCAGAATACCCTCCCAGGACTTCTACTTCATCCACAAATGTTGTTTTGGTTCAAAATAATCCATAGTTATGTTCAAATATCCTCTGTTTTGTTCTTGCGTTCAAGACACTATCCGAACGGTGACGCGCCGGCGCGTATCGTGACAAAAAAATTCTAAATATTCCATTACCGTACTTCGAAGCATGTCAAACGCTGTTTAAAATCAATTTTTATGCGATTTTTCTCGTAACAAAGCGATAATATTCCGACCGGGAAACCCTGTTTTCGTTCAAAGACTCAAAGTTGAAAATGGCCTCGTCTCTTGCACGCGCACGCCGTCTCATTGTTCTCAGATCGACCACTTATCAAATGCGCTACTGTTTTTCAGCCTGGGACACCAGAGTCATCATTCAACGTTCTGGCGCCTTCTGAGAGCCTATGGGAGCCTCAGGAAGTGTCACGTTACAGCAGAGATCCTTTGTTTTCAATAAAGAGAGTGTAGAAGGCCAAGAAATGGTCAGAGAGGGCACTTCCTGTACAGAATCTTCTCAGGTTTTTGCCTGCCATATGAGTTCTGTTGTACTCACAGACACCATTCAAACAGTTTTAGAAACTTTAGGGTGTTTTCTATCCAAATCAAACAATTATATGCATATTCTAGTTTCTGGGCAGTAGTAATAACCAGATTAAATCGGGTGCGGTTTTTATCCGGATGTGAAAATACTGCCCACCAGCCCTAGAGAGGTTAAAGTCACCCAGAATATTGAGGGGTGAGCCATCCTCAGGAAAGGAACTTATCAAGGCGTCAAGCTCATTGATGAACTCTCCAAGGGAACCTGGAGGGCGATAAATGATAAGGATGTTAAGCTTGAATGGGCTAGTGACTGTGACAGCAATGGAATTCAAAGGAGGAGATAGACAGATGGGTCAGGGGAGAAAGAGAGAATGTCCACTCAGGAGAGATGAGGATTCCAGTGCCACCACCCCGCTGACCAGATGCTCTCGGGGTATGCGAGAACACATGGTCAGACGAGGAGAGAGCAGTAGGAGTAGCAGTGTTTTCTGTGGTAATCCATGTTTCCATCAGCGCCAAGAAGTCGAGGGACTGGAGGGTAGCATAGGCTGAGATGAACTCTGCCTTGTTGGCCGCGGACCGGCAGTTCCAGAGGCTGCTGGAGACCTGGAATTCCACGTGGGTTGTGCGCACTAGGACCATACGGTGTGAAGCGTTTGTGTGGCCTGTGCAGAGAGGAGAGAACAGGGATAGACAGACACATAGTTGACAGGCTACAGGAGAGGCTACGATAATGCAAAGGAGATTGGAATGAAAATTAACTAAACAACTGGGAAAGCGAGAGAGCAGGGCCTCCCTCACTTACCATTCACTGAAACACTCAAATATAACTTTTCCAACTTCCACTTTAGAAATTATAATTGATGTAAACTACAGTGGTTCAATGTTTCTAGGAATAGGCTCAAACTTAGTTTATTCAGCTGATAACTTGGTACAGTATTCTTCCGTGAAACCCACCCAGTGCACCGTGTCCTATGGCGCCGTAGCTAACTAGCATGCTAGCATCCAATAACACATGGTTAGCACCAATACTTTGTTACAACAAACTACCAATGGATCATTCGTGTCCGTGTCTAGTTCCTTTCATAACGCAGAAGTAATTAAACGTTGGCTAGCTAACACAAAGTCAGTCCTGCTAGCTACACAAGTGGACTACACAACTCGAAAGTTCAGAAAGTTAATCTTACGTTGCAAAAAACGTATTGACTAAAAATGATACAGTACTGCTAGCTGGTAGAGTTGGCTAGCTAGCTGTGGCTGCGTTTACCTTTATCTTTTATCTTTGAAACAGAGACAACTATGTCGCTATGTAGCTAGCTAACATTACACTAATCAAAACGTTCCGTTGTAATGTATTTCGTTTCTACAGTACTGCTAGTTGTAAAGTTGGCTAGCTAGCTGTGGCTGTGGTGTTGTGGTGTTGACGCCATTTGGAAAACGGCACGAACGAACGAACGAATACAGCTGGCTAGCTAACCTTGTTAGTTTCTCAAAGTTAGTTTCTCAAAGCTTTAGCTACACCTTTATCCTTGATGCAAAGACAACTATGTAGCTAGCTAGCTAACATTACACTAATCAAATCGTTCCCTTGTAATGTAATGAAATGTAATATTACCCGCGGAGCGAAGTACAGCACGACTACTCACTCCAGCATTGGGGTCTCACTCCAGCATTGGGGTCCTGATAATCTACACACATTATGATTTATCCTTAGTTTCACCTGCAAGTTTCTAACCTCCAAAGAATTCCCTAATGTCTGCATATCTTGTGAGATACACCTAAATTACTTCTAGCTGCACACATTAAATAGTTCTTAGGTTAATTGATTGTTTAAGAACACTCTTTTAAGATCTCTCTCCTAATTTTCTTCCCTCTATTTCATTCTGGTCGTCTCGTTCTACTCCCCTGATATATTAATATAAGATAGTGGGTTCATGGTTCCTGTGGCGATATATAAACTCAGCAAAAAAAGAAACGTCCTCTCACTGTCAAATGGGTTTATTTTCAGCATACTTAACATAGGTCAATATTTGTATGAACATAACAAGAATCTACAACTGAGACATAAACTAAGCAAGTTCCACAGACATGTGACTAACAGAAATGGAATAATGTGTCCCTGAACAAAGGGGGGTCAAAAGTAACAGTCAGTATCTGGTGTGTCCACCAGCTGCATTAAGTACTGCAATGCATCTCCTCCTCATGGACTGTACCAGATCAGATGTGCCAGTTCTTGCTGTGAGATGTTATCCCACTCTTCCACCAAGTCATTTCTGGGGGGAATGGCCCTAGCCCTCACCCTCCGATCCAACAGGTCCCAGACGTGCTCAATGGGATTGAGATCCGGGCTCTTCGCTGGCCATGGCAGAACACTGACATTCCTGTCTTGCAGGAAATCACGCACAGAACGAGCAGTATGGCTGGTGGCATTGTCGTGCTGGAGGGTCATGTCAGGATGAGCCTGCAGTAAGAGTACCACATGAGGGAGGAGGATGTCGTCCCTGTAACGCACATTGTTGAGATTGCCTGCAATGACAACAAGCTCATTCCGATGATGCCTTGACACACCGCCCCAGAACATCATGGACCCTCCACCTCAAAATCGATCCCTCTCCAGAGCACAGGCCTCGGTGTAAAGCTCATTCCTTCGACGATAAATGCGAATCCGAACATAACCCCTGGTGAGACAAAACCGTGACTTGTCAGAGAAGAGCACTTCTTGCCAGTTCTATCTGTTCTAGCAACGGTTGGTTTGTGCCAATGTTGTTGCCGGTGATTTCTGGACCTGCCTTACAACAGCCTTACAACAGGCTTACAAGCCCTCAGTTCAGCCTCTCTCAGCCTATTACGGACAGTCAGAGTACTGATGGAGGGATTGTGCGTTCCTGGTGTAACTCGAGCAGTTGTTGTTGCCATCCTGTACCTGTCCCGCAGGTGTGATGTTCGGATGAACCGATCCTGTGCAGGTGTTGTTACACGTGGTCTACCACTGCGAGGACAATCAGCTGTCCGTCCTGTCTCCCTGTAGTGCTGTCTTAGGCATCTCACAGTACGGACATTGCAATTTATTGCCCTGGCCACATCTGCAATCCTCATGCCTCCTTGCAGCATGCCTAAGGCACGTTCACGCAGATGATCAGGGATCCTGAGCATCTTTCTTTTGGTGTTTTTCAGAGTCAGTAGAAAGGCCTCTTTAGTGTCCTAAGTTTTCATAACTGTGACCTTAATCATCTGTAAGCTGTTAGTGTCTTAACGACCATTCCGCAGGTGCATGTTCATTCCTTGTTTAAGGTTCATTGAATAAGCATTGGAAACAGTGTTTAAACCCTTTACAATAAAGATCTGTGAAGGTATTTGGATTTTTACAAATGATCTTTGAAAGACAGGGTCCTGAAAAATGGACACTTTTTTTGCAGAGTTTAGATGGAAATTGTTGTATTTCTTGCTGTTTGGGGTTTTAGGCTGGTTTTCTGTACAACACTTTGTGACATCGGCTGATGTAAAAAGGGCATTATAAATACATTTCTTTGATTGATTGAACAGCCTGAGCACACTGGACTTGAAACTACAATACAGATGTATCCATGTCATTTAATGTATTATCTGATCGACGCTAGTGCTCCCAAGTCAAAATTCCATGTGCATTCCACAGGTTACATTTGAACGTTCCTCAAGGTGTGCCACGGAACACCGGTTGGGAACCACTGATCTACACTGAGTATTCCAAACATTAGGAACACCTTCCTAATATTGAGTTGCACCCCCTTTTGCCCTCAGAACAGCCTCAATTAGTTAGGGCATGGACTCTACAAGGTGTCAAAAGTTTTCCACTGCGATCCTTGCCCATGTTGACTCCAGTGATTCCCACTGTTGTGTCAAGTTGGCTGGATGTCCTTTGGGTGGTGGACCATTCTTGATACACACAGGAAACTGTTGAGCATGAAAAACCATGCAGCGTTGAAGTTCTTGACACAAACCGGTGTACCTAGCACCTGCTACCATACTCCGTTCATTTGCTCTGTTAAACTGACCCTTTGGAATTACTTCTATAGCAAAAGTGAACTATTACGTTTTCAAGTGGAGATCTTTCAACAATCATTCTCACGACAGCACATTGGTAATAGTCAGTAACAAATATCATAGCTAAGAAGGGCTGGGCTTGGTTGAAACCTTGGATAGAACACCAAGGGTATTTATAGATAAACTATTTTGTGTGGAATTTTCATTGTTGAACATAAGACTGTAAAAACACAAAGAAATCAGCTCCAAGTGATTTTACTTTAACCCTTTAAGGTCAATGTCTGCGCCCCCACAGACATTTAATTAGCAACATACAAAAATCCCCATAAAAATCTGTCCATTTAAGAAATCTGTTCCCAAGTATAAAAGAGAGACACGTGATCATATACAGTACAAATGTAAGCAAGTGTAACGGTTGTCGTCGGGAATAGAGGACCAAAACGCAGCAGGAATGTGGATGCTCATCTTTTATTTATTTTTAAATAAAGAGAACACCAAAATAACAAAAATGAAGAACTCACGAACAACAAAACATTCTTGTCATGCTCACACATGCAAAACAAGAAACAATCTCCCACAACACTAAATCAAATCAAATCAAATGTATTTATATAGCCCTTCGTACATCAGCTGATATCTCAAAGTGCTGTACAGAAACCCAGCCTAAAACCCCAAACAGCAAGCAATGCATGTGAAAGAAGCACGGTGGCTAGGAAAAACTCCCTAGGAAAAACTCCCTAGAAAGGCCAAAAACCTAGGAAGAAACCTAGAGAGGAACCAGGCTATGAGGGGTGGCCAGTCCTCTTCTGGCTGTGCCGGGTGGATATTATAACAGAACATGGTCAAGATGTTAAAATGTTCATAAATGACCAGCATGGTCTAATAATAATAATCATAGTAGTTGTCGAGGGTGCAACAAGCACGTCCGGTGAACAGGTCAGGGTTCCATAGCCGCAGGCAGAACAGTTGAAACTGGAGCAGCAGCACGGCCAGGTGGACTGGGGACAGCAAGGAGTCATCATGCCAGGTAGTCCTGAGGCATGGTCCTAGGGCTCAGGTCCTCCGAGAGAAAGAAAGAAAGAGAGAAAGAGAGAATTAGAGAGAGCATATTTAAATTCACACAGGACACCGGATAAGACAAGAGAAATACTCCAGATGTAACAGACTGACCCTAGCCCCCCGACACATAAACTACTGCAGCATAAATACTGAAGGCTGAGACAGGAGGGATCAGGAGACACTGTGGCCCCATCCGATGAAACCCCCGGACAGGGCCAAACAGGCAGGATATAACCCCACCCACTTTGCCAAAGCACAGCCCCCACACCACTAGAGGGATGTCTCCAACCACCAACTTACCGTCCTAACACAAGGCCGAGTATAGCCCACAAAGATCTCCGCCACGGCACAACCCAAGGGGGGGGGCGCCAACCCAGACAGGAAGACCACGTCAGTGACTCAGCCCACTCAAGTGACGCACCCCTCCCATGGACGGCATGGAAGAACACCAGTACGCCAGTGACTCAGCCCCTGTAATAGGGTTAGAGGCAGAGAATCCCAGTGGAGAGAGGGGAACCGGCAAGGCAGAGACAGCAAGGGCGGTTCGTTGCTCCAGCCTTTCCGTTCACCTTCACACTCCTGGGCCAGACTATACTTAATCATAGGACCTACTGAAGATATAAGTCTTCAGTAAAGACTTAAAGGTTGAGACTGAGTCTGCGTCTCTCACATGGGTAGGCAGACCATTACATAAAAATGGAGCTCAAAAGGAGAAAGCCCTACCTCCAGCCGTTTGCTTAGAAATTCTAGGGACAATTAGGAGGCCTGCGTCTTGTGACCGTAGCGTACGTGTAGATATGTACGGCAGGACCAAATCGGAAAGATAGGTAGGAGCAAGCCCATGTAATGCTTTGTAGGTTAGCAGTAAAACCTTGAAATCAGCCCTTGCCTTAACAGGAAGCCAGTGTAGGGAGGCTAGCACTGGAGTAATATGATCACATTTTTTGGTTCTAGTCAGGATTCTAGCAGCCGTATTTAGCACTAACTGAAGTTTATTTAGTGCTTTATCCGGGTAGCCGGAAAGTAGAGCATTGCAGTAGTCCAGCCTAGAAGTAACAAAAGCATGGATTAATTTTTCTGCGTCATTTTTGGACAGAAAGTTTCAGATTTTTGCAATGTTACGTAGATGGAAAAAAGCTGTCCTTGAAACAGTCTTGATATGTTCTTCAAAAGAGAGATCAGGGTCCAGAGTAAAGCCGAGGTCCTTTACAGTTTTATTTGAGACGACTGTACAACCATCCAGATTAATTGTCAGATTCAACAGAAGATCTCTTTGTTTCTTGGGACCTAGAACAAGCATCTCTGTTTTGTCCGAGTTTAAAAGTAGAAAGTTTGCAGCCATCCACTTCTTTATGTCTGAAACACAGGCTTCTAGCGACGGCAATTTTGGGGCTTCACCATGTTTCATTGAAATGTACAGATGTGTGTCGTCCGCATAGCATTGAAATTTAACATTATGTTTTCGAATGACATCCCCAAGAGGTAAAATATATAGTGAAAACAATAGTGGTCCTAAAACGGAACCTTGAGGAACACCGAAATTTACAATTGATTTGTCAGAGGACAAACCATTCACAGAGACAAACTGATATCTTTCCGACAGATAAGATCTAAAACAGGCCAGAACTTGTCCATGTAGACCAATTTGGGTTTCCAATCTCTCCAAAAGAATATGGTGATCGATATTGTCAAAAGCGGCACTAAGATCTAGGAGCATGAGGACAGATGCAGAGCCTCGGTCTGACGTCATTAAAAGGTCATTTACCACCTTCACAAGTGCAGTCTCAGTGCTATGATGGGGTCTAAAACCAGACTGAAGCGTTTCGTATACATTGTTTGTCTTCAGGAAGGCAGTGAGTTGCTGTGCAACAGCTTTTTCTAAAATGTTTGAGAGGAATGGAAGATTCGATATAGGCCGATAGTTTTTTATAATTTCTGGGTCAAGATTCGGCTTTTTCAAGAGAGGCTTTATTACTGCCACTTTTAGTGAGCTTGGTACACATCCGGTGGATAGAGAGCCGTTTATTATGTTCAACATAGGAGGGCCATGTTTTAGTCAAACATTATATCTGTTAGGGCTTCTTGCGGTCAATTTGCAAATTATTTGTAATACAAATTGTAATTACGTTCCAGCCCCCCCCCCCGACCATCCCCTCCAGGCAAAATCAGACCACGGCTGAATCTAGTTGGTAATCCCTGGCCTAAACACTGATCAAGCAAAATTAATGACTAAACATTCAAATCCTGTTTCTGCAGGATTATTTTGCTGTGACAATATAGGTCAAATTAAGATCCTATATTTGTACCTGTACATTCAATAAGAACCTTCCATTTTGGTTTTCCCATCTCCAAACGTTTTTGTGACGGCATGAATGACCCTAACCTGCTGTGAAGAAGTCGAGCCTGATGGGGTGAGTTAGGACCAACACAGAACAGAGGTTAACAGTAGCAATGAACCTTAGGGCAAGGTGAGTCAGACATACAGACACTCATGGACACACACACACAGTCTATTTGACTGTATTTGTACTGTGACTCAAATAAAATCACAGGACTTCTAATGGACCTTTGAAATGACAGTGATTCTGACACTTATGACACATTCACCTGCAGTCACACCCATTCTCTCTCTCGTCCTCTGTCTCTCTCTCTCTCTTTCTCTCTCTCGCTATATCTCTCTCCTTCTCCCTCTCTCTCCCTCTCAGATCGTGACTGCAATGACAAAGGCTCTCGTTCTGGGGAAGTTGCTTTCCATGTGCAGACACCCTAGTTGCCTGGGAAACCGGTAGAAAGTTGTGAGAGGCGATGCACTGCAGCAAAAAAAACACCAGTCAAACCCTCATACAAGCACAAATGCACATATACACGCACACACACACACACACACACACCACACACACACACACACACACACACACACACACACACACACACACACACACACACACACACACACACACACACAATAAATACACACATACACGTGTAATAATGTTATATTATCTTTCTCTGACTTTTTTTGTGTACATTTCCATCACATTTTTAACTGAGTCGCGTTCCATTCAAGAAGTGACAAAATTATACAGACTTGATACAGAACTTGCCAACTTCCCCATTCTTGTCATGATGAGATTATAGATATTTGTTATTTGTCAAATGGCAAGCACCAATCCTTAATTAACACTGTTTGCATTTGACCATTTCACAATCTGTCATCTGTACATGCATGCATTCTGAGTTTAGCCATCTCATATTTAACCACAACACATCCCTGGTGGTTCTCCCTATATGGTCACTAGTCTCGGAGATCCCAGATCTTGGTGCATTGTAAGCTAGGCAACAACACAAGATCTGGGGAGGATGTCGGCTTCTCTCTGACATTTCAAAAGGGGGAAAAAAAAATCCTCTTCAGACAGACAACTCTCCTAACAAATCACAAGTTTGGATAGGCAGGGTTTAAATGCGGGTGAAAATTGTGCTCATGTTTAGCTAGTGCAAGAAGCGAATACGGCAGTGGCGTCACCAGTGACACGATTCCCATTTCAGATTCGTCCTTTCTGTCCCAACTGACGCCGGAACTTCTACAGACATGTTAAGCTGGAGCATTGGTATATTACCAGAAATAACCTGTCTGTCTAGAGCAGTGGAGGCTCCTCAGAGGAGGAAGGGGAGGACCATCTTCCAAGGTGATTTCATACAAATAAAAATAGTGAAACATTTACAAAATTATCATTTTTAGATAAAACTATTCACAAACATATTCACATCACCAAAAAATTGATTAAAACACACTGTTTTACAATGAAGGTCTATAGTAGCCTCAACAGCACTCTGTATGGTTGCACCATGGTTTAGCCTGAGAACAGCTAGTTTCCGTTCTCC
The DNA here is from genome assembly GCF_965601325.2 of Salmo salar. Classification (NCBI taxonomy): domain Eukaryota; kingdom Metazoa; phylum Chordata; class Actinopteri; order Salmoniformes; family Salmonidae; genus Salmo; species Salmo salar. The sequence continues at coordinate 26,398,103 of NC_138306.1, forward strand.
TCTAGGTACATTGACTTAACGATACATAACCTAAGAGGCTCATGGTTCTCATCCCCCTGACATAGACTTACACAGTAATTATGACAACTTCTGGAAAACATCCTCCAACCTATCAGAGCTCTTGCAGCATGAACTGACATGTTGCCCATCCAATTAAAGGATCAGAGAATGAATCTAGTATTGAAAGCATATGCTATAGCTAGCCAGCACTGAAGTGCATACAATGTGGTGAGTACTTGACTCAGAGAAAGACAATAGTTGAAAACATTTTAACAAATTCGTTTTTTTTTTAAACTTAAGGAGAAGTGAAAGAGAGAGCTAACTATATATATATTTTTATCATTCTCACTTTCACTTAGCTGGCCAATGCAGCTTGCTAGTTAGCCTTCTCAAGCACTTGGCTCAAACAGAAAGGGATGCTGTGTTAGCTAGCTGGCTATGGCTATTCAACACTGGAACTCTTCCAAGTCAAGGTAAGCTTTTGGTTTTATTAAATTATTGCCACGGGGTCCGCCAGTGTAACTGCACTACTGCTTGCTGACTGTACACTGTACTGCATGATTGTAACGGTTTTGGTAACGCATTAGTTCTAGTACCTTTGTTGACTATGACGTTAGCTAATATGGTGACAACGATGTTGGCTGTTGTCACGGGTGTCGTAGGGATTTGACCAAAACGCAGCGGGAACGTGTAAACTCATCTTCTTATTTTATTAAAGAAGGAAAACAAAAGAAACACGTATACAAAAACAACAAACGACACTAAACAGTCCCGTCAAGTGCACAAACACAAAACAGGAAACAACTACCCACAAATCCCATAGAAAAAAACACCCCTCTTAAATAGGACCTTCAATTAGAAGCAATGAGGAGCAGCTGCTTCCAATTGAAGGTCAACTCAATAAACACCACATAGAAATAGACATACTAGAACTAACATAGAAATAGACTAACAAAGAACATAGCCCAACAAACCCCGAAACACTCTAAACAAACACCCCCTGTCACGCCCTGACCAAACTACAATAACAAACAACCTGTTTTACTGGTCAGGACGTGACAGCTGTGTGTAGCGGTTAGCGGTTATGATATGAATGTTTGGCTTGGAAATGTTGTTGTTTTTTGCCTGGTCACAGACAACTGATTTGTTGTGTACTAAAGTCCACAAGCAAAGGGAAAATGTGAGAGGAGGAGAGCGCATAGATGTGAGAAGGAATTATGTGATCATGATGTTTGTATGTGGCTACTATGAAAGTGAACTGTGTTTGCGTGTGATCAGGGGTGTATTCATTCAACCGATTCTGTTGAAAAACATTTCTTAAATGGAAGCAAATGGAACCAAACCTGAATTTGTCCAATAGAAGCTCTTGTTTGCAATTGTTGGACTAATGATTACACCCTAGATCAGCTAGATGCAGGCAAGAGTGTGCAAGGCGGTTTTGAATGTGTCACCGTCTGTCACCTTGATTACTCTCATTTTTCTCTCGACCTCTGCATCTACAATGTAAACTTTCCTACATACTGTAGGCTAGGTTGTAGCTACCTCATGATGGGTATAGGGAAAGTTAGAGTATTATGTAATAGCCTAAACCTATTGATGTTACATTGAGCTTGGTGAATGGAATATGAATGACAGTAATTCAATATTCTGTATTAGATAAAAGACCATGCTCATAAAATTTAAATAAATGTCCCTCATCTTAAACGGCACTGGCTGCCACTGGTCTAGAGAGACAAGATGGTCACCTCTTCATCATGTGTGTGTGGCTTGTTATCTCTGACCAGAGGGCTTTACTACAGGGACCAGACCAGAGTCATGATTGTGACATGAACAGAATAACATAACACACCACAGGAGGTCACATACACACACCTTTTTGAAGTCTTGCTAATGAAGATAAGATCTCCCTCTCTCTATCCCCACTCTTAGTGGTATCTCACTCTCATTGTCTTTCTCAATCTCTCAGTTATTTAAGAGATATCAGACCCAATCCCCCACTCTTAATCTCTCTCTCTCTCTCTCTTTGGATTGAGCAATAGAGACAGACAGATAGAAATACAGAGAGATTAGGATCGTCATGTTCTGACGTGACCTCCCTCAAGAACATACATACTCTCAGACACACACACACACACACACACACACACACACACACACACACACACACACACACACACACACACACACACACACACACACACACACACACACACACACACACACACACGCACACACACACACACAGCTATAATGAAGGACATATGGATATATTTCAGTAACACTTTAGTTGATACCCAGCATCATAACACATTATGACACGGTGATAACCATGTCATTATATGTCATAACAGCTGACATAACTTTTCATAACCTTTTATAATATGGTAATAACACTGAAATGACATATACAGTATTTAAACCTGTTGTGACATATAGTGTCTTATTTTATGGCTGGTTATGACACCTAAGTAAGAGTGTAAAAACCCACAAAACCTACCACACAAGGCAAAACATCCCATTACACCATACCCTACGTGTCAACAGTATGTTTATGTTATCATTTTTTATTGGCCATATCAAATTATCGTTGTAATTGTGCACACATTGATGTCAGACATGCACCTACCTCAATGCTCTGTTGCTGATAACTGGAATGAATGCAGGAGCAGATGTCAGGAGCAGGGCAAGACACCCTCTTTTTGACTGATGACTGATATATGGGCATGCACTGTACGTGATAGGCCAGTCTGGCTTATATGACTATGATGGTCATAATGCATCTTGACAGTGTCATAAAGTGCATTTTCTTAGTCAAAGTAAAGTGACACAGGATGGTTATAATGCTTCATGAAAGTGTCGTAACGTGTAGTTTAACATGTAATTTAAAAAAACATGACTGTAAAGAATTCATTACAACAACAAATGATTTAAGAAACAAACGAAAGGAAACCACTTGGCATGGAAAAAACTCAGTTGAATAAATGTGGGTTTTGACACTCTTATGTAGCTGTCATATCGAGCCATAAAATAAGACAACATATGTTACAACAGGATATGGGTTATGACAGGTTATGGCATAGGTTATACAGGTTATGACATAGGTTATACAGGTTATACATGGTTATAAGCAATACACCTACAGATATTGGATCTCAATTTGACCTGTTTATTCACAGGAGGAAAATAATCCTGCAGCAGGAGGATTTTTATATATTTCGAAATATTTAGAATCGGCACAAGGGAGCAGCTGGAAGCGGTGTTTGAATACAATGCAGTACTGTACCTACATTGTACGTTAGACTGCACGTCCACTGGTGGCAGTTCAATTAGCCTATGTAGTCTATGTGCAGGCTACAAACCTTCCCGTGTAAATTATTTTGTTGTTTATAATACATTTACATATTTGTAGGGGGTAGATGTATTTTTAATTTTGGAACATCTGATCAATCGTTTTATTATGTGTTCAAGGCAAGCAATAGGCAAGTAATAGGCAGAATACATTACTGATTGTCACGACTTCTACTGAAGTCGATGCCTCTCCTTGTTCGGGCGGTGTTCGGCGGTCGACTTCGCCGGTCTTCTAGCCATCGCCGATCCATTTTTCATTTTCCATTTGTTTTGTCTCGTTTTCCCACACACCTGGTTCTCATTTCCCTCATTATGTGTTGTGTATTTAACCCTCTGTTTCCCCCATGTCTTTGTGTGGTATTGTTTATCTGTTTTCATGTATGCGCACGTTAGGCTGGTTGAGGCTGGGTTATGTTCAACCCGTATTTGTATTTCGTGTTTGTTTGTGCCGTGTGCTTTTGGTTCGCCAAATAAAAGGCTCTGTTTTGCTACCAAATATCTGCTCTCCTGCGCCTGACTTCCTACAGCCCTTCATGCATACCTTGACACTGATGGCCTCAGTGCCTGTGTGGTCCAGCAGTTACAGCCCGGTTACACTCAGCATGGGTTCGAATCTGGCCCACTGCCCTTTGACTCCCCCTATTGTCCCGTCTTTCCAACACTGTTCTATATATGGACTGCCCCACTCCTTAAAAAACATTTTTAAGAAATCATTGGAAAAATAACAATTCAACTGTGAGTGCACGGTCAACATAAAACATGATTATCAATAATACAAGGTAGGCTAAATTGATTCATAGAACATCCACTGACCTAGCAAGCAACAATAGATGCTATGCTAACTGATTCCACTATTGAAAGAGAAAACAATGAAATAAATACAAAATAAACTCTATATGCTGAGATTCAGGACAGAGATTTTCAGTTCGAAATAAAACAATTCAGAGGATTTTTAAGCCTCAAATACATTACAAGTTGCCAGAGAGTCAGTGCAGGTAGCCATTAAATTAGATTAGCTAGATGTCTTATGCCGTGCGGGTAGAAGCTGTCCTGTAGGATCCTGTTGCTTCCAGACTTGTGCATTGGTACTTCTTGCCGTGCGGTAGCAGAGAGAACAGTTTGTGGCTTGGGTGACTGGAGTCTTTAATCATTTTTGAGGTTCCTGGATGTCAGGGACCTCTGAGGATCTGAGTGCCCATGCCAAATCTTTTCAGCCTCCTGAGGGGGAAGAGGCATTGTCGTTCCTCTTCATGACTTTGTTGGTGTGTTTAGACCTTGATAAATCCTTAGCAATGTGGACACGGAGGATGTTGAAGCTCACGACCCTCTCTACTACAGACCCTTGGATGTGAATGGGGGCGTGAACGGTCCTCCGTTTCCTGTAGTCCACAATCAGCTCCTTTGTCTTACTGACATTGAGGGAGAGGTCATTGACCCCATTGCCAGGTCTCCTCCCTACATGCTGTTTCATCATCATCTATGAACAGGCCTACCATCGTCGTGTAGTCAGCAAAGTTAATTATGGTGTTGGAGTCGTGCCTGGCCATTCAGTCATGAGTAAACAGGGAGTACAGGAGGGGACTGAGCACGCACCCCTGAGGGGACCAGTGTTGAGGATCAGCGTGGCGGATGTATTGTTACCTACCCTTACCACCTGGGCGTGGCCCATCAGGAAGTCCAGGATCCAGTTGCAGAGGGGGCTGTTTAGTCCAAGGGTCCTTAGCTTAGTGATGAGCTTTGAGGTGGTGTTGAACGCTGAGCTATAGTCGATGAATAGCATTCTCACATAGGTGTTCCTTTTGTCCATTTGAGAAAGGGCAGTGTGGAGCGCAATAGAGATTGCATCATCTGTGGATCTGTTGGGGCTGTATGCAAATTGGAGTGGGTCTAGGGTTTCTGGGATAATGGTGTTGATGCGAGCCATGACCTAATCAAAAGTAACAGTCAGTATCTGGTGTGGCCACCTGCTGCATTAAGTTCATCTCCTCCTCATAGACAGCACCAGATTTGCCAGGTCTTGCTGTGAGATGTTACCCCACTCTTACACCAAGGCACCTGCAAGTTCCTGGACATTTCTGGGGGGAATGGCCCTAGCCCTCACTCTCCAATGCAACAGGTCCCAAACATGCTCAATGGGATTGAGATTCGGGCTCTTCGCTGGCCATGGCAGAACACTGACATTCCTGTCTTGCAGGAAATCACGCACAGAACGAGCAGTATGGCTGGTGGCGTTATCATGCTGGAGGGTCATGGCAGGATGAGCCTGCAGGAGGGGTACCATATTAGGGAGGAGGATGTCGTCCCTGTAACGCACAGCATTGAGATTGCCTGCAATGACAACAAGCTCATTCCGATGATGCTGTGACACACCGGCCCAGACCATGATGGACCCTCCACCTCCAAATCGATCCCTCTCCAGAGTACAGGCCTCGGTGTAACGCTCATTCCTTCGATGATAAACGCGAATCCGACCATCACCCCTGGTGAGACAAAACCGCAAGTCCAGCCTCTCTCAGCCTATTGCGGACAGTCTGAGCACTGATGGAGGGAGTGTGCGTTCCTGGTGTAACTTGGGCAGTTGTTGCTGCCATTCTGGCGTCTCACAGTACGGACATTGCAATTTTATGCCCTGGACTCATCTGCAGTCCTCATGACTCCTTGCAGCATGCCTAAGGCACGTTCACGCAGATGAGCAGGGACCCTGGGCATCTTTCTTTTGGTGTTTTTCAGAGTCAGTAGAAAGGCCTCTTTAGTATCTTAAAGTTTTCATAACTGTGACCTACTAAGCTGTTAGTGTCTTAACGACCGTTCCACAAGTGCATGTTCATTAATTGTTTATGGTTAATTGAACAATTGAACAAGCATTGGAAACAGTGTTTAAACCCAATACAATGAAGATCTGTGAAGTTATTTGGATTTTTATGAATAATATTTGAAAGACAGGGTCCTGAAAAATGGACGTTTCTTTTTTTGCAGAATTTATGTGTTTTCTATTGTAAAAAAAAAATAAGTATGTCCTGCGCGGCCGAGTCATTGAAGTAGAGTTCTTCATCCAAATCAAGGTATGTTATCGCTGTTCTGATGTCCAGGAGATTTCTTCGGTCACAGGAAATGATGGCCGAAACATTAAGATCAAAAAAGTTAAGATCAGCACAAAAGAACACAGAAAACAGCATAATTGGTCAGGAGCCCGTAGAACGGCCTCTATATACCCCAGCATCCACACTGGAGGAAAGTTTAACATTCTACAGTAGGCCTCCATCTGTCAATCAACTGATGGCCCAAATCAGCTCATCAACTCAGCCAGGGAAACATAAACAGTAGCCTATTAGCGGTTTTCACACCTTTATTATATGACAATGAATAGGCTAACGGGTAGCCTATAGAATGCATTTGAACATGAATTAAATAGCAAGAGGCCTATTGCATCCATAGATGGCACTAGATTATCACCAGCTGATGTTTCGTTAAAACATTAATATGCGCTAAATTCACCAACACAGCTGATCTCAATACCGCTCCCTAAAAGATGATTTCGGTGTTACCTTAGTCTTGCTTGCAACCAAAGTCTTTCAAGATAAGTTTGCTCTCTAGTTGGTATTATTATCAGAACAACTTAGTCCTTTTTGAACAGACTTAAGGAGATTTATCTATTTGACAAGCATTCCAGACAATAGAAATCAAGTATTTCCTTGTTTAACACAGAAAATCTAGTGTGGCAATTTACCTGACACTTTGTATGAATGGAAAGTAATGTTGGTGTAGCCTACTGTTATTATTGTATGTTTCCTATTTATGTTATCCATTAAATACAACTGTCTTTAAAAGAAAAGTGTCTGGTATAATCATTTCTTATCAAGAAATATCCCTGGACCGTCCATATTTGAGATGTGTAACTAAATCAAGTCAATCAGGGGATTGAGTTATTTGTGCCAGAAGGGCATGGTCTGGAATCAAAACCATATGGTAGGCCTATACTGTATGTGTGCACAGAAGGCAGCAGCCCTAACCACTAGACCACACCAGGCCACAGTTGAACTCAATTTTGACAGTTCATTTGTAACCTTAGGATACACTTCACACTTAAAGGTCATAGCCTAGTGGAAACAAATATCTATCTTCTGTTATTAAGATATATAAAAGAAGTTGTTGATGTGTATGGCTGCATTTCAGATGAAAAAAATACATTTCATGTATTAGGCATAGCGTTTGAGTGATCGAGAGAGAATATTATTTTGATAGCAGGCCTGATCCCAATTACTTGGCTGCCAATGCATGGAGAGAAAGAGAACTGCTAATTTTCAAGGAATCACAAGACTTATTTGAATTTCCTAATGCGCAGGAAAATTCTTTGTGTCAAAAGAGTGATCAAGTTAAGATCCGACATCTGTAACTGGCAATCCGGGTCAGGTGGGCATGATTTGGAAGCTTGTTCCATTGCCAGCATGACTAGCTAAATTATAAAATATAATCTTACAGTGCTAGGCTTTCACAAGGCAATTCAGAGAAACATCGTAATTTTGGTGCGAGTAGAAAGGAGTCAAGAGCATTCAGGTGCGTGTGCTTCTTCTCCTCATCCCCTTTCTACAAGAAGGGGACATGATCAATATTGCTGTCATCTAGTTTGTATTTTCACTGCATTAACAAAACATAATGTAAGATTATTATTTGTGTTACTTTGCATCTTAATATTTCCTTTAGGAGAAGACAATCTGTGAGATAGAAGATGATTAGACCTATCAGTCCAAAGGAATTAGACCTATCAGTCCCTCATGAACAAACTATTGAACCAGAACCAACAAAATCACTTAAATAATAGAACACGGAAGAGAATATTATGAAATGTAAAAGACAGGAAGAAAAATAACATGAGTATATTTGGACAGCAGTCGAGTTCTGGAAGGATCAATCATTCAGTAGGCTGGCAATGGCAGCCTGACACCCACACACGTACACACACATGCACATACACGAACACACACATATGAATGCACATGCACACACACACACACACACACACACACACATACACTTACACAAATGCTTGAACACAGACACACACATACAGACAAAAACAGTTACGCGAGAGCATGCACGCACTCACACACAAACACTTACTCAAGCGCACACATGCACAAAAAACACACACAGAGAGACAACAGACATTGCCTCAGAGAGAGCCTCGATCTTCAGCTGAACCCACAAGGCAGCAGCCAGAGGACAGGGGACATGTAGCTGTGTGTGCGTGTGTGTGTGTGTGAGTGCGTGTGCATGTGTGTGTACGCGTGCGTGTGTGCGTGTGTCTGAGACAAAGTCTTCCCCTAGTCTAGCAGACCGCAATATGGAGGGTGTCATTCAGGAATCAATCACAGTTATTAGACCTGAGTGGTCTTCACAGTTGGTACTTTTGTGGAGTTAGACTAGTTAATTGATTAGTGTGGAGTTATTATTATTATTATTTATTTATTTTTTACTTTATTTAACTAGGCAAGTCAGTTAAGAACAAATTCTTATTTACAATGACGGCCTACCCCGGCCAAACCGACGGTGGGCCAATTGTGCACGGCCCTATGGGACTCCCAATCAGGCCAGATGTGATACAGTGAAAGTGCAACTGAACCCGAAAAACCATCTTCTCTGGTTAAAACTGGCCTATTAATCAGAAACATTTATTATAGTGTCAAAATTGACTACAAAGTGTAAGATTTGGTCATAAAGTCTGTATCGTCCAAAACAGAGATTTGCGAGATGTACGGAATCTAGTATGTAACAGTTTTCCTTGGGTTGGGTTTATTTTAATCCTGCTCACTGCTTGCAGCAGCAGCAAAGTAATAAATAATTTTGAGCACAGGTGCACACGACCGTTCGTAATGCCCAACTAAACACCTGGATTTGGAACGCAATATGACCGTGGTAAATTTGGTTTCATTTTGGATATCCATATTTGGCTAGTTAGGGACCATCAGAATGTATAATACAAGGTACATGAGAAAATCTTTTTTTAATTTGAATAGCTCCAAATTTTAATGACTTAAAAAATTCAAACCAACTATTGAAAGCATCAAATGAGAAAACCAAAGAAACGGTATGCAACATGAAAATCTTGTCCCATTGACATTGTGTGATTTATTGACTGTCCCTAACTAACACCACAGAGATAGGCAATCCAAAGTTAAATCAACTTTGCCAAGGTCATACCAGCCGGCTGAAGCTAATTGATGAAAGAAGTTGGCTAGCTTGCTAGCTAGCCCAGGCTACTTCCAGACACATGACCTGGTTTGCAATGTAGAAGGGTGAATGACTCTAACTATGTACTGTTTTGGCAGAGTGACTGTACAAACACTTCCCACGTGCGAACTCACACAAGAGACACCCGCATCAAAGCATGCCTCAAAGACACACAATTGATTTCGTCACATTTCCTAATGAGGAGGAGTGAAACCAAGGCTAAACCAGTCAGTTCAGCCCCCTTTAATGGGAAACACTGTAAATGCTGTGTAAACACACACACACAGAGAGAGAGATAGAGATTTGGTAAACCCTGTAGCACAGTTGGCAGTGAACGCTAGTCCTCTGACTGAGTCTACAAGGTCACCAGCAGTCAGCCTGAATCAGATCAGTGAGAGAGAGATTACAGAGCATATACCCTAGGGGAAACAAACACACACACACACACACACACACACACACACACACACACACACACACACACACACACACACACACACACACACACACACACACACACACACACACACACACACACACGTGAAGAGATACAGAGCCAGTCAAAAGTTTGGACAAACCTACTCATTCCAGGGTTTTTCTTTATTTTTACTATTTTCTACATTGTAGAGTAATAGTGAAGACATCAAAACTATGAAATAACACATATAGAATCATGTAAACTGTAAAGGAAACTTTTTCAGGACCCTGTCTTTCAAAGATAATTCGTAAAAATCCAAATAACTTCACAGATCTTCATTGTATAGGGTTGAAACACTGTTTCCCATGCTTGTTCAATGAACCATAAACAATTAATGAACATGCACCTGTGGAATGGTCATTGAGACACTAACAGCTTACAGACGGTAGGAAATTAAGGTCACAGTTATGAAAACTTAAGACACTAAAGAGGCCTTTTTGCTGACTTTGAAAATCACCAAAAGAAAGATGCCCAGGGTCCCTGCTCATCTGCGTGAACGTGCCTTAGGCATGCTGCAAGGAGGCATGAGGACTGCAGATGTGGCCAGGGCAAAGAATTGTCCGTATTGTGAGACGCCTAAGACAGCATTACAGGGAGACAGGACGGACAGCTGATCGTCCTCGCAGTGGCAGACCACGTGTAACAACACCTGCACAGGATCGGTCCATCCGAACATCACACCTGCGGGACAGGTACAGGATAGCTACAACAACTGCCTGAGTTGGAACGCACAATCCCTCCATCAGCGCTCAGACTGTCCGCAATAGGCTAAGAGAAGCTGGATTGAGGGCTTGTAAGCCTGTTGTAAGGCAGGTCCTCAAACGAAATCACCGGCAACAACGTCGCCTATGGGCACAAACCCACTGTCGCTGGACCAGACAGAACTGGCAAAATGTGCTCTTCACTGACGAGTCGCGGTTTTGTCTCACCATGGGTGATGGTCGTATTCGCGTTTATCGTCGAAGGAATGAGCATTATACCGAGGCCTGTACTCTGGAGAGGGATCAATTTGGAGGTGGAGGGTCCGTCATGGTCTGGGGCGGTGTGTCACGCTGGGTTTTGTAAACAAATCAAAATATATTTTATATTTGAGATTCTTCAAAATAGCCAGACTTTGCTTTGATGACAGCATTGCACACTCTTGGCATTCTCCCAACCAGCTTCCTGAGGTAGTCATCTGGAATGCATTTCAATTAACAGGTGTCTTGTTCAAATTTTATTTGTGGAATTTCTTTCCTTTTTAATACGTTTCAGGCAATAAGTTGTGTTGTGACAAGGTCGGGGTGGTATACAGAAGATAACCTTATTTGGTAAAACACCAAGAACAGCTCAAATAAGCAAAGAGAAATGACAGTCCATCATTACTTTAAGACATGAAGGTCAGTCAATCTGAAGAAGTTGCAGTGGCAAAAACCATCAAGCGCTATGATGAAACTGGCTCTCATGAGGACTGCCACAGGAAAGGAAGACCCATAGTTACCTCTGCTGCAGAATATAAGTTCATTAGAGTTAACTGTACCTCAAATTACAGCCCAAATAAATGCTTCACAGAGTTCAAGTAACAGACACATCTCAACATCAACTATTCAGAGGAGACTGCGTGATTCAGGCCTTCATGGTGGAATTGCTGCAAATCACTACCAAAGGACACCAATGAGAAGAAGAGACTTGCTTTGGCCAAGAAACACGAGCAATGGACATTAGACCGGTGGAAATCTGTCCTTTTGTCTGATGAGTACAAATTTGAGATTTATGGTTCCAACTGCTATGTCTTTGTGTGACGCAGAGTAGGTGAATGGATGATCTCTGCATGTGTGGTTCCCACCGTGAAGCATGGAGGAGGAGGTGTGATGATGCGGGGGTGCTTTTTGCTGGTGACACTGTCAGTGATTTATTTAGAATTCAAGGCACACTTAACCAGCGTGACTACCACAGCATTCTGCAGTGATACACCATCCCGTCTGAATTGTGCTTAGTGAGACTATAATTTGTTTTTCAGCAAGACAATGACCCAATACACACCTCCAGGCTGTCAGGACTATTTGACCAAGGAGAGTGATGGAGTGCACCATCAGATGACATGGCCACTACAATCACCTGACCTCAACCCAATTGAGATGGTTTGGGATGAGTTGGACCGCAGAGTGAAGGAAAAGCAGCCAACAAGTGCTCAGCGTATGTGGGAACTCCTTCAAGACTGTTGGAAAAGCATTCCTCATGAAGCTGGTTGAGAGAATGCCAAGAGTGTGCAAAGCTGTCATCAAGGCAAAGGGTGGCTACTTTGAAGAATCTCAAATATAAAATATATTTGGATTTGTTTAACAATTTTTTGGTTACTACAGAATTCCATAAGTGTTATTTCATAGTTTTGATGTCTTCACTATTATTCAACAGTGTAGAAAATATTAAAAATACAGAAAAACTCTTGAATGAGTAGGTGTGTATAACTTTTGACTGATACAGTACATATACACAGATACACAGACAGACACAGTCACACAGCAAATTTGCAAGTGTTAAAATGTCAATGTTGTGAAACACAATATATACAAAAGTATCTGGACACTCCTTCAAATTAGGGCATTTGGCTATTTCAGCCACACCGTTGCTGACAGGTGTATAAAATCGAGCACACAGCCATGCAATCTCCATGGGAAAGCATTTGCAGTAGAATGGCCTTATTGAAGAGCTCAGAGACTTTCAACGTTGGACCGTCATAGGATGCCACCGTCCAAAAAGTCAGTTTGTTAAATTGATGCCCTGCTAGAGCTGCCCCAGTGAACTGTAAATGCTGTTATTGTGAAGTGGAAATGTCTAGGAGCAACAATGGCTTACCTGCGAAGTGGTAGGCCACACGAGCTCACAGAACGGGACCGCTGAGTGCTGAAGCGTGTAAAAATCATCTGTCCTCGGTTGCAACACTCACTACCGAGTTCCAAACTACCTCTGGAAGGAATGTCAGCACAATAACTTTTCGTCGGGATCTTCATGAAATTGGTTTCCATGGCAGAGCAGCTGCACAGAAGCCTAAGATCACCATTGCCAATGCCAAGCATCATCTTGAGTGGTCTAAAGCTTGCAGCCATTGGACTCTGGAGTGGTGGAAACGCGTTCTCTGGAGTGATGAATCACACTTAACCATCTGGCAGTCTGACTGACAAATCTGGGTTTGGCGGATGCAAGGAGAACGCTACCTGCCCTAATGCATAGTGCCAACTGTAAAGTTTGGCACTATGCATTAGGAGGAATAATGGTCTGGGGCTGTTTTTAATGGTTCAGGCTAGTCCTCCTAGTTCAAGTGAAGGGAAATCTTAACACTGCAGCATACAATGACATTCTAGATGATTTTGTGCTTCCAACTTTGTGGCAGCCGTTTGGGGAAGGCCCTTTCCTGTTTCAGCATGACAATGCCCCCCTGCATAAAGCAAGGTCCATACAGAAATGGTTTGTCAAGATTGGTGTAGAAGAACTTGACTGGCCTGCACAGAGGCCTGACCTCAACCCCATCAAATACCTTTGCGATGAATTGGAACGTCGACTGCGAGCCTGGCCTAATCGCCCAACATCAGTGTCCGACATCACTAATTATCTTGTGGCTGAATGGAAGGAAGTCCCCGCAATAATGTTCCAACATCTAGTGGAAAGCCTTCCCAGAAGAGTATCGACTGTTATAACAGCAAAGGGGGTGCCAACTCCATATTAATGCCCATGATTTTAGAATGAAATGTTCGACAGGCACATACCTTTGGTCATGTAGTGTACTGTATATGAGTGTGGATTCTCTCTCCTCTTTGGCAGAGTTAGGATGCCTACAGGGCTCTGGTTTCTCTGCCTTCGTTTCAGGAGGAGGCCAGTGATGTCAGAAATGTGTTTGTGGTGGCAGTAACATCATTAAGTCCAGCCCGTATCCCAGGGTTACCATATGCCCATTCCTACCGGGGACCTGGGACAGAGAGAGCAGGGTGACGCACTACACATACTCACAGACTGCAGGAGAGCTGGCAAACACACATACATATAGTATACACATACAGGTGAGGAAACTCTCACACACACACACACACACACACACACACACACACACACACACACACACACACACACACACACACACACACACACACACACAAATGCAGACATACACAAACAAACGCACACTCACGTGCAACTATAACAGGAGACTAAGAGGAGTCACACACAGAAACACACCTCTAACCCCTCCATCCCTACATGAAAAAATACTATAGTATATACAATTGTGTGAATACTATAGTATTTACTGGGGTGTTTTTGTGGACTTTACTGTAGTCTGGTGGTATTTACAGTTTACTGCAGTATAAATACTGTAGTAAAAACAACTGTAGTATATACTATAGTAATTACTGTAGTGTTTGCAGACTGTAGTATACTGTAGTATTTTACTATAGTGATTTTGGGGACATTACTGTAGTATTTACTTTAGTGTTTTGTTTTATTATCTTTGACATAGAGGTGGGAGGTTTTCTCCTTGAGGAGAACTACTAAAATAGCAAATTCCCCATAAATTGTAGGTATGTTTTTTGTGTGGATAATACTGTAGTATTTACTATAGTATTCTACAGTATACTACAACATTCTATAGTAGGCACTAAACATGATGAAGGGATACCACAGTGTGTAGTATACTGTAGTATTCAACAGTATTGTACAGTTTATAACAGAATTATATAGTAAGTACTGTAGTATTTTTTTCATGTTGGTCCCTCCATCCATCCATCCTAGATGGCTACAACTGAGAGAAGGACCACAGATATGGAGAGAGCGGCCGCAGAGTTGAGCAAGGAAGAGAGGCTTCAGAGCCAGGGGGTGGCAGGTAGCCTAGTGGTTAGAGCGTTGGGCCAGTAACTGAAAGGTTGCTAGATCAAATCCCCGAGCTGACAAGGTCGTTCTGCCCCTGAACAAGGCACTTAAACCTCTGCTCTTAGGCTGTCATTGTAAATAAGAATTTGTACTTGACTAGTTAAATAAAGATAAAATAAACAGTGGCAGAAAGCAAGTGCCTAACTGCAGTTCAAAAGACAAGATACATTCTGAACAATACTTTTTGTCTGAAACTCTATGTCTGTAATGGTAGTCCTGTGGCTTAAATAGCTCTCCCCCTGTCTGTCTCATGACTCATTATGCACCCACACACAGGTTGCTCAAGATCCATTGCGAAATTAAACGTCAGGAGATGATGTCAAAACTGGCCACTGTGGGCAACGATGAGAGCCATCAATTAGGCTTGCTATATAGAATTGTTTTAAGAAGGTCATACCAAGGATCATTTAGCTATTTGATTTAGAATTTCAAGACCCCTTGAAGAATAAAAAAAAAGTAATTTATTTTTGGCCTTACTGCTATAAGCCCTTACAAACACAATGATTAACAGATTCACTACATGGAACAACTGAAGTGTCTGTCCTATATCTGGGAGATATAAGAAAGGAAACATTTGTTTGTTTTTTTACATGTATTTAATCCCTTATTTCTGGAACTAAACAGTTTTTATATATACTACCATTCATGTTTTAAACTAGTACCGGGGGTTCTTCAGAACTACGTGTTTTTGTTCATCTCATCTTTCCATACAGGGGTCATAATAGTTTGTAGGCCAAACCGTTCAGACGCTACAGACGATTTTGTGAGTAGACTGATTTTCCGGATGTCTCATTGTCTGATAAACACCGCTCTAGCTCTGTCACCTTTCACCGCAGATGTGGAAGTGCAACATAGGCGCGCATATGGTCGATTGAGCTTAAAACTGAATGATTTTTATGGGGATATTTTTATTATGCAACATTTTGTTGTGTGTTTTGGTTCTACTTAACTTTTTTAGAATTGTTTTATTGTACTACTGCATTGTTGGGAAAGAGCAAGCAAGAAAGGCATTTCACTGTACCAATGCACGTGACAATAAAATGTTTTAACACACACAGACAAATAGAGGGGGACTGTGGTACGTGGCTGTAAATATCTCTAAATGCACTTCCAGCTCTACATGCAGTCATGGCCTCTGTAGAGTGAATATAAAGCTGACTGATCTGCATGAGAACTGCACTGACTGATCTGCCTGAGAACTCGTACACATCACTTATAAGGATTTTTACTCCTATTCTATTTCAAATGTTATACAGCCAACCTTTTAAAACAAATGTAGTTGTTCTTTAAGAAACACAGCAGTAACATTAAAACCAATAGTGAATATCGTAATGACAGAGAGCATTTTCATCAGCCTTATGGCCCTCTTTATCTCTCTCTCACTTCCCTCTCCCTCTCTCCTACCCTCCTACATGTATGAGCAGTCAGCAGTCAACCAGGCGTGATGATCCGTGACAGTAGCTGTGTGCTACGGGTCATTAACCAGATGGGAGCCAGAGTTGTCATGCTGTCTGAGCCTTTAGAGAAGACACAACACGTCTGCTGGGAGACTGGTTGCCGTGTGTGTATGTGAGTGTGTGTGTGTGTGTGTGTGTCTCTATAACTATATATATATATATATATATGAATGAATGTGAAGACTCAATAACGCATTGAAGCCAAATGAAGTGGGTTATTATTGAGTCTCCTGAAGATATAAAATGGGCAGTTTGAGCTACTCCAGAAGAGACGGAGGCTAGCTCAGTGCTTCCCCCTTTCATTGAGTAGTAACTCAAGTTGAAGGCCGACCAGGGTACTGTATGCTGCCATTAGCAACAAAAGTATCCTTATAACTTCTTCTGGGTGCAAAAATAAAAATAAAAGCATACATCTGGTGTATTAGAAGCAATTACTGGTACCATGATTGACTACTAATCTTTAGTTTTTTTACACAAAGGTTGACATTTTTCCATTCACTATAATAAGTAAACAACAAAACAACTTGGAAGATGGTGATTAGCAGATTCTGCAGTGGTGTTCAAATGTATGGGTAAGTAGTTTTTGTTCTCTTAAAATGATCACTACTAATTTATTGTACATATTTAAAAACAGATTAGCAGCCTGCTGCCTGCCGTAACTTTAGCTTCGTGCTTCAAATCAAATCAAATTTTATTTGTCAGAACGGGTGTAGACTTTATCGTGAAATGCTTGCTTACGAGGCTTTCCCAAAAATTGCCCTTCCTAACGATGCAGAGTAAAAAACTAAAATAGTAAAACGAGGAATAAAATGCACATGAACGAGGCTATGTACAGGGAGTATCAGTACCAGTACCAGATCAATATGCAGGGGTAGGAGGTGTTTGAGGTAGATACAGTTGAAGTCGGAAGTTTACATCTACTTTGTGCATGACACAAGTAATTTTTCCAACAATTGTTTACAGACAGATTATTTCACTTATAATTCACTGTATCACAATTCCAGTGGGTCAGAAGTTTACATACACATAGTTGACTGTGCCTTTAAAAAGCATGGAAAATTCCAGAAAATTATGTCATGGCTTTAGAAGCTTCTGATAGGCTAATTGACATCATTTGAATCAATTGGAGGTGAACCTGTGGATTTATTTCAAGGCCTACCTTCAAACTCAGTGCCTCTTTGCTTGACATCATGGGAAAATCAAAAGATATCAGTCAAGACCTCAGAAAAAAATGTGTAGACCTCCACAAGTCTGGTTCATCCTTGGGAGCAATTTTCAAATGCCTGAAGGTACCACGTTCATCTGTACAAACAATAGTACGCAAGTATGAACACCATGGGACAACACAGCCGTTATACCGCTCAGGAATGAGACGCGTTCTGTGTCCTAGAGATTACCGTAATTTGATACGAAATGTTCAAATCAATCCCAGAACATCAGCAAAGGACCATGTGAAGATGCTGGAGGAAACAGGTACAAAGTATCTATATCCACAGTAAAACGAGTTCTATAACGACATAACCTGAACGGCCGCACAGCAAGGAAGAAACCACTGCTCCAAAACCTCCATAAAAACCAGACTACAGTTTGCAACTGCACATGGGGACAAAGGTCGTACTTTTTGTAGAAATGTCCTCTGGTGCATTTTTGCTTGCAAGCCGAAGAACACCATCCCAACCGTGAAGCACGGGAGTGGCAGCATCATGTTGTGGGGGTGCTTTGCTGCAGGAGGGACTGGTGCACTTCACAAAATAGATGGCATCATGAGGTAGGAAAATTATGTGGATATATTGATGCAACATCTCAAGACATTAGTCAGGAAGTTAAAGCTTGGTCGCAAATGGGTCTTCCAAATGGACAATGACCCCAAGCATACTTCCAAAGTTATGGCAAAATGGCTTATGGACAACAAAGTCAAGGTATTGGAGTGGCCATCACAAAGCCCCAACCTAAATCCCATAGAAATTTGTGGGCAGAACTAAAAAAGCGTGTGCGAGCAAGGAGGCCTGCAAACCTGACTCAGTTACACCAGCTCTCAAATCAAGTTAAATCAAATCAAAGTGTATTTGTCACGTGCGCTGAGTACAACAGGTGTAGACCTTACAGTGAAATGCTTACTTACAGGCTCTAACCAATAGTGCGGAAAAAAAGGTATGCGTGTGTAGGTAAGTAAAGAATTAAAACAACAGTAAAAAGACATCTGAAAATAAGAGTAGCAAGGCTATATACAGACACCGGTTAGTCAGGCTTATTGAGGTAGTATGTACATGTGGGTATGGTTAAAGTGACTATGCATATGTGATGAACAGAGAGTAGCAGTAGCGTAAAAAGAGGGGTTGGCGGGTGGTGGGACACAATGCAGATAGCCCAGTTAGCCAATGTACGGGTGCACTGGTTGGTCAGGCCAATTGAGGTAGTATGCACATGAACGTATAAGATAAACAGAGTAGCAGCAGCATAAAAGAGGGGTTGGGGGGTGGGCTCTGTCAGAAGGAATGGGCCAAAATTCAACCAAGCTTGTGGAAGGCTACCCGAAACGTTTGACCCAAGTCAAGCAATATAAAGGCAATGCTATCAAATACTAATTGAGTGTATGTAAACTTCTGACCCACTGGGAATGTGATGAAAGAAATAAAAGCTGAAATAAATCATTCTCTCTACTATTATTCTGACATTTCACATTCTTAAAATAAAGTGGTGATCTTAACTGACCAAAGACAGGGACTTTTCACTGGGATTAAATGTCAGGAATTGTGAAAAACGGAGTATAAATGTATTTGGCAAAGGTGTATGTAAACTTCCGACAGAGTAGCAGCAGCATATGATGAGTGTAAAAGTGTGTGTGTGTGTTTCTGTGTGTATGCGTGCGTGTGTGCATGTGTTTGTGTTGTGTCGTTATGTGTGTGTGTGTGTTATGTGTGTGCGTGTGTATGTAGTGTATGTGAATGTGTGTGGGTTTTGTGTGAGAGTGTGTGAGTGTGTATATAGTGTGCATATATAGTTTGTGAGTGTGCATAGAGTCAGTTCAAGATAGGGTTAGTGCAGATACTCAGAGTAACCATTTAATTAACTATTTATCAGGCTTATGGGTTGAGTGTAGAACTGTCTAGGAGCCTGTTGTTCCGAGAGCCGACGCTCCGGTACCATTTGCCGGATGGTGGCAGAGTGAACAGTATGTCTTGGGTGGCAATTTTTTGGGCCTTTCTCTGACACCGCCTGATATAGAGGTCCTGGATGGCAGGGAGTTTGACCCCAGTGATATACTGGGCTGTCCACACCACCCTCTGTAGCGCTTTGTCATCAAGGGTGGTGCATTTGCCATATCAAGCGGTAATACAGCCAGTCAAGATGCTCTCGATGGTGCAGTTCTAGAACTTTTTGAGGATCTGAGGGCCCATGCCAAATCTTTTCAGCTTCCTGAGTGGGAAGTGGTGCTGTCATGCCCTCCTTGGTCTCACAGACATTGAGGGAGAAGTTATTATCCTGGCACCACACTGAAAAGTCTTTGACCTCCTCCCTGTAGGCTGTTTCATTGCCGTCGGTGATCAGGCCTACCACCATCGTGTTGTCAGCAAACTTGATGATGGTGTTGGAGTCGTGTGCAGTTGTGGTTGAACAGGGAGTACAGGAGGGGACAAAGCAAACAACCCTGAGGGGCCCCCATGTTGAGGGTCAGCGTGGGAGAGGTGTTGTTGCCTACACTCACCACCTGTCGCCGGCCCATCAGGAAGTCCAGGATTCAGTTGCAGAAGGAGATATTCAATCTCAGGGTCCCCAGCTTGGTGATGAGCTTAGAGGGGACTATGGTGTTAAACGCTGAGCTAGTAGGTACTTATTGATGAAGCCCGTGACTGATGTGTTAAACTCTTCAATGCTATTGGATGGAATCCAGGTACATATCCCAGTCTGTACTAGCAAAATAGTCTTGTAGCCTTGCGTCTGCTTCATCGGACCACTTCCGTATTGAGCACGACACTGGTACTTTTAGTTTGAGCTTTTGTTTGTAAAGAAGAAGCAGGAGAATACAGTTGTGGTTAGATTTGCCAAAAGGAGGACAAGGGAGGATCTTGTATGCATTTCTGTGGGTAGAATAAAAGTGGTATAAAGTGTTAGTGCCCAGAGTGACGCGGGAAACGTGTTGGTCAAAGTGTGGTAGAACAGTTTTAAGTCTCTATGCGTTAAAGTCTCCATCATCCAGAAGCACTGCCTCTGGGTGAGCAGTTTCTTGTTTGTTTATGGCCCCATACAGTTCATTGAGTGCCAAAGTGATGTTGGTTTGTGGAGGGATGTAGACAAGGGGTTCCCAACCTTTTTTCCCCAGGGCCCCCTTTTTAACAGTTGAAAAATGTCACTTAAGGGACCTAGGAAAATGTTGTGTTTTGAAGCTAATTTTTGTAATTCTACATAGTGTAACTACACTCTTGACATATTTTAGGTAGGCTATTTAATAATAATAATAATAATTTATAAGGAAAATATAGTCTTGACCTGATTTCCCCGCTACTAAATGTGATTTATTATCATAATTTATATGAACTCTCAATTTAAATATACATATTCTGTTTTACATAAAGTGGATAGATCAATTGATAGCGACAGAGTCACACATTGTATAAGATTCCTTCCCAAGAAAAGTTCAATTAATTTAACTCTTTGACTTTAGAAAGTTATAGCTCAGCTTTCAGAATGTCATAGAGCCATACCACATTCCCATGTGCATCAGAGTTGCATCTTCCTCTGGAATTTTACCACTTGTTTCTAGCCTAAGTCATCACGAATATATGCATAGTTTTAGATCAGTATAAAAATGTAAACATGTTTGTTCAAGGAAGGTCCCGTGGCCCCGACACGAAACATTGGAGCCCCCTTTGAGGGGCGCACCCCCAAGGTTGGGAACCCCTGATATAGACAGCTGTCATAATTACGGATGAGAACTCTCTTGATAGATAAAAGCCTCTGCAGCTTTTTGAGGATCACAGGGCTCATGCCAAATATTTGCAGCCTCCTGTGGGGGATGAGGCGCTATCATGCCATCTTAACGACTGTGCAGGTGATGTAGACAGCCATGATAATTACAGATGAGAACTCTTTTGTTAGATAAAATGGTCTGCAGCTTACCATGAGCTATTCTATATAAGGTGAGCAAAAGCTTGAGATTTCCTTCACACTGGAAGTAGCGCCCCAGTTGTTGTTTATAAAAAGTCACACCCATCCTCCTTTGGACTTGCCCGAGGACGGTTTTGTCCGATCGTGTCACTGCATTGAGAAACCACTGAGTTCTACGTATATGGAGTCATTCAGCCACGTCTCTGCTGGGCACATAATATTGCAACTTTTCAAGTCTCTCTGATAGGAGACTTTCGAACTAAGCTCATCCATCCATCTTATTCTTGAGTGACTGGACGTTTGCCAACAGAACGGAGGGGAGTGCCGGTCAATATACTCTTCGCCTCAGTCTCACCAGGATGCCGGCTCATCTACCGCATCTTCGCCTATAGCGTTTTGGTAGCCCATGAAGCAAAGGAATGGGGTCTGGTATGGTAACAAAGGAACAGCTGAGTCGGAATTGAAGTCGGATTTGAAGTCGAAATCGAGGTTAGTAACTGTCAATCTGATGTCCAGAAGTACTTGGTGGTCTTACGTAGCAAAACTTGAAATGTTTTTTATACAATGGATAAAAGTACACTCAGAGCTAGAAAATTGTATATCACACACTACAGTTGAGGAGCAATGGGAAAGGAATTCTGCATTGAAAGTTGATAAACTTGTCACCTCACTTATAAGAAAATGACCCTTGAATGTTTTGGTGCACCTACTGGAGAGCCCGTTTGTCTACACACATTCAGCATCTTTCACATCTTCTTAAGCCTTAGCCCCACCTATCTCTTTAAGGATTCACATGTGAGTCTATGTGCTATACACAGTGAGTATGGTAGTGCACTTAACAACCAAAGATTTCAAGACTAAAGGCTGGATTATACTTATCGACATGTCTGTAGACAGTTGTCTCAGTGACATCATGAACATTCTATTGTCGTCCAACATCAAACTTGTCGTTGTCGTTATGAAAAAGTATAAATACAAAAACGACAGGCTGCATGACCTCAGCAGCCTGGTGGTCTAAAATAGCATAACTGGTGTATGTTAACACCAATAAACCCATCAGTTTAAAAATGAATTTAGCATATATCAATATAGCAAACCAGGCAACTAAAACCAACTTTCTAAACAATGTTTTGGTTCATTTCTAGCTTGTTAGCTAGCTAACTAACGTTAAGTTAGCTGGCTGGCCAGTTAAAATAATGAATATATCATTTAGTTGACAAAGTGTTAACTTTAGCTCAATTATATTCGTTATTACTGGAAAATAAACTCACAACAAGATAATTATTTACAAGTTAATGGCAAGATAATTACAGAAAATAGCTTATGGTTGTAAGTGTGATGAAATAAAAGCAAGGCTTTCTACCAGAGAATTTTAGAAGTTGGACATGGTCTCGTTGGCCTAACGTTATATCCTAATTTGACTTTGGTGCAGGCCATGTTGTTCATCACATTACTGTCTCTGGGAAACACACACTATATCAAATAAAATCTAAGTTTATTTGTCACATGCACAGGATACAGAAGGTGTAAACGGTACAGTGAATTGGTTACTTGCATAGTGGTCTTTTGTTTAGACATGTAGCTAGCTAGCTAAATAATTAACCATAATCCCAACTCATAACACCACTACCCCGCATGAATCTGCTGGTAAATTAAGCTAACCAACTAGCGAGATTCAATGTAAGCTAGTTAGCTAACATTAGGCTATAACTAGCAATGCAAATGGCTCAGAGATAAAAATAATATTACTACAAAGATCATACACATAACGTTAGCAAGCGAGCCATCCAGTTAATTTTAGCTAGCTAGCTAACAGTACTCTTTTTTTGCAATGAATATGACTTTCTAACAAAATTAGAAAAGGTATAATATCTGAAAACTTAGCTAGCTAAACTATCTTACCAGTATACATGGATGCTATGGCTGCCCTTAGTTTGAAGATGTAATGCAGAGACAAGTGTTTTATACAACAGACTTCTTATGTGTTTTCTCTTTTCGACTCCCATCACATTATTTAGAATAAAAAGACAGAAATGTATCTCCTTAGCTATCTTACTCTGTTTACATCTTTTACATTTAGTAATTTAGCAGACGCTCTTATCCAGAGCGACTTACAGTAAGTAGTGAATGCATACATCTCATACATTTTTTCCCCCCGTGGGAATCGAACCCACAACCCTGGCGTTGCAAACACCATGCTCTACAAACTGAGCCACACGGGACCCCTGCATTCCACTATTTTCAAAACTCGGTCCTCAAGAAAGTGGAGAGCATTAGCAGCACTTACGCAGTTCTTCGTGATATCTTTCAAAATAGCCACGTTAGAAAGGATTACCTACACATACTGAGCAGAAGCGTGCTACATGGCAGACCAGCCAAACTCATCTCGCAGCATCTCCAGCCCATCCATTATCTCAGTCAGTCATGGCTAGCGGGAAGGTTCCTGACTTTTTCCGTGGTTAAACCAACTAGGCTCGTAATATAACAAAATGTATTCATATTTACAGATGGCATACAAGTTTGTTATTAAGGCACATGAAATTTCACATGTTCCAGAAGGCATTTCTGCAAAAAAACGAATTTTGATCAAATATAATTTTTATGTTCATTATGGACTGTAATGTAGTGACGTGCAACATGTGCCTACTTTCCGGAAACAAGACATATCTGTGAGTGGCCCAGCCAGAGCCCAGAATTGAACCCGATTGAACATCTCTGGGGAGACCTGAAAATAGCTGTGCAGCTACGCTCTCCATCCAAGCTGACAGAGCTTGAGAGGATCTTCAGAGAAGAATGGGAGTAACTCCCCAAATACAGACGTACCAAGCTTGTAGACTCAATGCTGTAATCGCTGCCCAAAGGTGCTTCAACAAAGCACTGAGTAAAGGGTCTGAATACTTATGTAAATGTGATTTAAAAAATATATATATAAATTAGCAAACATTTCTAAAGACCTGTTTTGCTTTGTCATTATGGGGTATTGTGTCTATATTTTTTTTATGTAATACATTTTAGAATAAGGCTGTAACGTAACACAATTTAGAAAAAGTCAAGGTGTCTGAATACTTTCCGAAGGCACTGTAAATAGCACTTTTCAGTAATGCTCAAAGCATGCCATTCCATGAGAGCAGCGTTTATTTTTTCACCTCGAATCAATGAGCCCAATCAGTCCTCCATGACAACAAATCATAAACAAGAGAGTAGGGCTGGCTAATAAGTCCTTAGTTTTGGGGTTATGCTCAGGTAAAACAATTTGGCTAATCTATACTTCCATATTTCTAGTCACCTCATGCAAGAGAGCAACCTTCTAGAAAGCTCGCTAAGAAAACGGCTAATTTCAAAGTGGTCTAACCATACAAATAACTCATTTTCTTTTGTAAACATCTTTGCTGCTGACTAAATAACACACAGTAACATCTGTAACATTCTAACATGAACAAATACATTAGAAATCACATTTGTACCCGAAAGGGTATAAATACATAAATAAATGACACGGAGATGTAGCTTCGGCTTCAATCACTTGTAATGGGTAAGCTGGGAAGCCAAGTGTTCCCCTATAGGAATTCCTACATATAACCAATCAAACTCAGATCAGACATCAATAGAACACACAGATCGTATAATCAACATTTAGATAAATGAACAGCATATTACATACTGGTTCATATTATGTTTCTGTATTATTATTTCGTTATTATTAATGCACTTAATTCTATCACACTCACTGTATATTTTTTTTATTCCATATTTGTTTTATTTTGAGCTGAGAAAACAAAACATCACCATGATGCTGTGCTACAAGTGGAAGATGGTCGTGACCTGTGCCCGACCTTCCTAGGCATTGGTCATCTGTGAAAGTCCCTCTCTTACCCCTGCATTATTTGTGCCATCCTGCCTGTGGAGGAGTGAAGCATGGCTAGCCAGAGTTCAGGCCCTGGTTTTCACAGATAATTTACCAGCGTCCGGCATTATTCGCCAGGACCCTTTCCAGGGCCACCAAAATAGGGAAAACTCATCAAACCGATGGCGGCCTTTAATGAACAGGATGAGGACTCAGCCAACATGGCTAGGGAACTGCCAACTGGTATTGTGGACCCATTCAACATGAACGCTAAGAATGGTCAGAGGAGTCATTCCAAGCCTCTGATCACAGTCAGAAGAATGCTCTGCCTCACTACATGCAGTCCTGCGTGCGGCCTTAGCTAGGCTAGAGCTTAATGACCCTCAAGCCACTTTTCTTACGAGGCTTCAGAGATGCTTGGCAGACTGGCATGCTCTTGCCCACCATGGCAAGGATAGTTAGACTCCATCTGCCATGCGAGTGTCACGTCCTGACCATAGAAAGATGTTATTTTCTATGGTAGAGTAGGTCAGGGTGTGACATTTTTTTTTTTTCTAGTTTAGATTTTCTATGTTGTTATGTTCTACTTTGTGTATTTCTATGTTGGGCTTTTTTGGGATGATCTCCAATTAGAGGCAGCTGGTCATCGTTGTGTCTAATTGGAGATCATACTTAAGTAGTTGTTTTTCCCACCTGGGTTTGTGGGAGATTGTTTTTGAGTTAGGGTATGTTTCACCTCTTCGTCACGGTTTGTTGTTTTTGTTCTTTAGTTTATTTTGTATGTATTGCATAGTTTCACAGTTTAATAAAGAAAATGTGGAACAATACACACGCTGCGCTTTGGTCCGCTCCTTCATCATACGACAACCATGACAGCGCGACGCAAAACAACATGGGCTCTACTATATGCCTAAGGTGGATGAACGCATAGCAGAGCTGATGATCTCCCCAGATGAAGTCTTGAAGTATGACGCCCGCTGCCCCAGACCTCAATGCAGGTCCACTGATTAACTACTGTCCTGGGTCTACGACACAGCAGCCCACATGGCCCGTATTGGGAATTCTCTCTCACTGCTCATGCTAGAAAAGAAAAAGATGCTCCAGCCAGTGCACACAGACCTGGATCTCTGCAACCTGAATTTGTGACTCGTCGGCAGGCCTGATTCGCTCAAGCCACCATGTTCAACCACTCCAGACGGACGCTAAGAAAGCTCCCAGTGGTCCCTGGACAGCCCTTCGGCCCCTTGACTGAGCGGGCCATAAAACGTAGAAAACAGCCGAGTCAGGCCAGAAACAAGGCATCACAGAGTTGTGGCAGAGGGAGGCCTGATGTGCGTGTACCTTGCCACTCTCACTACACACACACCTGGCCCTATCACCAGCCTAACGCAGGTGCTTGCCAGACCCAGATGGTGATGCAGCCACAAACACTCGTAGGGGTAGAAGCTATGGCGGGGGTCGGCCAGTTTACCAAACAGCAGCAGCTGACCTACTGGGCATCTCACTCCTCAGACCCATGGGTAGTAATGACCCTTTCAAGGGTACAGGCTGCTGTTCTGACGCTGACCCCCACCATTCTCAGGGGTCAGAATGACCACAGACCTCCTGAAAGCTTGCACCCTCAACCAGAATATTACATCTCTCCTGGAGAAGAGTGCGATCACAAGATTAAAAGCATCATAACAGATTTTACTTAACCTATTTCCTGGTTCCAAGAAAGACAGAGGCTTCCATCCAGTTCTGGATTTAAAACGGTTCAATGTTTTCCTAAAAGTTCTCACCTTCCACATGTTGTGGATGGTTGACCGTAGCCACAGGGGAATGGTTCACGTCCCTGGACTTAAAGGATGCTTACTTTCACATTCCTGTGTTACCGGAACACAGACGTTTCCTGTGATTCACCTTCCAAGCCCAGCCATACCAGTTCTCGGTATTACCCTTGGGCCTCTCCCAGGATCCCTGGCTCCAAGATGCTTGAGTTCAGCCCTGAGGTTCCTCCAGCTAGAGGGGATAAAGATCCTTCCTTACCTCAGTGACTGGCTCATCTGCACCCCCTCTCGCTAGTGTTCGGTCGAGAGCACAGCACTGACACTGACCCACGTCAACGCACTGCATCTTACCTTGAACAACGAAAACAGCAACTTCACATCACGCCAAAGGTCACCTTTATTGTCATGACTCTGAACTCCCACACCATGAGGGCCTGTATAACCCCTCAGGGCGTGGACAGCATTCTTCTTCTCCTGCAACAATTTCAGTTGAACGCATTGGTGAAAATACGTCCGTTCCTACAACTGATGGGCTTGCTCGAGGAAGCCTCCATTTTCCCCAGTCTGAGCTCTAAGTTCCCATTTATCTAAAATGCACCAAAAGTAATATGTCACTGACAATGTGGCATACTGCATACGTTTTTACTAAACAGTACATGCTGAATAGTATATAGCACAATTAGTACCCAGTATGCAGTTCGGACATGGCCTCTGTCTGTCTGTCTGTCTGTCTGTCTGTCTGTCTGTCTGTCTGTCTGTCTGTCTGTCTGTCTGTCTGTCTGTCTGTCTGTCTGTCTGTCTGTCTGTCTGTCTGTCTGTCTGTCTGTCTGTCTGTCTGTCTGTCTGTCTGTCTGTCTGTCTGTCTGTCTGTCTGTCTGTCTGTCTGTGTTGTGCATGTCAGCACTAGCATGAAGAACTCCACATAACAGAGAAAATGTCTATTCTGTCTATTTTCTGCTGGCTTTAACTTCTTTAAAGGCCCAGTGCAGTAAAAAACATGATTGTCCTGTGTTTTATGTATCCACTCACTGGCTAGTTTATTAGGTACACCACACTGTTCACAAAAATGTATCGTGGTCGTGGCTTGCTATATAAAGCAGACAGACAGGTATCAAGACATTCAGTTACTGTTCGATTGAACGTTAGAATGGGAAAAACGGGCCTCCCGAGGGGCGCAGCCATTTAAGGCATTGCATCGCAGTACTAGAGCCATTACTACAGACCCGGGTTGACCCCGGTCACCAGTTGAACGGTGTTTCCTCTGACACATTGTTAGGGAGCACGATTGTTTCGGAGGACACATGACTTCACCTTCGCCTCTCCCAAGCCTGTTGGGGAGTTGCAGCGATGAGACAACATTGTAAATGAAATTGGGAGAAAAAAGGGGGTAAAATACCCAAAATATATATACAGTTGAAGCCAGAAGTTTACATACACCTTAGCCAAATACATTTAATCTCAGTTTTTCACAATTCCTGACTTTTAATCCTAGTAAAAATTCCCTGTCTTAGGTCAGTTAGGATCACCACTTTATTTTAAGAATGTGAAAATGTCAGAAAAATAGTAGAGAGAATTATTTATTTCAGCTTTTATTTCTTTCATCATATTCCCAGTGGTTCAGAAGTTTACATACACTCAATTAGTATTTGCTAGCATTGCCTTTAAATTGTTTAACTTGGGTCAAACGTTTTGGGTAGCCTTCCACAAGCTTCCCACAATAAGTTTGGTGAATTTTGGGCCATTCCTCCTGACAGAGCTGGTGTAATTGAGTCAGGTTTGTAGGCCTCCTTGCCCACACATTTTCAATAGGATTTAGTTCAGGGCTTTGTGATGGCCACTCCAATACCTTGACTTTGTTGTCCTTAAGCCATTTTGCCACAACTTTGGAAGTATGCTTGGGGTCATTGTCCATTTGGAAGACCCATATGCGACCAAGCTTTAACTTCCTGACGGATGTCTTGAGATGTTGCTTCAATATATCTACATAATTTTCCTACCTCATAATGCCATCTATTTTGTGAAGTGCACCAGTCCCTCCTGCAGCAAAGCACCCCCACAACATGATGCTGCCACCCCCGTGCTTCACGGTTGGGATGGTGTTCTTCGGCTTGCAAGACTCCCCCATTTTCCTCCAAACATAACGATGATCATTATGGCCAAACAGTTCTATTTTTGTTTCATCAGACCAGAGGACATTTCTCCAAGAAGTACAATCTTTGTCCCCAAGTGTAGTTGCAAACCGTAGTCTGTCTTTATTATGGCGGTTTTGGAGCTGAGCGGCCTTTCAGGTTATGTCGATATAGGACTCGTTTTACTGTGGATATAGATACTTTTATACCTGTTTCCTCAAGAATCTTCACAAGGTCCTTTGCTGTTGTTCTGGGATTGATCTGCACTTTTCGCATCAAAGTACGTTCATCTCTAGGAGACAGAACGCATCTCTTTCCTGAGCGGTATGACAGTTGCATGGTCCCATGGTGTTTATACTTGCGTACTATTGTTTGTACAGATGAACGCGGTACCTTCAGGCGTTTGGAAATTGCTCCTAAGGATTAACCAGACTTGTGGAGGTCTACAATTTTTGGCTGATTTCTTTTGATTTTCCCATGATGTCAAGCAAAGAGGCACTGAGTTTGAAGGTAAGCCTTGAAAAACATCCACAGGTACACCTCCAATTGACTCAAATGATGTCAATTAGCCTATCAGAAGCTTTTAAAGCCATGACATTATTTTCTGGAATTTTCCAAGATTTTTAAAGGCACAGTCAACTTAGTGTATGTAAACTTCTGACCCACTGGAATTGTGATACAGTGATTTATAAGTGAAATAATCTGTCTGTAAACAATTGTTGGAAAAATTACTTGTGTCATGCACAAAGTAGATGTCCTAACCGATTTGCCAAAACTATAGTTTGTTAACAAGAACTGTGTGGAGTGGTTGAAAAATGAGTTTTAATGACTCCAACCTCAGTGTATGTAAACTTCCAACTTCAACTGTATATAATAGTAATGGGCAAAACAAGTGACCTAAGCCACTGAGTGTGGTATGATCGTCGGTGCCTGGCGAGCCAGATCCAGTATCTCAGAAATGGCTGCCCTTCTGGGCTTTTCATGCATGACCGTGTCTAGGGTTTACCAATAATGGTGCGACTAACAAAAAACATCCAGTCAGATGTAGTTCTGTGGGGGTGAAAACAGCATGTTGATGAGAGAGGTCAAAGGAGAATGGCAAGTATTGTGCAAGCTAACAGGCGGGCCACAAACAGACAAATAGCGGAGCAGTACAACAGTGGTGTGCAGAACTGCATTTTGGAACACACAACTCGTCGATCCTTGTTACGGAACAGCTATTGCAGCAGACGACCACACATCAGGTAAAAACAAGTAGCTGCTCCAGTGGGCACGTGATCAATAATTCTAGACAATTGAGGAGTGAAAAAACATTGCCTGGTCCGACGAATCCCAGTTTCTGTTCTGTCATGCTGATGGCAGTGTCAGGATTTGGAGTAAGCATTATTTGTCCATGGACCCATCCTGCCTGGTACAGGCTGGTGGCGGTGGTGCATCAATCAATCAATCAAATGTATTTATAAAGCCCTTCTTACATCTGCTGATGTCACAAGGTGCTGTACAGAAACCCAGCCTAAAACCCCAAACAGCAAGCAATGTAGGTTTAGAATCAAGGTGGCTAGGAAAAACTCCCTAGAAAGGCCAGAACCTAGGAAGAAACCTAGAGAGGAACCAGGCTATGAGGGGTGGCCAGTCCTCTTCTGGCTGTGCCGGGTGGAGATTGTAACAGAACATGGCCAAGATGTTCAAATGTTCATAGATGACCAGCAGGGTCAAATAATAATAAGCACAGTGGTTGTCGAGGGTGCAACAGGTCAGCACCTCAGGAGTAAATGTCAGTTGTCTTTTCATAGCCGATCATTCAGAGTATCTCTACCGCTCCTGCTGTCTCTAGAGAGTTGAAAACAGCAGGTCTGGGACAGGTAGCATGTCCGGTGAACAGGTCAGGGTACCATAGCCACAGGCAGAACAGTTGAAACTGACAGTTGAAACTGGAGCAGCAGCGCGGCCAGGTGCGCTGGGGACAGTAAGGAGTCATCAGGCCAGGTAGTCCTGAGGCATGGTCCTAGGGCTCAGGTCCTCCGAGAGAAAGAAAGAGAGAGAAAGAAAGAGAGAATTAGAGAGAGCATACTTAAATTCACACAGGACACCGGATAAAACAGGAGAAATACTCCAGATATAACAGACTGACCCTAGCCCCCCGACACATAAACTACTGCAGCATAAATACTGGAGGCTGAGACAGGAGGGGTCAGGAGACACTGTAGCCCTGTCCAACGATACAGGGCAAAACAGGCAGGATATAACCCCACCCAATTTGCCAAAGCACAGCCCCCACACCACTAGAGGGATGTCTTCAACCACCAACTTACCATCCTGAGACAAGGCCGAGTATAGCCCACAAAGATCTGTCCCTTGATACCAATTGAGCAACGAAAGTTTCCGACACCCTGTAGAATCCATTCCCTGAATAATTCAGGCTGTTCTGGATGCAAATGGGGTCCAATCCATACTAGGTTCCTAATAAACTGTTCAGGTCACAATATGGGGTTGGAATAATACTGTGAAATTCTGAAAATGAAAATAATGTCCTTTTAGTGTATGACCTGGTTTGGATGGAGGTTTAATAGACCGATAAGAAAGAGAGTTCCAAACTTCTCTGCCAATAGAAACTATTTTTTTGTTTTCCCCTACCCACTCAGACCACTCCCAGACAGTGCAGGCAAAATTCTTGCTTGAGAAATTGCCCTTTGCTAAGAAGCTATTTTGACAATTGTATTTTAAAACAATCACAGTGAGGTACTTAATTGTTACCCAGAAATGATTTGAATTTGAGATAAAAATGGCTGCATTGGACCTTTAATGCTACATCAATAGATTCAGCATTTAATCCCCTCTCCCTCTCTATCTCTCCCTTCCCTTTCCACCCCTCCTCCCCTCTTTCTCCCTTGGGTTTCAGTGTCTCTCAGTCATGTCCCTGTTTAAGCGTTTTTTGGATGCAGAGTGGGTTATGTGGGCCATGATGTGGGTGCAGGGCTATAAGAGCAGCCAACATTAAAGACACAGTTAGGGAGAGAACCCTGCTCTAGCTCAACATCACTGCTGTGACAAACACACAGTCCTGAGCCAAAGAGAGCCCTGAACGTGTGTTCCTGTGTGTGTGTGTGTGTGGCTCAAAGATATTTAGGTCTTATTCATCCTTCACATATTGCCTGTACGCTAGCACAGCCCAGTGGCCACCCAGTGTCTCTACAGCAGAGTTCCATAATGACTCCACACATGCAGTAGTTGTTGGCCTATAAATAGGCTAGACGGGTGATCCTTCTCACAGCATTTCAGTCTAACTAGCTTAGAAATAATACCATAATTTAGGATGCAACTGAGGAGGGTTTGACCAGCTTCTGCAGCTCGTCCGCTATTGAGGTAAAACATGAAATATGTCATTTCCATACTGGGAGTAGGCTAATGATGAGATACACTTCAGGCAGCTGATTCACAACCAACTGTAGACTAGCTTACTCAGCCAACAACCAGCCCCAAGATACGACCAAAGGGCGCTATTATTCCTGACGTTGTTTGACCTCTGACGTCCCAACTCAGCCTGCCCAGTGGGTTATACACTTGTGTCCCCTGCGACCAGCTCGTACATAAAACATCCTCCATTCAGGGTGCAAATATGTTGGTTTTCTCCTTTACTATACTGAACAAAAATCTAAATGCAACATGTAAAGTGTCGATCCCATGTTTCATGAGCTGAAATAAAAGATTCCAGAAATAATCCACACGCACAAAAAGCTTATTTGTCTAAAATTCGTGCACAAATTTGTTTCAACCACTTTTAGTGAGCATTACACATTTGAAAAGATAATCCATCCACTAGACAGATGTGTCATATGAAGAAGCTGATTAAACAGCATGATCATTACACAGTTGCACCTTGTGCTGGAGACAATAAAAGACCAATGTAAAATGTGCAGTTTTGTCACACAACACAATGCCACAAGTTTATATATTTTTTACCTCTTTTTCTCCCCAATTACAATCTTGTGTCATTGCTGCAACTACCCCAATGGCCTCAGGAGAGGCGAAGGTTGAGTCATGCATCCTCCGAAACATGACCCGCCAAACCACGCTTCTATACATCCACCCACTTAACCCGGAAGACAGCTTCACCAATGTGCTGGAGGAAACACCGTTCAAATGATGACTGAAGTCAGCCTGCAGGAGCCTGGGCCGCCACAAGGAGTCACTAGAGCGCGATGAGCCAAGTAAAGCCCCCCTGGTCAAACCCTCCCTTAACCCAACCCAATTGTGCACGGCCCTATGGGACTCCCAGTCACAGCTGGTTGTGACACAGCCTGGGATCGAACCTGGGTCTGTAGTGACACCTCAAGCACTACGATGCAGTACTTTAGACCACTTCGCCAATTGATGTCTCAAGTTTTCAGGGAGCGTGTAATTGGCATGGTGCCTGCAGGAATGTACACCAGAGCTGTTGCCAGAGAAATTAATGTTAATTTCTCTACCATAACATTGTTTCAGAGAATTTGGGAGTACGTCCAACCGGCCTTATAATCTCAGACTACGTGTAACCAAGAAACCTTGGGACCTCCACATCTGGCTTTTTCACCTGCGGGATCGTCTGAGACCAGGCACCCAGACAACTGATGAAACTGTTGGTTTTCACAACCAAATAATTTCTGCAGAAACGGTCAGAAACCGTGTATGGGAAGCTTGTCTGCACGCTCGTTGTCCTCACCAGGGTCTTGACCTGACTGCAGTTCCGTGTCGTAACCTACTTCAGTGGGCAAATGCTCACCTTCGACGGCCACTGGCATGCTGGAGAAGTGTGCTCTTCACGGATGAATCCCGGGTTTCAACTGTACCAGGCAGATGACATCGTGTGTGCGAGCGGTTTGCTGATGTAAACGTTGTGAACAGAGTGCCCCATGATTGTGGTGGGGTTATGGTATGGACAGGCATAAGCTATGGATAACGAACACGATTGCATTTTATCGATGGCAATTTGAATTCACAGAGATACCGTGAATAGATCTTGAGGCCCATTGTCATTCCATTCATCCGCCGCCATCACCTCATGTTTCAGCATGATAATGCACGGACCCATGTAGCAATTCCTGGAAGCTGAAATGTCCCAGTTTGTCCATGGGCTGCATACTCACCAGACATATCCTCCATTGAGCATGTTTGGGATGCTCCGGATCGACATGTACGACAGCGTGTTCCAGTTCCTGACAATATCCACCAACTTCACACAGCCATTGAAGAGGAGTGGTACAACATTCCACAGGCCACAATCAACAGCCTGATCATTTCTATGCAAAGGAGATGTGTCACGCTGCATAAGGCACGCTGCATGGTGGTCACACCAGATACTGACTGGTGTTCTAAACACATACACTGCATCGCTGTATCTGTTCCATTATAGCAAATGTGAGAGCTCGGGCAGCGCCATTGAGGCTATCTCCATTTTGAAGTAGTATATTTTCTTCTTTTTCTACTTCTATGAGTTCGCAAACAAACTGAGCGGGTGCATACTGCCACCTGGAGTTTCTTCTTTTACTACTTCTATGAGTTGGAAAACAAACTGAGCGGGTGCATACTGCCACCTGGAGTTTCTTATTTTACAACTTCTATGAGTAGGAAAACAAACTGAACAGATGCATAGTGCCACCTGTAGTGTGTTGTTTAATGGGTATAAAGCCAAGGTTGGCTGTTTACAGCCAGCTGTGGTTATGGAATGTTCATGGGTATAATTCATTGGCTGATCCCTCCTGGTGACCTGGATGGAATTATATGATCCTTCCTTAACAACTAGACGGGTGGGTTGTTTAGCAACAAAACCGTTGCGTGCACAACTATGTGGCAAAACAGATGGGGTTGGCTTAGATTGTTGACAACATGTAAACTATATTTTGTCTCCACATATTTATTGAAAACCGAAACACATTTTCACAATGAGCACTTGTTGTCTCTCAAATACATTGTTACAGTTCTTTGTTAGCTAGCTAACAATATTTTTGCCATATTAGCATAGACTTCACATGAGTCAAAACACCACAAAACAAGACATGGTATCAATGATAATGAGTTGAAACGAGCCACCATAGATTCCTCACATGGCAGCTTGTATAATTTTAGTGACGTTGTCAACCAACCCGTCGATAGGAAGTCCCACCCAGTACTTCAAAATGGTGAAAGTCCTCAATGGCGCAGCCCATGCTAAAATATGTTTTTTGGGCATTATAGTTCTCCATCTAGATCTATGGGTAAACAACAGACTGCTGCAACCTGACTGAACTCCATACGCAACCTCAGGAAGTAGAATTAGCCACTAGCATGGTGTTTTATTAAGACATATTTTCTACATTTTAATCTTGTTGCATTGGGACATCACGGGGCAAATGTTGTCAGGAATAATAGCACCCTCTGACAGACCTTGAGGCTGGCCAACAATTTGCTCCCAGCTTCTTCTACAGTAGGCTACACATTCAACGCAAAAGCAAACATCCACAAAAAATCCTTTATTCCTTTATTCCATATAAATTTTTATTAATTTATCAGACGCTATTATCGGTGTTCAGCAAAGTCTCGGTGAAACATAAGATATTACAGTTTTTAATGTACCGTTTGTAGGATAATCTTAATCGCAGATTGTTTAGTTTGTTTTCCAATGATAGCACATTGGCCAATAATACCGAGGGTAGTGGCGGTTTACCTACTCATCTGTGAATTTATACAAGGCACACCGCCCTCCTCACCCTTTTTCTACGTCTTTTCTTCACACTGACAGTGATTTGGGCTTTTTCTTGACAAAGCAGTATATCCTTTGCATCGGACTCATTAAAGAAAAATCTTTGTCCAGTTCGAGGTGAGTTATTGCTATTTTGATATCCAGAAGCTCTTTTCGGTCATAAGAGACGGTAGAAGCAACAGTATGTACAAAATGACTTGCGAAAAAACAAAATAGCACAGTTGGTTAGGAGTCCGTAAAATGGCAGCCCTCCCCTCCGGCGCCATTATTATTGTTGTTTTATTTGACTTACAGTAGTGAGTGCATACATTTTCATACTTTTTTTAAGACATTAGCGCCTACCTTTTTATTTTCTTGTCCCATGTATGTCAGCGTTGGAGTTTTCAATGTGCATTACAGACCTATGTGAGATATGCGTCAGACATCTTCCTTCCATCCTTTGATGGATTCTTTCTGAATCGAATTGAATAGACACCTGTTAGAAGCCTACTGTTATAATGCCTGGTTGTGAACACATCAAATTCTCGCTGAAACATTGAAATTGAAATTAGGCCTAATGATTGCACTCACAACCACCTAATGCAAATTAAATGAACAAACTCATTGTATGTGGGTATGGTAATATACTGTAACACTAAAATATAAACACATTAAAACAGTATTCAATGATTGACTTACAGATACATTAAGATAGGAACACGGTGTACTACAGGTATATCATAGTACTGTAATATTGACATGGAGTATTCAAATTAAAAACAATATATGAACATTAGCCTATAGTATACATGTACATATAATGTAATATTTACAACCTTGTATAGCAGCATAAAAAATTCACATCACACATATACACACAGACACAGAATGCAACTTCACTACATTTACAAATACACCCACATAAACAATTAAAGCTATAAAGTAGGGGTTACTTGTTTGAGGGACCACTCACATTCACAGGTGAAATAGTCAGATCAATGTGTGATAGAGATAGAGGCTAATATTCTCACAATAACACTGAACATACAGTAGCCAACAGCTCCATTTTGATAACAGTTTGCGGTGACAGATTCTGTGAAAATTCATTTCCAGAGTAGATAGTTACTGGATGTCTGCCAGAGGCTGAGGGAGGTGAGGGAATATAACTCACTCTGATAGAATTCACAGATCCCACTCGCACACACACGCACATACAAACACACACAGACACGTAATCAGTCATACTGATTGTGTGTGTCAAACAGAATACATCACTGCAGGAAGAGAGAAGGGGAGAATAGATGACAAGGAGAGTTAAAATTGATAGAAAGGAGAGGGAGAGGGTCCGAGGAAACTGGAAAGGCTTGGAGCTGCATACCCTTTTACCTTTACAATACATACACAGAAATAAAACATATATACACATGTATTTACCTTCAATGGCTTCATATTGATCTTTCCATGTTCCTAAAAAGGCCAACGTCCCCATCCTCTCACAGGTCTATAAGACCCATATCACATTCCGCCTGTCAGATTTACACTCAGAAAACTATTTACACTGAGACACTTATAGGCATAGTATAGTATAATGCCCTCAGATGTACAGAGCTGGGTTGTTCCACAAAAAGAGAGCCTTTTTCTTCCCTTTGATATTAAAGTAGAAATGGTGCACCAGTATTGCATTTTAAAAGTCTGTTACATTAAATGAAGTGCCCTTTAATATAGACCACATGGAGAATTCAATATGTCAATATATTCAATATATCAGATTTTTATATAAATAAAGACTTGATAAAGTCAGCATTTTTACATGTTTTTTCATGAACCCTCTGTGACTTCTAGGACGATTTTTAACCCACTTAACCACAACATTTCTCCATGTTTTCCCCATCATTGTAAATCCCTAGTTATGTTTTTGCTTTGTAAAGTCATTTCTGAAGATTATTATTTATTTCATGTAATTTGTGATTCATTTACCTCTGTCCCTCATTTTAAGGTCAAACCTGTTACGTGAACTGAACTCTAATTTTAATATGGTGAAACTATTCCTACATAAATATTTTAATCAAAAGAAACATTGAACATCTAATAGTCAAATCATAATGTAAAAGCAGGTGAGCTGGTTATACTCTTTTTGGAAATGTTCTGGTGTTTTGTGGTGGAAAACTGAGCCGGTCAAGCATAACACATCAACCCTGTTACCCATAGATAGACAGGCTCGAAATGTTTTAACAATTTAGAACATTTTGTGAAGCTGGCATTCAATTGCCACTCCCTGTTGCACACAACAAGCTTCCATCCCCCTTTCACAAGGGTTTTATGACTGATTTAAGATGAAATCATCAACCCTTTTTTTATTTAACCTCTTGAGATGGGGAAATGTTTTATTTTTTAAGTTGAACATGTGCTCTTTGTGGCAGAATGTTAAAATTTTGTCAAATTAAATGTTTTACACTTCTCAAAAGGTGGAACGACCCAGCTGTATTTTAGATCCCTTGACAGTGCCCTACAGAAGCACACTACAGAAGTGGAGAGCTACTGCTACTTTTGGTTTTCAGTATATTCAAGTAACGTCCGGAATCAAGTGTATTCCCACTTTTACCGTCTTATCTACAGCGTCTTTCTGACTCCAAACCTTACCAGCTTCAGGACATGGTCGTTGGCCAACCACATATCCACACATCTGTTGCCCTTAGTAGCATGTTTGTAACAATACCTATTTATATTATCTAAAGATCAATCCAGCAGTCTTATCAACACAATTATGTTCCACTCCGCAGACATATAGAAGCCCATGATGAGTATTTTAGCAGTCCAGCATCAAGTCTGGAGTTGCATCTGATATTTACAATACGGCTGGATTTTCCCCCCTTTCAAATGCACAAGGACTCAGCTGTTCCTTACTGGACTTACACAACAATGTGTCTATATCAAGGTGGTTCTAGTTGGTCAGATCAGGGTAAGGGTCAGGATAGTATCTGAAGATCTTATGGATCCACCGGTTGTAGGACGTCTCAAGGTTGGGTCTAGTCTGTAGTTGATGATGGGATAAAGGTTTGTCTCTAGTTGATCTGAGGTTCAGGGTAGTGTCTGAACACCTTGTGGATCCACTGTGTGTAGAAGGGGATGTTGATGAAGATGCCAGGGCGGTTGGCACGGGCACAGCCTCTGCCATGGACACTGACCCCCACTATGACCCTGCTCTCTCCTTCCTGGCACACCAAGGGGCCGCCATAGTCCCTCTGACGGAGCGAGACATAAAACATACGTTAGTCAGTACTCTCCTGGTGAGAGCAAACTCTGTTCAAGTGTTTCAGTGCAGAACATTTCATTAGCAGTTCACCAGCCTACTTACCTCACAGACCCCCTCATCCCTCCTCCCCCCAGCGCAGATCTTGGTGTCTGTGATGTGGAGGTTCCCTCTGTGTTGTTCTCTACACCTCTCATTACTGACCATGGGCAGATGGACCACCTTCAGTACACCCTCATGACCCGTCCCTGAGAGAGCGAAGGGGGGAGATTTTGATCAGTAGAGCTAATGAATAACCAGTTCCTTATCTAGATGATAAAATCTGATGGGTATGATGGTATGTGTGTGTACCTTTGGTTTCGCCCCATCCATACATGCTACACATCGTACCCTCAGCAATAGAGCACCCAGCCACTGGCAGCTGAATGGTGTGAACACTGTCTGCAGGGAGGGCAGGCCTTACAGAGACAAAGACATAATCATATCAACAAAAAGTTACTTCAGGAGTAGAACACTATGTAAACCGACCAGCTGTGTTTGTATATTTCTGTTTATGCACTCACTTGGCCAGCCGTATGAGGGCCAGGTTGGAGCCCTCGGGACCACAGACCACATGGGAGATGGAGACTTCCTGTCTGAAGGAGTCGTTAGGAGCCGAGCCACGGAGGTCTGACACACCCAACCACACACGGTACTCACTCAGGTCTGGAACACTGGGTGGAGACAGGTAGATGTAAGTATAGTAAAGAAATAGGTACAGCGGAAGAAAGGAAAAGAGCTAAAAATAAATATTGAGAGGGAGAGAGAGAGAGAGGTCCAGTTACCATGAGGAGAAACACTGTCTGTCAGTGAGAACCCACTCCTCCCGTATAAGAGAACCTCCACACCAGTGACTGGACCTGGTGAAGGAACACAACACACATGATATCACACACTGGGGATGGATCTTCGCTAACTCCAACACTGGGACAGATGGTCTATACATCTGACACAAGAGCAGTTTACCCTCTATATAATACAGAGATGCAAAGCCAATTGTGTGTCTATGTGTGTTTGTGTGTGTGTACCCTTTCTGTATGCTGACCATCCAGCTTCCGTCTGTAATGGCAATTGGAGCTCCTCCTACTATCCTGGTCCTCTTATGAATGAAACACAACACCTTGGACACCTCCACTGACAAGTTGAGAAAGAGGAAACTATGTTGAAAAAACATGGTTTACCCGAAGAGGTTCAAGATGAAAACATGAAAACCAGAAGGCGTGAGTTGAAGGACTGACCTCTCTGTGGAATGGTGTTCTCTGATGGTTCACCTGTATGACAGAGGATGAAACACGAGGTCTTAGTGACAACACAGTGATGATGCCACTACAGCAGTTGTGTGTGTGTGTGTGTGTGTGTGTGTGTGTGTGTGTGTGTGTGTGTGTGTGTGTGTGTGTGTGTGTGTGTGTGTGTGAGACTCACATAGTTTGATGCTGCAGTAGTCCCAGGGTATAGCAGTGCTGTTAGTGTAACACCAGGGGCCGTATGTATCTCTGTCTGGGTTCCTACAGAAACTCCCCTCCTGTCTGACAGTCAGCACCGCCGCATCTCTGTCACCACTAAACACACGCAAAGAAGAAGCGTAGAGTTTATATAACAGTGTAAGAGATACAGTCAGCCTAGCATATTGAGCCTACCACAGGTGTGTATGGTTTCTCACTGTCGTTTTCTCTCCCTCTCTCCCTTACATACACCCACACACCTCCACTGACAGAGAAATGATCGTAATGTTTGGAACGTGACCAACAGAATTCTTTCCCAGACATTCCTGGATGATAAGAAGAGGGGAATTCAGAGGAGGACCCATCACTGACGCACAGCGAGTGTGTGTGTGAGTGTGAGTGTGAGTTTGAGTGTGAGAGAGGGATGATCCCTCTGAGTCTCTTTAACATAAACAATAAACCGCTGATCCCTGACTAGGGTTGAATACCGGGAAATGGGTTACCGAGATTTCCTGCCCTAACCCACTTCCTTTTCACGGGATAAATAACTGCGAGAAACTGGTATATCATAATAATTATTTCTATGAACAGCATGATGTGAAATGGAACTGTTCAATTATATGCAATGTCTAAATCTGTCTTCTCTATGGCCTTCTATCTGCATGCTCAATTCTCGAGTGGCACAGCAGTCTAAGGCACTGCATTGCAGTGCTAGAGGCGTCACTACAGACCAAAGTTCGATCCAAGGCTGTATCACAACCGGCCGTGATCGGGAGTCCCATAGGGTGGTGCACAATTGGCCCAGCTTTGGCTGGGGAGGCTTTACAAGTAGGCCGTCAGTGTAAATTAAAATGTGTTCTCATTAACTGACTTGCCTAGTTAAATAAAGGTTAAATACATTTAAAAATCAACGCGCAGGGTGGGGACAGACAGCTCGTCTCAGTATGAGCGCAGTTTACAATGCATGTATCAGCTCATCATGGTAACTTTTTTTCTGTGACAGGTAGGCCTACATTTGCTGCAGCATCAGCCACATCACTCTTGATACAAGTTAGTATTCGACGTCCGTCCATGCCTGAGGACGTCGGGAGATGATGTGGAAACCGGCCACTAGATGCAACAGTGAGTGCTGTTACCTTCAAGTAGGTTTCAGTTGTAGACGGGGATAGGTTTCGGTTGTGGACAGGGATGGTGGATCTACCTCTGATTCCAAAAGTTGGAAGTTCGAATCCAGCGATAGAAAGCCTTTCCCAAACCTTAACCCTTACATTAACCATTCAGAGTTAATGCCTAACCTTAACATTTCAGAGTTAATGAATAAACTTAACCCAAACCTTAAAAATGTTGAGTTAATGCCTGTACTTAACCTTAAACACTTTGAAATTTGATGTTTGCAACAACCTCGAAATTTGACATTTGAGAAACATGGATGAACGTCTAATTCTGAAGTGTGACTTTGAGAGCTGGTTGGCAGCATAGATTATGCTACTGTAATAAGGACCGAATGCGCATCTAATTTACACATCTCCATCTGGCTTTCGGGGGTCACCTTACCTTTCTAATTGTAAAGACTTTTTCTTTTGTTAAAACAGTCTATCACTCGAACATCATTGCTTTAAATCAGTGCATAAGCAAGCACACTATCGCAATCTTTCTCGCAATCTTTCTCACCATCAATTGCTTTAAAATTGCCTACAAAACAGATAATACTGTTCAAGATTCATATATATGCACTGATATACACTGCTCAAAAAAATAAAGGGAACACTTTAACAACACAATGTAACTCCAAGTCAATCACACTTCTGTGAAATCAAACTGTCCACTTAGGAAGTAACATTGATTGACAATACATTTCACATGCTGTTGTGCAAATAGAATAGACAACAGGTGGAAATTATAGGCAATTAGCAAGACACCCCCAATAAAGGAGTGGTTCGGCAGGTGGTGACCACAGACTACTTCTCAGTTCTTATGCTTCCTGACTGATGTTTTGGTCACTTTTGAATGCTGGCGGTGCTTTCACTCTAGTGGTAGCATGAGACGGAGTCTACAACCCACACAAGTGGCTCAGGTAGTGCAGCTCATCCAGGATGACACATCAATGCGAGCTGTGGCAAGAAGGTTTGCTGTGTCTGTCAGCGTAGTGTCCAGAGCATGGAGGCGCTACCAGGAGACAGGCCAGTACATCAGGAGACATGGAGGAGGCCGTAGGAGGGCAACAACCCAGCAGTAGGACCGCTACCTCCGCCTTTGTGCAAGGAGGAGCAGGAGGAGCACTGCCAGAGCCCTGCAAAATGACCTCCAGCAGGTCACAAATGTGCATGTGTCTGCTCAAACGGTCAGAAACAGACTCCAAGAGGGTGGTATGAGGGCCCGACGTCCACAGGTGGGGGTTGTGCTTACAGCCCAACACCGTGCAGGACGTTTGGCATTTGCCAGAGAACACCAAGATTGGCAAATTCGCCACTGGCGCCCTGTGCTCTTCACAGATGAAGCAGGTTCACACTGAGCACATGTGACAGACGTGACAGAGTCTGGAGACGCCGTGG
Source organism: Salmo salar (assembly GCF_965601325.2). Classification (NCBI taxonomy): domain Eukaryota; kingdom Metazoa; phylum Chordata; class Actinopteri; order Salmoniformes; family Salmonidae; genus Salmo; species Salmo salar. The sequence goes on from NC_138306.1 coordinate 26,441,338, forward strand.
AGAACGTTCTGCTGCCTGCAACATCCTCCAGCATGACCGGTTTGGCGGTGGGTCAGTCATGGTGTGGGGTGGCATTTCTTTGGGGGGCCGCACAGCCCTCCATGTGCTCGCCAGAGGTAGCCTGACTGCCATTAGGTACCGAGATGAGAACCTCAGACCCCTTGTGAGACCATATGCTGGTGCGGTTGGCCCTGGGTTCCTCCTAATGCAAGACAATGCTAGACCTCATGTGGCTGGAATGTGTCAGCAGTTCCTGCAAGAGGAAGGCATTGATGTTATGGACTGGCCCGCCCGTTCCCCAGACCTGAATCCAATTGAGCACATCTGGGACATCATGTCTCGCTCCATCCACCAACGCCATGTTGCACCACAGACTGTCCAGGAGTTGGCAGATGCTTTAGTCCAGGTCTGGGAGGAGATCCCTCAGGAGACCATCCGCCACCACATCAGGAGCATGCCCAGGCGTTGTAGGGAGGTCATACAGGCACGTGGAGGCCACACACACTACTGAGCCTCATTTTGACTTGTTTTAAGGACATTACAAAGTTGGATCAGCCTGTAGTGTGGTTTTCCACTTTAATTTTGAGTGTGACTCTAAATCCAGACCTCCATGGGTTGATAAATTGGATTTCCATTGATTATTTTTGTGTGATTTTGTTGTCAGCACATTCAACTATGTAAAGAAAAAAGTATTTAATAAGATTATTTCATTCATTCAGATCTAGGATGTGCTATTTTAGTGTTCCCTTTATTTTTTTGAGCAGTATATATATATATATATATATATATATATATATATACAGTTGAAGTCGGAAGTTTACATATACCTTAGCCAAATACATTTAAACTCAGTTTTTCACAATTCCTGACATTAAATCCAAGTAACAACTCATTGTTTTAGGTCAGTTAGGATCACCACTTTATTTTAAGAATGTGAAATGTCAGTATAATAGTAGAGAGAATGATTTATTTCACCTTTTATTTCTTTCATCACATTCCCAGCGGGTCAGAAGTTCACATACACAAAATTAGTATTTGCTAGCATTGCCTTTAAATTGTTTAACTTGGGTCAAACATTTCGGATAGCCTTCCACAAGCTTCCCACAATAAGTTGGGTGAATTTTGGCCCATTCCTCCTGACAGAGCTGGTATAACTGAGTCAGGTTAGTAGGCCTCCTTGTTCGCACACGCTTTTTCAGTTCTGCCCACAAATGTTCTATAGGATGAGGTCAGGGCTTTATGATGGCCACTCCAATACCTTGACTTTGTTGTCCATAAGCCATTTTGCCACAACTTTGGAAGTATGCTTGGGGTCATTGTCCATTTGGAAGACCCATTTGAGACCAAGCTTTAACTTCCTGACTGATGTCTTGAGATGTTGCTTCACTATATCCACTTAATTTCATGATGCCAACTATTTTGTGAAGTGCACCAGTCCCTCCTACAGCAACGCACCCAGACAACATGATGCTGCCACCACCGTTCTTCACGGTTGGGATGGTGGTCTTCGGCTTGCAAGGCTCCCCCTTTTTCCTCCAAACATACAGATCGTCATTATGACCAAACCGTTCTATATTTGTTTCATCAGACCAGAGGACATTTCTCCAAGACGTACGATCTTTGTCCCCATGTGCAGTTGCAAACCGTAGTCTGGCTTTTTTTGGGCTGTTTTGGAGCAGTGGCTTCTTCCTTGCTATGTCGAAATAGGACTTGTTTTACTGTGGATATAGATACTTTTGTACCTGTTTCCTTCAGCATCTTTACAAGGTCCTTTGCTGTTGTTCCGGGATTGATTTGCACTTTTCGCACCAAAGTACGTTCATCTCAAGGAGACAGAACGCGTCTCCTTCCTGAGCGGAATGACGGCTGCGTGGTCCCATGGTGTATATACTTGCGTACTATTGTTTGTACAGATGAATGTGGTACCTTCAGGCATTTGGAAATTGCTCCCAAGGATGAACCAGACTTGTGAAGGTCTACAATTTTTTTTCGGAGGTCTTGGCTGATTTCTTTTGATTTTCCCATGATGTCAAGCAAAGAGGCACTGAGTTTGAAGGTAGGTCTTGAAATACATAATCAGGTACACCTCCAATTGACTCAGATGATGTCAATTAGCCTATCAGAAGCTTCTAAAGCCATGACATTCTTTTCTGGAATTTTCCAAGCTGTTTAAAGGCACAGTCAACTTAGTGTGTGTAAACCTCTGACCCAGTGGAATTGTGATACAGTGAATTATAAGTGAAATAATCTGTCTGTAAACAATTGTGTGAAAAATTACTTGTGTCATGCACAAAGTAGATGTCCTAACCGCCTTGCCAAAACTATAGTTTGTTAACAAGAAATTTGTGGAGTGGTTGAAAAACTAGTTTTAATGACTCCAACCTAAGTGTATGTAAACTTCCAACTTCAACTGTATATAGATCCACACACACTACATGACCAAAAGTGTGTAGACACCTGCTTTTCAAACTTCTCATTCCAAAATCATAGGCAATAATATTGAGTTGGTCCCCTTTGCTGCTATAACAGCCTCCACTCTTCTGAGAAGGATTTCCAATAGATGTTGGACCATTGTTGCGGGGACAGGCTTCATTTCAGCCAGAAGAGCATTAGTGAGGTCGGGCACTGATGTTGGGTGATTAAGCTGGCTTGCAGTTGGTGTTACAATTCTTCACAAATATGTTCGATTGGTTTGAGGTCAGGGCTCTGTGCAGGCCAGTAAAGTTCTTCCACACCGATCTTGACAAACAATTTCTGTATGGACCTCTCTTTTTGCACGGGGCATTGTCATGCTGGAATAGGAAAGGGCCTTCCCCAAACTGTTGCCACAAAGTTGGAAGCACAGAATCGTCTAGAATGTCATTGTATGCTATAACGCTAAGAACTAAGGGGCTTTGCCCGAACCATGAAAAACAACCCTCAAACCATTATTCCTTCTCCACCAAACTTTACAGTTGGCACTATGCATTGGGGTGGGTAGCATTCTCCTGGCATCAGCCAAACCAAAATTAGTCTGTAGGGCTGCCAGATGGTGAAGTGTGATTCATCACTCCAGAGAATGCATTTCCACTGCTCCAGAGTCCAAAGGCAACGAGCTTTACACCACGCCAGCTTACTCTTGGCATTGCGCATGGTGATCATAAGTTTGTGTGCAGCTGCTCTGCCATGGAACCCCATTCGATGAAGCTCCAGACGAACATTTATTGTGCTGACATTACTTCCAGAGGCAGTTTGGAACTCGGTAGTGAGTGTTGCAACTGAGGAGAGACGATTGTTACGCACTACACCCCTCCTTACTCAGAGGTCCCGTTCTGTGAGCTTGTGTGGCCTACCATTTTGCGGATGAGCCGTTGTTGCTCCTAGATGGTTCCTCTTCACAATAACAGCACTTACAGTTGACCAGGGCAGCTCTAGCAGGGCAGACATATCACAAACCGACTTGTTGAACACATATCCTGCACCAGCATCGCATGTTCTCTCCGAGCTTCATTGAAAGAGGTTCGTAATTCAAGTCCTATAATACAGTATAATACAATACAATACAATACAATACAGAAATACAATCCACACTCAAAAATATTAGCCTACTGGAGCTTAAAACATTTATAAACCAAAGAGAGCATAGCTACATTTATGGCCTTTTATGTTTTTCTGTCATGCTTATTGTGCGGTAGCATAAACAGTATATTATACAGTGCATTCGGAAAGTATTCAGAACCCTTGACCTTTTCCACATTTTGTCATGTTATAGTCTTATTCTAAAATGCATTAAATCAAATCCAATCCTCATCAATCTAGAGACAATGCCCCATAATGACAAAACATAAACAGGGTTTTAGAAATGTTTGCAAATGTAAAAAAACTTAAAAAAAAACTGAAATACCTTATTTCCATAAGTATTCAGACCCTTTGCTATGAGACTCAAAATTGAGCTCAGGTGCATCCTGTTTCCATTGATCATCCTTGAGATGTTTTTACAACTTGATTGGTGTTCACCTGTGGTAAATTCAATTGATTGGGCATGTTTTGGAAAGGCACACACTTGTCTATATAAGATCCAACAGTAGACAGTGCATGTCAGAGCAAAAACCAAGCTATGAGGTCAAAGAAATTGTCACTCTGACAGAGCTCTACAGTTCCTCTTTGGAGATGGGAGAACCTTCCAGAAGGACAACAATCTCTGCAGCACTCCACCAATCAGGCGTTTATGGTAGAATGGCCAGACGGAATCCACTCCTCAGTAAAATGCACATGACAGCCCGCTTGGAGTTTGCCAAGTTGGTACCTTAAGGACTCTCAGACCATGAAAAAAAAGATTATCTGGTCTGATGAAACCAAGATTGAACTCTTTGGCCTGAATGCCAAGCGTCATGTCTGGAGGAAACCTGTCACCATCCCTGCGGTGAAGCTTGGTGGTAGCAGCATCATGCTGTGGGGATGTTTTTCAGTTGCAGAGAATAGGAAACTACTCAGGATCGAGGGAAAGATGAAAGGAGCAAAGTACAGAGAGATCCTTGATGAAAACCTGCTTCAGAGCACTCAGGACCGCAGACTGGGGCGAGGGTTCACCTTCCAACAGGACATTGACCGTAAGCACACAGCCAAGACAACGCAGGAGTGGCTTCGGGACAAGTCTCTAAATGTCCTTTAGTGGCCCAGCCAGAGCCTGGACTTAAACCTGATCGAACATCTCTGGAAAGACCTGAAAATAGCTGTGTAGCAATGCTCCCCATCCAACCTAATAGAGCTTGAGAGGATCTCGAGACTGTAATTTCTGCCATAGGTGCTTCAACAAAGTACTTTGTAAAGTGGCTGAATACTGATGTAAATATGTAAATTCCCTTTATTATTTTTAATTCATTTGCAAAGATTTCTTAAAACTTGTTTTTGCTTTGTCATTATGGGCTATTGTGTGTAGATTGATGAGGAGAAAAAACTATTTCATCCATTTTAGAATAACGCTGTAACGTAACAAATTGTGGAAAAGGTCAAGGTGTCTGAATACTTTCCGAATGCACTGTATATGCTGTCTTGGATAACTGCACAATCTTTTACACTTTTTTGGGAATGGGCTCATAAAATGTTTATAATGTATGGCTAATCAGGCTCAGGTGGCATCATGCTTGAATTTTAATGCCGATTCAAGCTCTAATCAAATCGAGACACATTTATATGCTTTATTTGTTTTAGAATGACACTTCCGGTTTTGACTGGAAATACCAGGTCACCCAGGGGAAAAGTGATTCATTTTCGGGATGAAACATTTGTAAATTACCCGGAAAATATTAAACTCTATCCCTGACCTCTGACGTCTAACCCCTGGGTGGGAGCCAAGCAGAGGAGCTGTCTGGCTTTGAAGTGTGAAGTGTTCCCAAAAAAGGAAGAGGCTCAGGTTCAGAGGTGAGGCTTGAAGCATGTCCCCCAGATGCTTTCACACACACACACACACACACACACCACACACACACACACACACACACACACACACACACACACACACACACACACACACACACACACACACACACACACACACACACAGCATATGTTTTCCCTAACCCCTAACCCTAAACCTAACCCCTACCCCTAATTCTAACCCTAACTGTGACCCTAACCCTAAACCTAACACCTACTGTAAGCTTAAGATAGCCTTTGTCTTTATGGGGACATGGGGAATGTCCCAACGAGGGGGTCAACTACAGGTTAAAGATGCACTCTCAAACTTTTGTATGATTTCAGACAGTAGTTTTGAAAGTGGTGCTCACATTTTTTGTTCACTACGTCATCAAATTGTGTACTACGTCATCCATTTTGTTTCATATGTCAGGTCACGCAAAACAAAAAGTGTTTTTGGGACACTTCATCCGTTTACATGCGGAATTCATGTGGTTTTCCGTATAGGTAGGGCACTCCCTCTGGCATCCACCCACACACACACACAAAGATGTGTAGCGTGTGGTTTTGTTACCTGTTGCTGTGGTCACTCCAGAGGGAACAGGGAAGACCTGACCTGGTCCTGGAAACCTCGCCTCTGTAGTTCTCTCCACTACCCGTGTAGCAGTCTGCAACACATACATGAGACCTAGCTAATGAAATATGAAAATATATTTATGTTAATGTAATAGAATACTACAAACCAGCCCCAGGGGAATATATTGGGAAAACTATACTGAGCTATGTTGTCCTGACTGGTAGACCACAACATGACTGTTCTGGACCTGTTAGTTGTTTAGCACCCCCTAGTGGCAGTTTAAGTGCAGCAGTGTAGAATTCACCTGTTTGTGTCATGTGACAGGAAGCCGTTTCAAATGTTTATCGCAATGGGTAAGTGTGACAGAGTAGTTACAATCATTCAACATCATTCTTTATAAGCTTCATATGACGCAATGTCTGTAAGTACATGCGTTTATTAACACAATATAAATGTTTATCACATATAATGTTCATGTTTCTGTAAAATATGAATAATTGAGTTAGCTGTTAGCTACTTTGCATTAGCTTCACTGCTATTTCTCCCTAGGGACACCTAGCTGAGCAATATCAAGCATACAGTTGCATTCTACTAACTTTATTTTATATGTGGCTCTAGATTGAGTACTCTTATTCCTTATTTCATACATTTAGTACAGTTATTGTGGATGACATTCTGTGCTCTATACTACTGTAACTGAAAACATGTACTTTTGTGTTTGTTGCAGTTTCACACTGTGATTCAAGTAAACTTCCAAACCGCCACCCTGCTTCTCACTGAGTTATTTGAATGAATGTTTAGCTAACTGGATAGCTGGCTAAGGGCTACTGTACATTTAGCGAGTCCAGTATAGTGAAAAGACAGGCACGGCTACCCGTAAGAGAGAAACCTCCACGTTTAGCAGCAAGGACTAAAGATGTAACTTCTTAAGGTATAAGGGGGCAGTATTTTCACGGCCGGATGAAAAACGTACCCAAATTAAACGGCCTACTACTCGGGCCCAGGAACTAGAATATGCATATTATTAGTATATTTGGATAGAAAACACTCTGAAGTTTCTAAATCTGTTTGAATGATGTCTGTGAGTATAACAGAACTCATATGGCAGGCAAAAACCTGAGAAAAATCTAACCAGGAAGTGAGAATTCTGGTGCTTGTAGTCCTTTCAAGTCATTGCCAATCGAACACACAGTGATTTAGGGTTCATTTTGCACTTCCTAAGGCTTCCACTAGATGTCAACAGTCTTTAGAAAGTTGTTTGAGGCGTCTATGATGAACAGAGAGCGAACAAGAAGGTGGGGAATTTGGTGACCCAGGGAAGGACATCAGTTCATTGGCGCGCACTCACGTGAAGGTAGCTCTGTTCCAAAACGTTTTTCAAGACAATGGAATCGTCCGGTTGGAATATTATTTAAGTTTCACGTTATAAAGGCCCTAAAGATTGATGCTTTTAGAACTTTTTTTACTTTTCGTCGTGACATTTTCCGTGCGCTTCCTACACTTGGAGTAGCTAACTGAACGCGCTAACAACAAGGAGCTATTTGGACATAAATGATGGACTTTATCGAACAAAGCAACATTTATTGTGGACCTGGGATTCCTGGAAGTGCCTTCTGATGAAGATCATCAAAGGTAAGTGAATATTTCTAATGCTATTTAATATTTTAAATGACTCCAAAATGGCGGGTATCTGTATTGCCTGGTGTTTTTTTCTGAGCGCAGTACTCAGATTATTGCAAAGTGTGCTTTCCTCTTGAAGCTTTTTTGAAATCTGTCACAGCGTTAGCATAAAGGAGATGTTCATCTATAATTCTTTGAATGACAGTTTAATATTTTATCAATGTTTATGATGAGTATTTTTGTAAATTGTTGTGCTAATTCACTGGCAGTATTGGAGGCAAAATATTTTCTGAACGTCACGCGCCAATGTAAACTGGGGTTTATGGATATAAATATGAACTTGATCGAACAAAAAATATATGTATTCTGTAACATGATGTCCTAGGAGTGTCATCTGATGAAGATTGTCAAAGGTTAGTGCTTCATTTAGCTGTGTTTTGGGTATTTGTGATGCATCTAGTTGCTTGGAAAATGGCTGTGTGGTTATTTGTGTCTATGTACTCTCCTAACATAATCTAATGTTTTGCTTTCGCTGTAAAGCCTTTTTGAAATCGGACAACGTGGTTCGATTCAGGAGAAGTGTATCTATAAAATGGTGTAAAATAGTCCTATGTTTGAAAACTTAGAATTATGACATTTTGTGGTTTTGAATTTGGCGCTCTGATTTTTTACTGGCTGTTGAATAGTGTGAACCGTGGGTGGGACGATAGCGTCCCACCTCTCCGAGAGAGGTTAATGGGCTGTCATCTCGGCGCAGAGCAAGCCATCATGACATCGCCAGCTTAAGTCTTCACCTACATACCACGCTTACCTCACATCATGGAGGAAAGTAGTAAGGAAAATTCTACACAGAAAGATGAAAACATTAAAGAGAAACATGGAGCATTCGATGCACAGTATATAAGTTCGCGCTCTTACAAATCATCAGTCAGTTCGAGGTCGTCAGCCAGTTCAAGGGCTAGTATAATCATTTGGCTTTGTCTTTGGAAAGGCCAAGCTGGCTCCCCAGCCAGAACTCACTATCCCTAGACTGGAACTATGCGCAGCCGTGGTGGCAGTCCAGATTGCAGAGTTGATAGTTGAGGAGATGGATCTGAAGTTTGACAGCATCACATACTATTCGGATAGCAAAGTGGTACTTGTGTACATCCACAACCAAACAAGGCGGTTCTACATCTACGTGAGCAACAGAGTTCAGTGCATCTGGCAATCCACGTCCCCAGACCAATGGAGGTACGTGCCCGCAGATCTCAACCTAGCTGACCATGAGTTTAGATCCGTAACAGTAGCCCTCCTCAGCAACACGACATGGCTGTCTGGACCAGCTTTTCTTCAGAATCCTGCCCTGCACTCTTCCAAATCTCTAGAGTTGTTTGGCCTTTGTGACGACCCTCCCACTCTGTCTGCCATATTCTCTCTCTTTGCTCTTGTTTCCTTATTAGGATGCCGGTGGGCGGAGCTGGGAGGGTCGTCAGCGACATGGGAAACACCTGGGCCCGGGTGTGTCCCAGGATAAATAGACCTCTTCCACATTCATTGGGAGACTCTCTCCATGCAGACACACTATTGTGTATTTGTATATTGGGTTACTTCAGTTAACCTGTTGGGGCTAGGGGGCAGTATTTTCACGGCTGGATAAAATAAACGTACCCGATTTAATCTGGTTACTAATCCTACCCAGTAACTAGAATATGCATATACTTATTCTATATGCATAGAAAACACCCTAAAGTTTCTAAAACTGTTTGAATGGTGTCTGTGAGTATAACAGAACTCATTTGGCAGGCAAAACCCTGAGACATTTTCTGACAGGAAGTGGATACCTGATGTGTTGAATTACCTTTAAGCCTATGCCATTGAAACACACAGTGGTTGATTAATGTTTTGGCACTTCCTATTGCTTCCACTAGATGTCACCAGCCTTTACAAAGTGTTTTGAGTCTTCTGGAGGGAGATCTGACCGAACAAGAGCCATGGAACGATGATGGCCCATTAGACACCTGGCGCGCGAGTTCATGTTGGGTACCCTCGTTCCAATACGTTATAAAAGAGAATGCATTCGTCCACCTTGAATATTATTCATGTTCTGGTTAAAAAAGGCACTAATGATTTATGCTATACAACGTTTGACATGTTTGAACGAACGTAAATATATGTTTTCCCCTCGTTCATGACGAGAAGTCCGGCTGGCTTAGATCATGTCTTAGCTCCCTGCCTGTGCCATTAAACCCCTACAACTCATCCAGAACGCTGCAGCCCGTCTGGTGTTCAACCTTCCCAAGTTCTCTCACGTCACCCCGCTCCTCCGCTCTCTCCACTGGCTTCCAGTTGAAGCTCGCATCCGCTACAAGACCATGGTGATTGCCTACGGAGCTGTGAAGGGAACGGCACCTCCATACCTTCAGACTCTGATCAGGCCCTACACCCAAACAAGGGCACTGCGTTCATCCACCACTGGCCTGCTGGCCCCCCTACCTCTGAGGAAGCACAGTTCCCGCTCAGCCCAGTCAAAACTGTTCGCTGCTCTGGCACCCCAATGGTGGAACAAGCTCCCTCACGACGCCAGGACAGCGGAGTCAATCACCCACCTTCCGGAGACACCTGAAACCCCACCTCTTTAAGGAATACCTAGGATAGGATAAAGTAATCCTTCTAACCCCCCCCCCCCTTAAAAGATTTAGATGCACTATTGTAAAGTGGTTGTTCCACTGGATATCATAAGGTGAATGCACCATTTTGTAAGTCGCTCTGGATAAGAGCGTCTGCTAAATGACTTAAATGTAATGTAAATGTAAATCATGTGCTAACAACACGGAGCTTTTTGGACATAAATGATGAGCTTTTTTGAACAAAACTACATTCGTTATGGACCTGGGATTCCTGGAAGTGACATCTGATGAAGAGAATCAAAGGTAATGGATTATTTACATAGTATTTTCGATTTTAGATCTCTCCAACATGGCCGTTTGTCTGTATAGCAAAGCGTATTTTTCTGGGCGCAGTGCTCAGATTATTGCAAAGTGTGATTTCCCAGTAAGGTTATTTTTAAATCTGGCAAGTTGATTGCGTTCAAGAGATGTAAATCTATAATTCTTTAAATGACAATATAATATTTTACCAATGTTTTCTAATTTTAATTATTTAATTTGTGGTGCTGACTTGACTGCCGGTTATTGGAGGGAAACGATATCCTGAACATCAACGCCATAGTAAACCGCTGTTTTTGGATATAAATATGAACTTGATAGAACTAAAAATGCATGTATTGTCTAACATAATGTCCTAGGAGTGTCATCTGATGGAGATTGTTAAAGGTTAGTGCATCATTTTAGCTGGTTTTATGGTTTTGGTGACGCCTGTTTTTGAATTGACAAAACATTACACACAGCTATTGTCAATGTACTCTCCTAACATAATCTAACTTTATGCTTTCGCCGTTAAACCTTTTTGAAATCGGACAACGTGGTTAGATTAAGGAGATGTTTATCTTTCAAAGGGTGTAAGATAGTTGTATGTTTGAAAAATTTGAATTTTGACATTTATTTGGTTTCAAATTTGCCGCTCTTGAAATGCACCTGCTGTTGATTGGGTGCACCACGGGTGGCACGCTAGCGTCCCACATAGCCCCAAGAAGTTAATAAGTACATTTTGTTATTCTTTATCTCCATGTTGTCTCCCTTTTTGTTACAGGCTTCAAGCCGGTTCGTGACACCTTATCAACTCTGCTTCCGACTCTGAGATACGGCCACAGGTGACTTACAGGTGACCAAACGCTTTGAGCGTTTCTCCAAATGGAACAGTCTCATAAGGACAGTAGCACGCTTATTCCACATAGCTTGGACCTTCTCTCAGTCTGCACAAGAGAGCAGCTGCCATGGATGGAACATCTGTCTGAAGAATCCCACTGAAGAAGAGCTGGAAAGAGCTGGAAAGATCCAAAGTCCTTGTGATAAAGAGTGTCCAAGACGAGTGTTATGCAGAGGAATTTAGGTGCATAACTGCAGAACGCAGTTTTCCTACTGCCAGCAGTCTACGAAGTCTGCATCCTATCGTTGACAGTGACGGGCTGCTCAGAGTTGGAGGCCAAATCAAGCAATCTAAATTAGGAACAAACAATGTCAACACCATCATCATTCCAGGTCGTCACCACCTGGCAACCTTGCTTGTGCGTCACCACCATGAAGCCATGAAACATCAAGGGAGACATTTCACAGAGGATGCCATGCGAGCAGATGGACTCTGGTTGGTTGGCACTAAGCGATGTATCAGCGGTGCACTCTTCAAGTGTGTCGTGTTCAAGAAGTTCCACGGGAAGATGGAACACTAGCAAATGGCGGAACTGACAGCTGAGCGGCTACAGGTAGCACCACCTTTCACCTACGTCGGTGTGGATGTTTTCGGCCCATGGGAGGTGGTCTCACGCAGCACCAGAGGAGGACATGCCAATGGCAAATGGTGGGTGGTGATGTTCTTGTGCTTGTGCACAAGAGCTGTACACAAAGAAGTAATTGAATCACTAAGTGCTTCCAGCTTCATAAATGCCCTGAGAAGATTATTCTCAATCAGAGGTATAGCGAAGCAGATACGTTCAGATTGCGGTACAAACTTTGTTGGTGCTTACTGAGGATGAATGGATCAAGCTCCAGTTCAGAGAGCATGGAGAGTTATCTCCAAGAACAGAAATGTACCTGGGTGTTCAACCCACCTCACTCATCCCATATGGGTGGTGCATGGGAGCAGATGATTGGTATTGCACGTCGTATCCTTCACTGCATGATCCTCTAAGGTGGAACTTCACGCCTTACACACAAAGTCCTGACAACACCGATGTTTGAGGTCACTGCTGTGATGAATGCCAGGCTCTCATCCAAGTATCTTCAGACCCGGAATCACCCCTCATCCTCATCCCAGCTATGCTCTTGACACAGAAGACTGGTGTCCCCCCTCATCCACCAGCCATGTTCAGGGAAGTAGAACTCTACAAGCAAGATTGGAAGCAGGTACAAAGTCTGGCTGACACCTTTTGGAACAGGTGGTGGCAGGACAGAGGACAGATCTTAAAGAAGGGGAAGTTGTCTTAATGAAGGACAGTCAGGCTAAAATAAATAAATGGCCTATGGCCAACGTTGTGAACACCCTTAACAGCTGGGATGGGATAGCGAGGAAAGTCAACGTGAGAATTGTCAAGGAAGGAACTCTGAAGGTCTTCTGTCAGCCTACCTCTGAAGTGGTTCTCCTTTTTTCTTCAGAAGACCCCAGTGGTCAGAGTTAGGTTTATGGGGGATCGTTAAAAACCCCAGGCGGGGAGTGTTCTGGACCTGTTAGTTGTTTAGCACCCCCTAGTGGCAGTTTAAGTACTTTGCATGAGCTTCAATGCTATTTCTCCCTAGGGACACCTAGCTGAGCAATATCAAGCATACAGTTGCATTCTACTAACTTTATTTTATACTTGGCTCTCGAGTGAGTACTCTTATTCCTTATTTCATACATTTAGTGCAGTTATTGTGGAAGACATTCTGTGCTATATATTACTGTAACTGAAAACATGTACTTTTGTGTTTGTTGCAGTTTCACACTGTGATTCAAATAACTTCCAAAATGGCACCCTGCTTCTCACGGAGTTATTTGAATGAGTGTTTAGCTACCTGGATAGCTGGATAAGGGCTACTTTACATTTAGCGAGTCGATTATAATGACCACAAAACAACTGTCACAAAACTGTCCCAGCCCCGAGGTTCTCATCTGAGTGTGAGAAAAGCACAACCCTACATAATATGAATCCCACAGAATCCCTCACAGCTCCTCCCTTTTGATACTATCCAATGGGACATACAGTAGCTTCTTTCTCCTCTCTATCCAATGGTTCATAGCTTCCTTCTTCTCTCTATCTGATGGGACAGAGCCTCACATCACTGTCCAATCTGTCAGAGCTAGTTTGTTTATGTGTAGTGGGCTGTCATTACCAGAATTCTACAGATGTGGCATCTTAATTTGACGTATATTGTTACAGCAAAATAATTCACAGTCGTGGAAAAAGTAGCCAATTGTCATACTTGAGAAAAAGTAAAGATAATTTAATAGAAAATGACTCAAGTGAAAGTTACCCAGTAAAATACTACTTCAGTAAAAGTCTAAAGGTTTTTGGTTTTAAATATACAGTACCAGTCAAAACTTTGGAAATATCTACTCATTCCAGGTTTTTTCTTTATTTTTTACTATTTTCTACATTATAGAATAATAGTGAAGACATCAAAACACATGAAATAACACATATGGAATCATGTAGTAACCAAAAAAAAGTGTTAAACAAATCAAAATAGATTCTTCAAATTAGCCACCCTTTGCCTTGATGACAGCTTTGCACACTCTACAGCACTCATCGAACTATGATTGTCTGAGACCTGAAGACTTGTATCATCTCCTGGAGCTATGCTACAATAGGCTCTCACCTTGAGGTTCAGTGTTCTGTTTGCCACAGCGGGGGATGTTAGTGCAGAATGCTGTGCGAACGTTAGGGTCTGAAGTGAAGCACCATGGGAGGTCACGTCCATCTGGGTTCCTGCAGTTGTTCTCCCTCAGGTCTCTGAAACACACACACACACACACACACACACACACACACACACACACACACACACACACACACACACACACACACACAATAAAGATATATTCACACAAAGACAAACATATTGTGTGTAGGGCTGTCGATACAAGTGTGGTTCACTCACTTGCAGCGGTAGTTCTGGGGAACGTATGAGTGGTTGTGGGGGTACTGTGAGTCCCAGCGCTGACAGATCACCCCACTGGGTGTTACTGCTACTGACCCTCTGTAGCCCTCACCTTGACCCCGGAAACACCTAGTAGTCACATCCACCTCTACAACACTGTCTGTGGCTGAGAGAGGGAGAGAGAGAAAGAGACAGAGATTAAACATAGCCATATCACCTATACCCTCTGTTAAACTGAAATAGTTTCTCCTTGAGGCCAACGTGCCACTCAGACACTGTAACAAGGACAAGGCTGACTTGGACTTAACTGCTCTATACAATACATTGTAATCAATTAGCTGATCAATTAAGTTGCAATAAGAAGGAAACAATTCTGACTCAATTTTCCCAGAAATATACGGTAGCATATTAGCTGTCCAGAATTTAAACCGACAGTTTTCTGTGGATCTGTCTGAAAATAGACTGCTACTAGTAAGGATAATAAAGACAGATACAGGGAATAGAACAGGCCAAAACAATATAACTCTTTGTTTCCATGTCTTTCTTTCTGCCTTGGTTTCAATAACACCACGTTTAAGGGTTAGACCATAAAACTAGACTGGGTTGACTTCCAAGGCCTGTACCAGATACTACAATGAGACAAAGAAAGAGTCCAACTGAAAAGACGCCGTCTTGTAAAGACCCAGTTCCAGAGCTCCTGATTACTCGATCAGAGCAGAGAAGAGCCAGACAGAGAAAAACAAAACACATTTGCAGCGTTTAAGTGCTGTTCTCTGTCAACTTTCTATAGACTCTCTTCACTTCAGCCCTCAACAAGCAGAAATATGATGACTATAGAGATGTATTTCTCTCTCTTCGACTCTTGCATAAACAGGTACACACACACCCCTCATCTTGTATGTAACTGGAGCATAATGTGTGTGACTTCTGTGTGTCTGACATTAGGTTTATATAGCAGAGTACCTGAGCTTTCTAAAGTGTGTGTGCATACACGTTTGTGTTTGTGTACGCATGTACTGTATGTGTGTGTCTTTGTGTGAGTGTGTGCATGCATGTGTGTGTGCTTGTGCGTGCGTGTGTATTTGTGTGTGTGTGTGAAAAGTACTACAATTACAGGACAGTCGCAAGGGCCTGTTTAGAACAATAAACAGTGAATGAAGCAGGACACCAGAGTAAAATGAGAGGGTGTGTGTTCCTTCAAACAGCATTCCTCATCCTTAGCCAATCAGAGAGAGAGGAGGGGGCGGAATGACAGGTAAAGGAAGCTGTAAATTTGGAGTAGTTACTCACAGCACACACAGACACACATGTATGCACACACAGACACTCACAGCAGGCTGTGATGTTGCAGTACTCCCAGAGTGTGTGTGGGTCCGTGGTGAAACACCACGGTCGTTGACGTCCATCTGGGTTCCTACAGTAGTTATCAACCAGGCCTTTATCAGGATACCTGCAACACAACACACAGAGGGAAGAGTAGGATTTCAACAAGTCATTGGGACAGATGGAGATACATATGAGCAATGAGGTTATCTGGTTATCTGGTTAACTGGTTAACTGACTTGTTCACGGGATTCGATCCAGCAACCTTTCAGTTACTGGCCCAATGCTCTAACTACTAGGCTACCTGCCGCCCCGCTGCCGCCCCGTGGGTGATTGAAAGATGAACTGAGGTCCACACTCCAGTCCAGTTGGTGGCGGTAATGCACCTTAAAGTTGGTGGCCAATCACCATAAAAAGTCCACAGAAAAAGAAGAAAAAGACTGAAGGAGGAAGATTACTAGAAACTAACTAGGTTTCCCTTTAATTTGTGGATTAATTGTCTGAGTAGAGAACACACAATTTTGTATGACTCAAAATGGGTCCAAATTCTACAAAGACTCAGAAAAAAAGGACCTTGTGCATGTCAGGTAAAATGTGACTCATTTCAGGAAACTAGGCATATGTCGCTGGTCACTACTTCACAGCAGAGCCATTTGAACGTAAACTTTTTTTTCAATCAAAATTAGTTTTTTGGCAGAAATGACTTCTGGAACAGGTAAACTTTCCTGTGCCTTAATAACAAACCCGTATGTCATCTGTAAATATGAGTAAAATTGTTCAATTACGAGCCTAGTTGGTTTAGCCACAGAAAAGACAGCAATGATTGGCTGAGATAGCCATGATTGACTGAGATAATGAGTGGGCTGGACATGACGAGAGATGAGTTTGGATTGGTCTGCCATATACTGTAGCTCGCTTCTGTCTATTTGAGCTGGTCAGTATGCGTAGATAATCCTGTCTAACGCAGCTTTTAGAACTGCATAGGTGTTGCTCGCCAGCTAACATTACGTGCATGATCTTATTATTCGTATCTCAGAGCCAATTGCTTTGGTAGTTATAGCCTAATGTTAGCTAGCTAACATTGAACCTGGTTGGTTAGCTACCTGCAAATTCATGCAATGTAGTAATGTCATGAGTTGGGATAATGGTTCATTGTTTAGCTAGCTAGCTACTTGTCTTAACAAAAGACTCCACTATGCAAGTATCCATTTCAATAGAATGTCACTGCGACAACTGTTGATAGACGTAGCTGGTAAAGTCACTCTGGCTGTCTTCTCCAATTTCAGTGCACTCTCGTCTGATTGTGCCAGAGTGCAGAATAACTGACAAATTTATGAACGCCCAACACCCTTTGAATACGGCCGGTGTCAGTAAACGTTGGGGAAAAAGTGTTAATTGTTGCCAGGAGCACAGCTGCAGTCACCAATGCTCTGGATAACATAAAAATAGCCTAACCAGCTCTGCTAGGGCGAGTATAATGGTCAATGAGCTCTCATTTGTGTCTGGAAAAAGCCAACTTTAGCTAGTTAGCTTGGGTGCTTGACTGCTGTTGTTTGGACAGAACGCTTGGATCAACCCTTAAAGAGATGGGTGGGGCTAAAGCTGAAGAGGGTGTAAACAATGCTGAATGGGTGTAGACAACTATGAGGTCTCCAGTGCATACCAAAACGTTCATAGGCCATTTTCTCAAAAGTGAGGTTACAAGGATCTGACCATTTAAAAAAAAAAAATCTGCCTAAAATTACATACCCAAATCTAACTGCCTGTTGCTCAGGATCTGAAGCTCAGGATATGCATAATCTTGATACCATTTGAAAGGAAACACATTGAAGTTTGTGGAAATGTGAAATTAATGTAGGATAATATAACACATTAGATCTGGTAAAAGATAATACAAACAAAATAACATGCGTTATCTATTTTCTTTCTCCATCATCTTTGAAATGCAAGAGAAAGGACATAGTGTAATATTGCAGTTTAGGCCCAATTTACATGTTGGTCACTAGATGGCAGCAGTGTGTGTGCAAAGTTTCAGATTGATCCAGTGGAGCATTGCAATACTGCACAGTATTTTGTATCAAGTCTGCCCAATGTGCCAAATTGGTCAATTGATACATTTTCAAGTATATAACTACAGAGAACATACAAAAATGATATGGTAATACAACATGTATGTTTACACACTCCCAGGAATGTCATACATGATGGATCATTAGCTTACACACTGACTTTCACACATCTAGATGGCCGGGCAGGGTGGGTGTGGAGCCAAAGACAGCAGGTGTTCAAACTGTAGAACCCAGTTCCTACATTTGAATATAAAAATGTATTTTAGCAAACAAAACTATGCTACATTTTATCGCTGGGACCCTCAGAATGACAAATCAGAGCACGGTTACTGAATGTAAGTACATTGTATACCTTCAGAGGTGAATGTATCAAACCAGTTGCCGTGATAAAAGCTTTTTGTTGTTGTGCACTCTCCTCAAACAATAGCATGGTATTTTTTCACTGTAATAGCTACTGTAAATTGGACACTGCAGTTAGATTAACGAGAATGTAAGGGTTCTGCCCATATAAGACATGTCTTTGTCCTGGAAGGTTTGCTGTTACTTACAAAATCATGCTAATCACATTAGCGCACGTTAGCGCAACAGTCCTGTTATAGGGACAAAAATCCCATAGAGGTTATCAATTTTCAAAGTAGAATTACTTTCCCTTTGGTCCTCAAATGCAGTGTATGATATACCAGTTTGTAGCTCTGTGTCTCTGCTTTTCTCCAATGTAAAAAACACTGTTAAAATGTTTGCTACATATGACCGAATCAAGGCGGTCGGTCACAAATAACAACCCAATGTTTATATCCCAGGGCAAATTAGCTAGCATCAGCAAGCTAGCTAGCTAAATGTCCATGACGGTTTAATGTGTTTCAACCTGTCCCCAAATTAATATACACTGCTCAAAAAAATAAAGGGAACACTTAAACAACACATCCTAGATCTGAATGAAAGAAATAATCTAATTAAATACTTTTTTCTTTAAATAGTTGAATGTGCTGACAACAAAATCACACAAAAATAATCAATGGAAATCCAATTTATCAACCCATGGAGGTCTGGATTTGGAGTCACACTCAAAATTAAAGTGGAAAACCACACTACAGGCTGATCCAACTTTGATGTAATGTCCTTAACCTGTTAGGGCTAGGGGGCAGTATTTACACGGCCGGATAAAAAACGTACCCGATTTAATCTGGTTATTACTACTGCCCAGAAACTAGAATATGCATATAATTATTGGCTTTGTATAGAAAACACCCTAAAGTTTCTAAAACTGTTTGACTGGTGTCTGTGAGTATAACAGAACTCATATGGCAGGCAAAAACCTGAGAAGATTCTGTACAGGAAGTGCCCTCTCTGACCATTCCTTGAGCTTCTTGACTCTTTTTATTGAAAACTTAGGATCTTTGCTGTAACGTGACACTTCCTACGGCTCCCATAGGCTCTCAGAACCCGGGAAAAAGCTGAATGATGTCGAGGCAGCCCCTGGCTGAAAAACATTAGCGCGTTTGGATAGTGGTCGGTCAGAGAACTATGAGACTGAGGCGCGTGCACGAGGCGACCCCATGTTTTTATTTTCTCTCTCTTTGTACTCAAACACAGATTCCCGGTCGGAATAATATCGCTTTTTTACGAGAAAAATGGCATAAAAATTGATTTTAAACAGCGGTTGACATGCTTCGAAGTACGGTAATGGAATATTTAGAATATTCTTTTGTCACGAAATGCGTCGTGCGCGTCACCCTTCTTTACACTTCGGGTAGTGTCTTGAACGCACGAACAAAACAGAGGATATTTGAACATAACTATGGATTATTTTGAACCAAACCAACATTTGTTATTGAAGTAGAAGTCCTGGGAGTGCATTCTGACGAAGAACAGCAAAGGTAATAACATTTTTCTTATAGTAAATCTGACTTTGGTGAGGGCTAAACTTGGTGGGTGTCTAAATAGCTAGCCCTGTGATGCCGGGCTATCTACTTAGAATATTGCAAAATGTGCTTTCACAGAAAAGCTATTTTAAAACCGGACATAGCGAGTGCATAGAGGATTTCTGTATCTATAATTCTTAAAATAATTGTTATGTTTTTTGTGAACGTTCAATCGTGAGTAATTTAGTATATTCACCGGAGGTTTTCGGGGGGTATGCTAGTTCTGAACATCACATGCTAATGTAAAAAGCTGTTTTTTATATAAATATGAACTTGATTGAACAAAACATGCATTTATTGCATAACATAATGTCCTAGGTGTGTCATCTGATGAAGATCATCAAAGGTTAGTGCTGCATTTAGCTGTGGTTTGGGTTTATGTGACATTATATGCTAGCTTGAAAAATGGGTGTCTGATTATTTCTGGCTGGGTACTCTGCTGACATAATCTAATGTTTTGCTTTCATTGTAAAGCCTTTCTGAAATCGGACAGTGTGGTTAGATTAACGAAAGTCTTGTCTTTAAAATGGTGTAAAATAGTCATATGTTTGAGAAATTGAAGTAATAGCATTTCTATGGTATTTGAATAACGCGCCACAGGATTCCACTGGCTGTTACGTAGGTGGGACGATTTCGTCCCACCGACCCTAGAGAAGTTAAAACAAGTCAAAATGAGGCTCAGTAGTGTGTGTGGCCTCCACGTGCTCCCTACAATGCCTGGACATGCTCCTGATGAGGTGGCGGATGGTCTCCTGAGGGATCTCCTCCCAGACCTGGACTAAAGCATCCGCCAACTCCTGGACAGTCTGTGGTGCAACGTGGCGTTGGTGGTTGGAGCGATGTCCCAGATGTGCTCAATTGGATTCAGGTCTGGGGAACGGGCGGGCCAGTCCATAGCATCAATGCCTTCCTCTTGCAGGAACTGCTGACACATTCCAGCCACATGAGGTCTAGCATTGTCTTGCATTAGGAGGAACGCAGGGCCAACCGCACCAGCATATGGTCTCACAAGGGGACTGAGGATCTCATCTCGGTACCTAATGGCAGTCAGGCTACCTCTGGCGAGCACATGGAGGGCTGTGCGGCCCCCCAAAGAAATGCCACCCCACACCATGACTGACCCACCGCCAAAATGGTCATGCTGGAGGATGTTGCAGGCAGCAGAACGTTCTCCACGGCGTCTCCAGACTGTCACGTCTGTCACATGTGCTCAGTGTGAACCTGCTTTCATCTGTGAAGAGCACAGGGCGCCAGTGGTGAATTTGCCAATCTTGGTGTTCTCTGGCAAATGCCGAACGTCCTGCACGGTGTTGGGCTGTAAGCACAACCCCCACCTGTGGACGTCGGGCCCTCATACCACCCTCATGGAGTCTGTTTCTGACCGTTTGAGCAGACACATGCACATTTGTGGTCTGCTGGAGGTCATTTTGCAGGGCTCTGGCAGTGCTCCTCCTGCTCCTCCTTGCACAAAGGCGGAGGTAGCGGTCCTACTGCTGGGTTGTTGCCCTCCTACGGCCTCCTCCACATCTCCTGATGTACTGGCCTGTCCCCTGGTAGCGCCTCCATGCTCTGGACACTACGCTGACAGACACAGCAAACCTTCTTGCCACAGCTCGCATTGATGTGCCATCCTGGATGAGCTGCACTACCTGAGCCACTTGTGTGGGTTGTAGACTCCGTCTCATGCTACCACTAGAGTGAAAGCACCGCCAGCATTCAAAAGTGACCAAAACATCAGCCAGGAAGCATAGGAACTGAGAAGTGGTCTGTGGTCTCCACCTGCAGAACCACTCCTTTATTGGGGGTGTCTTGCTTATTGCCTATAATTTCCACCTGTTGTCTATTCCATTTGCACAACAGCATGTGAAATTTATTGTCAATCAGTGTTGCTTCCTAAGTGGACAGTTTGATTTCACAGAAGTGTGATTGACTTGGAGTTACATTGTGTTGTTTAAGTGTTCCCTTTATTTTTTTGAGCAGTATAGTTGGTTCAGAGTTCATTTTGATATTTCAAGCTGTGTGTCCTGATCGTGTCTAGTGTGAATGAACATAATCAATATGCGCGTGTTGGCGCATGCAAACCTACGCGCGTTCCCGGTCTAGTCAGCATGTAAGAGCTTTCGAAAACCTGGTGCAATATTTGCCCATTATTCTTTATAAAAATCTTCAAGCTCTATCAAATTTGTTGTTAATTATACCTAGACAAGCATTTTGAGGTCTTGCCATAGAAAAAATGAATTCAAAAAACTTTAACAAGAGCAAGGTATTGTTTCATTTGAAAACAGCATAAACATTTTTAAAAGCAGAATATTTCAGATCATCAAAAGTATTAATGAACAAAAACAAATGTAACATGCAACATTTTTTTTTTTTACTGATTTACAGTTCATATAAGGAAATCAGCCAATTGAAAAAAAATATATAAGGCCCTAATTTATGGATTTCACGTGACTGGGAATACAGATATGCATCTGTTGGTCACAGATACCAAGAGCTAGGGTCGTGTATCAGAAAACCAGTCAATGTGACCACCATTTACCTAATGCAGCGCGACACATCTCCTTTGCATCGAGTTAATCAGGCTGTTGATTGTGGCCTTTGGAATGTTGTCCCACTCCCCTTCAGTGGCTGTGTGAAGTTGCTGGATATTGGCGGTTCAGAGCATGCCTAACATGCTCAATGGGTGACATGTCTGGTGAGTATGCAGGACATGGAAGAACTGGGACATTTTAAGCTTCCAGGAATTGTTTCCAGATACTTGCGACATGGGGCTGTGCATTATCATGCTAAAACATGAGGTGATGGCGGCGGATGAATGACACGACAATGGGCCTCAAGATTTCGTCATGGTATCTCTGTGCATTTACATTGCCATAGATGAAAATGCAATTGTGTTCGTTGTCCGTAGCTCATGCCTGCCTGCCCATACCATAACCACACCGCCACCATGGGGCACTGTGTTCACAATGTGGACATCAGCAAACCGTTCGCCCACACGACTCCATACACGTGGTCTGCGGTTGTGAGGCCGGTTGGCCGTACTGCCAAATTCTCTAAAATGCAGTCATCATGCCAATTGCACGCTCCCTCAAAACATGAGACATCTGTGGCATTGTGTTGTGTGACAAAACTGCACATTTTAGCGTGGCCTTTTGTCCTCCCCAGCAAACGGTGTACCTGTGTAATGATTATGCTGTTGATATGCCACACATGTCAGGTAGATGGCAAAGTATCAATGCTCACTAAAAGGGATGTAAAGAAATTTGTGCGCAACATTTGAGAGAAATAAGCTTTTTGCGCGTATTGAACATTTCTGGGATCTTTTATTTCAGCTCATGAAACATTGGATCTACATTTTACCTGTTCTGTTCATATTTTTGTTCAGTGTAGATTTAAGTCAAAACTTTAGCTCTGCCACTCAGGAACATTCACTGTCTTCTTGATAAGCCAGTCCAGTGCAGATGTGGCCTTGAATTTTAGGTTATTGTCCAGCTGAAAGGTGAATTAATCTCCCAGTGTCTGGTGGAAAGCAGACTGAACCAGGTTTTCCTCTAGGACTATGCCTGTGCTTAGCTCCATTCCGTTTATTTTTTATCTTGAACAGCTCCCAAGTCCTTAGCAATTACAAGCATACCCATAACATGATGCAGCCATTATGCTTGAAAATATGGAGAGTAGTACTCACTAATGTGTTGTATTAGATTTGCACCAAACATAACACTTAGTATTCAGGACATAAGGATTTGAAGTGTTACTTTAGTGCCTTGTTGCAAACAGGATGCATGTTTTGGAATATTTGTATCTACAGGCTTCCTTCTTTTCACTCTGTCAATATTGTGAAAAAATACAGTTTTGTTGATCCATGCCCAGTTTTTATTCTATCACAGCCAATTCTATCACAGCCAATTCTATCACAGCCATTTCTATCACAGCCATTCTATCACAGCCAATTCTACTTTAACATTATGGAGTATTGTGTATGTAGGACAGTGACCAAACATCTACATTTACACCATTTTAAATGTTTCCACAACAAAATGTGGAAAAAGCTAAAGGGTGTGAATATTTTGTAAAGGCACTGTAAGTGTGTGTGTACACTGAGTGTACAAAACATTAACGAAACCTGCTCTTTCCATGACACAGGCTGACCAGGTGAATCGAGGTGAAAGCTATGATCTCTTATTGATGTCAGTTGTTAAATCCACTTCAGTCAGTGTAGATGAAGGGGAGGAGACAGGTTAAAGAAAGATTTTCAAACCTTGAGGCAATTGAGATATGGATTGTGTATATGTGCCATTCAGAGGGTGAATGGGCAAGACAAAATATTTAAGTGCATTTGAACGGGGTACTGTAGTAGGTGCCAGGTGAACCGGTTTGTTTCAAGAAATTATTGAGTAAATATACATTTATTTATTTGTGTTCTGCTAATCTAAAGTCATTGAGTTTTTGCAAGTTATTATTATTTATTTTTGAGTCAATTTAATATTTATTAAATAAATTGTTCTTACTTGATTGTATTATTTTTTAGCGTCTTTAATAAAAATAATAAAGTATTAGTCCGAGACATGGATTTTGGGGTAAAAACACTTGATTTATTTATATGGGTTGTATGTTTTTGGAAGTTATGAATACTTATTAGTGCCTTGGAACTGTTTTTAGAAGATTGTGGGTAATTCAATATTTTTGGACTTCATGATACTTTTACACAATGTTGTATTGCATGTTTGAAGCAAGAAAAGTAGATTTATAAAATAGTATTAAACAGTTTGCTGTGCAATTAGTGTGTAATTGATCATGATGACTGGATATCAAAACAATCGGTCAAATGTACGTGCAATAAAAAGACAAGCCATTCCCACCATCAACAAAATCATGTGAGCCACTCTTAATGACCGGGGCTAATGCATTATCATGTAATGCTTACAGCTCTTCTTCCAGTTACTGCTAGAGGAATGAGCACTGTGTTGAACAATTCCTGCACAGGTGGGTTAAAATGACAAATCTTCAAACACATAAAACAACATTAAACATGAAGACACAATCACTGAAAATGTGTAATCAGAACTACTTACTACTTACACTTGAAAAGAAAATGATAATGAAGGTTAATCCTTTAAGAATGGACCCTACATTTCTATGTTCACTACAACACATATTCATGTTCAAGCAACTTCAATCTTTATAGTTCAGAATAGATTTTGTATTTGTAAACTTAAAAAGGGAACCATAATATTCATCATATAGTTACTTTATGTATTGAACACTGAAATACATTGAGTTGGGTTACTTGAATGGTTCTAGGCAACTGGTTTCCAGCCAAAAATGTTGTTAGCAGAACTAATTAGTTTTTATAGTGCAGGTGTTCTCCATCTCATTCCTCCTGGTGATAGATTTAATACTCATCCCTGCATCCTGTATCAAAAGGTTGGCTGGCCCTCATTAAAGTCCCTTAGATCAATGCATTACTCCATTTTTGTTTACAAAGCCCTACTACACAAGCTTCCAACTTACCTAACTTCATTGCTAATGTATAAAAGAATGAGATAACCAACCCTGTGAACGGGTTTGGTAACTATTCAGATTCCTTGAGTCTCCATGGAATTTGGTAAATCAGCTTTTAGTTTTCATGCGCCACGTTTTTTGGAATCACTTATACAATGAATTACATTTGGATTCCCTGGTGCCACTAGGGCATTTTAAAACCCTGATGATAAATGAGTTCACCGAGGTGTGCATTTGTTTTGAAACATTGATGTAATAACTTGTTTATGATGGCTGTGATGTTGGTGATGTTCTGGTGTAGTGTACTTGTTCTATTACTTTATGGTCTCAGGGCACCATTGGAAATGAGACCATGGTCTCAATTGGGCTCCCCTGATGAAACAAATATCTATATATAATAATAATAATAATAATAATAATTTTCAAAAAATTAAATACTAACAGAGATTCAGAGGTGCTGAGGGCATTTTCATCACAGAGGTGAAGGGTATGTGTGTGTGTGTGTGTGTGTGTGTGTGTGTGTGTGTGTGTGTGTGTGTGTGTGTGTGTGTGTGTGTGTGTGTGTGTGATTGTGTGTGTGTCCTGCCCCAGCAGCAGGTGGTGTGGATTAGTGTTAGACTTGTTAACACGTCTTTAATCATCCCTTTGTTTCTGTAATGAAGAGGCCCCAGAGCCTCATACTCAACCTCATACTGAGAGAAAGTGAGAGTGTGTTTCTGTGTGTATGTGTGTGTGTGTGTGTGTGTGTGTGTGTGTGTGTGTGTGTGTGTGTGTGTGTGTGTGTGTGTGTGTGTGTGTGTGTGTGTGTGTGTGTGTGTGTGTGTGTGTGTGTGTGTGTGTGTGTGTGTATATGTGTGTGTTACCTCTTGGGGTGGAAGAGGTGTTTGTGTGGTTCCTCCAGGTCCCAGCGCTGACACTCCCATCCGGTCTCTGTGTGATCCATGGGACCTCTGTAGCTCTCCCCGTTACAGCTCACACACTCCACTGGACACACACAGGGGTGATATTTTAATTTTCTCACATGCAATGGACATTATTTTTGCATATACTGTACTTCATAAACAACATGAGGTGCTGTACTGCAAATGTTTCCGGATAATTGTCCTGTCTATCTATTTAGAATGTAATGTAAAATGAGTCAACAATCAGGGGTGTGTGTGTGTGTGTGTGTGTGTGTGTGTGTGTGTGTGTGTGTGTGTGTGTGTGTGTGTGTGTGTGTGTGTGTGTGTGTGTCCGTCCCTCCGTCTGTGGGTTTGGTTGTCTTATGTTCCAGTGTTCGTCATTACTGGAAACTTATTTTGAAATCAACCTAACCAGTCATTTTTCCTTTGACCAGAACACACACTCTCTCTGGACAGACCCACTACATTTCCTCAGGCTCTGAAAACAACCCAGTAGATTCCTCACTCACTCACACACATCCCTGATAGTCTTGTATATTCTCATACACACCTAATCACATCACTGTCAGATGTTTATTAACTATACATATAACAAAAAAATATCCACAGAGGATCATTTATCCTGTGACAGTTTGCGTCATTCAGTTTTAGATACCACAGCAGGCTATGGTCCAGCGCCACAGGGAGAAGGGAGAGCTCATATCTGACAGTACACTTAAATGGTGTTCTGTAAAAGGAAATGGACATGTGTGTATGTGTTCTACCTTGTGAGCATTGAGGTACTCCACAGTCCTGGTGTCTGACATTGGGGTCTGTAGTGAAACACCATGGTCCTGAGGTAGCGTTGTCAGGGTTACGACAGTAGTTCTCTCTCAGGTCCTTCTTCCTGTTCCTCCTCGGTAGGAAACTGGAGCGAGAGAAGGACTTCAGTTAGTGTTAATTAATATCTCCCAACATCAGGACAATATTCCCTTTCTATCTGGTGCAGAAAGTTGAGAAGCAGAAGGGAAATCTCCATTGTGTAGTGTAGATCAGGCCTGCTCCATGTGTTGTGAAATATGTGGTAGTTAAACAATACTGAGTCATACACATCTACATACTGACTGAGGTCCTCACTAGATTGTGGTTTTGTTTGCTGAGTCACATGATCATTTGGTTTATATGGGTCACAGCTGAAACAGTTTGGAAGGCACAGAGTTAGGCAACATAATGCAACATATGGTAATGGTGTGATGGAGGTGTGTGTGTTTGCCCCAGTGTGAGCTCACTGGAGAGGAGAGAGGAGAAAAGGAGAAAAGATGAGAATGGGGAGGTAAGAGGGCAACACGAGAAGACATGGGAGGAAAAGTAAGCATGAGGAAGGCGGGGGTTGTTATGGTTGGTTGTCCTCTGGTTGTGCTGCTCTAATGAACTTCTGGCACGAGACGTTTCTGTTATCTCTCGCTCACTTTCTCTCTCGCTCTCTCTCTGTTCCCGTAACAAGGCTGCATGTCATCATCCTCTGCTACTATCTCTGTATCAGGGCTGCTGTTTGTCACAGGTTGTATACTTTATCACAAAATTAATTAGGTTTTAATACAGTTTAAACTCTCTCTCTCTCTCTCTCTCTCTCTCACACACACACACACACACACACACACACACACACACACACACACACACACACACACACACACACACACACACACACACACACACACACACACACACACACACACACACATATATATAAACAGTGTGACTACAACAGGAAATGATCCCTGACTGTGTAGTGTTAGAGTGAGGTCAGAGAGGACTAGTACTGATGAATAACTGGTCCTTTAGGACTAATCACCATCCTATATATACACACACACGCACGCACACACAAACACAGGTTCTAGCTTACTTGTGTTCATGAGGGAGAGGAGAGGCCCATGCCTGGCACTTTATTCCACTGGCTGTTACTGACCTCCTCCCTCTGTAGTTCACTCCTGTCCCTACTATGCACTCCTGCACATAGGCTACAGAGAGAGAGAAAGAGTTAACAAAAGGAATGGAAAAACAGACTGTGAGTGTTTGCAAGAACAGAATCTGAAAAAATATGCTTTTCTGTTTTACTCATCTAACAGAGCATATTAAGACAGGTCTCACATCTACCATAATGCTCCATTTCACTGTTCCAATATGTGAGAATACTAACCCGGCTACCAAACTCTGATGAAAGGAGAAAGAGATGCAGCCCTGCTTTAGACACATATTGTAAGCACTGCAGTGCCTTTCTACTGACGCAGAGAGAGAGAGAGAGAGAGAGAGAGAGAGAGAGAGAGAGAGAGAGAGAGAGAGAGAGAGAGAGAGGAGAGAGAGAGAGAGAGAGAGAGAGAGAGAGAGAGAGAGAGAGAGAGAGAGAGAGAGGAGAGAGACACAATAGTACAATACATTTCTTCTGGTAGAGTTGGTAGTTGAAGTCGTGTTGGCTATGGACTCCTGGTGAGTTCCTGTCGAATGAAAGCCACTGGCATTTCTTGTTTTTCTGATCGTACAGAAATGCTCTAGTGAGAGAGAGACAAACAGAGAGAGAAAGAGAGATATTGATCGATTTACGTAATATAATAATTTAGCAGGCAAAGCAACTTACAATTAACATGCAGATAGTAGACTATTAACATGGTCTCAGTCTCACTGAAGAAACGTCAAATTTCGAAGGCTAAGTTTAAGCATTCATTCTGAATGGTTAAATTAAGGGTTAAGGTTTGGGTTAAGGAAAAAAAATGACATAATGGTTATGTTTAGGCATTCATTTGGAATGGTAAAGGTAAGGGTTAAGTTTTGGAATAGGTTTTAACCTCTCTTGGGTAGGGGGCAGTATTTTGACGTCCGGATGAAAAGCGTGCCCAAAGTAAACTGCCTGTTACTCAGGCCCAGAAGCTAGGATATGCATATAATTGGTAGATTTGGATAGAAAACACTCAAGTTTCTAAAACTGTTCGAATTATGTCTGTGAGTATAACAGAACTGATATGGCAGGCAAAACCCCGAGGACATACCAACCCCCCCCAAACAAATCAGCCAACCCCTATTTTCAATGGCTATCACTTTTATTATAAGGCCAAGTCCTCCCAGTTTGTAGTTCCCAGGGCTTCCACTAGATGTCAACAGTCTTTAGAAAGAGTTTCAGGCTGGTTTTTGGAAAAATGAGCCAGAAATGGTAGTTTTTCTAGGTGGCTCCTATTTTGGCTGTAGTGTTTCCAAGTGCGTGGAAGAGAGCGCGTTCTTTGGTATTTTTCTCCGGTAAAGACAATAAAGATTCTCCATCTTAAATTGTATCATTTATTTACATATTAGGGTACCTAAGGTTTGATTATAAATGTTGTTTGACTTGTTTGGAAAAGTTTATTAGTAACGTTTGGGATTAATTTTGTATGCATTTTGATGGAGGGAAACTGGGTGGATTATTGACTGAAGCGCGCCAGCTAAACTGAGTTTTTATGGATATAAAGAAGGACATTATCGAACAAAAGGACCATTTGTGATGTAACTGGGACCTTTTGGAGAGCCAACAGAAGAAGATCATCAAAGGTAAGGCATTTATTATATCTCTATTTCTGACTTTCGTGTCGCACCTGCCTGGTTGAAATATGTTTTTCATGCTTTTGTATGCGGGGCGCTGTCCTCAGATAATCGCATGGTTTGCTTTCGTCGTAAAGCCTTTTTGAAATCTGACACAGCGGCTGGATTAACAAGAAGTGATGCTTTATTTTGATGTATTACACTTGTGATTTTATGAAAGTTAAATATTTATAATACTGTAGTTTGAATTTCGCGCTCTGCAATTTCACCGGATATTGGCCAGGTGGGACGCACTGGCATTGAACACGTGACCCTTGGAGCCGGAGAAGGTTCACGGTTAAGTTTAAGCATTAATTCGGAATGGTTGAGGTAAGGGTTAAGGTTTGGGATAGGGTTAAAGCCCCCCCAAAAAATGAGTGCCTAGCACTGAGATTGAACATGCGAACCTCAGAGCCGGAACTCATGGCTTGCGTCTATCCACCATCCCCGTCCAGAACACCCTAGCAAACCCCAAGCTACTTGATGATAATAGCGCTCACCATTGGCCCTAGTGGCCAGTTTTGAAGTCATCTCTCAACGTCCTGCTTACCTGGACGGATGTCGGATTTCGAAGTGGATCTTGAGCAACCTGGAGGAGACTATACAGTATGTGTCCTGAAATGAAATAGGATTGACCCTGAGCCTGCTACTGCTGAGAGGAGATGTCAGAGAGGACTCAGTCTGCCAGGGAAACCTAGTCCTGCACACCAGACTCAAGCTTGCTGCTGCTGAACGACACTAAGAGAAACCAGACTTCTCATTAGAGAATGGGAGGGTATTAGACTGTAGTAAGAGTTAGAGCTGCCATATTTACAATGGAGAGTTTGGATTGCTGCTAAGGAAAGCCAGGGGATGATGTCATACTGGCTTGGACAATAAATATATTTACCTACAGGTGAAAAACAATCCCCAGACAAGCCAAAACATCATAAGGAGATGGGAAAGTTATAGAAACACAGCAGGTGAAGCTACAGGCACAGAACCCCAGGAGTTTTTTCTCAGATGCACCACACGTACCTGCAGGTGAAGAGTAGTCGCTTGTTGCGGCTGCAGCTCCGGGCACACTTCACTACGCTCAACTTCCTGCTTATAGTCTGGAGGGCGGAGTCTGGCAGCTGGAGCAATCGCACACTATCGCTTCTCTGGTAGTCCTGCAATGCATTCCTCCTGCACTCTAGTGCACACACACACACACACACACACACACACACACACACACACACACACACACACACACACACACACACACACACACACACACACACACACACAGCATGAAATAAAGGTGTTGAATGCGGTGTCCATCCCCTGGCCAGTGAGGTAGTGGTTAATGTTCCCATCAGGACTGAGACAAAACCAGCAGCATCATGATGTGTCAATTAGCCTGGTTCCACTGCCACATGACTTAATGGGATGCATTCCCTCTCTCTCTCTCTTTCACATTCACACACACACACACACACACACACACACACACACACACACACACACACACACACACACACACACACACACACACACAGTTTCTCTCAATCCCCCTCCCTCTCCAGCAGGGATTGATTGACTAATTATGTTGTTTCTCATCACCACACCATGCTGAGTTGACTCATATGTGAATACATAAACAGCCCAGTAGCAGACAGTCAGGCTATGTGTATGTTTCTTAATACTCCGGTATTTTCCTCCTCAATAAAAGTAATAGAGAAAAAAGTGCGTTACTTAATATGAACCATATTATGGATAAATACCTAGCCTACACACGTATTATCAATAGCCTATAACAAATATGATATACTTTCCTTCTAAATAATGAATGCACTGGGATCAGAGAGTCCATGTCAGACTCGTCTAGAAGCTTTAGAATGAGTGATTATCGTGAGAGAAAACTGCAAATTTACATCGTCCATAGTTCCACCAGCACATCTATAGCTGAGTGGAGATATGAGAGCTGGAGATGCACGTGCTTCTACCTGAGAGGCTGTATCTTGTGCTACAGATCGTTAGACACAGTTT
The DNA here is from genome assembly GCF_965601325.2 of Salmo salar. Taxonomy (NCBI): domain Eukaryota; kingdom Metazoa; phylum Chordata; class Actinopteri; order Salmoniformes; family Salmonidae; genus Salmo; species Salmo salar. The sequence goes on from NC_138306.1 coordinate 26,472,979, forward strand.
TATATATATATAATTCATTCATTCAAAATTCATTCAAGCACACAGGGTTCTCTGGGATTTTCAAAAATAAAATGATGTTATGCAAGTTTGCTGTAGAATCATCACAGAAAGTCTATAGAGATGGGAGTCACAGTTTCTCCATTCCCCACAGAGAGCGTCACAAAATGTTTTTGTTGTTTATGTTTACAGTTTAATTTTGTAGGATGACAGTTTTTTATCTAATCAAAGCTCATCTGCCCTGACATGTTACATTTGCAAGATGGAGAGATGGTAGTCTGTTAAAATGGAAAACTTGCTCAGCTGACTGCAAGGTAACAGATTTTACGCAGGTTATTGTGCTGTGTGCTGCAAAAAAAAATTAAAATCAATAAACTCCACCAATCGACATTAGGCTCAGGGCCAACCTTCGTAAAATAAGATTTTATTAAATCACAAATGCAATGTAGGCTGAGCTAAGTTTTGGTGGGACCAGGCTGGAGAAAAGTTAAACAACTATGCTGAATCTCAATAACAAGCTGCAAGGCTGAATTCCTATTACGACTGTCTCCTCAACTTACCAGAATAGTGGACAATTAAGAGCATAAAAATAATGTTGTAAATCCACATGGTTGCTTCAAAGGCTGTTCACGATATCCAAACTATTACTGATATGATATCCCAATAGTAAAGGTATTGCCGTCCGTTGATAAAGTCCAGACGACGGTACGAAGAGACTGGGGATTTTCACTCAGCTACAGCAGAGATGCCTCTGAGTAGAAACACACTGTGTGGACCTCTCTCTCTCTCTCTCTCTCTCTCTCTCTCTCTCTCTCTCTCTCTCTGTCTCTCTCTCTCTCAGCACCAGCCATATTACACACTGTCAGTTCTCCTCCCACTTTACTCCTCTACCCCACTCACTCACTGTTGAACAATATGTTGGGTAGGTATATCAGTGGAAAATCAGCGGAAAAGTCCCAGTGATGATAGCATGATACACATGAGCAAAAGTATGAGAGTTTATTTTCTATAAACAGCTCTGTCTTCATGGGTGACACACAACATCTTCAACCAGGATGAACTACCTCCTCTTCTCCATATCTCCTGGGACTTGGGGAATCACCTCACCTCCTTTATAATCGATCACACACACACACACACACACACACACACACACACACACACACACACACACACACACACACACACACACACACACACACACACACACACACACACACACACACTATGCATCTTCATTTTTATCTCTCTCTTTTTGTAGATGACTAATAGGAGGTTTTTTTGTTACTTAGAAAGAAACCGCAGTCACTTGACATGATAATAAACAATCCCTGCCAATGAATCAGGGACTTTCACTCTCATAACCACACACACACGTACACGCGCACACACACGCACACACATACACACACACACACCCTCGTACCCTCGTAACTAGAAGCAGATGTGTACAGATCACTCACATGCTTTGGGTTGAGTAAATCTCCATTAGTTCAATCTAACGATCTGATAGAAGCATGTGTGTGTGTGCTTTCAGATATTAGACTGAGATTAGAGCTCTGGTAGCGCTCTGTTACATACCACTGGAACCATTTAAGACTGCACGATTTAGTGTTCAGCACCTTGGTTTGTTTTGCTTCTGTAAGATATGGCTAAGAATGTCCACTTAACAGCTCCTCCACATGCACTCTGTTACCATCCAATTCAACCTGTCACATTTAGGAGTTAATAAAGGTGCAGGAACATTCTATTATTTTTTATTAAAAATTTTATTTGGTTGTTAAAAGGTTGGTTTGGAACTGGGTATCCTTTGCGGAGAAGGGGCGCAGGGTGCTAGGACAGAGGGGTCCATTTGATTTCCTCCAGATTTGCAGGCACCAGGGCAGTGTGTGTGTGTGTGTGTGTGTGTGTGTGTGTGTGTGTGTGTGTGTGTGTGTGTGTGTGTGTGTGTGTGTGTGTGTGTGCACGCACACAAAGGTCATGTTTCATCTGCTATAAATTATCTGGACCTCAAGCTGACCCTTACCCTTCCTCCCTTTCTGTTTCTTTCACTCTCTTCCTTGCTCCCTCTTTTTTTCTCTTCTTCACTCCCTCTTTTCTCTTCTCTCTCTTCAGACCTGGAGTGACCCACCAGGCCTGAGGAGAAAGGGAAGGAAGGCAGATGAGAAATGAGGGAGCAAGAGAAGAGGGGAGTGAGATGGCGAGATTCTGGAGGATAAGGGGTTCGTCCTCAAACAAATACAATGTGTGTGCATGTGTGTGCATGTGGGTGCATGTAGAGGGTGTAATCACAGACACAGTATCAGAAGATCATCCTGTAAACAAACACTCAGATCCTGTTGTCAGACCTCTACTGCTAATTAACACGTGCTGACAGGGACTGTCAACTCTATACACACACACGGACAGGACAGTGGAGTCAGGGATACCGAGAGAGGGAGGGGTTTGCCTCTTCATCAGTAACAACTGGTGAGCTGACTCAAAAGTGGTGCAAGTGTCAGCCCATTGTTCACCCGCCTTGGAATACCTGATAGTCAAATGCCGACCCTTCTACCTCCAGAGGGAGTTTTCAGCTGTTATTGACTGTTGTATATATTCCACCTCAGGACAATAAAAATAACAAACTGTCACTTTACGAACTGTATGAGGCTATAAACAAGCAGAAAAACGTACATACAGAGGCTGCTTTTCTGGTTGCCGGCGATTTAAATTCAACACGTCTCCCTCGCTACTATGGGCGATAAAGTCCTAGACCACAGTTACTCTACTGACAAACAAGCATGCAAGGCCCTCCCTCAGCCGCCTTTTGGCAAAACAGATCATGACTCTGTACTCCTGCTTCCTGTTTACAAGCAGAAGCTCAAACAGGAAGTACCTATGACTCGCTCCATCGAGAAAGGGTCACCAGAATCAGAGATTATGCTACAGGACTGCTTTGCTATCGCTGATAGGAATATGTTTTAAGACTCTGCCGATAACATCGACGAGCAAACCACCTCCTTCATCAGCTTCATTAGGAAATGCATCAGCAACTTTGTCCCCATAGTGATGGTTCGCTACTTCCCAAATCAAAAGCCCTGGATTAACACAGAGGTTGGTGCTAAACTAAAAGACATGGCTACTGCACACAGGGCTATAGCAGACAACCCTGGGGCTACAGCGGAGGACAGGAACAAGTGCAAGAAGTCCCACTATGACCTCAGCAGTCATCAAATGAGCAAAAGGAACAAATAGGGAGAAGGTGGAATCATATTACACAGGCTCCGATGCTCGCCATATGTGGCAGGGACTACAGTCCATTATGGATTACAAAGGAAGACACAGCCTTTAGCTGCCCCACGATGCCTCTCTACCATATGAACTCAATGCATTTTATGCACACTTCGACAATAACAACATCATGCCTGGTGTGAGGGCTGCCACCGACCAAGAGGATTGGGTGATCTCGATGTCCGAGGCTGATGTGAGTAAAGTCTTTAATCAGGTCATAACCATGCGCAGAACAGCTGGCAGGCATATTCACGGTAATTTTCAACCTCTTCTTGTCCAGCATGTTTTAAAATGACCGCCATCTATCAGGTATGAAGGTAAGACCCAGATGCAGACAACGTTGAATTAACAATGGTTTAATAATCCAACAGGGGCAGGCAATAGACAGGTCAAGGCAGGCAGGGGTCAGTAAACCAGAGGTGGGGCAATGGTACCGGATGGCATGCAGGCTCAGGGTCAGGGTAGGCAGAGGTCAATAATCCAGAGGTGGGGCAAAGGTACAGGTTGGCAGGCAGGCTCAGGGTCAGGGGCAGGCAGAGTGGTCAGGCAGGTGCGCTCAGAGTCAGGACAGGCAAGGATCAAAACCAAGAGGGCGAGAAAAAGAGAGACTGGAAAAAGCAAGAGCTGAGACACAAAAACGCTGTTTGGCAACAGACAAACAGAGAACACAGGGGATAATGGGAAAGATGGGTGACACCTGAGGGGGGTGGAGACAATCACAAAGACAGGTGAAACAGATCAGGGTGTGACAGTACCCCTCCGTCTAGGGGTGCCACCTGGTGTCCTACCTGGGCGCGTACCTGGTTGACCGGGGTACCGGCGGTGGAAGTCGGCGATGAGGGCTGGGTCCAGGATGTCTCTAGCGGGGACCCAACACCTCTCCTCTGGACCATAACCCTCCCAGTCAACCAGGTACTCGAAACCCATGCCCCGTGGTCAAACACTCAGGAGGCTTCCCAACGTGTCCCCTGGATGGCCATCAATGACTCGGGGAGGGGTGGGAGGGCCGGGAAACTGAAGACAAAGGGCTGTGAGACATGGGCTTAATCCTAGACACATGGAAAATAGGGTGAATATGGAGGGTACGGGGTAACAAAAGACAAACAGCAGTGGGGCTAATGACCCTAGAGATGAGGAACGGGCTGATGAAACGTTTACGGGACTCCACCCAGAGGGGCAGGTCCTGGGTGGAGAGCCATACCCTCTGCCTGAGCCGATAGCGTGGAGCAGGGGTCCGGGGGCAATCTGCGTGTCGCCTATACTTGGAAGTGGTCTTCAACGGAGTGGCCCGGGCTCTCTTCCAGGTACGGCGACAGCGGCAGATGAACATCTGGGCAGAGGGATTGATGACTTCCTCCTCTTGCTTGGGGAAGAGTGGAGGCTGATATCCCAAGGAACACTCAAAGGGCGAGAGACCTGTGTGTGAGAAAGGAAGGGTGTTGTGCGCGTACTCAACCCATACCAGTTGCTGACTCTAGGTGGTAGGGTTGGCGGAGACGAGGCAGCGAAGAGTCCTGGTTGGCTCGTTTCGACTGGCCGTTGGACTAGGGGGTGGAATCTGGAGGACAGGCTGGCCAACGACCCAATGAGCGTACAGAACGCCTTCCAGAACTGGGACGAGATCTGTGGACCCCGGGTCGGAGACCATGTCCACCGGGAGTCCGTGGATCAGGAAGACGTACGCACCATAAGCTGGGCCGTCTCCTTGGCCGAGGGTAGTTTGGGGAGAGGAATGAAATAGGCCACTTTGGAAAATAAGTTGACCACAGTCAGGATGGCAGTGTTGCCCTCAGACAGGGGGAGACCCGGGACAAAATCCAGGGATATATGGGATTTTCATAGTGGCCGCTGGCCACATTGAAGGCGGTCTTCAACTCGTCCCCCTCTAGTATCTGCACCAGGTGGTAGGCGTTTCGTAGATCCAGCTTTCAGAAACAGTTGCCCCCTGGAGCGACTCGAAGGCCGAGGAAATTAGTGGTAGTGGTTAACGGTTCCTCACAGTAATGTCATTGAGTCCCCGGTAGTCAATGCATGGGCACAGGGTCTTGTCCTTATTCTCCACAAAGAAGAAACCTGCAGGAGAGGAAGAGGGACGGATAAATCCTGAAGCCAGGGCTTCCCCAATGTAGGTCTCCATAGCCTTGGTCTCCGTTCCCGCCAGAGAGTACAGACGTCCCCGGGGTGGTGTGGTGCTAGGGAGAATGTCAATCCCGCAGTCATAGGGGCGGTGCAGATCAAGGGGAGTGGCCCGGGGCAGGTTGTGCCAACTTCAGACAATGGGCGTGGCAGAACGGTCTACAGCCTGTGATAGCACCGGTAGACCAGTTGATGAGGGGATTGTGTCGCTGGAGCCAGGTGAATCCCAAAACCACAGGAATCTGGGGGAACTTGATGAGCAGGAATTGAATGGTCTTGCTGTGATTCCCTGACACATGTAGGTGGGTGGGAGTGGTGTTATGGGTGATCCGACGTATAGAGCGCACGTCCAATGCTCTAGCATGCATGGAAACGGAGAGGGGCTGAGTGGGGATGTTCAGCTCGGAAGCCAGTGTGGCGTACAAAAAGCTCTCATCGGCCCCAGACTGAATGAGGACCCAGAGAGATTTGGACTGGTTTCCCCACAGCAGAATGACATGAAATGGGTGCAAGTAAGGGAAGCAGAAAAGGTCTCCATATGGCCCACCAGAGAACTCGCTCCTACCGGTGAGCCTGGTCTTTTATCAGGCAAGAGGAGACAAAATTACCAAAAGTCCCGCAATACAGATTGCTCCTTGTGTTGATCCTGTGTTGCCGTTCCGCTAGCGACAGCCCAGCTCTGCCTAGTTGCATAGGCTCGGGAAACAGTGCCTCGGCCGTCTTCGGTGACTCTCGAGGAAGGTCGGGAAACCTCGGGTGCTCTCGGCAACCGGACCGTCGAGGACTTCCGGGATGACTCGGAGTTGAGGTGGAATCCCTGGACGTGCGAGCGAAATTGCATTTCCTCTCAATCCATCATTCCCGCAATCGCACATTGATGCAGATGGTCAAAGCGATGAGGGAGTCAAGATCCGTGGGTAACCCCCGAGCAGCAAGCTCATCCTTAACTTCCTCCGAGACGTTGTGCAGGAACATGTCGAACAGATCTTCCTGGTTCCACGCACTCTCCACTGCCAACGTGCGGAAATCCACCGCATAGCCGGTCACCCTGCGGGCGTCCTGCCGGAGCTGGATTAGCTTTATGGCAGCTTCTCTCATGTAGAACGGGGCATCAAATACCTTCCTCACATCTTGACTGGCTGCATCACTGTATGGTATGGCAATAGCACCACACTCGATCGCATGGTGCTACAGAGAGTAGTGCGGACAGCCGAGTACATCACTGTTGCTGAGCTCCCTGCCATCCAGGCCCTCTATATCAGGCGGTGTGATTGAAAAGCCTGGAAAATTGTTAAAGACTCCAGCCACCCACTGTTCTCTCTGCTTCCGCATGGCAAACGGCACCGGTGCATAAAGTCTGACACCAGCAGGATCCTGAACAGCTTCTATCCCCAAGCCATAAGACTGCTAAATAGCTAACTGAATAAATAACTACATTTCTACATGGACTATGTGAGTTGGCCCTTCTATTTTATTTTCACTTTTGCGCACTGACAGAGCCCTACACACTTACACACACACACATACTATGTATTTATTCTGATTCTAGACACACGCAGACCCACTTACATGAAATCCTCATATACGATGCTGCTACTCTGTTTATCATACACTGAAAGTACAACACGTTAGAAAGCGTTCCTAATGTTAAGTTGCACCCGCTTTTGCCCTGAGAACAGCCTCAATTCGACGGGGCATGGACTCTACAAGGTGTCGAAAGCATTCCTCAGGGATGCTGGCCTATGTTGACTCCAATGCATCCCACAGTTGTGTCAATTTTGCTGGATGTCCTTTAGGTGGTGGACCATTCTTGACAAACACGCAAAACTGTTGAGCGTTTAAAAACCCAGCAGCGTTGCAGTTCTTGACACACTCAAACCGGTGAACCTGGCACCTACTACCGTACCTCGTTCAAAGGCACTTCTTTTGTCTTGCAATCAACCTCTGAATGGCACACACTCAATCCATGTCTCAGTTGTATGAAGGTTTAAACATTGTAACTGCTGTCTTCAGAAACGGACCAAAATGCGGCGGAGTTAGTGTTCAACATGATTTAATAAACAGAACACTATGCAATTTACAAAAACAAGAAAACTGACATCCAACACAGTCCTGTCAGGTGCAACCACTGTGACAAGAACAATTACCCAAGAAACACAAAGGAAACGTAGGCAACTTATGTGTGACTCCCAATCAACCACAACCCTCTACAGCTGTGCCTGATTGGAAGTCACACGGCCAAAATCAACGAAACAATAAGAAACACACACTCCCTTCTCCCACGTCCTGACCCAACTACACCCTCTACTGGTCAGGACGTGACAACCATATTTTTTTACCTGTCTCCTACCCTTCATCTACAATGATTGAAGTGGATTTAACTTTGGAAAGTATTCAGACACTTTGACTTTTTCCACATTTTGTTACGTTACAGCCTTATTCTAAAATGTATTTAAAAAAAAGAAGCCTCAGCAATCTACACACAATACCCCCTAATGGCACTGGTTATTTCAATTTTTGCTAATTCATTAAAATAAAAAACAGAAATACCTTATTTACATAAATATATAGACCCTGTGAGACTCCAAATTCAGCTCAGGTACATCCTGTTTCCATTGATCATCCTTGAGATGTTTCTACCACCTGTGGTAAATTCAATTGATTGGACATGATTTGGAAAGGCACACACCTGTCTATATAAGGTCCCACAGTGCATGTCAGAGCAAAAACCAAGCAATGAGGTCGAAGGAATTGTATGTAGAGCTCCGAGACAGGATTATGTCAAAGAACAGATCTGGGTAAGGGTACCAAAACATTTCTGCAATATTGAAGGTCCCCAAGAACACAGTGGCCTCCATCATTCTTAAATGAAAGAAGTTTTGAACCACCAAGACTCTTCCTAGATCTGGCCACCCGGCCAAACTGAGCAATCGGGGGAGAAAAACCTTGGTCCGGAAGGTTCCCAAGAACCTGATGGTCACTCTGACAGAGCTCCAGAGTTCCTCAGTGGAGATGGGAAAACCTTCCAGAAGGACAACTACAGTATCTCTACAGCACTCTACCAATCAGGCATTTATGGTAGAGTGGCCAGACCAAAGCCACTCCTCAACCCGATTGGAGTTTGCCAAAAGGCACCTTAAGGACTCTCAGACCATGACAAACTAGATTCTCTGGTCTGATGAGAAAAAGATTCAACGCAGAACGAAGGAAGGGCTCGGTTTTGTTTGTTTGGAAAGTTTGTTGTTTAAAAGTATATTGGAATGTTCTTGGTAGCTACCTAGCTTCGTATGTTGGATCCTGCATCGCAGTTGGCATCAGTTGCTGGGACTGCTTGTATCTTTACAGTGATCCTGCCAACCAAGAATGGGTCTGAGAAGCAGACAGCCTAGCTGCTGTGACCTGCCCTGTCTAGAACTGCGAGGAGTAACAGCTTAACATACGTTGCTAGCTACCATGACAAAGACCAAAGCTTGCGGGAGTACCTTTGAGGACAGTGCCAGTGGTGTCGCTCTATCACACGTGATGGATCTTTTAAACTTACAAAAAGAGACCTATAAGCAGTTGTTACAACAACAAGAAAATATTTTCAAGTGTTTTGTCCAAATACGCGTGGATTCTACTAATAAAAGAATGGACAACCTGACCAGAGAGGTCCAGGACCTGAAGAACAGTTTGCAGTTCTCCCAGGGTCCCCTCGACGAGTTGAAACAGGAGAATGGCAAGATGACAGCAATCTGTAAGTCATTGAGGGAGGACATCAGTTTTGTGTGTGAATCCATGATAACAATGACAGATAAATCAGATGAGGGATAATCCCGAGGGACAATCAAGGCGAAACAACATGGTTGTGGACAGAATTGCAGAATCTCCACATGAGACCTGGATGGAGTCTGAGGACAAAGTGAGGGAAATGATCTCTGAGAAATTGAAGATGGACCATAGGAAGATTGAGGTGAGGCGTGCCCACAGGACTGAAAAACCCACCACCGGCCCAGGTGATAGGCCCAGGCTGATAGTAGTTAACCTGTTAGGGCTAGGGGGCAGCATTTGCACGTCTGGATAAAAAAATGTACCCGATTTAATCTGGTTACTAATCCTACCCAGTAACTAGAATATGCATATACTTATTATATATGGATAGAAAACACTCTAAAGTTTCTAAAACTGTTTGAATGGTGTCTGTGAGTATAACAGAACTCATTTGGCAGGCAAAACCCTGAGACATTTTCTGACAGGAAGTGGATACCTGATGTGTTGTATTGACTTTAAACCTATCCCATTGAAAAACACAGGGGCTGAGGAATATTTTGGCACTTCCTATTGCTTCCACTAGATGTCACCAGCCTTTACAAAGTGTTTTGAGTCTTCTGGAGGGAGATCTGACCGAACAAGAGCCATGGAACGATGATGGCCCATTAGACACCTGGCGCGCGAGTTCATGTTGGGTACCCTCGTTCCAATACGTTATAAAAGAGTATGCATTCGTCCACCTTGAATATTATTCATGTTCTGGTTAAAAAAGGCCCTAATGATTTATGCTATACAACGTTTGACATGTTTGAACGAATGTAAATATATTTTTTCCCCTCGTTCATGACGAGAAGTCCGGCTGGCTTAGATCATGTGCTAACAAGACGGAGATTTTTGGACATAAATGATGAGCTTTTTTGAACAAAACTACATTCGTTATGGACCTGTGATACCTGGAAGTGACATCTGATGAAGAGAATCAAAGGTAATGGATTATTTACATAGTATTTTCGATTTTAGATCTCCCCAACATGACGTCTAGTCTGTATCGCAACGCGTATTTTTCTGGGCGCAGTGCTCAGATTATTGCAAAGTGTGATTTCCCAGTAAGGTTATTTTTAAATCTGGCAAGTTGATTGCGTTCAAGAGATGTAAATCTATAATTCTTTAAATGACAATATAATATTTTACCAATGTTTTCTAATTTTAATTATTTAATTTGTGACGCTGACTTGACTGCCGGTTATTGGAGGGAAACGATTTCCTCAACATCAATGCCATAGTAAAACGCTGTTTTTGGATATAAATATGAACTTGATAGAACTAAAAATGCATGCATTGTCTAACATAATGTCCTAGGAGTGTCATCTGATGGAGATTGTAAAAGGTTAGTGCATCATTTTAGCTGGTTTTATGGTTTTGGTGACCCTGTCTTTGACTTGACAAAACATTACACACAACTCTTGTAAATGTACTGTCCTAACATACTCTAAATTTATGCTTTCGCCGTAAAACCTTTTTGAAATCGTAAAACGTGGTTAGATTAAGGAGATGTTTATCTTTCAAATGGTGTAAAATAGTTGTATTTTTGAAAAATTTGAATTTTGACATTTATTTGGATTCAAATTTGCCGCTCTTGAAATGCACCTGCTGTTGATGGAGTGCACCACGGGTGGCACGCTAGCGTCCCACCTAGCCCATAGAGGTTAAGTTCCTGAGGTTCAAGGACAAGGTAGCTGTTCTGGAAAGAGCCAAGAACTTGAGAGGAATGTATATCTTCCTCAACGAGGACTATCCTGAAGCTGTGCGCCAGAAGTGGAAAGAACTGATCCCAGGCATTAAAGCTGCCAGAGCGCATGGGGACATTGCGTACGTCCGCTACGACAGGCTCATTGTCCAACCTCCCCCCCAGAAGCCTGGAAGGGATGAGAGAGCCAACCCTATGGCTTCGTAGCCTCAACCCCGCAGCACACACACACACCAACCTGTTATGGCTAGGGGGCAGTATTTTCACGGCCGGATAAAAAAAACTACCCGATTTAATCTGATTATTACTCCTGCCCAGAAACTAGAATATGCATATAATTATTAGCTTTGGATAGAAAACACTCCAAAGTTTCTAAAACTGTTTGAATGGTGTCTGTGAGTATAACAGAACTCATTTGGCAGGCCAAAACCTGAGAAGATTCTGTACAGGAAGTACCCTGTCTGACCATTTCTTGGCCTTCTTGATTATTTCTATCCAATACAGGGGATCTCTGCTGTTACGTGACACTTCCTACGGCTCCCATGGGCTCTCAGAAGGCGGCAAAAAGCTGAATGATATCGAGGCAGCCCCTGGCTGAAAAACATTAGCGTGTTTGGATAGTGGCCGGTCACAGTACTATGAGACTCAGGCTCGTGCACGAGGGGATCCCATGCTTTTATTTTCTCTCTCTTTGTACGTAAACACGCTTTCCCGGTCGGAATATTATCGCTTTTTTTACGAGAAAAATGGCATAAAAATTGATTTTAAACAGCGGTTGACATGCTTCGAAGTACGGTCATGGAATATTTAGAATTCTTTTGTCACGAAATGCGTCGTGCGCGTGACCCTTATTTACACTTCGGATAGTGTCTTGAACGCACGAACAAAACGTCGCTATTTGGATATAACTATGGATTATTTGGGACCAAACCAACATTTGTTATTGAAGTAGCAGTCCTGGGAGTGCATTCTGACGAAGAACACCAAAGGTAATCAAACTTTTCTAATAGTAAATCGGAGTTTGGTCAGGGCTAAACTTGGTGGGTGTCTAAATAGCTAGCCGCTATCTACTCAGAATATTGCAAAATGTGCTTTCACCGAAAAGCTATTTTAAAATCGGACACCTCGATTGCACAAAGGAGTTCTGTATCTATAATTCTTAAAATAATTATGTTTTTTGTGAACGTTTATCGTGAGTAATTTAGTAAATTCACCGGAAGTGTTCGGTGGGAATGCTAGTTCTGAACGTCACATGCTAATGTAAAAAGCTGGTTTTTGATATAAATATGAACTTGATAGAACAAAACATGCATGTATTGTATAACATAATGTCCTAGGCGTGTCATCTGATGAAGATCATCAAAGGTTAGTGCTGCATTTAGCTGTGGTTTTGTTTTTTGTGACATTATATGCTAGCTTGAAAAATGGGTGTCTGATTATTTCTGGCTGGGTACTCTGCTGACATAATCTAATGTTTTGCTTTCGCTGTAAAGCCTTTTTGAAATCGGACAGTGTGGTTAGATAAAGGAGAGTCTTGTCTTTAAAATGCTGTAAAATAGTCATATGTTTGAAAAATTGAAGTTTTTGTATTTTTGAGGAATTTGTAATTCGCGCCACGCCTATCATTGGATATTGGAGCAGGTGTTCCGCTAGCGGAACGTCTAGATGTTAATGGACTGCTGAATGTATATTTTTTCTCTTGCTTTGTCTGCGCTTTTCAATATTATGTCTATCTCTGATAAGCTACCCAAGAAAGGGCTGAAAGTAGCCCATATTAATATATGTAGCCTTAGAAATAAGATTCATGAAATCAATAACTTGCTAACATCAGATAACATTCATATATTATCCATTTCTGAGACTCAGATAATTCATTTGATGATACATCAGTAGCAATACAAGGATATAACATCTATAGAAGAGACAGAAATGCTTATGGGGAAGGAGTTGATGTATATATTCAGAGCCATATCCCTGTAATGCTTAGAGAAGAACTTATGTCAAGTGTTATTGAAGTGTTGTGGTTGCAGGTTCACTTGGCACATCGAAAGCCTTTCCTTTTGGGATGTTGCTATAGGCCACCAAGTACTAACAGTCAGTATCTAAATAATATGTGTGAAAATCTTGATAGTGTATGTGATGTAAACATCATATTGACTGTTTTTTTGACTGAATATTGACTGGTTTTCATCAAGCTGTCCGCTCAAGAGGAAGCTTCTTACTGTAACCAGTGCCTGTAATCTTGTTCAGGATATTAATCAACCTACCAGGGTGTTTATAAACACTACAGGAACAAGATGATCCACATGTATCGATCACATTTTTACACTGTAGAACTTTGTTCTAAAGCTAATCACAATATAGTGGCTATATCCAGGAAAGCCAAAGTTCCAACAGCTGGGCCTAAAATAGTGTATAAGAGATCATACAGAATATTTAGCTGTGACTCTTATGTGGATGATGTTAAAAATATTTGTTGATCTGATGTGATTAATGAGGAGCATCCAGACGCTGCACTTGATGAATTTATGAAATTGCTTCTTCCAGTTACTGATAAACATGCACCTGTTAAGAAACTGACTGTTAGAACTGTTAAGGCTCCATGGATTGACGAGGAATTGAAAAACAGTATGGTTGAAAGAGATGGGGCAAAAGGAGTGGCTAATAAGTCTGGCTGTACATCTGACTGGCTTACTTACTGCAAATTTAGAAATTATGTGACTAAACTCAACAAAAAGAAGAACATTTATGATGAAGCCAAGATCAATGATATAAAAATTGGTGGAAAAAAACTTTGGAGTACTTTAAATGAAATTATGGGCAGAAAGACAAATTCAACTCCATCTTTCATCGAATCAGATGGCTTATTCATCACAAAACCATTTGATGTTGCCAATTATTTTAATGATTATTTCATTGGCAATGTGGGCAAACTTAGGCAGGAAATGCCCACGACAAACAGTGAAAAATGATATTCATGCAATAAAAAAAGAATGAAAGAAAAGCAGTGCAAGTTTGAATTTTGTAAAGTTAGTGTGGGAGAAGTGGAAAAATTATTGTTACCGATCAATAATGACCAACCTCCTGGCATTGACAACTTAGATGGAAAGCTACTGAGTATGGTAGCTGACTCTATAGCCACTCCTATCTGTCATATTTTTAATCTGAGCCTAGAGGAAAGTCTTTTTCCTCAGTCCTGAAGGGAAGCCAAAGTAATTCCGCTACCCAAGAGTGGTAAAGTGGCCTTTACTGGTTCTAACAGCAGACCTATAAGCTTGCTACCAGCTCTCAGCAAACTGTTGGAAAAAATTGTGTTTGACCAAATACAATGCAATTTCTCTGTAAACAAATTAACAACAGTCTTTCAGCGTGCTTATAGAGAAGGGCACTCACCATGTACTGCACTGACTCAAATGACTGATGATTGGTTGAAAGAAATTGATAATAAAAAGATTGTGGGAGCTGTACTGTTAGATTTTAGTGCAGCCTTTGATTTTATTGACCATAACCTGTTGTTGAAAAAACTTAAGTGCTATGACTTTTCAACCTCGTGGATATATATCGTGGATTCAGAGTTATCGATCTAATAGAACTCAAAGGGTTTTCTTTAATGGAAGCGTCTCTAATGTCAAATATGTAAAGTGTGGTGTACCGCAGGGAAGCTCTCTAGGCCCTCTACTCTTTTCTATTTTTGGAACAACGCCTCTCCCCTATTTGACCTAGATAGTTTTTGTTTATGCATTGATATCAAGGCTATGTGTGCCTTTTTAAAAATGTATGTAGTTCTGTCCTTGAGGTGTTCTTGTCTAATTATGTTCTGTATTATGTCACTCTGTATTATGTTTCATGTTTTGTGTGGACCCCAGGAAGAGTAGCTGCTGCTTTTGCAACAGCTAATGGGGATCCTAATAAAACACCAAATACCAAACTCTTTGGCCTGAGTGCCAAGCGTCATCTCTGGAGGAGACTTGGCACCATCCATGCGGTGAATCATGGTGGTGGCAGCATCATGCTGTGAGGTGTTTTTCAGCGTTAGGTACTGAGAGACTAGTTAGGATCGAGGCAAAGATTAACAGAGCAAAGTACAGAGAGATCCTTGACGAAAACCTGCTCCAGAGCGCTCAGGACCTCAGGTTCACCTTCCAACAGGACAACGACCCTAAGCACACAGCCAAGACAATGGAGGAGTGGCTTCAGGACAAGTCTCTGAATGTCCCTGAGTGGCCCAGCCAGAGCCCCAACTTGAACCCAATTGAACATCTCTGGAGAGACGTGAAAATAGCTGTGCAGCAACGCTCCCAATCCAGCCTGGCAGGTTCTGCCTGACAGGTTCTGCTTGAGAGGTTCTGCAGAGAAAAATGGGAGAAACTCCCCAAATTCAGGTGTGCCAAGCATGTAGCGTCATACCCAAGAAGACTCGAGGCTGTAATTGCTGCCAAAGGTGCTTCAACAGAGTACTGAGTAAAAGGTCTGAAGACTTATGTAAATGTGATTACATTTTTTTTTATTATTAAATAAATTAGCCAGCATTTCTAAAAACCAGTGTTTGCTTTGTCTTTATGGGGTATTGTGTGTAGATTGAGAAAAAAAAAACTATTCAATACATTTTAGAATAAGAGAATGTGGAAAAAGTCAAGTGGTCTGAATACATTCCAAAGGCAATGTATGTCATGGAAAGAGCATGTATTACTAATGTTTTGTACACAATGTATATCCTGATGCCTAATCACCTTACCCCTATACATACTACCACTATCACTCCAGTATCCCTGCACATTGTATGTATGGTTCTGGAACTGACTGACCCTATAAATAGTATGCTTACTTACTTTCTTGTGTTCTTCTTATTTTATTTCTTGTGATTTTGTTCTACCTCATGTTATTTATAGTATTACATTGTTATTGATTACTGAATTGTTGGGTTTAGAGCAAGAAAGGCATTTCACTGTACATGTGCATGTGAAAATGAAACTTGAAACACACACACACACACAAACCTCTTTTAAACATGATGTGTTGTCCTGTAGCTAATTATAAACTTAACTACTACATTTTGATGTTGCAATGATCATCTTTGTCTGTAAACCTTAGGCTTTTAAAATCCATAACAGTCTAAGGTCGGGGGAGGGGGGGTTCTACTAAGCTACATGGAATTGTTTTAAGAAGGTCATACCAAAGATAGTTTTTGTATTTAATTTTGAATTTTAAGACCCCTTGACATTTCAAAAAAAGTATTTTTGTCCTTACTGCTATGAGCCAATACAAATGCATTGATTAACATATTCACTACGTGAAACAAAAGATAGTCCCCCCAAAAAATCTAAAGGAAGTTTGTTCTGAAGGTTCTGTCCTATAGCTGAGAGATATAATAAAGATCAGGAAACATGTATTTAAAAATTATATATATTTTATCCCTTATTTTGGGGGGGGCAACCTCGTGGCGCAGCGGTTTAAGGCACTGCATCTCAGTGCTAGAGGCATCACTACAGACACCCTCGTTCAAATTCAGGCTGTATCACAACCGATCATGATTGAGGAGTCCCATAGGGCGGCACACAATTGGCCCAGCGTCGTTCAAGTTTGGCCGGTGTAGGCCGTCATTGTAAATAAGAATTTGTTTTTAACTGACTTACCTTGTTAAATAAAGGAATAAAAAATTATTTTAGCACTAATCAGTCTCCATATATAAAGTACCAGTCAAAAGTTTGGACACACCTACCAATTCCAGGGTTTTTCTTTATTTTTACTATTTTCTACATTGTAGAACAATAGTTAAGACATCATAACTATGAGTTAATACATATGGAATCATGCATTAACCAAAAAAGTGTTAAACAAATCAAAATATCTCACAAAGACAGTGGTTGGAACCGAAAATCTAAAATGTGACTCATCAGACCAAAGGACAGATTTTCAGTTGTCTAATGTCCATTGCTCATGTTTCTTGGCCCAAGAAAGTCTCCTATTGTTATTGCTGTCCTTTGGTAGTCATTTCTTTGTAGCAATTTGACCATGAAGGCTTGATTCACACAATCTCCTCTGAACAGTTGATGCTGAGATGTGTCTGTTACTTGAAGTCTGTGAAGCATTTATTTGGGCTGCAATTTCTGAGGATTGTAACTCCTCTGCAGCAGAGGTAACTCTGGGTCTTCATTTCCTGTGGCGGTCCTCATGAGAGCCAGTTTCATAATAGCGCTTGATGGTTTTTGCGACTGCAATTGAAGAAAATTTCAAAGTTCTTGAAATGTTCCGCATTGACTGACCTTCATGTCTTAAAGTAATGATGGACTGTCATTTCTATTTGCTTATTTGAGCTGTTCTTGCCATTTTATGGACTTGGTCTTTTACCAAATAGGGCTATCTTCTGTATACCACCCCTACCTTGTCACATCACAACTTATTGGCTCAAACGCATTAGGAAAGAAATTCCACAAATTAACTTTTATCAAGGCACACATGATAATTGAAATGCATTCCAGGTGACTACCTCATGAAGCTGGTTGAGAGAATGCCAAGAGTGTGCAAAGCTGTCATCAAGGCAAAGGGTGGCTTCTTTGAAGAACCTCAAATATAAAATATATTTTGATTTGTTTAACACTTTTTTGGTTACTACAGGATTCCATATGTGTTATTTCATAGTTTTGATGTCTTCACTATTATTCTACAATGTAGAAAATAGTCAAAATAAAGAAAAACCCTAGAATGAGTAGGTGTCCAAACTTTTGACTGGTACTGTGGGCATCCTAGAACAAAACATGAACGTGTTCATAATAGTCTTGCCTTCGGATTGAGACGCAGCCAATGTGCGGACATCGACCTTAGGTGGTTCTGTTGTCAGACACACACACTCCCCAAAGAAATACAGCAGCTCCTTTTCAATCTGCCAGATACAGACATGCACACACACACATGCACGCAAGCATACACGTGTACACACCCAATGACACACCTTATCTCTCTTTCAGACTAGTGTTTGTCCTTCATCTCCTGTGTTTATGGGTGTTGATGTGAAACAATCCCTGAGTAGAATACCATGTCCTTTTGTATATCACACTAACCATAACTGTTTAAGACACACATCCTTCAACATACAATACATATACGTCACACACACACACAGAATAGGTCCCATTTGACATAAAAGACCATTACAATTGAAGAGGAAAGAAATATTTTTTCCACTATTGTTTTGCTAGCTGATAAAGATTGTGTTGTAACTTTCAAATGGGTGTGGTCTATACCTACAGTCTCCTCAAAATGTGACTTTGGTGACTAATAACTGGCATCACTTCTACCATTATAATACTTCCTTACTTCTATTTCACAATGGCCTGTACTTATGAGTGTGTTTATGGTTTATAACCACTTACACAACTGGTAACAATCAGCTTATGTTGTCTGGTGGACACTGCTGTGAAGGGAGAGAGAGAGAGAGAGAGAAATAGCTCTATCTGGTCAAGCGGTTTTCTCAGCACGTGTGTGTGTGTTTGTGGTTTTGCTTGTGTCAGAGCTGATATGTGTATTTAGCATGTTGATGCTTAACATTGTGCATGCCAAGCCAGACAAGGTGCAGCTGGGGTCTCACACACATCTGCTTTTGGTTGTGCACCCCTCTCTTATGTGTGTATAGTGTGTGTGTGTGTGTGTGTGTGTGTGTGTGTGTGTGTGTGTGTGTGTGTGTGTGTGTGTGTGTGTGTGTGTGTGTGTGTGTGTGTGTGTGTGTGTGTGTGTGTGTGTGTTATTACCATTTGATGAAGCAGGAACCCAATAGCTGGGAAAGATTTAGCTACTACATACGCTTGCACCCCCCTCTACACAAGCATTGCTCAGTCTCATGTTTGTGTGTGTCTGGTGGGAGGGGGGAATCTAATTGGCCTTTACAGGTTGGTAGCCAGAGGCAGACCACTACACTATGATGACTGCCATGTACCTTAAACCACCAACAGATCACTCATTATAGTGCGTGTGTTTTTGTATAGTAATGGCCAAACTACAGCTAGTCATCACGTAGTACAGAGAGTGCTTGGGCCCCATTCCAAACAGATTGGAAATGCAGAGATCAACTCCACTCATTGTGCCACTGAGAATACTCACCTGGAGAGAGTTCTCTGTTTTCCACTGACAAGGGGAACACGCATGCGCACACACCTGGGGGACCCTGTGTCCCGCTGGTCCTGTAGGTCAAGTTGGGAATCTTGACTGTAATTCCAGCCCTCACAGAAGAATAGAAGGAATACTGGGGAATGTTGGGATTTATTGTTGACTGATTGTAAATTAATGCTGGGACATCCAGGATGAAGCTAAATTCTGGGTTAGGAGAGGGAGGAAGAGGGTGAAAAGAAAGCAAGGACGAAGCAAAAGAGAGTAAGAGCAAGTGATTATGTGGTCAGGTTTAATGTTTTGGCAAAGTCTGTGGTCTCTGAATGTGTGCAGAGGCTTAAGCTGAACCATAAATTCCTAAAGGGATGGTGTTAGGGATAATAGATGGAGACAGCTCATACGCTGCGTCCAATATGCTCACCTCACACGTAGCAATGTGGAGGGAGCCCTCTGACTAAAGGAGATGGCAAAATACCCTTACATTTAATGTTAACAGTGTTCAATAAGTGGTGATCCATTCTATTCTATTATTTTCTATTCTGTCCTGTTCTGGACCCTGCTTACGGGAACAACTCCCCCCACCCCCCTCTTTGCTCTGACTGGAAGAACTAATCTACAACCAATTTGAATGAAGGTCAGAGGTCAACTAAATTAGGGCCACTTGATAAGAGATGTTTATACAGGTTAGGTCTAATGGCCGTATGGTTACAGTTAGGTTCATGTTAGTTTTGGCCTTAGGGTGGTTGTGGCCTGTTTTACTAATGAGGATCAAATTACAATATCAATGGTCAATGCTTAGTGCGGAGATTGAGCTTGTCTTTCTCTCAGTTGAACATCATATTTCCTACATTCAGTATATCGTAACTCAGATACACATAGCAGTGTGCTGACTCTTTATGTGGAAACTTTTATTTGGGGTAATGTTACTTCATTCAGAAATAAGTTTTTTTTACTGTGACCATTTGTGAAGTTGATGAGGTAATTCCTTCACCCCCCCTCTCTCTTTATCCCTTTTTCTCATTCTCTGTTAATGCTTAGCACTGGCATGTGAGAAGATGGCAGCCATGGCAACAGCTAAGACCCCCATCACTACAGACCAGGATATCACATTACACACAGACCCCCCCAGTCTACATTGTAAAACCAAGTGTTTAGGATCTGAAAACATAACTAAACACTTTTCCCAAACGGCTTAGACTTTAAGAGGTAAAACGCATCAAGGCATTTAGAATTTCAATGAAAATGCATCAGTGTTTAGATTGTAAACACCATAACGTGTTTATCCGCTGTAACACTTTTTAAACACATTAACATGTTTTTTTTTAACACAAGGCATTTAGGTTTGAAAGGTAATAAACAGTCAAAAACATGTTTGTCATGAAATTGGATGATATTTGGATGAAACCTGATCAAAGTATGATGACCAAAGTATGAAATATTACTGTTGCATCTACGTTTCATCACAAAGTTACCGTGTGGCTAAAGGCATATTTGCATAAAGTCCTACTATAGCTCTGATTGACTATGGCGCACCGGTCTGCGTAGACTCTGGTCCTGGATGAGACAGACGTTTTTATTAGGTTTTACAGTGAGGGAAAAAAGTATTTGATCCCCTGCTGATTTTGTACTTTTGCCCACTGACAAAGAAATAATCGGTCTATACTTTTTATGGTCGGTTTATTTGAACAGTGAGAGACAGAATTAACAACCAAAAAATCCAGAAAAAACGCATGTCAAAAATGTTATAAATTGATTTGCATTTTAATGAGGGAAATAAGTATTTGACCCCTCTGCAAAACATGACTTAGTACTTGGTGTCAAAACCCTTGTTGACAATCACAGAGGTCAGACGTTTCTTGTAGTTGGCCACCAGGTTTGCACACATCTCAGGAGGGATTTTGTCCCACTCCTCTTTGCAGATCTTCTCCAAGTCATTAAGGTTTCGAGGCTGACGTTTGGCAACTCGAACCTTCAGCTCCCTCCACAGATTTTCTATTGGATTAAGGTCTGGAGACTGGCTAGGCCACTCCAGGACCTTAATGTGCTTCTTCTTGAGCCACTCCTTTGTTGCCTTGGCCGTGTGTTTTGGGTCATTGTCATGTTGGAATACCCATCCACGACCCATTTTCAATGCCCTGGCTGAGGGAAGGAGGTTCTCACCCAAGATTTGACGGTACATGGCCCCGTCCATCGTCCGTTTGATGCGGTGAAGGTGTCCTGTCCCCTTAGCAGAAAAACACCACCAAAGCATAATGTTTCCACCTCCATGTTTGACGGTGGGGATGGTGTTCTTGGGGTCATAAGCAGCATTCCTCCTCCTCCAAACATGGCGAGTTGAGCTGATGCCAAAGAGCTCCATTTTGGTCTCATCTGACCACAACGCTTTCACCCAGTTGTCCTCTGAATCATTCAGATGTTCATTGGCAAACTTCAGACGGGCATGTATATGTGCTATCTTGAGCAGGGGGACCTTGCGGGCGCTGCAGGATTTCAGTCCTTCACGGCGTAGTGTGTTAGCAATTGTTTTCTTGGTGGCTATGGTCCCAGCTGCCTTGAGATCAATGACAAGATCCTCCCGTGTAGTTCTGGGCTGATTCTTCACCGTTCTCATGATCATTGCAACTCCACGAGGTGAGATCTTGCATGGAGCCCCAGGCTGAGGGAGATTGACAGTTCTTTTGTGTTTCTTCCATTAGCGAATAATCGCACCAACTGTTGTCACCTTCTCACCAAACTGCTTGGCGATGGTCTTATTGCCCATTCCAACCTTGTGTAGGTCTACAATCTTGTCCCTAACATCCTTGGAGAGCTCTTTGGTCTTGGCCATGGTGGAGAGTTTGGAATCTGATTGATTGATTGCTTCTGTGGACAAGTGTCTTTTATACAGGTAACAAACTGAGATTAGGAGCACTCCCTTTAAGAGTGTGCTCCTAATCTCAGCTCGTTACCTGTACAAAAGACACCTGGGAGCCAGAAATCTTTCTGATTGAGAGGGGGTCAAATACTTATTTCCCTCATTAAAATGCAAATCAATTTATAACATTTTTGACATGCGTTTTTCTGGATTTTTTTGTTGTTATTCTGTCTCTCACTGTTCAAATAAACCTACCATTAAAATTATAGACTGATCATTTCTTTGTCAGTGGGCAAACGTACAAAATCAGCAGGGGATCAAATACTTTTTTCCCTCACTATATTTACTGCAGTGTCTATTAATTGTACAAACACACGGTCGCTTTCCCGCTCTATATTACTATAGAATTCTCACAAATGCCTTAGAATGTTTGAGAATTACGTATCTCAAAAAATTATGAAAACGTGAACATTACCATGTTTAACTGCTCGCAGATTATTATTTTTTTAATTGCCAAATTTCTGTATATGAATAGATTAAATAAGATTTCACATTTCTAAAATGTTGTCAGTTCTACTTTCAGGGATATGCACACATATATAATTCTAAAATCTTTTTTTGGTAGAGTATTTTATTGACTTCAAATAATGTTCAATTTGGCCAAAATTATAATGAAATTAATTATATAAAAAAATATTTATATCGTAGGTAAAGAATCCAAGCAGTACATCTCTCCGTGATAGGGTACAATCTTCATAAATATGATCAGCTGTGTTTGTTAGTGACATACAAATGATTATTGCATTTAATAACTTTCTGTTAATTTAGTTTTCACCAAGTGACTGCCTAAGTGAATGTGTTTCAATTAAAAGTAAACCCTTTATGAAAACATATTACACATTTCATAAGGCCTTCAGTTACAGCCTAGTTATCCTCAACAATGTGGTCTGAAATCACTGGCTCATGTGCAAGAACAGACCTTCAAGTCATAGGTCCGTGAAGTGATTAATAGTTCCCATCAGAACCCAGCAAGAAGGAGAATATTCAACAATTTGAATATCTTATCACCCATAACTTGCACTAGGCATGACTGCTGTGGTAAAATAATTAAATATAAAGACTACCTAAATCATATAAACTGGAACAACCATCTCAGTAACAGGTGCAATAAATCCAACCCTTTACAGATTAAATTAGCATTAGAAAAACGTTATTTATTTATCTTTGTATAGTATAAGATAAATTAATCAATCAATATGTATGAACAACTATAGATATTAAAACAAAATATGAAAAAAAATCTACCTGCAGCAAAGCATGCTGGGAAATATGATAATAGCACCCCTACCACATCTTTTTCACTCTGAGTTAATGGAAATTAACTCAACAGAGTAACAACAACACCATGCGATTGAAAATATTTATTGAATCAAATGTCCTGTTCAGTTGTGCAGAAATGTAGGTAGGGTGACAGACATTCCTAACTCTAATCTGAATAAAAGGCATGGGAAGTCACATATATTTTTATGATTAAATGCACTCTAAATAGGACGATGGGAAAGTTAACACTAGCGTTTAAAATCTGAACATCTAGGAGATATACAGTTGAAGTCGGAAGTTTACATACACTTAGGTTGGAGTCATTAAAACTCGTTTTTCAACCACTCCACAAATTTCTTGTGAACAAACTATAGTTTTGGCAAATTGGTTAGGACATCTACTTTGTGCATGACAAGTAATTTTTCCAACAATTGTTTACAGACAGATTATTTCACTTATAAATCACTGTATCACAATTCCAGTGGGTCAGAAGTTTACATACACTAAGTTGACTGTGCCTTTAAACAGCTTAGAAAATGCCAGAAAATGATGTCATGGCTTTAAAATCAAAAGGCTAATTGACATAATTTGAGCCAATTGGAGGCGTACCAGTGGATGTATTTCAAGACCTACCTTCAAACTCAGTGCCTCTTTGCTTGACATCATGGGAAAATCAAAAGATATCAGACAAGACCTCAGAAAAAAAATTGTAGACCTCCACAAGTCTGGTTCATCCTTGGGAGCAAATTCCAAACGCCTGAAGGTACCACATTCATCTGTACAAACAATAGTATGCAAGTATAAACACCATGGGACCACGCAGCCGTCATACCGCTCAGGAAGGAGACCTGTTCTATCTCCTAGAAATGAACGTACTTTGGTGCGAAAAGTGCAAATCAATCCCATAACAACAGCAAAGGACCTTGTGAAGATGCTGGAGGAAACAGGTACAAAAGTATCTATATCCACAGTAAAATGAGTCCTATATCGACATAACCTGAAAGGCCGCTCAGCAAGGAAGAAGCCACTGCTCCAAAACCGCCATAAAAAAGCCAGAATACCGTTTGCAACTGCACATGGGGACAAAGATCGTACTTTTTGGAGAAATGTCCTCTGGTCTGGTGAAATAAAAATAGAACTGTTTGGCCATAATGAGCATCATTTTGTTTGGAGGAAAAAGGGGGAGGCTTGCAAGCCGAAGAACACCATGCACGGGGGTGGCAGCATCATGTTGTGGGGGTGCTTTGCTGCAGGAGGGACTGGTGCACTTCACAAAATAGGTGACATCATGAGGAAGGAAAATGATGTGGATATATTGAAGCAACATCAAGACATCAGTCAGGAAGTTAAAGCTTGGTCGCAAATGGGTCTTACAAATGGACAATCACCACAAGCGTCTTTCCAAAGTTGTGGCAAAATGGCTTAAGGTCAACAAAGTCAAGGTATTGGAGTGGCCATCACAAAGCCCTGACCTCAGCCTATAGAAGATTTGTGGGCAGAACTGAAAAAGCGTGTGCGAGCAAGGAGGCCTACAAACCTGACTCAGTTACATCAGCTCTGTCAGGAGGAATGGGACAAATTCACTCAACTTATTGTGGGAAGCTTGTGGAAGGCTACCCGAAACGTTTGACCTAAGTTAAACAATTTAGAGGCAATACACTCAATTAGTAGTTGGTAGAATGTAAACTTCTGACCCACTGGGAATGTGATGAAAGACATTAAATCTGACATAAATCATTCTCTACTATTATTCTGACATTTCACATTCTTAAAATAAAGTGGTGATCCTAACTGACCTAAGACGGGGAATTGTTACTTGGATTAAATGTCAGGAATTGTGAAAAACTGAGTTTAAATGTATTTGGCAAAGGTGTATGTAAACTTCTGACTTCAACTGTATGTGTTCTCCTGTTTTTAAACTGACTGGAAAAAGCTGACTATCATGTTTAATCTTGCATTCTGAACACCTGTGTTTAAGATGAGAATACTTATTGGCAAATCTAAATGCCTAATGTTTATGTTTTAAACACTGACGTTTACAGTGCTTCATGGTTTTACAGTGTAACCATCCCTTCACACATAGACAAACAGCAAGACCCCCAGTACAGCCCAACGTTATCCTTTTGAGGTTTTGTTGCCCAGTATAACAAACACAAAGCTCTTAAAATGAGCTGTGGTTGCATTCATCCAAAGATAACATCAGATAAACAACAACATAAACCTAACAACACTGTGTCCTATCAGAGCTGTGATGCTGACATCTGGTCTGTAAGAAAGACCAGATCAGAAAATAGGCCAGGCCTGTCTCTGTGAATCCCCGTCAGGAGAGTGGAGACACAGTCTGGTATAGGGGACATGCTATGTCACCACACATCTCTCTGGCTTTCGTCTGCAAGCATGCCTGTCCTCTGTAATGCTGTGTACTGTATGTATGTGCGGCAAAGAAAGCAGCACTCACATCGCAATATACTTAGATATTAGGAAAAGCATTCTGCTTAAAGAAAGGAGAAGGCATATACACTATCTTTCTCCAATAGCACCTTATAGACAAAATTTGCATCCATAAATATCACACTACATAAGGGTAGTATGAGAGTTTGCAGGCCTTTTAGAGTGTGGGTCACTTTGTGGTTAAATAATGTCCCATTGGAACCAGGTCATTCACAGTGAGAACCCTTGTACTATGACTAGAACCATGATGTATCATCAGTTAGGGAGTCCAGGAGTTATACAGTCTAATTATCATTCTGAGAAAATGTATGGAAATTAAAGTTGTCATAATGAATCCCAAGCCTTGAAGAATAATACAGAAAAGGTATGCCATAGGCAGACTCACCGTAACTAATGTTTGCATAATAACATATTGCTCTTTCAGGTAATCTGAGCAATATGAGGAACATTGCATTTTGAAAAATGTATTATCAGTGTGCTGGAGAGCACAAGAACATGTCATATTTGTTTTGTCTATTAGCTAGACCGCCATGGTCATTTCATGTCTGCCAGTACCATATGATACTAAACCCAACACTGCTAGATGGCAGAGATAAGTGATTATAATTGCATACAGTGACCTTCATTATTAACTGACAGGTAGTCTAGCGGTTAAGCGCATTGGGCTAGTAACCAAAAGGTCGCTGGTTGAAATCCCTGAGCTGACTGTGTGAAAAACCTGTTGATGTGCCCTTGAGCAAGGCACTTAACCCCAGTTGCGCTGGATAAGAGTGTCTACTAAAATGTAAAAATCATTATTTCATTATTGCTTGTGAGAACAGGGGAGCCTCAAACAATAAGCAGTCATTTTACGCCAAGTTGGATGTCCATAAAATACTCTCCTGTTGAATGAACAGACCATAACAATAATACACTTTTATTGTGAATATATCATATTTGCACAAGAATCAACACCTTGTTATGAACATTATTTTCTAATTTTTTCTGTTTCTTTTTTATACACTAAATGTCATTATTGTACAAATATATACAAAATTGTATCAGGCTAGTCAAGTTCCACAAAATAGTAAGTCATGTATTAAAGCACAATCAGAGATACTCCAGGGACATGCCCGTACCATGGCTACATCATGCTGTTGGCGTTATACACACATCAACACGCTACTCCAATAAACAGGCATGATCCTGAACGCACCAATGCAGGTGGTCACTAGATGGCAATGGCAGAAGGGACAGTATTGGCAACAATCATACAGTAAGTACTTCATTTTGGGTTAGGGTTACAGTGCTGCGGTTTTGTAATGTGTAACTGAGAACTTAACTCTCATTTACAGATTTTAGAGAGCAACACAAAGAATAAACAAGCAGAAGAGGAACAAGAAGAAGATGAAAAAGAAACAGTCTTTAGATATGCTGATATCATTCTCCAGTTGTCTGCTCACCAGGGTCTGTGATACAACTTAAACCTTTTTGAAAGCTTTTCTGTCTTTCAGGTTCCTGAAATCCTGAGTCTGGGGATAGAGCAGGAAACTAACTTCAGGAGCATATTGTTCAAGCCTAGCTGCCAGTCTGAAGCTGAAACAGACTGCCACCCAGGCTAGGTTGATATCAGCTAGCTACGGAACATAAGAAACATATCTCTGAGCTACTGCTCCTGCTCTACTACTACACATAGCATACAGTACGGCATGCAACTGGAACACTTTGGGACATAATTCCAATGACTATCCATCAAAGAATAACTTTGGATAAATTAATGGTATGTTGGAGCTACATAGGCACTGGGAATCTGATGCATCAAATGAAGTTATACTGTATCAGTATCTATACTGTATCTATACAGACCTGGTTCATATGCATACTGTACTTTCAAAGACTTGAGTTGCACTAGATATAGCTTGCCTGGTGCAATGGAACAAATTGAATAGTCCCAAAAGTGCAAACGCCTGCCTACCCTGTATGTGAAGTTAAACGAAGCACACCAAAAGTATTATAAAGCAATTGGCCTAGGTGACTGATTGGTACCCCAGGAATGCTAACGTGACCATAAAGATATTTGACCCTGCATGTTAGTTGAGAAAGATCTATCATAGGTCAACTATCCCCACTCCTGGAATGGTGTCATAGTGTTCTACAGCTCTCTATTGAGTAAACCCTACTCTAGTCTACTGAATCTATTCACATACTGCTGTTTGACCGCATGAATAAATAAATACAGTTGAAGTCGGAAGCTTACATAGACTTAGGTTGGAGTCATTAAAACTCGTTTTTCAACCAATCCACAAATTTCTTGTTAACAAACTATAGTTTTGGCAAGTCGGTTAGGACATCTACTTCGTACATGACACAAGTAATTTTTCCAACAATTGTTTACAGACAGATTATTTCATTTATAATTCACTGTATCACAATTCCAGTGGATCAGAAGTTTACATACACTAAGATGACTGCCTTAAACAGCTTGGAAAATTTCAGAAAATGATGTCATGGCTTTAGAAGCTTCTGATAGGCTAATTGACATCATTTGAGTCAATTGGAGGTGTACCTGTGGATGTATTTCAAGGCCTACCTTCAAACTCAGTGCCTCTTTGCTTGACATCATGGGAAAATCAAAAGAAATCAGCCAAGACCTCAGAAAAAAATTGTAGACCTCAACAAGTCTGGTTCATCCTTGGGAGCAATTTCCAAACGCCTGAAGGTACCACGTTCATCTGTACAAACAATAGTATGCAAGTATAAACGCCATGGGACCACGCAGTCATCATACCGCTCAGGAAGGAGACGCGTTCTGTCTCCTAGAGATTAACATACTTTGGTGCGAAAAGTGCAAATCAATCGCAGAACAACAGCAAAGGACCTTGTGAAGATGTTGGAGGAAACAGGTACAAAAGTATCTATATCCACAGTAAAATGAGTCCTATATCGACATAACCTGAAAGGCCGATCAGCAAGGAAGAAGCCACTGCTCCAAAACCGCCATAAAAAAAGCCAGACTATGGTTTGCAACTGCACATGGGGACAAAGATTGTACTTTTTGGAGAAATGTCCTCTGGTCTGATGAAATAAAAATAGAACTGTTTGGCCATAATGACCATCATTATGTTTGGAGAAAAAAGGGGGAGGTTTGCAAGCCGAAGAACACCATCCCAACCGTGAAGCACAGGGGTGGCAGCATCATGTTGTGGGGGTGCTTTGCTGCAGGATGGACTGATGCACTTCACAAAATAGATGGCATCATGAGGGAGGAAAATGATGTGGATATATTGAAGCAACATCTCAAGACATCAGTCAGGAAGTTAAAGCTTGGTCGCAAATGGGTCTTACAAATGGACAATCACCACAAGCGTCTTTCCAAAGTTGTGGCAAAATGGCTTAAGGACAACAAAGTTAAGGTATTGGAGTGGCCATCACAAAGCCCTGACCTCATCCTATAGAAAATTTGTGGGCAGAACTGAAAAAGCGTGTGCAAGCAAGGAGGCCTACAAACCTGACTCAGTTACATCAGCTCTGTCGGGAGGAATGGGCAAAAATTCCCCCAACTTATTGTGGGAAGCTTGTGGAAAGCTATCCAAAATGTTTGACCCAAGTTAAACAATTTAAAGGCAATGCTACCAAATACTAATTGAGTATATGTAAACTTCTGACCCACTGGGAATGTGATGAAAGAATTAAAAGTTGAAAAAAATAATTCCCTACTATTATTCTGACATTTCACATTCTTAAAATAAACTGGTGATCCTAACTGACCTAAGACAGGGAATTTTTACTAGGATAAAATGTCAGGAATTGTGAAAAACGGAGTATAAATATATTTGGCAAAGGTGTATGTAAACTTACAACTTCAACTGTAAATCAAAACTGTTGGATTATCAATAACGTTGCTTTCCATTTCAGTTACAGGTTTTGTTGTCTTCATAGTTATATTTGTTTCTGTACTGTACAGTTTAGTAAACATCCTAAACAACACAAACTAAGCCTATAGAAACCATTGGTATCAGTGAATTATAATATTATGTTTGCATGAAAGGACAGACACTCGACCGACTTCTTACTCCAACCAAAACATATACAGTATCTCACAAAAGTGAGTACACCCCTCACATTTTTGTAAATATTTGAGTATATCTTTTCATGTGACAACACTGAAGAAATGACACTTTGCTACAATGTAAAGTAGTGAGTGTACAGCTCCCCTCAAAATAACACAACACACAGCCATTAATGTCTAAACCGCTGGCAACAAAAATGAGTACACCCCTAAGTGAAAATACCCAAATTGGGCCCAAAGTGTCAATATTTTGTGTGGCCACCATCATTTTCCAGCACTGCCTTAACCCTCTTGGGCATGGAGTTCACCAGAGCTTCACAGGTTGCCACTGGAGTCCTCTTCCACTCCTCCATGACGACATCACGGAGCTGGTGGATGTTAGAGACCTTGCACTCCTCCACCTTCCGTTTGAGGATGCCCCACAGATGCTCAATAGGGTTTAGGTCTGGAGACATGCTTGGCCAGTCCATCACCTTTACCCTCAGCTTCTTTAGCAAGGCAGTGGTCGTCTTGGAGGTGTGTTTGGGGTCGTTATCATGTTAGAATACAGCCCTGCGGCCCAGTCTCCGAAGGGAGGGGATCATGCTCTGCTTCAGTATGTCACAGTACATGTTGGCATTCATGGTTCCCTCAATGAGCTGTAGCTCCCCAGTGCCGGCAGCACTCATGCAGCCCCAGACCATGACACTCCCACCACCATGCTTGACTGTAGGAAAGACACACTTGTCTTTGTACTCCTCACCTGGTTGCCGCCACACACGCTTGACACCATCTGAACCAAATAAGTTTATCTTGGTCTCATCAGACCACAGGACATGGTTCCAGTAATCCATGTCCTTAGTCTGCTTGTCTTCAGCAAACTGTTTGCAGGCTTTCTTGTGAATCATCTTTAGAAGAGGCCTTCTGGGACGACAGCCATGCAGACCAATTTGATGCAGTGTGCGGCGCATGGTCTGAGCACCTACAGGCTGACCCCCCACCCCTTCAACCTCTGCAGCAATGCTGGCAGCACTCATACGTCTATTTCCTAAAGACAACCTCTGGATATGACGCTGAGCACGTGCACTCAACTTCTTTGGTCGACCATGGCAAGGCCTGTTCTGAGTGGAACCTGTCCTGTTAAACCGCTGTATGGTCTTGGCCACCGTGCTGCAGCTCAGTTTCAGGGTCTTGGCAATCTTCTTATAGCCCATGCCATCTTTATGTAGAGCAACAATTCTTTTTTTCAGATCCTCAGAGAGTTCTTTGCCATGAGGTGCCATATTGAACTTCCAGTGACCAGTCAGTATGAGGGAGTGTGAGAGCGATGACACCAAATGTAACACCCCTGCTCCCCATTCACACCTGAGACTTTGTGACACTAATGGGTCACATGACACCGGGGAGGGAAAATGGCTAATTGGGCCCAATTTGGACATTTTCACTTAGGGGTGTACTCACTTTTGTTGCCAGCGGTTTAGACGTTAATGGCTGTGTGTTGAGTTATTTTGAGGGGACAGCAAATTTACACTGTTATACAAGCTGTACACTCACTACTTTACATTGTAGCAAAGTATCATTTCTTCAGTGTTGTCACATGAAAAGATATACTCAAATATTTATAAAAATGTGAGGGGTGTACTCACTTTTGTGAGATACTGTAAATACATTTATGATGAAGAATTAAAGGGTTGGTTAGCTCCATAGAATACACCATATAATAGAATAGCTCAGTCAGCATGGTGGAGAAAAGAGGAGAGGGAGGAAAGAGCACCCCTTTGGCTTTGGAGAATGATTGGAGAACAGGAGAGTGACTCCTCTTCCATATTGGCAGTGAGTTAACAGATCAGTGATGGCATTCAGGAGATGGAGCGTCAGAAACAGTCCAATGTAAAACACTGTCTGGTTGAGATGTGATGTGTGTGTGTGTAGGGGTCATGAGTGTCGGGGGCCAGTGAGGAGCCACAGCAGCAGTAGTTGGAGTCCCAACATGGGCCAGAGGGAGGGGCTTAGAGAGGTCCCGCCCCCACAGTCAGAATCATCCTCCTGTTGGTCACAACAACCATTAATCAGACAAGCAGACAATCAGACAATTCAAACACAGATTATGCTGGAAAATAATAGATAACACACATTTTTGCATTCAGAAGGGTGCAACATTATAGAATTTTCAGTGTGCGTGTGTGTGTAGCCTCCTGTTGTTTGATGCCAGTGTTCAGGATATCCGTGCGTGCCTTTGGCCATCATGTGTGTGTGTTTGTGTCATACAGTACTGCACACCCTCAAAGGCAGGAAACCCATCTGGCACTTCCTCTATTTACTCTAGAGGGAATATAGACTGCAGAGCAACTTCCATAGTTCAGCTGTGGGGAGAGAGTCGTACTTTCACTCTCCATAGAGGATTTACATCTGCTGTACAATACCCGTACCTTCCATTCCCAGGCCACCCTAAACATCACTACCGGCCTGTGTGTGTGACAGGTCTATAACAGGTAGTACATCCCTTTTACTCTACAGTACACAATTCACCTGGTAGAAAATAACATGATATACTGTATTGGTACCTTATTTTCCTTTTGCTCTGGGATTATCCAAGTATGTTTAATTATTTGAAGGAAGTAGCTACAGTGCTAGAAGCCAGGTCATCATTATTACCACAAAGATAGTAGTGGTTGTGTTTAAGGCCTATCAGTAGATTTCCGGTCAGTTAGTAGTTGCTGTATGTAACACCTGACTATCAACAGTGGTGGAGAGACACAGGTCTCAGTTCAGTTTTTATTGACAGGCACTGTCCCTGGGCCCAGCATCAACTCCTGCAGCAACATGAGGAAGGGGACAGGACTCAGACCAGAGACATTGCTGATTGAACACAGTGGCTCATCCTACCATGACAGACATGAGCAGCAGCCAATGGAGATGCAAAATGAAGGATGAATTATGGAAATAGAAGGACAGAGACAAGGAGAAAGAAAGCATGTAAAATAAAGATGAGAATGTGGCTGTCACGCTAAAACACAAAATGACAGTCAGTAACAATTAATGAAAGTCAGTATAAAGGGTATAAAATGCAGGATAATATAACTTCATAAAATATATGAGAGAATTAACATGAGAACACCTGTCATGCAAGCGATCAGTTCGTTAGTTTTCACACAAAAAATATCCCTGAGACCAAAGTATGAATTAACAAAAAGATACAAACCAATTCATGCAATCAGGCAATGAGGAACATCCAAACCAAGAGATGGAAAGAGAGAGAGAGAGAGAGAGAGAGAGATAGAGATAGAGAAAAATAGAGAAAAATAAAATATGTGTGCGCACGTGTTTGACTTACGTCTACGTTGTTGTCAAAACACACGTCAGGTCCTTTCCTGTACCTGGGGTTCTGAGCTAGCTCACAGCGATCTGGACCTTGGGCTGCACACACACACTAAGGAAATACTAACACACAAACAAATCTGCAACACACACCTCAAAAATACACACATGCACACTCTGATCTTAAATACAGATGCATCTTGGTCAAACATATATCTCTAAATCACATCTATAACACACTCCCTTACAAACTCACATGTATCACCGGCAGGTTGATGTTTATTGGGGTAAGTCTTGTCCTGGAGGCAGAACTGAGCGATTTCCACTAGATGGCCCAGCTGCAAAGTCAAAATAGTCTTTTTTGTAAAAAATAATGGGGGGGAAAAAATTGCTTTTGATCTAAATTTAAGGTTTGGCATTAGGGTTAGCAATGTGGTAAAGGTTAGGGTTGAGGTTAGTGTTAGGTTTAAAATCAGATTGTATGACATTGTGGTAGTGCCAGCTAGTGACCACTCTGCAGAGCTGCCTCCAGAACCAGATTTATAACATAAAACACTAACCTGTGTATCACCCTGTCTGTGGAAGAGTGTTGCCCTTTAACAATTCCATTATAAATATCACCCCTACGATTGAACATGACACTGTGATTGGACAGCCTCTTAGTTGTGTGCAATAGAGTGTAGTGTGTATGTTTTAAATGTTTGCTGTGTGTGCGTGTGTGTGTGTGTTTGTCCTCATTAGCAGCATACTGAGCTGTAATGAACTACAGGCCTTTTGTTTGAACCCTCTCTGACCTGGGATGATGACACTTTACATCAGCAGGAATCTAAAGCCCCAAACACATATGTCTCGTAGACATGCACACACACACTTACACTTTACACTGATTGAAAGTGATCCTAACATGGGTTCCAGATGTTCCATTCAGATACACAGCTCCATATTCATTTATACTATGAGACTAAAAGTTTTAATCGAGCAGTAATACTGACTAAAAAATGAATGCAATAGGATGTGTGTGGGTGTGTGTGGAAGGAAACATGGTTGCTCTGCCTGTCGTAGTGGTCTGGGGTCACAGGACAGACAGGTGGTCTTGGCATCAGTGATCAGAAACACCAGGTTAGTGTTGGGCAGCTTCTCAGCTCGATACATCCTGAAACACACCCACGCACGCACGCACGCACACGCACGCACGCACACGCACACACACACGCACACACACACACACGTTTTAGTAAGCTACTCAGCATTATACTGTACATACTAAAAGGATGAGAGGAGAGGAACGCTAACCATCTAAATACCTCACACGAGAGAACACTTCCCCAGTATCGGTGCGTGGGCAAAATCAATGGGGAAGCCAAACATATATATTTCTTTCCAACATATGTTTTGATAATTGTGTTATTTGCTCTATTAAAAATGCATTTCTAAGGCACTGTGATAGCTGATATAAGGCCGATAATGCCATATCACAGACAATGTTCTAGAATTGTAACAACCGTCGTTAGGAATGGACCAAGGCGCAGCGGGAATGTGGATACTCATGTTTATTGATGAAAAAACAAGTAAAGTATCCACTGGAAAACCAAACAAAACAATACTCACGACGGCAACAGTGTGACATGCTAAACAAGCAGTGATCACAAACACAACTACCCACAACCCCAAAGAAAAACACACACACCTATATAGGACTCCCAATCAAAGGCAACTCAACACACCTGCCTTCAATTGGAAGTCCCAATCACCAACACAAACATTCACACACACAAAACTGCCACGTCCTGACCCCAAAACTAATACAATAGCTCCATCTGCTGGTCAGGACGTGACAAGAATACAGGTGTCACAGAGTGGCAGAATAAATTGAACCACATACAGTGCCTTCAGAAAATATTCATACCACTTGACTAATTCCACATTTTGTTGTGCTACAGCCAGAATTCAAAATTGATTAAATTGATAATTTTTTCACTACAATCAAAACAACACAGGACGTCTTACTTAGTTAAAGTGGTTCCAGTCTGCCGTTGTCACGACTTCCGCCGAAGTCGGTCCCTCTCCTTGCTCGGGCGACGTTCGGCGGTCGACGTCACCGGCCTTCTAGCCATCGCCGATCCACTTTTCATTTTCCATTTGTTTTGTCTATGTTTTCAATTCCCCAATTACATGTTCATTATTTAACCCTCTGTTTTCCCCATGGTTTTTGTGCGTGATTCTTTTATGTATGTTTGGTCTGTAATTGTGGGCTCGGTATTACGACATGTTATTGGAATATTTGAGTAAAGTTACTTGTGTTACTCATCTCTGCTGTCCTGCGCCTGACTCCTCTGCACCAGCTACACCCAGACCACTACAGCCGTGAAGCGTTCATCTGTGTATACGGGTAAGAGTCTAGCTAGCTACATTTTCAGATATTATGCATTTCAAATTTTGTCAGGAAGTTGTTTTCATTGCAAGTTAAAGTGTACTGTTAGCTAGCTAGTGAATGTTAGCTTGCTGGCTCGCTAGCTAATGTTACGTGCATGATCTGTGTAGTAATATTATTGGTTTCTCAGAAATGTATTTGCATTGTATTGCCAGTTATAGCCTAATCACAGAAAATGGCGCCAATAGATATGGCAGCCATGCATCTAGCCCCTAGGCAAATTTGCTGATTTTTTTGTGTGTGTATTTCTTATAGTACTAGCCCAGAAAATGTTTTGTGTTATTACATACAGCCAGGGATAACTTTTGGATATAAGAGAGGTGGTAACTCACCAGCATTACTAGCATTACAAACAGGAATAAGACTTTCCCAAATCTGATCCTTTGTTCTTACCCCCCAGGGCAATTGAACTGATTCCAGAGGCTGATCCAAAACATCGCCGGCGGAGAAGAGGTATTCGGAGTGGACTTCTAGTCTGATTCAGGAAACGCACACACCACCCACCGAGTATATTACTCGTTAATGTTCAGCCTCTGGATAATAAAGTTGACGAGCTCATGGTGAGGATTTCCTTCCAGAGAGATATCAGGGATTGTAACATACTCTGTTTCTCGGGATATACTGTCTGAGTCTGTACAGCCAGTTGGTGTTATAGTGATAACATACAGGAACTCAAGTCCTTTTGTTCACCCAACCTAGAATACCTCATAATCAAATGCCGACCGTATTACCTCCCAAGAGAATTATATTCAGTTATAGTCATAGCCGTGTATATTACCCCTCAAGCTGATACCACGACGGCCCTCAAAGAACTTCACTGGACTTTATGCAAACTGTAAACCACATATCCTGAGGCAACATTTATTGTAGCTGGGCATTTTAATAAAGCAAATTTGAGGAAAATACTACCGAAGATCTATCAACACATTGACTGAAGTACTCGCGCTGCTGAAACAGTCGACCACTGCTACTCCAACTTCCGGCATGCCTACAAGGCCCTCCCCCACCCTCCCTTCTGCAAATCTGATCATGACTCCATTTTGCTACTCCCTTCCTATTGGCAGAAACTCAAACAGGAAGTACCCGTGCTAAGGACTATTCAATGCTGGTCTGATCAATCAGAATCGACGCTTTAAGATTGTTTTGATCACGCGGACTGGGATATGTTCCGGGTAGCCTCTGACAATAACATTGATGAATACACGGATACGGTGACTAAGTTTATCAGGAAGTGTATAGGAGATGTTGTACCCACTGTGAATATTAAAACCTACCATAAGCAGAAAACGGGGATAGATGGCAGCATTCACGCTAAACTGAAAGCGCAAACCACCGCATTTAACCATGGCAAGGTGACTGGGAATATGGCCGAATACAAACAGTGTAGTTATTCCTTCCGTAAGGCAATCAAACAGGCAAAACGGCAGTATAGGGACTAAGTGGAGTCACAATTCAACAGCTCAGACAGGAGACGTATGTGGCAGGGTCTAGATACAATCACGGACTACAAAGGGAAAACCATCTACGTCACAGACACCGACGTCTTGCTTCCACAAGCTAAACACCTTCGCCCGCGATGAGGATAACATAATACCACCGACGTGGCCCCCTACCAAGGACTGTGGGCTCTCCTTCTCCGTAGCCGACGTGAGTAAAACATTTAACTGTGCTAACACTCGCAAGGCTGCCAGCCCATTCCTAGCCACATCTTCAGAGCATGCGCAGACCAGCTGACTGGAGTGCTTAAAGACATATTCAATCTCTCCCTATCCTAGTCTGCTGTCCCCACATGCTTCAAGATTGCCACCATTGTTCCTTTACCCAGGAAAGCAAAGGTAACTGAACTAAATGATTATCGCCCCGTAGCAGTCACTTTTGTCATCATGAAGTGGTTTGAGAGACTAGTCAAGGATCATATCACTTCTACATTACCTGATAGCCTAGACCCACTTAAATTTGCTGACCGTCTCAATACATCCACAGACGATGCAATCGCCATCACACTGCACACTGTCTTATCCCATCTGGACAAGAGGAATATTTAAGTAAGAATGCTGTTCATTGACTATAGCTCAGCATTCAACACCATAGTACCCTCCAAGCTCATCAATAAGCTCGAGGCCCTGGCTCTGAATCCCGCCTTATGCAACTGGGTCCTGGACTTGCCCCGCAGGTGGTGAAAGTAGGAAACAACACCTCCACTTCGCTGATCCCCCACAAGGGTGCCTGCTCTGCCCCCTCCTGTACTCCCTGTTCACCCATGACTGTGTAGCCACACACGCCTCCAACTCAGTCATCAAGTTTGCAGATGACACAACAGTAGTAGGCCTGATTACCAACAGTGACGGGACAGCCTACAGGGAGGGCCCTGGGAGTGTGGTGCCAGCAAAATAACCTCTCACTCAACGTCAACAAAACAAAGGAGCTGATCATGGACTTCAGGAAACAGCAGAGGGAACACCAAACTCAGGAGGCTGTATCACTGCCTGGTACGGCAACTGCACCACCCACTCTCCAGAGTGTGGTGCGGTCTGCCCAACGTATCACCGGGGGTAAACTACCTGCCCTCCAGGACACCTACAGCACCCGATGTCACAGGAAGGCCAAAAAGAACATCAAGGACAACAACCACCTGAGCCACTGCCTGTTCACCCCGCTATCATCCAGAAGTCGAGGTCAGTACAGGTGCATCAAAGCTGGGACCGAGATGCTGAAAAACAGCTTCTATCTCAAAGCCATCAGACTGTTAAACAGCCATCACTAGCACATTATAGGCTGCTGCCCTATATACATAGACTTGAAATCATTGGCCACTATAATAATGGAACACTAGTCACTTTAATAATGTTGACATATTTTGCATTACTCATCTCATATGTATATAGTGTATTCTATTCTATTCTACTGTATCTTAGTCTATGCCACTCTGACATTGCTTGTCCAAATAGTTATATATTCTTAATTCCATTCCATTACTTTAGATTTGTGTGTATTGTGTGTATTATTGTGAAATTGTTAGATAATACTTGTTTGATATTACTGCACTGTTGTATTACTGCATCATTTCGAAACACCCGCAATAACATCTGCTAAACATGTGTACGTGACCAATACAACTTGATTTGATTTAATGTTAGCTAGCTAGCTAGCATTGAACCTAGTTGGTTAGCTTCATCTACCTGAAGATTCTTACTACAGCATTTCATGCATGGTGGCTAGCTTTGACAATCCATTTGAACTGTATTGGTTGGGATTATGGTTCATTGTTTTGCTAACTATTTGTCCTAACTACATTTTCTCAAAAGTGGGGTTACAAGTTTATCAACTTTCAAAGCAGAATTATTTTTCCATTGTTCCTCAACTGCAGTTTATGATATACCTTTTTGTAGCTCTGAGTCTTTACAATGTAAAAACAGAATTACAAATTTTGCAACATAAAACAGAATCGAGGTGGTCGGTCAAACGTGGAAAAAGTCAAGAGGTGTGAATACTTTCTGAAGGCACTGTACATTTGTGTTTCATCACTGTTAAAACCGGAGAGCAACATCTGTCATGTTTAAGTGTACAAAGAAAATATTGCATTTAACAAATAGTTACATGACCTACACAGCATAGGCAAATGCAAGTTAAATTTAGTTGGCAAAGTTAATTTCACCACCGGTTTTCTCAAGTTGTAATAATGTCATTACTAAAATGTCTCTGTTTTTCTTCACCCGTTCATTGTGCCTCTGGACATTGATCACTGCAGCCTGGTCGAAAGTCTTGTTGATCCGGACTCTACCAAAGGGCTTAAGTTTTAGGTTAGCCATAATGTGTTTTTTTGATTTTCCATGTCGGTCAAGGGACCTGCCCTGGTTTGCAAGATCAGAAAAAACAGTGGTGGCTCAATGGTTGTTGAGCAAATATGTACTTTTGTCAAATAGAAGGCATGGCCAGCAAACAGCTTCTTTTGCCTAGCACTCCCAGCTAGCCAGTCGGTCCTATTGTAATTCTCAGTGTTAAAAGATTGGGTCCCACCCCATGCTCCTCTCCCCTGCACAATATCCTATTTTGGAGTCGGCCTCCCATTCTCCTTGATTTTCAGCTGCTACAAAATCGTTTTTAACTAGAAACTCTTCATCCCCATCTCTATCCATAGCTAGCTACTGCAGGACAACGACACACACCATAAGCTAACAATTACATTTTTCTTTGGTGTGATTTGATTGGTGGGAAGTCAAATCCAAACTGGCCTTCCTTGACATTATATATGTTTTGCTGTGCCAGGACCATTCACAGTTGAGCTCACTCAGCTCAGATCAACACTGATTGGTTATCGAAATTATCAAGGGGGGCCAAATGCTAGCTGGCATCACTTGCTATTGAATTCAATGCTACAGATACATGGGCTCTGATTCCTCAAGCTGATTCCTCAGTTGAGAAAGCCACTTGCCAATTGAAGGAAAATTATGAAACAGAGAGACGAAATATACATTTTTTTATTTATTTTATTTTAAATGGGGAAGCTTGGCCTCCCTTGGCATCCATGAACACATGCCACTCTACTTCCCTTCTATGGAATGTCCTATTATTCCTTCAATGGAATTCACTATTATTCCAGGAGAGAGCCGGAGAGAGACAGCTCTACCAGATTCCAACCCAAACACATAGGGAAACACACTCCCAACAGACTAACGAAGCTTTCACAACATGTTCTTCAACTGCCTCAGATGAGAGTAAATTAAAAAAGCTGTCCGTTCCTGCCGCCCGCATCATCACACACATGTGCTTACCGTGGTGATATATAACATGTTCTTCAACTGCCTCAGATGAGAGTAAATTAAAAAAGCTGTCCGTTCCTGCCGCCCGCATCATCACACACATGTGCTTACCGTGGTGATATATATCTGGTTCAGACATACACACAGCCAATACTAAATCACACACATACTACAGGGCAATGGAGCAACCCTCTCCGTCTGTGGAATGGCTCTTTCTTTATGGCACTCATTAAAGTTG
The DNA here is from genome assembly GCF_965601325.2 of Salmo salar. Taxonomy (NCBI): domain Eukaryota; kingdom Metazoa; phylum Chordata; class Actinopteri; order Salmoniformes; family Salmonidae; genus Salmo; species Salmo salar. The sequence goes on from NC_138306.1 coordinate 26,513,378, forward strand.
AAGTGTCATTAGTTGTTAATGTTGAAGAGAAAAAAAGTCAGGCACATGTGGCTCATATACCCACTGCATTTCTACCTACATTCAACATCCACATCATGTGTGAGTTGCAGCACATAAACAGGGGTAAACGGTTGGGAGAGAGCTCTCAGTAAACAGTGTTTCCCTCTGTGTCCAGCTCCTGACAGATCAAGGTAACGTGCATCTGATCAGAGCCAAGCCGGCAGCAGCTGCCTGGAAAGAGCAGGAAAACACAGAGGAGGGCAGGAAGCTGACCTCATTCTGGATCTACCCCACCAGAGGATGACATATCGGGATGAGCTTGTAGGCTCGGCCCTAATTTATGTGCTCTCTGACACCTGCATGGCAAATGGTGCAGGAACAAAGGACAATGCCCAAATACTAGTCAGCCCTTCCCTCTCTGAAGGGTCAACATGTAAATATCTCTGTTACAGTATTCAGAACACTGAATTTTAAATGTGATATAATAATAGTATAGTATCCATGTATGGTATCTATCTTAAACTTGTTCACTGAGGATAACTTTTATGTTATCTACATGTATGTATAATCTCGGGGGTTAGTTGTATCTGTATAGGGTGAACTCTGAATTACTAAATGCAAAAAGATTTTATGATCTTCTCAGGAATTCTGTCTTATTTACATTGGTCTCATTCCCCACACATACCTTTAAATGCTGTCACATCCTGTGGAGATTGGGCCTGGGAGTGTTTAAGTTACTGGTATCATTTGATTGGTCAATGGTGGTTGGTTTTGGGTTGAAAGGTTAGTTCTTCAGATGCTATAAATGAAATGAAATGCTTTTGTATGATACATTCTCATTTGCTAGGCTTCTAGACCTCTGGTCTACATTTTAGTCATTTTAGCAGACGCTCTTATCCAGAGCGACTTACAGTAGTGAATGCATACATTTCATACATTTTTTTTTTTCTGTGCTGGCCCCCCGTGGGAATTGAACCCACAACCCTGGTGTTGCAAACACCATGCTCTACCAACTGAGCTACAGGGAAGGCTTAGTACGCATATCTTTATTCATGCTTTGTCCTGTAATATAACCTTAGGGACCTACAGTAGCAGTCAAAAGTTTGGACACACCTACTCTTTCAAGGGTTTTTCTTAAAAAAAAAAAAAAAATTCTACATTGTAGAATAATAGTGAAGTCACCAAATTACACATGGAATCATGTAGTAACCAAAAAAGTGTTAAACAAATCTAAATATATTTCATATTTGAGATTCTTAAAAGTAGCACCCTTTGCCTTGATGTCAGCTTTGCACACTCTTGGCATTCTCTCAACCAACTTCATGAGGTAGTCACCTGGAATGCATTTCAATTAACAGGAAGACCTGATTCACGCAGTCTACTCTGAACAGTTGATGTTGAGATGTGTCTGTTACTTGAACTCTGTGAAGCATTTATTTGGGCTGAAATTTCTGAGGCTGGGAACGCTAATGAACTTATCCTCTGCAGCAGAGGTAACTCTGGGTCTTCCATTCCTGTGGCGCTCCTCATGAGAGCCAGTTTCATCATAGCACTTGATGGTTTTGCGACTGCACTTGAAGAAACTTTAAAAGTTCTTAAAATTTTCCGGATGGACTGACCTCCGTGTCTTAAAGTAATGATGGACTGCCATTTCTCTTTGCTTATTTGAGCTGTTCTTGTCATAATATGAACTTGGTATTTTACCAAATAGGGCTATCTTCTGTATACCACCCCTACCTTGTCACAACACAACTGATTGGCTGAAACGCATTAAGAAGGAAATAAATACCACAAATTAACTTTTAACAAGGCACACCTGTTAATTGAAATACATTCCATGTGACTACCTCATGAATCTGTTGAGAGAATGCCACGATTGTGCAAAACTCTTATCAAGGCAAAGGGTGGCTACTTTGAAGAATCTCAAATACACTTTTTTGGTTACTACATGATTTCATATATGTTATTTCATAGTTTTGATGTCTTCACTATTATTCTACAATGTAGAAAATAGTAAAACACAAAGAAAAGCCATGGAATGAGTAGGTGTGTACAAACCTTCAACTGGTACAGTATTTTTATTAAAAACGTTATTTTAATGAATTTATTCAAACTATTTCATCCACAAGATATAGTCCTGACACAAATCTAGGGTTGCTACCCAAGCCGGCTGGTCGTTCGGTCTATCGGTTCCGATGCCAGAGACGTTACCCAGTGGTTATGTCTTTTTGTTCTGTATCTATGGATGTGACCCAGTCGTTCATTCTAAATGTTCTATCGCCATACTGGCTTGCAACGTTATCATCCCTTGCTTGATAGCTAGCCAACTAAGGCTAATTTACAGTCCCGTGAAACAGTGCAGCCAGAATAACAACAAAGTAGCTTCATTTGCAATTATTTAAGCTGTTTTCTAGTGACGTTTATTTGGATACATCCATAATCATGAGCTAATGATGCACAATTTCACCTGGCAAAGAAAATGTGCTCTCTCGTCAGGACAATGTTGTTCAGAGCTATCCAACAACACAGCTAACACAATCACTTCAAACTGAAGCTGGAAAGACTGCAAACTAGCTGCACTTAGTTTTGTTTGACCTGTTTTCTATTGATCTTTCTTTGTATATATCCATAAAAATTATGCTGATTCATGATTTCGGCTGGCTGAGAAAAGCTGCCTGTCTGTCTCATCCCAACTCCAGACGTGTTCATTGTGGTTAGAGCGTTGGGCCAGTAACCGAAAGGTTACCGAATTGAATCCCCGAGCTGACAAGGTAAAAATCTGTCGATCTGCCCCTGAACATGGCAGTTAACCCACTGTTCCCTGGTAGGCTGACATTGTAAATAAAAATGTGTTCTTAACTGACTTGCCTAGTTAAAAAAAACAACATTTAAACAGCTGGAGATCGAATTTGTATATTGAAACAATGTTGCAAATTTCTAAATCAAGGTTTAAAGAAATCTTCGCTGTTGAAAACTAAATGTCAGTAAAAGAAATGTGAGATAAAATCTAGATGCTTTTTATAGTGGAGATCACGTTTATATAATTGTCTGGCTGGGCTGATGAGACAGTGGATTGCGCAGTCAGATGGAACAGTATAAAAAGGTATTAAAGCGTCTAGGATTTATCCAGTGGTAACTTGCGGAATAAACACCGGCTGGAATGCAGTTTAAACCAATCAGCATTCAGGATTAGACGCACCCGTTGTATAAAATATCACATATAATATATATTCACATTTCAAATAGGAGACTGGAATCGACCCTTACATCACTTACACACACACGTGGACACACACACACACACACACACACACACACACACACACACACACACACACACACACACACACACACACACACACACACACACACACACACACACACACACACACCTGGAGCAGTTTCCACAGTCGAGGACTCCCGAGTAGGATCTCTCTTCGTTGTCAAAGAAATACTGAGTCTGCTCTGTGATACAACTCTCCTTAAACATGTTAGCAGACATGTCATCATCTGAGTCCACTAGAGAGAGAGAGAGACTACATAACTGTTACCATACACAACCAAAAACACAAATCAACAAACACATCTGTGCTTACATCTCCTCCAAATAAATAGTCCAAAGCCCCTTCACTTTTTCCACATTTTGTTACGTTACAGCCTTATTGTAAAATGTATTTACTAAAAAAGTACCCTCATCAATATACACACAATACCCCACAAAGAAGAAGAAAAAACAGGTTTTTAGATTTTTTTGCTATTGTTTTTTTTAAGTAAATAAATTGAAATATCACATTTACATAAGTATTCAGACCCTTTACTCAGTACTTTGTTCAAGCACATTTGGCAGCAATTACAGCCTTCAAGTCTTCTTAGGTATGATGCTACAAGCTTGGCACACCTGTATCTGGTGAGTTTCTCCCATTCTTCTCTGCAGATCCTCTCAAGCTCTGTCAGGTTGGATGGGAGCGTCACTGCACAGCTATTTTCAGGTCTCTCCAGAGATGCTTGATCGGGTTCAAATCTGGGCTGGGCCACTCAAGGACATTCAGAGATTTGTCCCGAAGCATCTTCTGCATCGTCTTGGCTGTGTGCTTAGGGTCGTTGTCCTGTTGGAAGGTGAACCTTCGCCCCAGTCTAAGGTCCTGAGCGCTCTGGAGCAGGTTTTCATCAAGGATCTCTCTGTACTTTGCTGCGCTCATCATTCCCTCGATCATGACTATTCGCCCAGTCCCTGCCGCTGAAAAAGATCCCCACAGCATCATCCTGCCACCACCATGCTTCACCGTAGGGATGTTATTGGCCAGGTGATGAGCAGTGCCTGCTTTCCTCCAGACATGATGCTTGGCATTCAGGCCAGAGAATTCAATCTTGGTTTCGTCAGACCAGAGAATCTTATTTCTGTCCTTTTGGCAAACTCCAAGCGAGCTGTCATGTGCTTTTACTGAAGAGTGGCTTCCATCTGAACACTCTACCATAAAGGCCTGATTGGTGGAGTGCTACAAAGATGGTTGTCATTCTGGAAGTTTCTCCCATCTACAAAGACGAACTCTGGAGCTGTGTCAGAGTGACCATCGGGTTTTTGGTCACCTCCCTGACCAAGGCCTTTCTCCCCCGATTGCTCAGTTTGACCAGGCAGCCAGCTCAAGGAAGAGTCTTGGTGGTTCCAAACTTCTTCCATTTAAGAATGATGGAAGCCACTGTGTTCTTGGGGACCTTCAATGCTGCAGATATTTTTTGTACCTAACCCCAGATCTGTGCCTCGACACAATCCTGTCTCGGAGCTCTACGGACAATTCATTTGACCTCAAGGCTTGGTTTTTACTCTGACATGCACTGTCAACTGGGGGACCTTATATAGACAGGTGTGTGCCTTTCCAAATCATGTCCATTCAATTGAATTTACCACAGGTGCACTCCAATCAAGTTGTAAAAACATCTCAAGAATGATCAGCGGAAACAGGGTGCACCTGAGCTCATTTTCCAGTCTCATAGCAAAGGGTCTGAATACATTTATACATTTGCAAAAACCTCTAAAAACCTGTTTTCGATTTATCATTATGGGGTATTGTGTGTAGATCGTATGAGGACAATTTTTCTTTAATACATTTTAGAATACGGCTCTAACATAACAAAATGTGGAGAAAGTGAAGGGGTCTGAATACTTTCCAAATGTTCTCAGAATCAAGAAAGCCATTTTAGCCACAACAAACATCTTGTACCATTATGACTACAAATTCACTGTTTTGGAAACACATATTGCATCCAATATATTATCCTCTACAACTGACCTGCCTCTAGGAACCTTGGGAATATGAGACTGTAGAAGAGCTGCTGCATTATCGACCTACAGAGACAAACACATTATGCTTGGTCCAAACAGCAGATGACAGTAGTTAAAGTATCCAGCCAGTTAACTCACCAGGCACCTGTGGAGGCCCACCAGCTTATACTCAGCATGTCTGCTATAGTGGGCTGGAGAGGGGAGAGGAGAAGAGCACTGAGTGCACACTTCATAATATATGGACAAAATATACACATACAGTACATGTAGCATGAAAGGTAACCAAAGCAAGATCATGCATTAATGCATTCATGTGGGTGTGTGCTGTGTGTGCGTTCTGTGTGTGTGTGTCTCACCACGTAGACAGATCGTGGCCCTGCAGCAGCCTTGCAGTCTCTCTCAGGGTTGCAGACTGACTGGTAGTCGTAGGTCTTGTTGAAGGAGTACAGAGACGTGTTGACCAGACTGATCATCACGACTGGGTCCACCTCCCCAAAGAACTGACCTATCTGTGTTCAGGGAACAGAGAGCTGTGTTCAATGTATGAGCTTTGAGAGGCTGGTCATGGCTCACATCAACACCATCATCCCAGAAACACTGGATCCACTGTTATTTGCATACCACCCAAACAGATCCACAGATAACACAATCTCTATTGCACTTCACACTGCCATTTCCCACCTGGACAAAAGGAACACCTATGTGAGAATAATGTTCATAGACCACAGCTCAGCATTCAACACCATAGTGCCCTCCAAGCTCATCACTACTTTTTGTATATTTTTTTTATTTAACCTTTATTTAACTAGGCAAGTCAGTTAAGAACAAATTCTTATTTACAATGACGGCCTACCCTGACCAAACCCAGACGACGCTGGGCCAATTGTACACCGCCCTATGGGACTCCCAGTCAGGGCCGGATATGTTACAGCCTGGTTTCCAGCCAGGGGCTTGCATTGAGATGCAGTGCCTTAGACCGCTGCGCCACTCAGGAGCCCTAAGCTAAGCTAAGGTCCCTGGGACTGAACACCTCCCTCTGCAACTGCATCCTGGACTTCCTGACGGGACGCCCCCAGGTGGTAAGGGTAGGCAACCCATTCACATCGATTGGGCTGTCGTGGAGCGGGTCGATAACTTCAAGTGCCTCTGTGTCCACTCGCTAATCCATACATTGTAGAGTTTTCTTATTACAATGATGAGGAATAAATTGTGTCGTTGTCATGGAATAAGTTGACTGAGTTTTGAAATCAGTGGAATTCCCAGTGGAAGCAGAGAGATGATTGCCAAATGTGGAGAGTCCAAAAAGAGAACTCTGAAAGAAGAATGTTGTATAAAACACCTGTCTCCGGATAACATCTTCAAACTAAGGGCAACCGTGGCATCCATAACAGAGGGACAAGCGTTCATCCATGTATACGGGTAAGAGTCTAACTGCCGTTTTACGGGCTCCTAACTAACTGCGCTATTTTGTTTATTTTTTCGCATTGTTTGTCACTTATTTTGTACATAAAGTTGCTGCTACCATCTCTTATGAACGGAAATAGCTTCTGTACATCAGAACAGTGATTACTGACCTCAAACTGGACAAATCTTTTTTCTTTAATCAGTCCGACGCAAAGGATATAGTGCTCTCTGGAGACCAGGTCCAAATCCCTGTCATTTGCGTGAAGAAAAGGTGGAGACAAAGAGGGAGAAGTTGGGGTGCCTTGTTAGGATTCATAGACGAGTGAGTAAATCACCATTACGATCAGTTCTACTGGCTAAAGTGCAATCACTGGAAAACAAACTCGATGATCTACAGTCGAGACTATCCAACCAACAGGACATGAAAAATTGTAATATCTTATGCATTGGTAGGACAGAGCAGCTACGTCTGGTAAGATAAGGGGCGGGGGGTGTGTGTCTATTTGTTAATAACAGCCGGTGCGCGATGTCCAATATTAACGAAGTCTTGATTATTGCTCGCCTTATGTAGAGTACCTCATGATAAGCTGTAGACCACACTATCTACCAAGAGAGTTCTCATCTATATTATTCATAGCTGATTCTGGCACTAAGACCGCACTCGACGAGCTGTATAAGGCCATAAGTAAACCAAAAAATGCTCATCCAGAAGCGGCGCTCCTAGTGGTCGTGGACTTTAATGCAGGCAAACTTAAATCCGTTTTACCTAATTTCCACCAGCATGTCACATGTGCAACTAGAGGAAAAAAACTCTAGATCACCTTTGCTCCACACACAGAGACGCATACAAAGTTCTCCCTCGCCCTCCATTTGGCAAATCTGACCATAATTCTATCCTCACGATTCCTGCTTAGAAGCAAAAACTAAAGCAGGAAGTACCAGTGACTCGCTCAATATGAAAGTGGTCAGATGACGTGTATGCTATGCCACAGGACTGTTGCTAGCACAAATCGGAAAATTATCCAGGATTCATCCAGTGGCATTGAGGAGTGTGCCGCCTCAGTCACGGGCTTCATCAATAAGTGCATGGAGGACGTCATCCCCACTGTGACAGTACATACCTATCCTAACCATAAGCCATGGATTACAGGCAACATCCGCACTGAGCTATAGCTAGAGCTGCCGCTTTCAAGGAGCGAGACACTAATCCGGATGCTTAAAAGAAATCCCGCTATGCCCTCAGATGAACCATCAAACAGGCAAAGGGTCAATACAGGACTAAGATTGAGTACTACTACACCGGCTCTGACGCTCGTTAGATATGGCAGGGCTTGCAAACTATTATGGACTACAAAGGGAAACCCAGCCACGAGGTGCCCAGTGACGCGAGCCTACCAGACAAGCAAAATGCCTTTTAGGCTAGCTTCGAGGCATGCACCACTGAAGCATGTGTCATGACGTTGGCCTCTTTTGGTACAGGGAGGACAGTTGACCCCTCCCTTTTGCACACAATCCACCCTGTGTGTAAAGGGTCGTAAAAACTCTAAAATTCCAGGAGAGTCTCTGGCCACATGGCCCATAGAGAGACACAGGAAATTCTTCCAACTCATAGAATTGGAGAGCCAAGCGACATTTTGTGTTCTGGAGAAGGTATGGAAGATTGGTGAAGAATCCAGCTACGAACTGATCCGCTTGGTACAATTTTGTGATACTCAGAAGAGACAATATAGCCATATTACCATAAAACTGTTTATAAAATAGACTCAGCTTAAGACTTGCATCATATGGGTGTATGGAATGTATTAATAAGGATAAAGCTTTTGTAAGACATTGAGATGCTATGTACTGATGTAATGTGATAGAATTGTATTTCTGTAACCAAATCTAACTCAGTCATAGGCACGCCCCCAGGGACCCATACAGGACCAGGCGTCATTTGACAAGCTGTTCTATGGGCACTATAAAACACCCCCTGATTTACATTTCCCCAGACCAGGCCTACACTCCGTTGGCTAATAGGTTTTACCTTCCAATTCCTCTACTGAAAGTGAACCATACCACGTGGTTAACTTTTAGACTATCGATACTGACAGAATAAGAACAAGTCTTTGATATTAATTATTAGTCTGCAGCTAAGTAAATTATATCATTGAACGCGAAGACCAACGAAACAACCATTCGATGACGACATTAATGAATGTCGCTCTGAAAGATCCATTCTAACCGAGAGAGAGAGAGAGAGAGAGAGAGAGAGAAGGCGGACAAAACTTCCCAACAGAACCGAACTCTCCAACAAAGAACGACGACACACTGAGCGTAAATATATATTGATTGCAATTGTTCCCGAATGAGTGAGCCTTCAATTGTCAATTGTTAATATTAATGAACTCTGTGTAACTTCTGAGCCTGACCGTTTATGATCCATTGTTCAACAGGCCGACCTGTCTGTTTAGCCCACAAGGGCACATTCCGATACCAATCCTTTGTGACAATAATTACTGTTTGTATGTTTTTCTGTTAATTACTTAGTGTAGTAAATAAATTATTTTAAGACAATTGATGTATGGATGATTTTAGTAAAGACTGGGTTCGTGCAGATACAACAATTTACGACGTTTGGGATGAGACTGGACTAGAGGTAAAATGCACCAATTAAACTAGAAGATAATCTGCCTATACTATAATAGAATATAATATTATAGTACAGGAAAGTTATATTAGGAAAATTATAGCTTTGTAATCTGAATATTCTCCTTGGTGCCCCGATCTCCTAGTTAATTACAATTAAACGATTAATCAGTTTAATCACGTGATAATAATTACAGGGAGCTAATTGATAAACATATCTTCCGTTTAATGGTAACCCAAAGACACGACATTTGGAGCCCCCGTGCGAGGAATCTAAGATAGAATTGGACTTTGCTGTGAAATTCTATATATCAATTGTGCAAACAGAATTGTACAAACAGCCTGCTATGTAAACAAAGTGATTGTGCATTTTCCATTGAGAGAAGCTATTTGGAGTAGCTCCGGTCTTATGTCGATAGCAGTGAGGATTAAATTCCAGATTTAGTCCGTTAGGCCAAACGGTACTATTTCTGTCGGTCAATATTAACTTCTAGAGTAAGGTTAGAAATTAGAAGTTAACTGTCCGGTAAACCGAGCCGAATAATTTGCCTACCGCACTAAGACATTGTGGGCAGACCGTATGTGCATCGATATTTAAGTACCGTGTCGCTCCGGTCAGCATAAACGCTAGCAGAATATGCTGAATGGGGTTAAGGTGAGACGTCACTAGAAAACCCACCCTTTCCTATTTTGGTGCTTGGAAGGATACTCCTGAACCAAGTAGCAATAGCTTAGCATTACGGGTAAGCTAACAGAGAGGGAACATTTTACCCTCCACCGTAACACGTTTAAAATTTCTCCGTTAGCGCGACGGAAGTCCGACCTTTGTACTTCCGTTTAATTTCAGCATTCTGCACCCTGGTGGTGAAGAATTGCCAGTACATCTCTAGGGGAAATTCAAACGTAGAGCACGGTAACATATCCAGACAATCACAATTGACTGGATATGGCGTCTCATTCAATTTAACTAACAAGTGAAATTGCCAGATTTACCTTTTCAAGTGGATCTTTCAAATAATATCCAAAATTGATTGGGCGTCTACAATGAGACATGATTAACTTTTTCCAAACTTAACTTAGATGAAGCAATGCTCTCAGGTTAATTGAAAGTTAATTCCCAGATAGCCTATACAGGTTTGATATATCATAAATTAATCAGTAAAATCTGCTTTAGCAAGGCACAGTCAGTAAAACCCCTTTACTGACGTTCAGCCCCAGTGAGGAGCGTACCCTAGTGGTGAAGGGTCCCAACATTTGAACTACGGTTTACACTTCTGATATCCAATCAATGGAGATTGTATGGATTATCGTCTCATTCAATTTATTTAGTTAAATTGTCGAACATACCTTTCTAGGTTCTTCCAATTAAATGAGACAACTTAAACTTTGCATATTAACCTTGATGAAGCAAACCTCTCAGGTAATTCAAAGTTAATTCCCAGATAGCCTATACAGGTTTGATATATCATAAATAGATTAATCAGTAAAATCTGCTTTAGCAAGGCACAGTCAGTAAAACCCCTTTACTGACGCTCAGCCCCAGGGAGGAGCGTACCCTAGTGGTGAAGGGTCCCAACATTTGAACTACGGTTTACACTTATGATATCCAATCAATGGAGATTGTATGGATTATCGTCTCATTCAATTTATTTAGTTAAATTGTCGAACATACCTTTCTAGGTTCTTCCAATTAAATGAGACAACTTAAACTTTGCACATTAACCGGGATGAAGCAACCTCTCAGGTAATTCAAGTTTAATACCCAGATAGCCTACCCAGGTAGGACTAATCATTGGCATTGATTAATTCAATTTGCTTTTGCAAATTCATTCACGTCCAACTTGCACAGTACTGTACAGTACTGATGGTTCATTAACGTCTATAAATAGATTAAAATCGTCTTTGCAGCTCCCCACATTCCAAAATTTTGGAAAATTAGGAAAAACATTTTTTCCTTTTAAATGTTCTAATAATGTGCAGGCTATCAGAGGGGGTGGTCCCCACTCGCCCGCTAATTAGTGAACCTCCACCCGTAAATGGATTGATCTCTGACCTCAGCAGCGATAACAACCCTAATTATGCCATTAGTGAAAAAGCAGACAACGTTTTCCAAAATCAACCATCGGGCGCAGGCCTCGTAAAGGTTCTCTCCAGTCTATCTCTGATGTCTTGCCATCTGAGATTGCCATCTGTCCAATACCGCAGTGCACAGCTGAAGCACGAGCAGGTAACGGTAGACATAAAGGGACAGGTGGAGAGAACCGGGAAACCAATGACAAATGCAGAAAAGGGAAAAATTCTGCTAGCTATGGAACTGCGTTCGAAAACTGAACAATTAAATGTAATTGCAAAAACGTATGACGATGAACAAGCACAAGCTCTTCAACAAAATCGTTTTCTACAGGAACAACTCGATTTAGCCAAAACTAAATACGATGATGTCCATGCCAAACTAGATAAATCTGAAGAGTTATCTACAAACAGGAGCGCTCAACTTGACAACATGCATGCTGTTTTGTTGAATGTTACTCAAAATAACACGGTGCTCCTCAAAGCGCTGCAAACCAAAGACGATCAGTTAATGAACACAATGACAAAGTTGGATGATAAATCAGCAGAACTTATTGAAGTCGCTGACCAAATGAATGATGAGAGAACTCAGGTGATGAGGTTGGAAATATTGATTTCTAAGCAAGCAGAGGAAATCTCATCACTGAATCTCTCGCTACGTACTCAAGACCTCTATCTGCAAACCATGACAGATAAGTTTGAGACCGAAAGGAGCAGGTGTGACACTCACGTGTCCAAAATCAGTACTCTAAGCGCTCAAGTGGACTCTGCAATGCAGCAGAATTCCACCCTTAGGTACCATCTGGAGGAAATCCAGAATGGTCACGCTCTACAGCGCGACTTCCCATCCAAGCAACCGGAGCCCTGTACTCACAGGAGTGAAGACAATAGGTTTCAGACCTTGCCTCCCTCATGTGTCCCTAAGTCTTCTCCTCTTGGCCCTTCGGCACTGAGTAATATGGCGCCTCTTGGCCAACAACAACAAGGCTTGGCTTCTTCTCTTGGCCTTTCGGTCCCAATCTCTCAACAGGATGAAGCCAACCCTCTCCGCCCGCTTGGCGCGGAATACCTTGACAAACTCGTCAAGAATTTCCCCACCTTTGACCCCGTTCCAGGTCAGCCAAACGATACTGAGACGTTCCTAGCTGACATAGAGGACGCGTTGGGTGGCTACCCGAACGCTACGGGTTCTGACAGGGTTTACCTGTTGAAGCGAACGTCGAATAGACACGTGACGAGGTTCATTCGTCTACAACAGCAACACGTGCTAAATGACTATGCTAAACTTGCCACAGCTTTGAAATTAGAATTCAGTGGTTCTGCGACTCGCAAACACGATAGCTCACTAGCTAACACCGTCAAACAAGCTCGGAACGAACACCCACAAGCTTTCTATCATAGGCTTCGTTCAGCTTACTTTGGCCTACTCACAGAAACAGGAATGGAAGAGCTGTTACCATTCAAACAAATGTTTCTGTCGAACATGTATCCCACCTTCATTACCTACTTGGGCCCTGCAGCCCACGTTGGCTTGCCTATCTTACAACTCAGAGAGCTTGCAAGCACAGCTTTTGAGGCATCAAAAGTTCACAACGCTAAGAGCCCTGACCACTCAGTTTTGAAGTTTAACCAGGAGCACTCACTCCAGTTAGAGGGTGCATTATCAGGTATTGGAGCGTCGAGAGATGACGCACAACAACAGTTTCTACCACAAAACCCTGATTCCAATAACCTCCGCGGTCGAAATAACTGTAAAATACGTAGCCATCAACATGACTACCGCTACAATCGACCCGTTCGCTACGTTCCTGCACCCAACCCACCAAAAGTGTCAGAGCACAAGGGTAACAAAGGGTTGAAGGACGATCAAAACGTAGACCAATGTTCTCCAGAAGTCCCACTACGGGAAGAACTTAAGCGAGAACCATTTGAGAAAAGGGTAAAAGATAAGTCACAAGGACTAGACGGGGCATTACCGGACACCAGGTCCGCAGGAATTAACACCCATAGCATGGACGTTAAAGTTCAAATTTCTCCCGCTCTCATTCAAGACCCTATCCAGGGCCCGCTTGATCAAGAAACAAGCCCCCGGGCTCTGTCCATAGACTCTGATACAAAAGTTGCGAAGAAAAAGGTCAAACGCTTCGTTAAAGCCAAGCCCACTCAAAATCGGAAAAGTCAATCTGCTTCCATCTTGAACAGACATGGCACATCACGTCGTTGCGAACGACCACTCCACTTTGTGGGGAATATGTCCACTAACCACGAATCTAAACGGCCATACCTGGAAACAGTCCTGGAGGACTGCTTAGCTTGTCATGCGCTAATTGATTCGGGTGAGACAATATCACTCATCTCTCAAACATTGTTTGATGATCTCAAAAGGGCTTTGAAACCAACTAAACGTTGGTTAAAAGTGGAACGATGCGACAGTAAACTTCGAGGGGTCACTCAGACTACCTCGCCTCTCACATTGAGAGTCATGCTGAAACTACACTTCCAGGACGTATCGCTCGTTCACCCTGTGTATGTTACCAGCCTCGAAACTGTAACCCTGCTACTTGGAGCAGACTTGATGGATCGGTTACTCCCATTGATGGATTGGAAAACCAACCAGGTATGGTCACAGGCCACAGTGCCTTCTCCACTGACCACACCGTCTCCCCCTAACGCTAGCTGCAACGCAGTCCTTCACGAGGGGTATCTGTCGAAAGCACCCCTTGAGAAAAAGACGTTTAGAAACCTCTTGGTACAAAATCCGATCCACGGAGATCAGCCAACCTGATTGACCATTCTTTTCGCGATTTCGAGCCAGCTGTCTCTGTGAATAAGCAACTTCCCTCCTCCTTGCAGTCATGTAATACGGTAGTTGAGATGAACTTTTCTTTCCCTTTGGACACTTCCGCAAGCACTGCGGCCGTCCCAGCAAGAAAAACATTGATGCGCAGAGTATACTCTGCTTCCGATGATACACCTTCCGCTTTGTTGGGGACTGTCACCCCTTACAATGACACTAATGGCGTCAGTCCAGCAACTGACCCGATGACTCCCACTTGTGAAACACTTTGCGATATCACAGACCGATATCCTCGTCTCAGTTCACAGGTAATGAAGAGGTTGCCACACGCGGACACGGTGGTGACTGACATGCCTCGACAGCCACTGAGCGTTTTGAAGCACAAACACCAGGAGATTTGGTTGAAAGGTTACAGCCACTCTCATAAAAACTCGGCCGCTGACAACTCGTACATAGGGTCCGACCTTTTCATTTGCGCATCGGACACCAACACCACCCGCTGGTGGGGGGGTCTCGAGGCACAAAGGGGGGGAATAGTAGCCCAGACCCATGATGAGCCTCATCGAGGCCGGGGGGGGGGGGGGGGGGTCAAGACTACGGACAACACCGTACGAGGCCGCCAGAGCATAAATCAAATCTAGTTGTAAACTCTCCTATGAGAACAGTGAGGAGCAGACAGGCCCCTAGACGGGGATTATCTTAGAAGACATCTAAGATAGTACTGAGGTGTACCACACTGGTCGTAAAGGAAGTCCAGTGGACTTGTCCACCTCCAAAACTAATGGCATCAATAATCATTCTTTGCCATGTGTAGGTTCAACTACAATACAACTAGTAAAATGCTCCAATCATGCGTTCCGGTAGATAATATTTCAGAATAAATCGGTAGGATAACTGGTCCCCTTGAGTACCAGTACCAATACTATCAACAGTCAGTCCAGCTACAATCAGTAAGAAGGTTAGAGACTTAACCAATCAAATTACCATTGACAACAGCGACATAGGAGTCACTCAGAGTGCAACACGTGGAGGGGAATCTCCAGTGCACTCTTCCAATGGTTAACACACATGTCACTAATAAATAGGACCCTCCATTCAGGAGTAAAATTATTAGAAGTCATGAACCATGATCACACCACGTTTGACTGGTCCAATACTTAAAGAGTACTTCCGTCGTGAGGTTAGCTCCTCCGTGGATAACATAGCTATGAAATAGACTTCATACCTATCACCACTACAAAGTGGAAGAAACAGTGACTTGTAGAAAAACTACTACAGACTCCCTTGACACCAATTCTGACTGACCTCCAGGCATTGACTTGAAAATTAGTGCATTACAGCTGTAGACTTATCATATAGTTATCAACTTAGGATAGCGCCTAAGCAACACACCAAGTAGGAAAACCCTAGATATGGCATTAGAGACAATGCCATGATAATCATTTTGCCAGAACATTGGACGTATATAGAATACAGTCCAATTAGATGATTTTTTTGTATGAACTATATTTTGTATATTTTTGTTTTGTTTATGCTTTCATTCCTTTTCGGTTCAGTTCCTTTGACACTTAGGAAGTGATAGAGCCATAAACAAAGTCCCCATACAACCATCACTTAGTGCCACAACGCCGCTCATTGGGGAATGAATGTAATTATATATATTTCATGAGTGTGTGTGCGTTGTTAACATCTGCCTAAGTTACTGCCCAGATCTTCCAGTCTGGACGACGGGTCCGGAACGGCGACCCCAAATCCGGACACCCACAGCCTATCCTTGTGGCGGCATGCCCGCTGTCAGAGAGACTACCAAGGTAAACCACCAGAGGGGGGGACCGCAACGGCGATCACCAACCAGGACATCCCCTGGCCCTTCCTGGGGTACTTTACAGCTTCCAGGGAACCTACCAAGGTACACCAATTGAGGAGACCGCAACGGCGATCACCAACCGGACATCAACTGCCCATCCTTGTGGTGGACGGCTCCGCTTTCAGAGAGCCTACCAAGTTCAACCACCAGAGAGGACTGCAACGATGATCTACCAATGGGACATCACGTGGTCATGATTTTATGTTGATTTGTAACTTGCAGGATAAACAAGATCCAAACCACCAGGGGGGGGTATGTCATGACGTTGGCCTCTTTTGGTACAGGGAGGACAGTTGACCCCTCCTTTTTGCACACAATCCACCCTGTGTGTAAAGGGTCGTAAAAAATCTAAAATTCCAGGAGAGTCTCTGGCCACATGGCCCATAGAGAGACACAGGAAATTCTTCCAACTCATAGAATTGGAGAGCCAAGCGACATTTTGTGTTCTGGAGAAGGTATGGAAGATTGGTGAAGAATCCAGCTACGAACTGATCCGCTTGGTACAATTTTGTGATACTCAGAAGAGACAATATAGCCATATTACCATAAAACTGTTTATAAAATAGACTCAGCTTAAGACTTGCATCATATGGGTGTATGGAATGTATTAATAAGGATAAAGCTTTTGTAAGACATTGAGATGCTATGTACTGATGTAATGTGATAGAATTGTATTTCTGTAACCAAATCTAACTCAGTCATAGGCACGCCCCCAGGGACCCATACAGGACCAGGCGTCATTTGACAAGCTGTTCTATGGGCACTATAAAACACCCCCTGATTTACATTTCCCCAGACCAGGCCTACACTCCGTTGGCTAATAGGTTTTACCTTCCAATTCCTCTACTGAAAGTGAACCATACCACGTGGTTAACTTTTAGACTATCGATACTGACAGAATAAGAACAAGTCTTTGATATTAATTATTAGTCTGCAGCTAAGTAAATTATATCATTGAACGTGAAGACCAACGAAACAACCATTCGATGACGACATTAATGAATGTCGCTCTGAAAGATCCATTCTAACCGAGAGAGAGAGAGAGAGAACGCGGACAAAACTTCCCAACAGAACCGAACTCTCCAACAAAGAACGACGACACACTGAGCGTAAATATATATTGATTGCAATTGTTCCCGAATGAGTGAGCCTTCAATTGTCAATTGTTAATATTAATGAACTCTGTGTAACTTCTGAGCCTGACCGTTTATGATCCATTGTTCAACAGGCCGACCTGTCTGTTTAGCCCACAAGGGCACATTCCGATACCAATCCTTTGTGACAATAATTACTGTTTGTATGTTTTTCTGTTAATTACTTAGTGTAGTAAATAAATGATTTTAAGACAATTGATGTATGGATGATTTTAGTAAAGACTGGGTTCGTGCAGATACAACAATTTACGATGTTTGGGATGAGACTGGACTAGAGGTAAAATACACCAATTAAACTAGAAGATAATCTGCCTATACTATAATAGAATATAATATTATAGTACAGGAAAGTTATATTAGGAAAATTATAGCTTTGTAATCTGAATATTCTCCTTGGTGCCCCGATCTCCTAGTTAATTACAATTAAACGATTAATTAGTTTAATCGCGTGATAATAATTACAGGGAGCTAATTGATAAACATATCTTCCGTTTAATGGTAACCCAAAGACATGACACATGCATGAGAGCACCAGCTGTTCTGGACGACTGTGTGATCACGCTCTCCGTAGCCGATGTGAGCAAGACCTTTAAACAGGTCAACATTCACAAGGCTGCGGGGCCAGACGGATTACTGGGGCGTGTACTCAGAGCATGCACAGACCAACTGGCAGGTGTCTTCATTGACATTTTCAACCTCGCCCTGACCGAGTAAGTAATACTCACATGTTTCAAGCAGACCACCATAGTCCCTTTGCCCAAGAATGCAAAGGTAACCTGCCTAATGACTACCGCTCCGTAGCACTCACGTTGGTAGTCATGAAGTGCTTTGAAAGGCTGGTCATGGCTTACATCAACACTATAATCCCGGAAACTCTAGACTCACTCCAATTCGCACACCGTACCAACAGATCCACAGATGACGCAATCTCAATCGCACTCCACACTGCCCTTTCCCACCTGAACAAAAGGAACACCTATGTGAGAATGGTGTTCATTGACTACAGCTCAACGTTCAACACCATAGTGCCCTGAAGGGCCGGCCCCAGGTGGTAAGGGTAGGCAACAACACATCTGCCACGATTATCCTCAACACCGGGGCCCCTCAGGGGTGCATGCTTAGTCCCCTCCTGTACTCCCTGTTCACCCACAACTGCGTGGCCAAGCACGACTCCAACACCATCATTATGTTTGCTGATGACACAACAGTGGTAGGCCTGATCACCGACAATGATGAGACAGCCTATAGGGAGGAGGTCAGAGACCTTGCCATGTGATGCCAGGACAACAACCTCTCCTTCAATGTGAGCAAGAAAAAGGAGATGATCGTAGACTACAGGAAAAGGAGGGCGGAACAGGCCCCCATTAACATCAACGGTGCTGTAGTGGAGCGTGTCGAGAGTTTGAAGTTCCTTGGTGTCAACATCACCAACAATCTATCATGGTCAAAACATGCCAAGACAGTTGTGAAGAGGGCACGACAACAGCTTTTCCCCCACAGGATACTGAACAGATTTGTCATGGGTCCCCAGATCCTCAAAAAGTTATACAGCTGCACCATCGAGAGCATCCTGACTGGTTGCATCACCGCCTGGTATGGCAACTGCTCGGCATCTGACCATAAGGTCATAATCTATTTCTTGAACTGCAATGTTGGTTAAGGTGTTGTAAGTAAGCATCTCAGGGTAAGGTTATATTCGGTGCATGTGACAAATAACATTTGATTTGATTTGAATTTATTTGTTTCTAATTTTGTCAGAAAGTTGTTTTCATTGCAATTTAAAGCATACTGTTAGCTAGCTAGATAAAGTTAGTTGGCTGGCTCACTAGCTAAAGTTATGTGCATGATCTGTGTAGGAGCTCTAGAAAGAGGCCAGAGTTCCCGAGTTGTTTTGAATGCGACATTAGAGTTGGGATTATGGTTAATTATTTAGCTAGCTAGCTAGATGTCTAAACAAAATACTCCACTATGCAAGTGCCCTTTTCACTGTATCGTTTACACCTTTTGAATCCTGTGCATGTGACAAATTAACTTAGATTTTATTTGATATAGTGTGTGATTACCAGAGATGTAATGTGAAGAACAACATGACCTGCACCACAATCAGAATGGTATATAGGCCAAGGAGTAGATAAAGTACATTTTTATTACTACTTTTTGCTACTACTTTCCCCACTTTTAGTCTTGAAATCTTTGGTTGTTTACTACACTGAGAATCCTTAAAGAGATGGATGGGGCTAAGGCTTAACCTGTTGGGGGTAGGGGGCAGTATTGACACGGCCGGATAAAAAACGTACCCGATTTAATCTGGTTACTACTCCTGCCCAGTAACTAGAATATGCATATAATTATTGGCTTTGGATAGAAAACACCCTAAAGTTTCTAAAACTGTTTGAATGGTGTCTGTGAGTATAACAGAACTCATATGGCAGGCAAAAACCTGAGAAGATTCCTTACAGGAAGTGCCTTGTCTCTGTTTATTGAAGACTGAGGATCTTTGCTGTAACGTGACACTTCCTACGGCTCCCATAGGCTCTCAGAGCCCGGGAAAAAGCTGAATGATATCGAGGCAGCCCCAGGCTGAAACACATTATCGCTTTTGGCAAGTGGCCGATCAGAGGACAATGGGCTTAGGCGCGTGCACGAGTCGACCCCGTGCTTTATTTTCTTTCGTCTTTTTACCTAAACGCAGATTCCCGGTCGGAATATTATCGCTTTTTTATGAGAAAAATTGCATAAAAATTGATTTTAAACAGCGGTTGACATGCTTCGAAGTACGGTAATGGAATATTTAGAATTTTTTTGTCACGAAATGCGCCATGCTCGTCACCCTTATTTACCCCTTCGGATAGTGTCTTGAACGCACGAACAAAACGCCACTATTTGGATATAACAATGGATTATTTGGGACCAAACCAACATTTGTTATTGAAGTAGAAGTCCTGGGAGTGCGTTCCGACGAAGAACAGCAAAGGTAATAACATTTTTCTTATAGTAAATCTGACTTTGGTGAGTGCTAAACTTGCTGGGTGTCTAAATAGATAGCCCTGTGATGCCGGGCTATCTACTTAGAATATTGCAAAATGTGCTTTCACCGAAAAGCTATTTTAAAATCGGACATATCGAGTGCATAGAGGAGGTCTGTATCTATAATTCTTAAAATAATTGTTATGCTTTTTGTGAACGTTTATCGTGAGTAATTTAGTAAATGTTTAGTAAATTCACCGGAAGTTTGCGGGGGGTATGCTAGTTCTGAACGTCACATGCTAATGTAAAAAGCTGTTTTTTTATATAAATATGAACTTGATTGAACAAAACATGCATGTATTGTATAACATAATGTCCTAGGGTTGTCATCTGATGAAGATCATCAAAGGTTAGTGCTGCTGGTTAGTGTCTTCTGGGTTTTTGTGACATTATATGCTAGCTTGAAAAATGGGTGTCTGATTATTTCTGGCTGGGTACTCTGCTGACATAATCTAATGTTTTGCTTTCGTTGTAAAGCCTTTTTGAAATCGGACAGTGTGGTTAGATTAACGAGAGTCTTGTCTTTAAAATGGTGTAAAATAGTCATATGTTTGAGAAATTGAAGTAATAGCATTTCTAAGGTATTTGAATAACGCGCCACGGGATTTCACTGGCTGTTACGTAGGTGGGACGAAATCGTCCCACTGGCCCTAGAGAAGTTAAGAGGGTGTGAACAATGTTGAATGGGTGTAGACAATGAAGAGCTCTCCAGTAGGTGTACCAAAACATTTACGTGCCATATTCTCAGAAGTGGGTTTACAAGTTTATCCACTTTCAAAGCAGAATTACTTTCTCATTGTTCCTCTGCAGTGTATGAAATACCATTTTCTAGCTCGGAGTCTCCAATTGTATCCAATGTAAAAAACAAAATGTCTAATTTTAATACATAGGACCGAATCCAGGTGGTTGGTCACATATAGACATAAATAACTGAGCTCTCTGTAAATAGACGGGTTGGTTGTTTAGCATAAAAACAGAGGTGTGCGCAACTATGGGGCAGACGGGGTTACCTTAGATTGTGGACATGTAAATTATATGTGTTTATTGAAAACATAAATACATTCGCACAATGAGCACTTGTTGTCTCACAAATACATCGTTACAGTTGTTGGTTAGTTAGATAGCGATTTTTTGCCATATTAGCATAGATATGATATCAGTCAAAACAACTCAAAACAAGACATGGTATCAAGAACAAGATAAAACTAGCTGAAACGAGCCACCTACGATTCCCCACATGGCAGCTTCTTGTCATTGTTGCAAGCTATCTAGCCATCTGGAATCACAACAACACACTGACTTCTGCGTCATTGAATCACGTGCATTGTTTTTGTGACATTGTCAGCTAACCTGTCTATTGGGGAGCAATGGTGCAGTTGAGGGTAAATGCACCTTTTTTTGACCCACGCTAACAGAACATTTTTATTTATAGAGTAATTTGAGTTATTATCAACAGTTAAAAAAAATGCTGAAACACTTTACTGCCGCTTACTGTAAATGATTGTGCATTGTGGGAAAATTGCTGTATTTCAAAAATGTACTGTAATTCCAACTCACAGAATACAGTACTGTATCTTTGGAGAGCCAAATACATTTTGACCACGAGTGGGTGAATGGTATTGTTGTTTCATTAACATATTTTGGGGCATGCCTTGTAACAGGCTATATTTGTTGCATCTGTGAGAGGGGATGCTTACCAATTTAAATCCTGTGGTTATAGTCAGGAGCGAAAATCTGATTTCAACTTTGGAGGGGACAATTACATTACATTTTCTCAAGAGCAATTCCTGAGGGGGACACCAAAAGTAGTGCTGTTACACATAGCCTACATTGTAATATGGTAAATGTATATTGAGGAACCAAAGAAATAAGGTGTTTGCCGTACTCCTAACTACCGGTACCCAAAACTACACAACTAATCACAACAGCAATACCATTGCCTTTAACAAATCTTAGTTCAGTCACCAGTTTAAGTTGAGAGTGGGGGTATCCATGGCATTTTCCAATTATGTTCCTATTTTACAAGTCAAAAAAATTGAGAACCTTTCATAATGTTGCCAAACAAAGACTCAACAAACTTAACTGAGACTCCCTGTCTCTGCCAGTCTGTCCCTGCATATCTGTCCCCAACTCTGCTGTCTGTGTGCCATCTGTTGCCTGCTCTGCCTAATGACATCATTGTGAAACATTTCCATTAGAATTTCATTTCTTTATTATGAACATTTTATCAACTAGTCTTTGAGATATTAGGCTACTAGGGTTCTTACTTTGCGTTTTGGTGTACTGAAAAATACTCTGATGTCCGTCTTTTATTTTTCTGCCATTTTTCTACCTGGCTGGCTGGCTACACACACACACACAGTGTGTAGGTTATTTACAGTAGGAGATGGGCTTCTATCATCTTATCTTTTATCATTCTATTTGGGCTTTGATCTAAAAGGTACCTAGCAAATGTGAAACGGATTAAAATGACAAGAGTTGACAGTTGTATGAGTTCACCATTTACACAACATATGCTGCAACCTTTTGTAATTTTAATAGTTTGCTTCATATTGGCTGGCTTCCAACAAT
Organism: Salmo salar; assembly: GCF_965601325.2. Classification (NCBI taxonomy): domain Eukaryota; kingdom Metazoa; phylum Chordata; class Actinopteri; order Salmoniformes; family Salmonidae; genus Salmo; species Salmo salar. Next base: position 26,536,177 of record NC_138306.1, read on the forward strand.
AGCTGAATTTGCAAAGCTAGCGAGCACCAATTCCGTTTCAGTGGTGTTTGCTATAATCTTTGCTACCTGGGTTAAATAAAGGTGAAATAAAATAAATAAATAAAAGTTCCCTTGCGACAATTTAGCTTTTGTACCGAGACCATTAAATATATTTAAGACAATGGTAGAAGAGAGTGTAGTTCTGTTCAGTTTGGACTTCAGTTTATCGCTAACCTTATCACAAGGACTTTGAAGCACTAATTTACATCATCTGCATGCTGATCTTGGAATAAATTGACGATAGCAAAGATTCCATCTTTGACGAGGCCACATAAATGGTATAGGTACTAGCTAGCTTAATAGTTAATATTTGCGCGCTAGCTCTGCATATTCACCTAGTGTGTGTGCGCGATTGACTGGATTAACCTCACGTCAGTTACGTTCATTGAGTGCCTTTCAGACAGTAGACACAACCCCTCTGTTACCTTGCCAACTAAGGAACTGGCAGTGGATCAAACCATTGTGAGGCAAAGGGTGGCAGGGTCTTAATCTTTTGAAACTTAAAAACGCGCTATTAAGTGTCTATAATCAGCACAATTGCTTTCATTGCGTATTATTAATATTATATAAATTACATAGTTATGTTTCAGTGATATATTGGGGGGGACAAATCATATTTTTCCCAGGATGGGGGGGTCGTGTCCCCCCCGTCCCCCCCGGGATTTCCGCCCCTGGTTATAGTGTCAGTCAAGTTATGATGTATAGAGGACATATTGATGCGACAGCTAGCTTTTTGCCATGTCTGTTTTTCCCCTGTAGTTGCTGCCAGTTTGGAAGCCTTTGTTAAGGCTTCTTGAAGTGAAAGTTATATAAAATGCCAACTCGCCATTAATGTTCTGTAATGTGTAAACACTTAGCAGTCAACCTTCTTTCACCAATCTCTTGTAATTACAGTAAAATACTGTGAAAACAAACCCTTCAGTTCCTTGGCAATTTCTCGCATGGAATAGCCTTCATTTCTCAGAACAAGAACAGACTCACGAGTTTCTGAATAAAGTTATTTGATTCTGGCAATTTTGAGCCTGTAATCGAACCCACTAATGCTGATGCTCCAGATACTCAACTAGTCTAAAGAAGGCCAGTTTTATTGCTTCTTTAATCAGGACAACAGTTTTCAGCTGTGCTGATAATGATCAATTAGCCATAATGATCAATTATATATATATATATATATATATATATATATATATATATATATATATATATATATACACACACACATTTTAGAATAAGGCTGTAACGTAACAAAATGTGGAAAAAATCAAGGGGTTGGAATGCTTTCAATATGCACTGTACAAGCATCATACAACCTCTAACACAATAAATTCATTTGACTTGGTTAAAATCAGTTTTCTTTCGACCTAATGTGTTTACCACTTTTACCATGTGGGTTCTTCCTTCACAGACTCCATGAAATTATGACCTCCTCCTAAATATTTTGTCAAACGTGACCGACCGGCTTGATTAAGTCTTATGAAGCAAAATTTGAAATGGTGTTTTTTACATTGGGTAAAAGTAGAGGCTCAATTTATTTTTAAAGGTTCTGGACACAGTGAAACATAAAGAACACACACACACTGGAATATTCAGTTCATGCAACTTTCTGATTTGTCTCGATGGTCTCTTAGCCTCTTTTGTTGAACTGTGATTGGTTTCTGTGTGTTATTTTGGTTCCCAGGGGCGGGGTCCTGGCCAGGTTTGAGCCACTGACGGAGGGATCACTAGAGTCTATCCCAGAAGGTACGCTCAGATTTCTCCTTCTCAGTCCTACACTATTAGTTAGTTAGCCTCATGCTCCCATACTATACAGTATGTGCCATGGCCAACTCCTATTGTATAAAGCCATGAAAACAAACAAATACACTGGCTCGCTTCCGTCTTAAGTAGCAACATTTTAAATTGTATTTTTTACATGATCTAAAACAGACTCAGAGCAAGAACATTGTATATCATACACTACAGTTGAGGAACAATTGGAAAGGAATTCTGCTTTGAAAGTTGATATACTTGTAACCCAACGTTTGAAAAAAATAAAAAGTATAAACACAAAAACAATAGGCTGCATGACATCAGCAGCCTATTGTTCCAAAATAGCATAGCTGGTGTATTTTAACACCAATAAACCCATCCTTTCAAAAAAATATGTTTTTGTATATGTCAATCTAGCAAACCAGGCAACTAAAAGCAACTTTCTAAACAATTTTATGGTTCGTTTCAATCTTATTAGCTAGCTAGTTCACGTTAAGTTAGCTGGCTAGCCAGTTTATATAATGAACATATCATATAGCTGACAACATTTTAACTTTAGCTAATTTGTTTTCATTATTAAAGGAAAGTAAACAAGATAATCATTTACAAGTTAATGCCGAGCTAATTACATAAAATAGCTTACGGTTATGAGTGTGACAAAATAAAAGCAGGGCATTCTACAAAATAATTTTAGAACTTGGACACTCTCTTGTTGGCCTAACATTATATCCTAATTTGACTTTGGTGAAGGTCATGTTGTTCATCACAATACTGCCTCTGGGAAACACACACTATATCAAATAAAGCTCCAAGTTTATTTGTCACATGCACAGGATACAGAAAGGTGTAAACGGTACAGTGAGATGGTTATTTGTATAGTGGAGTCTTTTGTTTAGACGCGTAGCTAGCTAGCTAACTAAACAATGAACCATAGTCCCAACTCATAACGTTACTACCCTGCGGGAATCTGCAGGTAGCTAACGCTAACCAACTAGGTTCAATATTAGCTAGCTAACATTAGGCTATAACTAGCAATGCAAATGGCTCTGAGACGCAAATAATATTACTACACAGATCATACATGTAACATTAGCTAGCGAGACTGCCAGCTAACATTAGCTAGCTAGCTAACAACACATTTTAACTTGCAATGAAATGAACTTTCTGACTAAATTAGAAACATTTGATATCCCAAAAATATAGCTAGCTAGACTCTCTTACCTGTATACATGGATGAACGCTTCTCCCTCTCTGTCATGGATGCCTTGGTTGCCCTTAGTTTGAAGATGTAATCCGAATACAGGTGTACTATACAACAGCCTTCTGTGTGTTCTCATTTCAACTCCCTTCGCATATTTACAATCAAACGCCAGAATTTTCTCCATCTCCTTAGCTATCATACTTTGCTTCCACATTCCACTGATTTCAAAACACAGTCCTCCAGAAAGTGGAGAGCATTAGCAACACTTGTTTAGTCTTTGTGATATCTTTCAAAAATGGCACATTAGAAAGGATTACCTACACATGCTGAGCAGCTCATGTTATAGATAGAAGCGTGCTACGTCGCAGACCAATCCGAACTCATCTCTCAGCATGTCCAGACAATCCATTATCTCAGCCAATCATGGCTAGCGGGAAGGTTCCTGACTTTTTCTGTGGCTAAACCAACTAGCCTCATAATTAAAAATTGTATTCGTACTTACAGATGGCATACAAGTTTGTTATCTAGGCACATGAAAGTCAATCTGCCCCCCCAAAATATTTTTTATAAAAATTAAATGTTAGAGTTCAAATGCCTCTCCTGTGAAGTAGTGACATGCGACATATGCCTAGTTTCCTGAAACAAGACACAAATTATTAATTTTGTGTATGGTTCCTTAGAAACAAGGGACTCAACTTATTCCTTTGGCTCAACTTACTCCACTCCCCTATATGTCACTTTCCAAATCACATAAAAATGTATCTGATCATTTATGCATACAAACTTTGGATTGTGCTCTCATTGATTGTGACCCCGCTTATTAATATCTGGGCATCTGGATTGACGAAAATATGTCTTTCAAAAAGCATGTTGATGATACATTTTTTGTGTAGGCTTCTTTAATAGGAACAAGTCCTGTCTTTCGTTAAACAGCAGGAAACTAAACAACATTCATTCCGGTTATTGACCATGGCGATATCGTCTATGTGAATGAAGCTTCCACTGTGCTGAAGCCATTGGACATCGTTTTTCATAGTGTATTGAACTTTATTATGGCCGATACACATCATTGCATTTTGTATCAGAAAGTAGGTTTGCCCTCTTTGAAGTCTCGTCTTCTGTAGATCAGAGAAGGGCAACTGGTGACCTTTTGCAGGCCCGCAGATCAAAATCAAAAACTGAAAACATTTTTCCCCTATGGCAAAATGTGTAGAATTGCAGGAAATACAGTGCCTTCAGAAAGTACTCAGACCCCTTGACTTTTTCCAAATTTTGTTACATTACAGCCTTATTCTAAAATGGATTTTAAAAATATTTGAAAAATTCTCTCATAAATTTACACACAATACCCCATAATGACAAAGCAAAAACTGTTTTTTAGAAATGTTTGCTAATTTATTAAAAATAAAAAACAGAAATATCAAATTTACATAAGTTTTCAGACCATTTACTCACATTTGGCAGCGATTACAGCATTGAGTCTTCTTGGGTCTTCTTGAGTCTTCTTGGGTACCTGTATTTGGGGAGTTTCTCCCATTCTTCTCTGCAGATCCTCTCAAGCTCTGTCAGGTTGGATGGGGAGCGTTGAAAGCGCTGAAAAGCTATTTTCAGGTCTCTCCAGAGATGTTTCATCGGTTTCAAGTCCGGGCTCTGGCTGGGCCACTCAAGGACATTCAGAGACTTGTCTCGAAGCCACTCCTGCATTGTCTTGCCTGTGTGCTTAGGGTCGTTGTCCTCTTGGAAGGTGAACTTTGGCCCCAGTCTGAGGTCCTGAGCACTCTGGAGCAGGTTTTTATCAAGGATCTCTCTGTACTTTGCATTTTCTTTACATTTTCCACAGACATGTGCCTCGACATAATCCTGTCTTGGAGCTCTACAGACAATTCCTTCTACCTCATGGCTTGGTTTTGCTCTGACATGCACTGTCAACTGTGGGTCCTTATATAGACAGGTGTGTGTCTTTCCAAATCATGTCCAATCAATTGAATTTACCACAGATGTACTCCAGTCAAGTTGAAGAAACATCTCAAGGATGATCAATGGAAAGGATGCACTGGAGCTCAATTTCGAGTCTCAAAGCAAAGGGTCTGAATACTTAAATACTTATGTCAATAAGGTATTTCTGTTTTTCTAAAAACCTGTTTTCACATTATCATTATGGGTTATTGTGTGTAGATGGCTGAGGAAATGTTTTTATTCAATCAATTTTAGAATAAGGCTGTAATGTAACAAAATATTGAAAAAGTCAAGGGGTCTGAATGCTTTCTGAAGGCACTGTAATCCGTAAAACTGAAACAAGCAAAATTTGGAGAATTGCATGAAATTAGTTCTAAAATTGCAAAATCTTCTCTCCACCCTCCATAGCAAAATGTGAGGTGGGCAGAGGACTCAGTCGGGTTCTCAACTTTTTTATTTCTTTATTGGTACAGTAAGTTAGTCTAGCGGCTAGCTATCCAAATTTGTATTAATTATGGTCAAATAACCGACTGGGGAGCCCCTATTCATTTGTTGGTCACTTTCACTCAGATATCATATAAAAAACTGCAAACATTTCTCCCCACCCTATTGCAAAATGTGTACAATTTAAATATTGCTCAATTTTCTCTCACTCACCCCCATGGCAAAATGTATAGATTTGTAGCAAACTTTCGTTACAACTGTTACATGTTCTCTACGCCGCATGGGAAAATATATAGAGTTTCAGAAAATGTACTCTAAAACAATTGTTTCTCTCTGCTGTCAAGAGGGGGGGGGGGGGGGGGGGGGTCGCTAAAATGTTTGATAGCAAGGTGGGGAAACAATATTTTGCTTAGGGTCCCCAAAAGGCTAGGGCCGGCTCTGACTACATGTATGGATGTGGGCACGCAGACCCGCGAGCCACTGTGGCCCGCTATGATAAAATAACAGATTTTTTTGTGGACCCCACACCCATCAAAGTTGCCCATCCCTGCTATAGATCAATGCATTGCACATTTTTTGTCAATAAAGCCCTCTTGCATAAACTTCCACCATACCTTACTTCATTGTTAAGTTACAAGACAAAGACTCTGGGATGGCTAACCCTGGAGATGCTGTCAATCTACACCGATTTAGGTAAATCTGCTTTTAGTTGGTGGAGTTGGTGCCTCTAGGGCAATTCATGCAGACATTAGAGGGCCTTTTTACTGACGAATGTGTTTGTTTTATTTGATTGTGTTTTGCTTATCGTGTTTGCTTTTCATGTATTGTGTAACTGATGTATATATACTGTAGATACTGTATGAATAATCTAATTGTTGTTTATTGATGTGTTCATGCCGGGCTCATCTGTGAAAGAGACCCACAGTCTTTCGCTGTTAAATAAAGGTTAAATACAATAAAATAAAAAAAGATCGGATGAAGCAGGGATGGAGAGAGGAGCAGGAGAAGAGATCTGGTGGCCAGCCAAACCACAAAAACCTTTTAGCTCTCATTCCAAAAGGAGTGTCTTGGCTTTGGGACTATGGGTTTATGTTCTACAAACTTCAGAATACTGTAGATGCTATGGAGCCATTACCGCTTAGATCTGTGCTTTAAAAACTCTGTTTTGTTTGTTGTCATGCCAAACATGATATGACATTGGTATTAAAGAGTTTTAGAGACGCAAAGGAAATGTCTGTGGAAACAGGCAAGAAAATATTATCTGGCTAGTCAGAGCTAAATACAGATCAGGTCAACACATTTTATAAAGGCTAGTTTCCCTGTCCCAAATTGACCATGTTTTTATTCCAGGACTAGACTTAGTCTAGGTCCGGAAAATCAGACAGACAGACAGACAGACAGACAGACAGACAGACAGACAGACAGACAGACAGACAGACAGACAGACAGACAGACAGACAGACAGACAGACAGACAGACAGACAGACAGACAGACAGACAGACAGACAGACAGACAGACAGACAGACAGACAGACAGACAATAATATTGACCCTGCTCTGGTACGACAAATGTACATGTCTGTGACAGAGTAATCTGATTAGGTGACAGAGACTCACCTGTGTGATATACTCCTCCTGATTGGACATCAGCAGAAAGCCTCCATCATCCAAGATGACACAGTCAACATGCTGCAGAGAGTGAGAGAGAGTGACAGATAGAAAGAGAACATCAGTCAGTATAGAACATTATCAACATTTCAAAAGATTTTCCATGAGTGAGATAGTCCATTGTACCTTATCATTCTTCAGACAGCCACAGATTTCATCCTTGCACTGCAAACGCCATCAAAGCACACACCATCATGAATGAATGGTCACAACTTTAGCAAACACAATGGGATGTGAATAAGAAATCCTAAACTAAAGAAAGTGTTTCTCTTACGTTGACTTTAATGGTGGCGTTCATGAAGCTGTTCATCCAGGCAGAGACGTTCAGTTTCACTCCCACCACTACAGGACATTGAAACAACAAAAAGGATATTCAGAAACATGTTATTGAATAATCCTGTACAGAAGGAGCTATGGATGTTTCATCTTATTCTCTAGGCTGTCAGTTTTAATTCAGAAGTACCCAATACAACAACTAAGCACCCAGCTAAGGAAATGTGGACGGTTCTGTCCACTCACCCGCTGGTTTGAGGTTGACTCTGTCTATGTTGAGATCTACAGCCTTGCTCACCAGAATACCTGACTCATAGCCTGACTCCCTGCTCTCTGCAGCAGAGAGAGAAGGAGGGAGAGTGAGGGGGAGCAGAGGTAAGAGTGTCAACACATTCACATGTAGTGACACTTGCATGACAATGACAGTGACAGTAATTGTGTGAGGCTTTAAAAACCCATTTGGTGGAAATCATGTTTCATGAAATAACAAATATGATAAAATATATCATATTTCTTTGTTTGGTCTCATTTAAGTGGGTAAATGGTCATGTGTCTGTGGCAGTGCAGTAGGAGCACATACAGTACAGCTGTAGATAGAATACAAATGGAATAGTCCCAAAAGTGCAAACACCGGCCTACCCTGTATGTGAGGCTAAACGAAGCACACCAAAAGTATTAGAAAGTAATTGGCCTAGGTCACTGATTGGGACCCCAGGAATGCTAACGTGACCATAAAGATATTTGACTCTGCATGTTAGCAGAGAAAGATCTATCATGGGTCAACTCTCCCCACTCCTGGAATGGTGTCATAGTGTTCTTCAGCTCTCTATTGAGTAAACCCTACTCTAGTCTACTGGATCTACTCACATACTGCTGTTTGACCTGGAATGAATAAATAAATACAGTTGAAGTCGGAAGTTTACATAGACTTAGGTTGGAGTCATTAAAACTCGTTTTTCAACCACTCCACAAATTTCTTGTTAACAAACTATGGTTTGGCAAGTCGGTTAGGACATCTACTTTGTCCATGACACAAGTAATTTTTCCAACAATTGTTTACAGACAGATTATTTCACTTATAAATCACTGTATCACAATTCCAGTGGGTCAGAAGTTTACATACACTAAGTTGACTGTGCCTTTAAACAGCTTAGAAAATGCCAGAAAATGTCATGGCTTTAAAATCAAAAGGCTAATTGACATCATTTGAGTCAATTGGAGGTGTACCTGTGGATGTATTTCAAGGCCTACCTTCAAACTCAGTGCCTCTTTGCTTGACATCATGGGAAAATCAAAACAAATCAGCCAAGACCTCAGAAAAACAATTGTAGACCGCCACAAGTCTGGTTCATCCTTGGGAGCAATTTCCAAACACCTGAAGGAACCACGTTCATCTGTACAAACAATAGTACGCAAGAATCAACACCATGGGACCACGCAGCCGTCATACCGCTCAGGAAGGAGGCGCGTTCTGTCTCCTAGAGTTGAACGTACTTTGGGGTGAAAAGTGCAAATCAATCCCAGAAAAACAGCAAAGGACCTTGTGAAGATGCTGGAGGAAACAGGTACAAAAGTATCTATATCCACAGTAAATCGAGTCCTATATCGACATAACCTGAAAGCCCGCTCAGCAAGGAAGAAGCCACTGCTCCACAACCACCATAAAAAAGCCAGACTATGGTTTGCAACTGCACATGGGGACAAAGATCGTACTTTTTGGACAAATGTCCTCTGGTCTGATGAAACAAAAATAGAACTGTTTGGCAATAATGAGCATCATTTTCTTTGGAGGAAAAAGGGGGAGGCTTGCAAGCCAAAGAACACCATCCCAACTGTGAAGCACGGGGGTGGCAGCTTCATGTTGTGAGGGTGCTTTGCTACAGGAAGGACTGGTGCACTTCACAAAATAGATGGCATCATGAGGGCGGAACATTATGTGGATATATTGAAGCAACATCTCCAGAAATTAAAGCTTAGTCGCAAATGGGTCTTCCAAATGGACAATGATCACAAGCATACTTCCAAAGTTGTGGCAAAATGGCTTAAGGACAACAAAGTTAAGGTATTGGAGTGGCCATCACAAAGCCCTGACCTCAATCCAATAGAAAACGTGTGGGTAAAATCTTGTGCGAGCAAGGAGGCCTACAAACCTGACTCAGTTACACCAGCTCTGTCAGGAGGAATGGGCCAAAATTCACCCAACATATTGTGGGAAGCTTGTGGAAGACTACCTGAAGCGTTTGACCAAGTTAAACAATTTAAAGGCAATGCTAGCAAATACTAATTGAGTGTATGTAAACTTCTGACCCACTGGGAATGTGATGAAAGAAATAAAAGCTGAAATAAATATTATTCTGACATTTCACTTTCTTAAAATTAAGTGGTGATCCTAACTGACCTAAGACAGGGTATTTTTACTAGGATTAAATGTCAGCAATTGTGAAAAACTGAATTTAATGTATTTTGCTAAGGTGTATGTAAACTTCTGACAACTGTAGATTGCTGCAATACCACAGGGACATATAGAGAAGGGGAGTGGAAAATACCAGAGAGCATTAGATACAGAAGTACGTTAAAATAGTGAGTAGAGAGAGTGAGAGAGAGGGAAGAGAAAGGGGTCGGACAGAAGAGGGGGGTAGATAGAGAGATGAGAGGGAGCAGCATAGAAAGGAAGTAAAGATAGAGGGGGACTAGAAGGCCTCTCTTCTCTTACAATATACAGTAGAGCAGGCCATCAGGGATTTTCTGGAAGACCACACCGAAGAGAGGATCCGTGTGTGTGTGTGTGTGTGTTTCGTTGTGTGTTAACATACTGTTGAAATATGGAGCAGTGAAAATATAGATGTCGTTATCCAGAGTCCTCTTGTAGAAACTTGAGTCATAGGTCTCGGCATTCTCTGTCCACTCCTCCCCAGCACTGAAACACACACGCACGTGCACACATACAGAACTTTTTAAGATACAGATGTCTGAAAGATTTATTCAACTGTAAGGCCAAACTTTGATAAATATAACAGTCACACCCAAAGCACAACACATGGGAAAAATGGAATAGAATTGGCCCAGAGATAAAGAAAAAAATATGTATGTTTTATATAAAAATATTTCAATGTTTTTTTCTGTGATTAACTGCTGTACTCTAACAATCACCAAGGCAGAGAGAAAGAAAGAGAGAGAGAGGGAGGGAGAGGAGAGAGAGAGGGGGGAGGGAAAGTGAGTGGAGGGAAGGAGGGATAGACAGAGTCCATATTTACTGAGTATGTCTCCAGTGTATGTGTGGATGGGAATCATGTTCTGGTGATTTAGGAGGACTAACTGTCCATGCAATGTGAAGAAAGCCAGCTGAACAAGTTGGGGAGTAAAACAGTATCATATCCACCATATCCAAAACACTGTACCCTTTAAAATGGCTTTGTGCTTTAGCCAACTCCTATCTGTGACTCGTTTCAGGAAACTAGGCATATGTCGTGCATCACTACTTCACAGAGAGGCATTTTACAAATAGATTTTTTATCAAAATGCATTTTTTTGTTAGAAATGACTTCTGGAACATGTGAACTATGCCCTAATAATAAACTCGTATGCCAACTGTAAATACAAAAAATATAAAATAATTACAAGCATAGTAGGTTTAGCCACAGGAAAAGACAGGAACGTTCCCGCTAGTCATGATTGGCTGAGATAATGGATGGCTGGATGTGCCGAGAGATAAGTTCGGATTAGTCGTCGATGGAGCACGCTTCTGTCTATAACATGCTCAGTATGTACAGTGGGGGAAAAAAGTATTTGATCCCCTGCTGATTTTGTACGTTTGCCCACTGACAAAGAAAGGATCAGTCTATAATTTTAATGGTAAGTTTATTTGAACAGTGAGAGACAGAATAACAACAAAAATATCCAGAAAAACGCATGTCAAAAATGTTATAAATTGAATTGCATTTTAATGAGGGAAATAAGTATTTGACCCCCTCTCAATCAGAAAGATTTCTGGCTCCCAGGTGTCTTTTATACAGGTAACAAGCTGAGATTAGGAGCACACTCTTAAAGTAGGAGCACACTCTTAAAGAGAGTGCTCCTAACCGCAGCTTGTTACCTGTAAAAAAAGACACCTGTCCACAGAAGCAATCAATCAATCAGATTCCAAAATCTCCAACATGGCCAAGACCAAAGAGCTCTCCAAGGACGTCAGGGACAAGATTGTAGACCTACACAAGGCTGGAATGGGCTACAAGACCATCGCCAAGCAGCTTGGTGAGAAGGTGACAACATTTGCTACGATTATTCGCAATAGCAAGAAACACAAAAGAACTGTCAATATCCCTCGGCCTGGGGCTCCATGAAAGATCTCACCTCGTGGAGTTGCAATGATCATGAGAACGGTGAGGAATCAGCCCAGAACTACATGGGAGGATCTTGTCAATGATCTCAAGGCAGCTGGGACCATAGTCACCAAGAAAACAATTGGTAACACACTACGCTGTGAAGGACTGAAATCCTGCAGCGCCCGCAAGGTCCCCCTGCTCAAGAATACATATACATGCCCATCTGAATTTTGCCAATGAACATCTGAATGACTCAGAGGACAACTGGTGAAAGTGTTGTGGTCAGATGAGACCAACATGGAGCTTTTTGACATCAACTCAACTCGCCGTGTTTGGAGGAGGAGGAATGCTGCCTATGACCCCAAGAACACCATCTCCACCGTCAAACATGGAGGTGGAAACATTATGCTTTGGGTGTGTTTTTCTGCTAAGGGGACAGGACAACTTCACCGCATCAAAGGGACGATGGACGGGGCCATGTACCGTCAAATCTTGGGTGACAACCTCTTTCCCTCAGCCAGGGCATTGAAAATGGGTCGTGGATGGGTATTCCAGCATGACAATGACCCAAAACACACGGCCAAGGCAACAAAGGAGTGGCTCAAGAAGAAGCACATTAACCTGTTGGTTGTAGGGGGCAGTATTTACACGGCCGGATAAAAAACGTACCTGATTTAATCTGGTTATTACTACTGCCCAGAAACTAGAATATGCATATAATTATTGGCTTTGGATAGAAAACACCCTAAAGTTTCTAAAACTGTTTGAATGGTGTCTGTGAGTATAACAGAACTCATTTGGCAGGCAAAAACCTGAGAAGATTCTGTACAGGAAGTGCCCTCTCTGACCATTCCTTGAGCTTCTTGACTCTGTTTATTGAAGACTGAGGATCTTTGCTGTAACATGACACTTCCTACAGCTCCCATAGGCTCTCAGAAGGCGGGAAAAAGCTGAATGATGTAATTCCAGCCACTGGCTGAAAAACATTAGCGCTTTTGGCAAGTGCTCTATCAGAGGACAATGGGCTGAGGCGCGTGCACGAGTCGACCCCATGTTTTATTTTCTTTCGTCTTTGAACCTAAACACGCTTTCCCGGTCGGAATATTATCGCTTTTTTACGAGAAAAATGGCATAAAAATTGATTTTAAACAGCGGTTGACATGCTTCGAAGTACGGTAATGGAATATTTAGAATTTTTTTGTCACGAAATGCGTCGTGCGCGTCACCCTTCTTTACCATTCGGATAGTGTCTTGAACGCACAAACAAAACAGAGGATATTTGGATATAACTATGGATTATTTTGAACCAAACCAACATTTGTTATTGAAGTAGAAGTCCTGGGAGTGCATTCTGACGAAGACAGCAAAGGTAATAACATTTTTCTTATAGTAAATCTGATTTAGGTGAGTGCTAAACTTGGTGGGTGTCTAAATAGCTAGCCCTGTGATGCCGGGCTATCTACTGAGAATATTGCAAAATGTGCTTTCACCGAAAAGCTATTTTAAAATCGGACATAGCGAGTGCATAGAGGAGTTATGTATCTATAATTCTTAAAATAATTGTTATGTTTTTTGTGAACGTTTATCGTGAGTAATTTAGTAAATTCACCGGAAGTTTGCAGGGGGTATGCTAGTTCTGAACGTCACATGCTAATGTAAAAAGCTGGTTTTTGATATAAATATGAACTTGATTGAACAAAACATGCATGTATTGTATAACATAATGTCCTAGGCGTGTCATCTGATGAAGATCATCAAAGGTTAGTGCTGCATTTAGCTGTGGTTTGGGTTTATGTGACATTATATGCTAGCTTGAAAAATGGGTGTCTGATTATTTCTGGCTGGGTACTCTGCTGACATAATCTAATGTTTTGCTTTCGTTGTAAAGCCTTTTTGAAATCGGACAGTGTGGTTAGATTAACAAGAGTCTTGTCTTTAAAATGGTGTAAAATAGTCATATGTTTGAGAAATTGAAGTAATAGCATTTCTAAGGTATTTCAATAACGCGCCACGGGATTCAACTGGCTGTTGAGTAGGTGGGACGATTTCGTCCCGCCGACCCTAGAGAGGTTAAGGTCCTGGAGTGGCCTAGCCAGTCTCCAGACCTTAATCCCAGAGAAAATCTGTGGAGGGAGCTGAAGGTTCGAGTTGCCAAACGTCAGCCTCGAAACCTTAATAACTTGGAGAAGATCTGCAAAGAGGAGTGGGACAAAATCCCTCCTGAGATGTGTGCAAACCTGGTGGCCAACTACAAGAAACGTCTGACCTCTGTGATTGCCAACAAGGGTTTTGCCACCAAGTACTAAGTCATGTTTTGCAGAGGGGTCAAATACTTATTTCCTTCATTAAAATGCAAATCCTTTTATAACATTTTTGACGTGCGTTTTCTGGATTTTTTTGTTGTTATTCTGTCTCTGCTCTCACCACTGGTGACCCCCAGGGCTCTGTTCTTGGCCCACTCCTATTCTCGCTATACACCAAGTCACTTGGCTCTGTCATATCCTCACATGGTCTCTCATATCATTGCTATGCAGATGACACACAATTAATCTTCTCCTTTCCCCCTTCTGACAACCAGGTGGCGAATCGCATCTCTGCAGGTCTGGCAGACATATCAGTGTGGATGACGGATCACCACCTCAAGCTGAACCTCGGCAAGACGGAGCTGCTCTTCCTCCCGGGGAAGGACTGCCCGTTCCATGATCTCGCCATCACGGTTAACAACTCCCTTGTGTCCTCCTCCCAGAGTGCTAAGAGCCTTGGCGTGACCCTGGACAACACCCTGTCGTTCTCCACCAACATCAAGGCGGTGACCCGATCCTGTAGGTTCATGCTCTACAACATTCGCAGAGTACGACCCTGCCTCACACAGGAAGCGGCGCAGGTCCTAATCCAGGCACTTGTCATCTCCCGTCTGGATTATTGCAACTCGCTGTTGGCTGGGCTCCCTGCCTGTGCCATTAAACCCCTACAACTCATCCAGAACGCCGCAGCCCGTCTGGTGTTCAACCTTCCCAAGTTCTCTCACGTCACCCCGCTCCTCCGCTCTCTCCACTGGCTTCCAGTCGAAGCTCGCATCCGCTACAAGACCATGGTGCTTGCCTACGGAGCTGTGAGGGGAACGGCACCCCCGTACCTTCAGGCTCTGATCAGGCCCTACACCCAAACAAGGGCACTCCGTTCATCCACCTCTGGCCTGCTCGCCTCCCTACCTCTGAGGAAGCACAGTTCCCGCTCAGCCCAGTCAAAACTGTTCGCTGCTCTGGCACCCCAATGGTGGAACAAGCTCCCTCACGACGCCAGGACAGCGGAGTCAATCACCACCTTCCGGAGACACCTGAAACCCCACCTCTTCAAGGAATACCTGGGATAGGATAAAGTAATCCTTCTAACCCCCCCCTTAAAAGATTTAGATGCACTTTTGTAAAGTGGTTGTTCCACTGGATATTATAAGGTGAATGCACCAATTTGTAAGTCGCTCTGGATAAGAGCGTCTGCTAAATGACTTAAATGTAAATGTAAATGTCTCTCACTGTTCAAATAAACCTACTATTAAAATTATAGACTGATCATTTCTTTGTAAGTGGGCAAACGTACAAAATCAGCAGGGGATCAAATACTTTTTCCCCCACTGTATAGGTAATCCTTTCTAACCCATTTTTTTGGAAAGATATCACAAAGAACTGCAAAAGTGTTCCTCTCCACTTTCTGAAGGACCGAGTTTTGAAATCAGTGGAGTGCCCTGTGGAAGCAGAGTATGATTGCTAAGGAGATGGAGAAAATTCTGGCGTTTGATTGCAAATATGTGGAAGGAGTTGAACGTAGAACACACAGAAGGCTGTTATAAAGGATCACGATGGCACCAGAGGGGAGGGCTGCCGTCTTATTGGCTCTCAACGAACCATGCTATTTTGTTAGTTTTTTTCGTTGTTCGTAACTTCTTTTGCACATAATGTTGCTGCTACAGTCTCTTATGACCGAAAACAGCTTCTGGACATCAGAACTGCAATTGCTCACCTCAAACTGGATGAAGAGTTCTTCAATGAGTCATACAGGAGGGATATACTACTACAGATACCTGACCAGGCCCAGATCCCCGTGATTCGCTGGAGAAAGAAATTGAGATTTTGTGGGAAAAGATCCAGGTGCCATGTGAGGATCAGTGGCTAATCTGCCCTTGCCTTCGGTCCTGCTAGCTTATGTTCAATAGCTGGAAAATAAATTGGACAAGCTGAAAGCACGTATATCCTACCAACGGGACATTAAAAACTGTAATATCTTATGTTTCACCGAGTCATGGCTGAATGACAACATTAAGAGCATACAGCTGGCGAGTTATACACTCCATTGGCAGGACAGAACAGCAGCATCTTGTAAGACATGGGGCTTGGGCCTATGCATATATGTGAACAACAGCTGGTGCACGATATCTAAGGAAGTCTCGAGGTTTTGCTCGCCTGAGGCAGAGTATCTCATGATAAGCTGTAGACCACACTATCTACCTAGAGAGTTTTCATCTGTACTTTTCATAGCTGTCTACATACCACGATAGACCGATGCTAGCATTAAACCTCGCTCAATGAGCTGTATACCGCCATAAGCAAACAGGAAAACACTCATCCAGAAGCAGCGCTCCTAGTGGCCGCGGACTTTAATGCAGGGAAACTTAAATCAGTTTTACCTCATTTCTATCAGCATGTTAAATGTGCATCCAGAGAAAACAAAAATTCTAGACCATCTTTACTCCAATCACAGAGACGGGTACAAAGCTGTCCCTCGCCCTCCATTTGGAAAATCTGACCATAATTCTATCCTCCTGATTCCTGCTTAGAGGCAAAAATGAAAGCAGGAAGCACCAGTGACTCGGTCTATAAAAAAGTGGTCAGATGAAGCAGATGCTAAACTATAGGACTGCTTTGCTAGCACAGACTGGAATATATTCCGGAATTTTTCCGTTGGCATTGAGGAGTACACCACATCAGTCACTGGCTTTATCAATAAGTGCATCGAGGACGTCACCCCCACAGTGACTGTATGTACCCCAACCAGAAGCCATGGAATACAGGCAACATTCGACACTGAGCTAAAGGGTAGAGCTGTCGCTTTCAAGGAGTGGGACTCTAACCCGGAAATCCCGCTATGCCCCACGATGAACCGTCAAACAGGCAAAGCATCAATACAGGACTAAGATTGACTCATACTACACTGGCTCAGATGCTCGTCGGTTGTGGCAGGGCTTGCAAACTAGTCCCGTATAGCTCAGTTGGTAGAGCATGGTGTTTACAACACCAGGGTTGTGGGTTCGATTCCCACGGGGGACCAGTATGGAGAAAACAATTTATGAAATGTATGCAGTCGCTCTGGATAAGAGTGTCTGCCAAATGACTAAAATGTAAAAATGTAAAATTACTACAAAGGGAAGCACAGCTGAGAGCTGCCCAGTGACACAAGCCTACCAGATGAGCTAAATAACTTCTACGCTCGCTTTGAGGCAAGTAACACTGAAACATGCATGAGAGCATCAGCTGTTCCGGACGACTGTGTGATAACACTCTCCTCAGCCGATGTGAGTAAGACTTTCAAACAGGTCAATATTCACAAGGCCTCAGGGCCAGATGGATTACCAAAACATGTACTGTGAGAATGCGCTGACCAACTGGCAAGTGTCTTCACTGACATTTTCAACCTCTCCCTGTCTGAGTCTGTAATACTAAACATGTTTCAAGCAGACCACCATAGTCCTTGTGCACAAGAACACTAAGGTAACCTGCCTAAATGACTACTGACCCGTAGCACTCACGTCTGTAGCCATGAAGTGCTTTGAAAGGCTGGTCATGGCTCACATCAACACCAATATCCCAGAAACCCCAGACCCACTCCAATTTGCATACCGCACCAACAGATTCACAGATGATGCAACCTCTATTGCACTCCACACTGTCCTTTCACGCCTGGACAAAAGGAACACCTATGTGAGAATGCTATTCATTGACTACAGCTCAGCGTTCAACACCATAGTGCCCTCAAAGCTCATCACTAAGCTAAGGACACTAGGACTAAACACCTCCCTCTGCAACTGGATCCTGGACTTCCTGACGGGCCGCCCCCAGGTGGTAAGGGTAGGTAACAACACATCCGCCACACTGATCCTCAACACGGGGACCTCTCAGGGGAACGTGCTCAGTCCCCTCCTGTACTCCCTTGTTCACTCATGACTGCACTGCCAGGCACACATCCAACACCATCATTAAGTTTGCTGATGACAACAGTAGGCCTGATCACCGATAACAATGAGATAGCCTATAGGGAAGAGGTCAGAGACCTGATCGTGTGGTTCCAGGACAACAACCTCTCCCTCAATGTGATCAAGACAAAAGAGATGATTGTGGACAACAGGAAAAGGAGGACCGAGCACACCCCCATTCTCATCGATGAGGCTGTAGTGGAGCAGGTTGAGCGCTTCAAGTTCCTTGGCATCCATATCACCAACAAACTAACAGGGTCCATGCACACCAAGACAGTCGTGAAGAGGGCACGACAAAACCTATTCCCCCTCAGGATACTGAAAAGATTTGGCATGGGTCCTCAGATCCTCAAAAGGTTTTGCAGCTGCACCATCGAGAGCATTCTGACAGGTTGCATCACTGCCTGGTATGGGTATGGGCCTCCGACTGCAAGGCACTACAGAAGGGTAGTGTGTATGGCCCAGTACATCAGCGGGGCTAAGCTTCATGCCATCCAGGACCTATACCAGGCGGTGTCAGAGGAAGGCCCTAAAAATTGTCAAAGACTCCGGCCATAGCATGTTCTCTCTTTTACCGCACGACAAGCGGTACCGGAGCGACAAGTCTCGGTCCAAGATGCTCCTAAATAGCTTCTACCCCCAAGCCATAAGACATAAGATTATTTGCATTGCCCCCCCCCCCCCCCCCCTCCCCTTCTGGAACGCTGCTGCTACTCTCTGTTATTATCTTTGCATAGTCACTTTAATAACGCTACCTACATGTACATATTACCTCAATTACCTCGACACCGGTGCCCCCACACATTGACATTGACTCTGTACCAGTACCCCCTGTACCGGTACCCGCTGTACATAGCCCCGCTATTGTTATTTACTGCTGCTCTTTAATTATTTGTTATTCTTATCTCTTACTTTTTTTGTTGTATTTTCTTAAAACTGCATTGTTGGTTAAGGGCTTGTAAGTAAGCATTTCCATGTAAAGTCTACACCTGTTGTATTCTGCAGATGTGACAAATAAAATGTAATTTGATTTATAAAACACCTGTGTCCAGATTACATCTTCAAACTAAGGGAAACCATGGCATCCGTGACAGAGAGGGAGAAGCGTTCATCCATGTATACGGGTATGAGAGTCTAGCTAGCTACATTTTTTGAATTTTTTTCAGAAAGTATTTTTCATTGTACGTTAAAACCTCTTACATCTAGACGTTCCGCTAGCGGAACACCTGCTCCAATATCCAATGATAGGCGTGGCGCGAATTACAAATTCCTCAAAAATCCCCAAACTTCCATTTTTCAAACATATGACTATTTTACACCATTTTAAAGACAAGACTCTCCTTTATCTAACCACACTGTCCGATTTCAAAAAGGCTTTACAACGAAAGCAAAACATTAGATTATGTCAGCAGAGTACCCAGCCAGAAATAATCAGACACCCATTTTTCAAGCTAGCATATAATGTCACAAAAAACAAAACCACAGCTAAATGCAGCACTAACCTTTGATGATCTTCATCAGATGACACGCCTAGGACATTATGTTATACAATACATGCATGTTTTGTTCAATCAAGTTCATATTTATATCAAAAACCAGCTTTTTACATTAGTATGTGACGTTCAGAACTAGCATTCCCACCGAACACTTCCGGTGAATTTACTAAATTACTCACGATAAACGTTCACAAAAAACATAACAATTATTTTAAGAATTATAGATACAGAACTCCTTTATGCAATCGAGGTGTCCGATTTTAAAATAGCTTTTCGGTGAAAGCACATTTTGCAATATTCTGAGTAGATAGCACGCCATCACAGGCTAGCTATTTTGACACCCACCAAGTTTGACCCTCACCAAACTCAGATTTACTATAAGAAAAATTTGATTACCTTTGCTGTTCTTCGTCAGAATGCACTCCCAGGACTTCTACTTCAATAACAAATGTTGGTTTGGTTCAAAATAATTCATAGTTATATCCAAATAGCGGCGTTTTGTTCGTGCGTTCAAGACACTATACAAGGGTGACGAAGGGTTACGCGCCCGACGCGTTTCGTGACAGAAAATGTCTAAATATTCCATTACCGTACTCCGAAGCATGTCAACCGCTGTTTAAAATCAATTTTTATGCTATTTTTCTCGTAAAAAAGCGATAATATTCCGACCGGGAGTCGTTGTTTTCGTTCAAAGACGAAAGAATAAAAACATGGTGTCGCCTCGTGCACGCGCCTCCAGTCTCTGTTCTCTGATCGACCACTATCTAAATGCGCTAGCGTTTTTCAGCCAGGGCCTGCAAAGACATCATTCAGCTTTTTGCCGCCTTCTGAGAGACTATGGGAGCCGTAGGAAGTGTCATGTTACAGCAGAGATCCCCTGTTTTGGATAGAGATGATCAAGAAGGCCAAGAAATGGTCAGAGAGGGCGCTTCCTGTTTGGAATCTTCTCAGGTTTTGGTCTGCCAAATGAGTTATGTTATACTCACAGACACCATTCAAACAGTTTTAGAAACTTTGGGGTGTTTTCTATCCAAAGCTAATAATTATATGCATATTCTAGTTTCTGGGCAGGAGTAATAATCAGATTAAATCGGGTACGTTTTTTATCCGGCCGTGAAAATACTGCCCCCTATCCATAAGAGGTTAAAGCGTACTGTTAGCTAGCTAGCTAATGTTAGCTGGCTGGCTCACAAGCTGATGGTACGTGTAGGATCTGTGTAGTAATATTATTCGTATCTCAGAGCCATTTGCATAACTGCAGATTTATGCAGGGTAGCAATGTTATGAGTTGAGATTCTGGTTCATTGTTAGGTTAGCTATGTAGCTACATGTCTAAACAAAAGACTCCACTATGCAAGTAACCATTTCATTTGACCATTTACACCTTCTGTATCCTGTGCATGTGACAAATAAACATAGATTTTATTTGATATAGTGTGTGTTTACCAGAGACAGTAATGTATTGAACATCATGACCTGCACCAAAGTCAAATTAGGATACAACGTTAGGCCAACGAGACAGTGTCCAAGTTCTGAAATTCTCCGGTAGAATGCCCTGCTTTTATTTCGTCACACTCTGATATGGTCATTATTTGAACTGGCCAGCCAGATAACTTAACGTTACCTAGCTAGCTAACAAGCTATAAACGAACCAAAACATTGTTTAGAAAGTTGCTGTTAGTTGCCTGGTTTGCTAGATTGACATATACTAATACACCAATTGTGCTATTTTGGACCACCAGGCTACTCATCCAGCCTGCTGTTTTTGTGTTTATACTTTTTCATAAGGATAACAACAAGTTGTCGTTATGTCGGGGGACAATAAAATGTTCATGATATCACTGCGACAACTGTCTACAGACATATCGATAGACGTAGGTTAAACAAGCCTTCAGTCTTAATCTTTGGTTATTTAGTACACTGCTGTACTCATTCTGTTCAGCACATACAGTAGCCTCACATTTGAATCCTTAAAGAGATGGGTGGGGCTAAGGCTTAAGAAGGTGTGAACGATGCTGAATGGGTGTAGACAAAGAAGAGCTCTCCAGTAGGTGTACCAAAAACTCAAGGGACATTTTCTCAAAAGTCTGGTTTATAAAGAAAGTTTATAAACTTTCAAAGCAGAATTACTTCCCCATTGTCCTTCAACTGTAGTGTATTATATAAGATTTTCTATCTCTGAGTCTCTACTTTTATCCAATGTAAAAAAAAAAAAAAAGCAATTCAAATGTTGCTACATAAGACCGAATCGTGCCGGTGTATTTGTTCGTTTTCATGGCTTTATACAATAGGAGTTGGCCAAGGCACATACAGTAAAGTATGGGAAAATGAGGCTAACTAACTAATACTGTAGGACTGAGAAGGAGAAATCTGAGCGTACCTTCTGGGATAGACTCTAGTGATCCCTCCGTCAGTGGCTACAAACCTGGCCAGGACTCCGCGCCTGGGAACCGAAAGAACACACAGAAACCAATCACAGTTCAACAACAGAGGCTAAGGGACCATCGAGACAAATCAGAAAGAGGCATGAACTGAAAATTCCAGTCTGTGTGTGTGTGTTCTTTCTGTTCCTCTGTGTCCAGAACCTTTAAAAACAGATTGTTATATTTCCGGAGAGTCACTTCTCTTGATGTCCCAATTCTGAATAGAGTTCTTTGTTCAGTAAATTGATTATGTTTGTTTGAGCTTGTGTGGATTATAATGGACAAATGTGTGTCTATGGTATAATGAATGCATGTTGATATACAGTTGAAGTCGGAAGCTCACATACACCTTAGCCAAATACATTTAAACTCAGTTTTTCACAATTCCTGACATTTAATCAGAGTAAAAATTCCCTGTCTTAGGTCAGTTAGCATCACCAATTTATTTTAAGGTGAAATGTCAGAATAATCGTAGAGAGAATGATTTATTTCAGATTTTATTTCTTTTATCACATTCCCAGTGGGTCAGAAGTTTACATACACTCGATTAGTATTTGCTAGCATTGCCTTTAATTGTTTAACCTGGGTCAAACGTTTCGGGTAGCCTTCCACAAGCTTCCTACAATAAGTTGGGTGAATTTTGGCCAATTCCTCCTGACAGAGCTGGTGTAACTGAGTCAGGTTTGTAGACCTCCTTGCTCGCACACACTTTTT
Organism: Salmo salar; assembly: GCF_965601325.2. NCBI lineage: Eukaryota > Metazoa > Chordata > Actinopteri > Salmoniformes > Salmonidae > Salmo > Salmo salar. Next base: position 26,558,706 of record NC_138306.1, read on the forward strand.
CAGTTCTGCCCACCCATTTTTTCTAGGATGTGGTCAGGGCTTTGTGATGGCCACTCCAATACCTTGACTTTGTTGTCCTCAAGCCATTTTGCCACAACTTTGGAAGTATGCTTGTGGTCATTGTTCATTTGAAAGACCCATTTGCGACCAAGCTTTAACTTCCTGACTGATGTCTTGAGATGTTGCTCAATATATCCACATCATTTTCCGCCCTCATGATGCCATCTATTTTGTTAAGTGCACCAATCCCTCCTGCATCAAAGCACCCCCACAACATGAAGCTGCCACACCCGTGCTTCACGGTTGGGATGGTGTTCTTCGGCTTGCAAGCCTCCCCCTTTTTCCTACAAACATAACAATGGTCATTATGGCCAAACAGTTCTATTTTTGTTTCATCAGACGAGAGGACATTTCTCCAAAAAGTACAATCTTTGTCCCCAAGTGCAGTTGCAAACCATAGTCTGGCTTTTTTATGCCAGGTTTGGAGCAGTGGCTTCTTCCTTGCTGAGTGGCCATTCAGGATATGTCGATATAGGACTCGTTTTACTGTGGATATAGATACCTTTGTACCTGTTTCCTCCAGCATCTTCACAAGGTCCTTTGCTGTTGTTCTGGGATTGATTTGCACTTTTCACACCAAAGAACATTCATCTCTAGGAGACAGAACGCGTCTCCTTCCTGAGCGGTATGACGGCTGCGGGGTCCCATGGTGTTTATACTTGCACACTGTTGTTTGTACAGGTGAACGTGGTACCTTCAGGCGTTTGGAAATTGCTCCCAAGGATGAACCAGAATTGTGGAGGTCTACAATGTCTTTTCTGAGGTCTTGGCTGATTTCTTTTGATTTTTCCCATGATGTCAGACAAAGAGGCACTGAAGTCTTGAAGGGAAGTCAAGGGAAGTCTTGAAATACATCCACAGGTACACCTCCAATTGACTCAAATGATGTCAATTAGCCTATCAGAGGCTTCTAAAGCCATGACATCATATTCTGTCATTTTCCAAGCTGTTTAAAGTCACAGTCAACGTAGTGTACGTAAACTTCTGACCCACTGGAATTGTGATACAGTGAATTATAAGTGAAATAATAATCTGTCTGTAAACAACTGTTGGAAAAATTACTTGTGTCATGCACAAAGTAGATGTCCTAACCGACTTGCCAAAACAATAGTTTGTGAACAAGAATTTTGTGGAGTTGTTGAAAAACGAGTTTTAATGACTCCAACCAAGTTTATGTAAACTTCCGACTTTAACTGTAATTACTGTGGTGTCTTCAGAACACACTAATTATTGGCATGGCTTGGCATGGCTGGTCCTGTGTCTTTCTTTCATCATGTTTTATTGTCAAAACAAGGCCAAGACTCTCAGAGCAACAGACCTATACATTAGACTGTAGCAGTACTAGCTGCTTTGTGTTTCTCCAATAAGACATCAATAAAACAGGGAATAGCCTGACTGTCTATATGACTCATTTAACTGACTCTCAATGTTTACATGATCACTGTAACGCAATGCAGTGATGACGGGAAGTGTGTGTGTGTGTGTGTGTCACTCACAATGTCTGCTCCTTCCACAGTTTGACCAGATCAGCTGTCAACCCAGCATCCAACAGCAGCCTACTGACCAGAGCCATATTACCTAGAGAGGAAGACATTGTTACTGAAGTACCATCCACAGTAGACCCCATGGCAAACTGCAAAGTTGACACATAGGAGAAGATAGCTTGACCTTGCTTAGACAACACGAGGACATTGAGCTCCATTAGCTGACTATGAGGAAGATGGTAGGATCTACAGTAGCTGATACCCATTAGATGATGACCACTATAGAGGTTTTGAGTCACATAGAAGCATGACAACATCAGGTTCTAGGAAGTTCAGTCGATCAGGATGATATCACCCCCTGGCCAGACTAGACTAATCAAACGTCTATACCTCATTCGATCAGGCTGATGCCACCCTCTGACCTTCACAGGGCTATGGAACACCATGATATCACAGTGGCGGGAAACCGGCCTGACTCACCCCACTAACCACTCCCTCCTGGGTGGGTGTACTGCCTATTAATGACTGTATTGATCTAAAGCTACTCTTTCTTTAACCTTGACTGGCTATCGAACAAAACAGGCAGAGGAATTCCATCTGTGTGTGTGTGTATGTGTGCAGAGGAATTCCATCTATGTGTGTGTGTGTGTGTGTGTGTGTGTGTGTATGTGTGTGTGTGTGTGTGTGTGTGTGTGTGTGTATGTGTGCAGAGGAATTCCATCTGTGTGTGTGTGTGTGTGTGTGTGTGTGTGTGTGTGTGTGTGTGTGTGTGTGTGTGCGTGCAGAGGAATTCCATCTGTGTGTGCGCGTGGTCATGTGTGTCAGTGCGTGGGACAGGCATGGTAACTTACAAGGCTCTTCCACTGTGTTCCTGTCAATGAACTGGTTGAAGTCTAGGAGGAACTGGGTGTTGTTGTCCTTGTCCTTCAGGCCTTTGCAGTACTCCCTATTTCAATATGACATACATTAGATACGTTACAGTAGTCTCAAACATAACTCAACATCTGCACAACATCATACTCAACCCCTTTTATAACTTGTCCTCAATGCTAATCAGTGCTCCTCAACGCTGGCATAAACTGTGGATTAACTAGCTACTCTTGGCTGTAAGTAAACTACAGGAGTATCAATGGTTGTATATGATCTGAGGTGGAGGAGATTCATATATGCTGTTGTAGCCAGTCACCTGGGGGCAATGAAGGTGTGCCCCAACTCATCAAACCTCTCCACCTGCAGAGTGTCCATGGCTGAAGAAAATAGAGAGACATCTTTAGAACCTTACACTGTGGAGGTGGATACATGGCCTACACAGTACATAGACTGATCATTATGAAAAGAGAGAACTGAAAACAAAGATGAATGAGTGAAACAAGACATGACAGAAAGAGAGACAGTGATTATGGAGCTAAACTCCTATCCATCGTTCCATCTTTTAAGCTTGGTATTGCCACTAGTCTGTCAGCATGACTTTTCACGGCTGATAGGACAGTACACTTTGCTGACTGTCTCTGTCAGGCTTTTCCTAGAACAAGGCAATCCTCAACTGACACTGGTTCATAAAATCAAATCACATAAAATGGTATATAACATGCTTAAATAGTGACACAAGGAATACATACACTGAATAACGAATAACATGGCTATATATAGGGAGTACAAAATAACATGCTATATACAGGGAGTACCAGTACCAAGTCCATATGCAGGGGTGCGAAGTAATTGATGCATCTATGTACTGTATATATACTGTAAGTAGGTATAAAGTGAGTAGGCAACAGGATAGATAATAGACAGTATCAGCAGTGTACAGTGCATTCGGAAAGTATTCAGACCCCTTCACTTTTTCCACATTTTGATACGTTCCAGTCTTATTCTAAAATGGAAAAAATCAACATGCTTCCTCATCAATCTACACACAATACACCATAATCACAAAGCAAAAACAGGTTTTTAGAAAATATTTTAAATGTATAAAAAAAATACTAATAGAAATACCTCATTTGCATAAGTATTCAGACCCTTCGCTATGATACTTGAGACTGAGCTCAGGTGCATCGTTTTTCCATTGGTCATCCTTGAGATGTTTCTATAACTCAATTGGAGTCCACCTGTGGTAAATTCAAAAGATTGGACATGATTTGGAAAGGCACAGTTGACAGTGTCAGAGTAAAAATCAAGCCATGAGGTCAAAGGAATTGTCCGTAGAATGCCGAGAGAGGATTGTGTCGAGGCACAGATCTGGGGAAGGGTACCAAAAAATGTCTGCAGCATTGAAGGTCCCCAAGAACACAGTGGCCCCCATCATTCTTAAATGGATGAAGTTTGGAATCATCGAGACTGTTCCTTGAGCTGGCCGCCCGGCCAAACTGAGCAATCGGGGGAGAAGGGCCTTGATCAGGGAGGTGACCAAGAACCCGATGGTCACTAACAGTGCTCCAGAGTTCCACTGTAGAGATGGGAGAACCTTCCAGAAGGACAACCAGAAGGGCAATCTCTGCAGCACTCTACCAATCAGGCTTTTATGGTAGAGTGGCCAGATGGAAGCCACTCATCAGTAAAAGGCACATGACAGCCCACTTGGAGTTTGTCAAAAGGCACCTAAAGGACTCTCAGGCCATGAGAAACAAAATTCTTTGGTCTGATAAAACCAACTCTTTGGCTTGAATGCCAAGCCTCACGTCTAGAGGAAATTAGGCAATGCTCATCACCTGGCCAATACCATCCCTAAGGTGAAGAATGGTGGTGGCAGCATCATGCTGTGGGGATGTTTTCAGCAGCAGGGACTGAAACTAGTCAGGATCAAGGGAAAGATGAACGCAGCAAAGTACAGAGAGATCCTTGATGAAAACCTGCTCCAGTGTGCTCAGGGACTCAGACTGAGGTGAAGGTTCACCTTCCAACAGGACAATGACCCTAAGCACATAGCAAAGACAACGCAGGAGTGGCTTTGGGACAAGTCTCTGAATGTCCTTGAGACGCCCAGGCAGATTCCGGATTTGAACCTGATCAAACATCTCTGGAGAGACCTGAAAATAGCTGTGCAGCGACGCTCCCCATCCAACTCGACAGAGCTTGAGAGGATCTTTAGAGAAGAATGGGAGAAAATCCCAGAATACAGGTGTGCCAAGCTTGTAGTGTCAAACCCAAGAAGACGCAAGGCTGTAATCGCTGCCAAAGGTGCTTCAACAAAGTACTGAGTAAAGGGTCTGAATACTGATGTAAATATGATATTTCAAAAAAATGTAATATACATTTATATTTATTTATTCTAAAAACCATTTTTTGCCTCGTCATTATGGGCTATTGTGGGTAGATTGATGAGTTAAAAACAACAAAAAAAAAAATAATCAATTTTAGAGTAAGGCTGTAATGTAACAAAATGTGGAAAAAGTTACGTGGTCTGAATACTTTCCAAATGCACTGAATGTATTGTGTGTGTGTGCGTGTGTGTATGTGTGGCATCTGTATGCATATGCATGATATAAGGTTGTGTGGGCGTATGTAGTGTGTGTGTGTGTGTGTGTGGGTGTGTGTATATGTGTGTTGGGGAGTCAGTGTAAGTATGTGTGAGTGTGTGGGTAGAGTCCAGTGCTTGTGCATAGAGTCAGTTCAAAAGAGTTGGTGCAAAAAAGGGTTAATGCAGGTAGTCAGGGTAGCCATTTGATTAGCTATTTAGCGGTCTTGTTTAGATGTCCTGTGGATTTTCAGGGTCCTGTTGGTTCCAGACTGAGTGCATTGGTACCGCCTGGGCCTTACTCTGACACCGCCTGGTATAGAGGTCCTGGATGGCAGGGAGCTCGACCCATGCACTACCTTCTGTAGCGCCTTGCGGTCAGATGCCAAGCAGTTGCCATACAAAGCGGTGATGCAGCCAGTGAAGATTCTCTCGATGGTGCAGCTGTAGAACTTGTTGAGGATCTGAGGGCCCATGCCAAATATTTTCATCTCAACCACAGACCGGTTACAGTGGTGACAAGTCAATGTGTGTCACACACACGCACACACACACACACACACACACACAGTTTTGGACAGAGATGAAGTGTGGTGTGGAGAGTTAGAGAAGGTGTGGAGTGAGACTGAAGTGATCGAACAAACAGAAGAGGGGAAGATGAATACTTGCCCTTCTGCCCTGTAGTGACCCCAGAGAGAGAGAAAGAGAGATGGGGGGTAGATAGAGAGAAAACAGAACCATTGGGATTTCAGATGTCTTGCCAAATTGATATTACACCAATTAAAAAGTCTAGAAATGGAAGGAAAACTGATTTAAAACAACAGCACTATCAAAACTGTGATGTGCTACCATGCAGAGACATGCAATAAAGCATAGTTGGTTCACAGACATCCACAGTTACTCCAGCACAGTGTTTGTCTCTCCTATCATTTCATACGTGACAATCCTTGGCTTGGGATTTTACTTTGTTCTATAGTTTCTACACTCGTAAAGACATCAATGTTCATCACCCCATCTTTTAAAAGAAGACATCATGAGAAACAATTCCATTAAACTCGATACAGTCATGTCAGCAGTCTGTGAAATCGTTTACTGATGGTTCAGTATCAAAAGGTTCATGAGTATCTGGTCCATAATCAAGGAATTTCTTATGGACTCCCGAGTGGCGCAGCGTTCTAAGGCACTGCATCTCAGTGTTAGAGGCATCACAACAGACCCTGATTTGATTCCAGGCTGTATCACAACCGGCGGTGATTGGGAGTCCCATAGGGCGGCGCAAAATTGGCCCAGCGTCGTTAGGGTAGGCCGTCATTGTAAATAACAACTTGTCCTTAACTATCTTGTCTGGTTAAATCAAATAACGAAATAAATCATTTCAATAGCATGTTAAACATGACAGGTAGATCTCCTCTAAGGACTTGGCAGGACAGGGATCACATGGACCTTAACTGCTCTTTCTATTACTCCCTACCACCGTAGATTAGTCATTCATTTTCCTGTCTTAAACTCTTTTCACTTCCTCTTGTTTCCCTCTGAATTAATATACTTCATCAAGCAAACACAGACACATGACCATGCAGAGACTGGAGGAGAGATAATGAAAAGTGAGATACACCAGAGAATACACTGAGTACTTGCCCCATGGAGCTGTATGGATCCAATAAAGGAGCAGATAGAGAGAGGACAGGAGGGGAACATTAAAGTCAACAGAGAGTTGGATGTAGAGGTGGATTTATCTTGTACATCAGAGGTACATGGTCCATGTGATAAAGCCACTATGAGCAGCTATAAACCAGGTCTGGGTAGAGAAAGAGGTACAGACAGATTTACAGTCCAGAGGAAAGCCCTGGAGCAGAGTCAAGCTTTGTAGAGGGTAATATGTCCCCTCTGCCCTTGGATTCCAAGAGAGAGAACAGAGGAAAGAGTAATGGAAAGGATGAAGGTAAAGAGTGAGAGAGGGAACAAAGGAAGTGTGAAGTGGGAAAGGGTTGGGAGACGGGGAGGGAGGAGAGAAACTCCTGAGCCCAGGAGAGAGAGGGAGCAGGAGAGGTAGAGCGGGATGGTAGGATGGAAGGAGAGAGCGAGACAAAGGGAGAGACTGCAGGGAGGATCAAAGTATGTGTGGTTAAGTCTATGAGTAGGAGGACTGGAGACTGGTCTAGAGGGCCACTCATTTCAATTCAATTCAAGGGGCTTTATTGGCATGGGAAACATATGTTAACATTGCCAAAGCAAGTGAAGTAGATAATATACAAAAGTGAAATAAACAATAAAACTGAACAGTAAACATTACACTCACAGAAGTTCCAAAAGCACTATAAATAAGGGACATCGGCAAAACTCACTGATCTGAGAGCAGAGTCGTTGAAGAAGGTTTTGTTTGTGTTGATGTGTGTGTGTGTGTGTGTTTGTTTGTCTGTTTGTCTGTACTCACCCATAGCCTGTCTGATGGTGTCTCCCAGTTTGGCCTGTATGTAGTGTTCACTGTACATTGGCAGGACTAGGGCCAAGCTGGGGAAATAAAGGTATGGTCCCTGTTGACAGACTGATGGCGATGCTTGAAAAAACATGTTCATCCAGAAGGTGACAGAACACTGATAATCTGCATAAACACATTTGAGTGATTGTTTTACTGTGATGGAAAGGGACATAGAGTGCCCCCTACTGGCCAGACGTATATTATTCATGAAGGCGAGATCTAAGACAACTGTAATACTACAGCAACCTATCCAATGCTTTCAGATGCCCACTAGTTTCTAGGGCTACAGTTACAGGGTTAATAAGGGTTGTTTCTGAACTGGCAACAACATCTGTCAGTCCTCCTGCTCACCTATAGTCTGTTCCATTGACCTGAGCCCAGGTGTACGTCCTTACTCCTATGTCGATGTATCTCTGTCAGAGAAAACACACATGCACACAAACACACACAGAAGCACACGCACATGCACAATGTACGTGAAAACACATACACACACAAACAGAAGCGTTAATACAGTCCTAAACAACATATAACTCACTTCCCCGGCAACCTTTCACTGATTTCACTGAGAGATGACATCATTGAGTCAGTATTAGTAACATATTTATCTGTAATTTGTGCTGATCTCACCTCATCCTGAGTTTTAACCAGAGTCTCTATGGTCTCTTCACCTGGGTTCCCATCTATCATAATTCTCCTGATCTACAGAGAGAGAGGAGAGAGAAATAACAAAATACATCTAAAAATGTTTCTTCTTCAACTGTACCCTGTGTCAGATATCTGAATGGTTACAGGGTTTGATCTCTATACCATTCTCTCTATAATCTAAAACACAGTGCACATCTGTACACCAGAGAGCGAAAGAGAGAGAGCGATAGAGCGAGAAGAGAGAGGAATAACAACAAGGAGATTGTAGCACATACTGTATATGCTGAACTTCACTCCAACAGTATATATTAAAGGAGAGGGAGAGACAGTTGTGGTGTCCACTGCTCCTGTAAACATGTCCTCTCATTTACAGCCAGTCACTGTGTAAATCACACTCAATTAGATTTAGTAGGAGACAGGACACAACTAACACCTGTGTGTGTGTGTGTGTGTGTGTGTGTGTGTGTGTGTGTGTGTGTGTGTGTGTGTGTGTGTGTGTGTGTGTGTGTGTGCGTGTTTACCTGGACTTTGACGTCGTTCTCCAGTTCCGCATCGAGGAAGTCCAGAGTGACAGGCTCCTGGAATTTAGGGTTCTGAAGAGAGGAGGGTGTTTAGTCTGGTGGATGAGTTAGCATGACACACGCTCACGCACACAGACAGGCACACGCACTCAGGCAAGCAAGCACAAACTCAGGCACATGCACACACACACACACACACACACACACACACACACACACACACACACACACACACACACACACACACACAAGGTGCCCATATACACATTTATTCAATATTTACAAGAAACCAGTGAATACAGCATTATTATGGAGAGAAACACTGGGTTATTGTAGTAAATAAAGCTGGTTAATTCAGTAGAATGACCCTGTTTATATTGGTCCCTCTGAAGCATGTTGAGTTGTTACAGTGAGTTGTATGTTTTTCAGTGCTGGGTTCTCATCATGGCTTCAGGCCAAAATGTAAAACTCTGCTCCTTAACCCTTTGAATCATGTTCGACACAAGAGGATAACCTGGATAGTTGTATATACAATCAGACAGTTTATAAAGCTGAGAATCAATGCCAGGTAGGGGTTTACCACTGACTTGAATACTTAAAATCAAATCAAAGTTTATTTGTCACGTGCGCCGAATACAACAGGTGTAGACCTTAGTGAAATGCTTACTTACAGGCTCTAACCACCAGTGCAAAAAAGGTATTAGGTGAACAATAGATAAGTGAAGAAATAAAAAACAACAGTAAAAAGACAGTGAAAAATAACAGTAGCGAGGCTATATACAGTAGCGAGGCTATAACAGTAGCGAGGCTACATACAGTCACCGGTTCATCAGGCTGATTGAGGTAGTATGTACATGTAGATATGGTTAAAGTGACTATGCATATATGATAAACAGAGAGTAGCAGTAGCGTAAAAGAGGGGTTGGCGGGTGGTGGGTGGCGGGACACAATGCAAATAGTCCGGGTAGCCATTTGATTACCTGTTCAGGAGTCTTATGGCTTGGGGATAAAAACTGTTGAGAAGCCTTTTTGTCCTAGACTTGGCACTCCGGTACCGTTTGCCATGCGATAGTAGAGAGAACAGTCTATGACTGGGGTGGCTGGGGTCTTTGATCAATTTTAGGGCCTTCCTCTGACACCGCCTGGTATAGAGGTCCTGGATGGCAGGCAGCTTAGCCCCAGTGATGTACTGGGCCGAACGCACTACCCTCTGTAGTGCCTTGCGGTCGGAGGCCGTACCAGCAATTGCCGTACCAGGCAGTGATGCAACCAGTCAGGATGTTCTCGATGTTGCAGCTGTAGAACCTTATGAGGATCTCAGGACCCATCCCAAATCTTCTTAGTTTCCTGAGGGGGAATAGGTTTTGTCGTGCCCTCTTCACGACTGTCTTGGTGTGTTTGGACCATTCTAGTTTGTTGGTGATGTGGACACCAAGGAACTCGAAGCTCTCAACCTGCTCCAATACAGCCCCATCGATGAGAATGGGGGCGTGCTCAGTCCTCCTTTTCCTGTAGTCCACAATCATCTCCTTAGTCTTGGTTACATTGAGGGATAGGTTGCTATTCTGGCACCACCCGGCCAGGTCTCTGACCTCCTCCCTATAGGCTGTCTCGTCGTTGTCGGTGATCAGGCCTACCACTATTGTGTTGTTTGCAAACTTAATGATGGTGTTGGAGTCGTGCCTGGCCATGGAGTCGTGGGTGAACAGGGAGTACAAGAGGGGACTGAGCACGCATCCCTGAGGGGCTCCCGTGTTGAGGATCAGCGTGGCAGATGTGTTGCTACCTACCCTCACCACCTGGGGACGGCCCGTCAGAACGTCCAGGATCCAGTTGCAGAGGGAGGTGTTTAGTTGCAGGATCCTTAGCTTAGTGATGAGTTTTGAGGGTACTATGGTGTTGAACGCTGAGCTGTAGTCAATGAATAGCATTCTCACGTAGGTGTTCCTTTTGTCCAGGTGTGAAAGGGCAGTGTGGAGTGCAATAGAGATTGCATCATCTGTAAATCTGTTTGGGCGGTATGCAAATTGGAGTGGGTCTACGGTTTCTGGGATAATGGTGTTGATGTGAGCCATTACCAGCCTTTCAAAGCACTTCATCACTACGGACGTGAGTGCTACGGATCTGTAGTCATTTAGGCAAGTTGCCTTCGTGTTCTTGGGCACAGGGACTATGGTGGTCTGCTTGAAACATGTTGTATTACAGACTTAATCAGGGACATGTTGAAAATGTCAGTGAAGACAACTGCCAGTTTGTCAGCACATGCACACGTCCTGGTAATCCGGCTGGCCCCGCAGCCTTGTGAATATTGACCTGTTTAAAGGTCTTACTCACGTCGGCTACGGAGAGCGTGATCACACAGTCGTCTGGAACAGCTGATGCTCTCATGCATGCCTCAGTGTTGTTTGCCTCGAAGCGAGCATAGAAGTGATTTAGCTCATCTGGTAGGCTCGTGTTCCTGGGCAAATCACAGCTGTGCTTTCCTTAGTAGTCTGTAATAGTTTGCAAGCCCTGCCACATAAGACGAGCGTCGGAGCCGGTGTAGTACGATTTAATCTTAGTCCTGTATTGATGCTTTGCCTGATTGATGGTTCGTTGGAAGGCATAGTATGTTTCTTATAAGCTTCCGGGTTAGAGTCCCGCTCCTTGAAAGAGGCAGCTCTACCCTTTAGCTCAGTGAGAATGTTGCCTGTAATTCATGGCTCCTGGTTGGGGTATGTACGTACAGTCACTGTGGGGACGACATCCTCGATGCACTTTTCCCTGGTATGTGTGTGTGTGATTTTGTGTGTTTTGCTTGTGTGCGTGATGGTTTAGTCTGTGCGTGTGTTGTCTGCATGCCTGTTTGAGTCTGTGTGTGTGTGTTTCATACAGACCGACTGTACACAGTGTTAATGTCAGCAGTGAAACCCTCTGTGTGTATCAGTGACTTTATAATGTTATAATGTAAGTAGCAGCAGCAGCAATCCACATCTACTCTGTTAAAGCACCAGTAAATGGATGGAACCTGACACTCTGGTCTAAAACAACGCTGCTCTACCTTTAGACTGTATACCCTTTATAGAAGGTTCATATGGATTTAGTTTCTGCAAAAGCTACAGACACACACTGTGATGATGGTGGTTAATAAATGATCCTTACATTGGATGGAGAGAAAATACAGATGGAACAGTGGAGAAGGAGGAGGAAGATGAAGAGGATCTTAGCATGAAAAAAATAACAAAATCTATTTTGTTAGGAGCCAGGTCATTCGTGATACAAGTCAGTATTCGACGTCCATCGATGTCTGAGGACATCATGAGATGATGTGTAAACCGGCCACTAGGAGCAACAGTGAGTGCGGTTACCTTCAAGTAGGTAACAGTTTTGCTAGGGTGTTGTGAACGGGGTTGGGCATAAGTGTCTGCCTCTGATTCCAAAGGTTGCAAGTTTGAATCCGGCAATAGAAAGTTGTTTAAGAGATTTTTTTTCAAGCCTATCCCAAACCTTAACCCTTACCTTAACCATTAGGAGTTAATGCCTAAACGTAACATTAAACACTTCAAAATGTGACATTTGCAACAACTTCAAAATCTGACGTTTGAAAAATGTCTAATTCTGATGTGAGACTGTGAGAGCTAGTTGCGTTAGAGGCCATTAGATGATACAGAAAATATATGCACAATGATAAACAGTCAAATCGTTTAGTCTGTGGGAGGATGAAAGTATATGGCAGAGAAAGAAAGAGAGGGGTAAGTGAGTGGGTGGAGGAGAGAGATCAAAATCCAACTCCAAATGTAGCGAGGGATTTATGTGATGAATATGAAACGGGTTTCCTATACAACCATAATCACATACAGACCGAAACACAAGAAAAAGAGAGAAAAGAGAGAATATGTTCAAATAGTCAAAGGTCACCCTCAATATTCACACACCCCTCTGTTTCTCTGATCACACATTTGCACAGACACACACACATGCACGCACACAGGCACAGACACATCATACACAGTAAGATTGACAGGGTGTGTGTTTCAGGGTGGGCCCCCATAGGAGAGACCATAGACAGCACAGGGGTCCATGAGAAAATACTCATGCCCTTTCACTGGATAATGGACATAATTTAAAAAGCATGTATATGATGTGAATATCAATAGGAACTACAGTTTCATAAATTGATCCAGGGAGAAAGGCAAACCAGCAGCAGTACTAAGGAAGGAGCCGCTATAACCCTGGAAATGTCATCATGCGTTAGTTTAGTCACTGCTTCTCTCTGCCAGACAGCTGTAGCTCCAATGACTTAACTCATCACAGGAAACTAACTGCCTTATCTACAACATCTATCATTTCCTCTAGGACCCACCCTTCTCTCTCTCCCACTCCCTCTCCCTCTCACATACACGCACACACACAGAACCGCACACCCAAACGTCTCTAGTCACTTACATAACATAATAACAACGTGACAGATAGACTGGAGGAAAGAAACCGTTACATAGAAAATTTGAAAGGGTCTAAATAAACAGTGTGAAACATTGAGCTAATAATGTGATGTTAGTTTACTGGAGGTTAGTAACTAACTAATAGGTACTAGTCACTATTCTTATCTATTCCTCCTGGAATGTAGGAGTATGGCTGCTCATAAGGCTATAGCATCAGGAAATGCCATCACTTGACCACATTTTACTGTACACACACACTCTACTCAATGGTCTTACAGTTAATAAAGATCTGCCCAATGGGCTAATAATCTAAGTCTATACTATATTCTACTATAGTACATCAGTGGAGGCTGCTCATAATAATGGCTGGAACAAAGCAAATGAAATGGCATGAAACACATGGAAACCATATTTGATACCATTCCACTCCTTCTGCTCCAGCCATTACCACGAGCCCGTCCTCCCCAATTAAGGTGCCACCAACCTCCTGTGTAGTACATCTACTCTCTTTCTGTCCTACTGTCACCTCATGCAGAGTGACGGCACATGCCTTACTGAGTCTTGTCTTGCGGTTACAGATCCTTTTCTAACAGACACATACTGTAATGAGAGTGATGCATGGAGTATTTCAGTGGGAGACATATTATTCTCCATTTGATAATAATATGAATTAATAGGCCTGGCTCTTTTATCGAAATAGAATAAACGTTTAATCATATGTGGCCAGGCAGGAATCAAACCATGACTGTTGCAACCTTCAGCAAAGGGTTTCATGTGCCCCGCCTGTATGGGTAGTCTGTAGCATACGCTGATTATACCAAACATTAGGAATACCTTCCTAACATTGCCCTCAGAATAGCTTCAATGCATCGATGCATGGCCGAGGTGTCGGAAGCGTTCCACTGGGATGATGGCCCATGATGACTCCAATGCTTCCCACAGTTGTGTTAAATTGGCTCGATGTCCTTTGGTTGTTGGATCATCCTTGACACACATGGGAAACGGTTGAGCGTGAAAAACCCAGCAACATTGCAGTTCTTGACACAAACCAGTGTGTCTGGCACCTACTACCATACGCTGTTCAAAGGCACTTAAATCTTTTGTATTGGCCATTCATCCCCTGAATGGTACCCAAACACAATCCATGTCTCTATTGTCTCAAGGCTTTAAAATCCTTTTTTGACCTGTTTCCTCCCCTTCATCTACACTGATTGGAGGGGATTTAACAAGTGACATCAATACGGGATCATAGCTTTCACCTGGATTCATCTGGTCAGTCTGTTATGGAAAGAGCTAGTGTTCTTAATGTTTTGTATACTCAGTGTATATCCAACTAGCTCTCAGTTTCACATCAGAATTAGATGTTCATTCATGTTTCTCAAACTTTTTAGGGTTAAGGTCACGTTTTTAAGGTTAGGGTTAAGTTTAGGCAATAACTCTAAAATCTTAAGGTTAGGCATTAACTCCAAATGGTTAAGGTAAGGGTTAAGGTTTGGGATAGGCTTAAAACAAAAGTAACTTTCTATCGCATGATTTCAACTTGCAACCTTTGGAAAAAGAGGCAGATTCTTACGCCATCCTGGTCCACAATGCCCGAGCAAAACCAAAACCTACTTGAAGATAACAGTGCTCACTGTTGCCCCTCGTGGCCGGTTTCCACATCATCTCATGATGTCCTCAGACATCGATGGACGTTGAATACTGACTTGTATCATGGGTGACCTGGCTAGTATATCAGCTTGGTTAAAATCACATTAGTCAGACCAAGGCCAAGGCAATCTTTGATCGCCTCTCTGTAATGTGAAGCCTGCTCCAAAACCTGACTGACACACTCACACAGATGGTTCTTCCTTAGGAAACGTAAACAACACTCTACAAGAACCCCAGTCACTTTGAAATGGTTCCCATGTGTATGCTGTGTGTTGGTCAGTGCCTGTGTGTGTATGTATAGATTGGATCCATGAGTGTGTATCCATTTTGATTAGCCTCTACTATAGTAGAACATAGTATAGGCTGTGGCTGGATGAGATGTGAACATGTGTCCCAGCAGAACTAAAATTCAGATCCAGAGAGGCCCCCCTCTGAACACAACATGCCCCAAAAGAGAGCCAGGGCCTGGGCCACACATGCCCCTCTGTAGCCTGTCAAGACCTGGCCTACGGGTGTTGAGGAGGAGGTCAGGAGAGGAGGAAAAGAACGGGGAGGAGGAATAGGAGAGGTAGGAAGGAATAGAAGAGGTAGGGAGGAGCAGTGGGTTGTTTTTCTCTAAAGGTCGGTCAGGACCATCATGGTGGCCTTGTGGCTAGATATACTGCTACGATCATGTGTGTGTTCACCGTCTATCACAGTGCCATCCGTTTTGTCACCAAAGCCCCATATTCTACCCACCACTGCGACCTGTACTCTCTCATTGGCTGGCCCTCGCTTCATACTCGCCGCCAAACCCACTGGCTCCAGGTCATCTACAAGTCTCTGCTAGGTAAAGCCCCACCTTATCTCAGCTCACTGGTCACCATAGCAGCACCCACCCGTAGCATGCGCTCCAGCAGGTATATCTCACTGGTCACCCCCAAAGCCAATTCTTCCTTTGGCCGCCTTTCCTTCCAGTTCTCTGCTGCCAATGACTGGAATGAACTGCAAAAATCACTGAAGCTGGAGACACATATCTCCCTCACTAGCTTTAAGCACCAGCTGTCAGAGCAGCTCAAAGATCACTGCACCTGTACATAGCCCATCTGTAAATAGCCCATCCAACTACCTCATCCCCATACTGTATTTATTTATCTTGCTCCTTTGCACCCCAGTATCTCTACTTGCACATTCATCTTCTGCACATCTACCATTCCAGTGTTTAATTGCTATATTGTAATTACTTCGCCACCATGGCCTATTTATTGCCTTACCTCCCTTATCCTACCTCATTTGCAAACACTGTATATAGACTTTTTCTACTGTATTATTGACTGTATGTTGGTTTATTCCATGTGTAACTCTGTGTTGTTGTATGTGTCGAACTGCTTTGCTTTATCTTGGTCAGGTCGCAGTTGTAAATGAGAACTTAAAAAAATATATTAAAAAAAAATATATATATATAAAATAAAATATATATATAAACATGCATAAGATCCACAGTAGTCATATCAGCACCTCAGGATCATCAGTCTAGTCTGTATGAGTTTGGATTGTAAAACATGTTAACAGAAAAGAAGAGGTAAGAATAGAACATACCTTAGGTTGGAGGTTGGGGTGTAGCAGCACATATCCGTTGGGGTCGATGGCAAAATAATATCCATTAGGTCCAATCTAAGAAACGGAGGCACAGAGAGGGTTGGAGGAGACGGTTGATCATAGGCTGTACACTATAGGGAACATTGATGTCTTCTCAATACATCACTGTTCTGGATTATTAAAGTATCATCAACATGATTTAGTTGATATGAGAGAGGGTACGGCTGTCAGAGTAACACAGACTGAAGTAAGAGAATAAGGAGTATTCTGGTGTGTTAGTGTGTGTGTCACTCACAGTGTAGCGCGGTGTGAGCTTCTTGATGTCATCTAGTGACACGTCAATCCCCATCACCCCTAGGATCAACTGGTTCTGAATCTGAGAGAGAGGGAAAGAGGGGGAAAGAGGCAAAATTAAAATGTCAAATCACAGTCTGAATAGTAAGAGTAGTGCTGATTTAGAGGCTATTGGTGTCTAATGCTGTGATGGCGTTTGCAATGGTAGGGATGTGGGTTTGATTCCCATGCGGGACCAGTAAAAAAAATTATACACTCACTACTGTAAGTCATTCTGGGAAAGAGCATCTGTGTAAATGTAAAGAGTTTGTTTTCCTGTTTGTGTATGTGTATTACCTCTATGCCCAATTCATCTTTATACTTGGTCTTGTTGAAGACAGGTAGGGTTCCTGTGATGACCAGACCTAGCTCCTAACACACACACAGACAAAGAAAGCTAAATTAAAGTCATCGTTGTTGGGTTTCAGAAGCCTTCAGCGTAGAGGTAGATTTTGGTGAGGTGCATTGTGGGATAGGAGGAAGTGATATCATACCAGAGCGTCGAGGTAGACATTAGTCCACTGGACCTGCTTGGCCAGCTGGTCAGCTAAAACCATGGGTCTGCCCAGTACATCCAGGTACTCCTAGAACACACACACATACATACTCTCCTTCAAATACACACCAAAATTAAAGACAAAGTCAACCACAGACACACGTCTGGGACAACATTAAACACACACACATGTTCATGCACATTGCTTCTCACTTGAGTGTTGATGCGTATGGCTCCAATTGAGGGAATCTCATAGAAGTATCCTGGGAGAAACAGAGAATGGGCTAAGATCAGGACATTAACTATATGAGTAGACCAAAATGGACCTCAAATCATACACAGCTGTAGCAGTGCTTCAATATTACAAACAACAACAACATACCTTTATTAGCGCAGGCCATCCACTGGACTGGACCTTTATCATAGTTGTGCTGACCTACTGAGAAGGTGAAGATACGCACCTAGAACACAGGAACATATGAATCTGTTATAGCAACATCCACATTGAACCGTATTGTGTGTGATGGAAGTTAATCAACCATTGTTAGGTATTGAATGAACCAAGCCACTGAGGTTATTATGAGCCATAGAATGTTAAATCTTGCTCGTGGGAGGCTTACTGTTACAGTGCACGCAGTGGGTTGTTTTGTTAAGACCTGGGGGTGGTGTTACCATGCTCTCTCTACCCCCCATCATGCCCATTTCCTTTCATGTGCTGAGCAGAGAGAACAGCTTTAGCTTTGGTAGAGTTATCACCACACTTCATATCTGCTTGTTCGTCCCCACAAGGTCAAACGCTATTTCTAGGGGGTTTAGGGTTAAGGTTAGAATTAGTGTTAGGTTTAGGGTTAGGGTTAGGAGCTAGGGTTAGTTTTAGGGTTAGGAGCTAGGGTTAAGGTCTAGGGTTTTGTATGTGTGTGTGTGTTTGTGTGTATTTGTAACAATCATCTTCCCTCCACCTGTATACCAAAGGTTCAGCACAGAGAATACTTCCTCTTGATCCAACCCATTACTCTGTGTTTACTAGAAGGGTCATCGACTAGGTGGATTATACATTAAAGTGTGTGTGTGCGTTCAGCTGTACCTTCTTGTCAGAGTTGTATTCCTGAAGTATGGCCGATGCTCTCTCCTCTCCTCCGTCAGTGAACAGCATGATGATCTTGTTACAGTTGGCTCTGGTGATGTTAGTCTGCACAGAGAAAACACACCAGGTAGAGAACAGGGGTTGCTGACCCCCATCCTAACACACCACCACCAAATCCTGTAATCAAGGTACTGGTAAGAAGCAGATGACAAAAATCAGGGTTTTAAAAGACTGGAGGAGGGTTGGACACGCAGGTTGGCGTTTATTGTCATGAAACTTGCCCTGGAGTCAGAACTGCAGTAGTCACTAGCTGGCACAGCCACATAGTCATATAATCAGATTTTAAACCTAATCCTAACATTAACCCTAACCTCATGCACACTGCTAACCCTTACATTAAGATTAAAAAGCACATTTTAGTTTTCATACATTTTTACAATATAGACAATTTTGACTTTGCAGCGGGCCCATCTAGCGGTAATTGCTCAGTTCTGCAGCAGAGGTCAGTGTCTGACAATAATCTATCATACGAGAAAGAGCAGAGCTCAAAGGTAACAGTTTGTACATTTTACATGAAGTGCAGTATGTTCCTGAAGTATCAAAGTAAAATAACAAGGAGCAGGGCTGTCATTATACTGTACATCTGTTATTACTACAGTGTTATGAACAGAGCATAGGGCCTCTTACTGCATAGAGCTGTTCGAAGGCAAACTCAAATCCCTTGGTGTAGTTGGTGATGCCTTTAGCAGAGATGTTCTGAATCGCATCCCTCAGGATCTTCTTATTCCTCACGTTGGCCTGGACCAGGTGGTCAAAACACGCTGTGTTATTCACCCTGGTGTTGAACTGGTAGAGGGAGACAGATAGAGGTTAGGCAAACGCACACACACAGACACACATACTAATTACCCACACACACACCTGGCCTTGACTATTATCACCCAGTGGTAAACAGACACATTCATCAAGTGTTGCTAATTACTTTGCATCCTATCAGGATCATGAGCTGGTACCATGGAAACGAGACTCCCTCTACCAACTCACTCTCATTAGAGTGGAAATACCAAGCATGCACAAACGCACACGCACACACACATGTACACACACATGGCGGCAGGTAGCCTAGCGGTTAAGAGCATTGAGCCAGTAACCGAAAGGTTGCTGGTTCGAATCCCAAAGCCAGCAATGTGGAAAAATATGCCATTTTGTCCATGAGCAAGGCAGTTAACCCCCAACTGCTCCCAGGCGCTGATGACGTTGATTAACCCCCTAGGGTTGATGCCCTCGCCCCTGTGAAAAACTATTCAGCATCATATAAAAATCGATCAGCTTAAGATAGAGATACTGTGTCTGTTTTCTTGCATTGGATGAGTCTCAATCCGCCGCATCTGCCTATGTAACACTTCCATATCTACGGTGAAATGCGACAGAGCTAGAGCGGTGTTTGTCAGACCATGAGACAACCCGAAAATCGGTCTTCTCACAAAATCTTCTGTAGTGTCCAACCGGTTTGGCCTACAAACTATTAACCCTCTAAGGTAAGATGAGACTCTTACGAACACGACGGTATTCTACGATTTGCTTTAAGACCCTTACAAGCGTCGTGGGACTCATCTGAAGTCGACACAGGTGATCTACCAACCTTTGTCTGTAGTGTTCGAACAGTTTGGGCTACACACTAATATGACTCATCTGTGTAAAGGTGAGACTCTTGTTTTGCTTTAGAAGGCCCACAGGCCTCAAAAGACTCGTCTGAGGGTCCCCCGGTACCAGTCAAAAACATTTATGGAAGTACAGAGCATTCGAAAAGTATTCAGACCGCATTAACTTTTCCACATTTTGTTAAGTTACAGCCTTATTCTAAAATGGATGAAATAGTTTTTTTCCTCATCAATCTACACACAATACCAGATAATGACAAAGTAAAAACAGGTTTTTAGAAATTTTAGCAAATGTATTAAAAATAAAAAATTGAAATATCACATTTACATAAGTATTCAGCCCCTTTACTCAGTACTTTGTTGAAGCACCTTTGGCAACATTTACAGTCTCGAGTCTTTTTGTGTATGACGCTAAAAGCTTGGCACACCTGTATTATGGGAGTTTCTCCTTTTCTTCTCTGCAGATCCTCTCAAGCTCTGTCAGGTTGGATGGGGAGCGTCGCTGGACAGCTATTTTCAGGTCTCTCCAGAGATGTTCGATTGGGTTCAAGTCGGGGCTCTGGCTGGGCCACTCGAGGACATTCAGAGACTTGTCCCGAACCCACTACTGCGTTGTCTAGGCTGTGTACTTTGCTCCGTTCATCTTTCCTTCTATCCTGACTAGTCTCCCAGTCCCTGCCTCTAAAAAACAATACCACAGCATGATGATGTGGTAATGTTTTCACCGTAGGGATGGTGCCAGGTTTCCTCCAGACATGACACTTGGAATTCATGTCAAAGAGTTCAATCTTGGTTTCATCTGACCAGAGAATGTTGTTTCTCATGGTCTGAGAGTCTTAAGGTGCCTTTTGGCCAACTCCAAATGGGCTGTTATCTGCCCTTTACTGAGGAGTGGCTTCTGTCTGGCCACTCTACCTTAAAGGCCTGATTGGTGAAGTGCTGCAGAGATGGTGGTCCTTCTGGAAGGTTTTTCCATCTCCACAGAGGAACTCTAGAGCTCTGTCAGAGTGACCATTGGATTCTTGGTCACCTCCATGACCTAGAACCGCTCTAGGAAGAGTCTTTGTGGTTCTAAACTGCTTCCATTTAAGAATGGAAGGCCACTGTGTTCTTGGGGACCTTCAACACTGCAGATTTTGTTGGTAGCCTTCCCCAGATCTGTGCCTCGACACAATCCTGTCTCGGAGCTCGGAGCATCCTGACTGGTTGCATCACTGCCTGGTACGGCAATTGCTCGGCCTCCGACCGCAAGGCACCAGAGAGGGCAGTGCGTACGGCCCAGTACATCACTGGGGCTAAGCTGCCTGCCATTCAGGACCTCTACACCAGGCGGTGTCAGAGGAAGGCCCTAAAAATTGTCAAAGACCCCAGCCACCCCAGTCATAGACTGTTCTCTCTACTACCGCATGGCAAGCGGTACCGGAGTGCCAAGTCTAGGACAAACGTGCTTCTCAACAGTTTTTACCCCCAAGCCATAAGACTCCTGAACAGGTAATCAAATGACTACCCAGACTATTTGCATTGTGTACCCCCCCCACCCCTCTTTTTACGCTGATGCTACTCTCTGTTTATCATATATGCATAGTCACTTTAACTATACATTCATGTACATACTACCTCAATTGGCCTGACCAACCAGTGTTCCCGCACATTGGCTAACCGAGCTATCTGCAATGTGTCCCGTCACCCACCACGCACCAACCCCTCTTTTACGCTACTGCTACTCTCTGTCCATCATATATGCATAGTCACTTTAACCATATCTACATGTACATACTACCTCAATCAACCTGACTAACCGGTGTCTGTATGTAGCCTCACTACTTTTATAGCCTGACTACTGTATATAGCCTCGCCACTGTTATTTTTCAATGTCTTTTTACTGTTGTTTTTATTTCTTTACTTACTTATTGTTCACCTAATACCTTTTTTTACACTATTGGTTAGAGCTTGTAAGTAAGCATTTCACTGTAAGGTGAAAGGTGTTGTATTCAGCTCACATGACAAATAAACTTTGATTTGATTTGATTTAATTACAATTCCTTCAACCTCATGACTTGGTTTTTGCTCTGACATGCACTGTCAACTGTGGGACCTTATATAGACAGTTGTGTGCCTTTCCAAAACATGTCCAATCAATTAAATTTACCACAGGTGAACTCCAATCACGTTGTAGAAACATCTCACGGATGATCAATGGAAACAGGATGCACCTGAGCTCAATTTCGAGTCTCATAGCAAAAGGTCTGAATACTTATGGAAATAAGTTATTTATGATTTTAAATATTTAATAGAAATTTCGAAAAACCTGTTTTCACTTTGTTATTATGGGGTATTGTGTGTAGATTGATTACGATTTTTATTTATTTAATACATTTTAGAATAAGGCTGTAACGTAGCAGACAGTGGTAAAGCTCAATGGGTCTGAATACTTTCCGAATGCACTGTATACAGTAACAGTCAAAAGTTTGGACACACCTACTCATTCAATGGTTTTTCTTTATTTTTACTATTTTCTGCATTGTAAAATAATAGTGAAGACATCAAAACTTTTAAATGACACATATGGAATCGTGTAGTAACCAAAAAAAGTGCTAAATAAATCAAAATATATTTTTTATTTGAGATTCTTCAAAGTAGCCACCCTTTGCCTTCATGACAGCTTTGCACAATTTTGGCATTCTCTCAACCAGCTTCATAAGGTAGTCACCTTGAATGCATTTCAATTAACAGGTGTGCCTTGTTAAAAGTTAATATGTGGAATTTCTTTCCTTCTAAATGTATTTCAGCCAATCAGTTGTGTTGTGACAAGGTAGGTATACAGAAGATAGCCCTATTTGTAAAAGACCAAGTCCATATTATGGCAAGAACAGCTCAAATAAGCAAAGAGAAATGACAGTCCATCATTACTTTAAGACATGAAGGTCAGTTAATGCATAAAAGTTCTAGAACTTTGAAAGGTCCTTTAGTGCACTCGCAAAAACTATCAAACGCTATGATGAAACTAGCTCTCATGAGGACTGACACAGGAAAGGAAGACCCAGAGTTACCTCTGCTGCAGATGATAAGTTCATTAGATTTACCAGCCTCAGAAATTGCAGCCCAAATAAATATTTCAGAGTTCAATTAACAGACACATCTCAACATCAATTGTTCAGAGGAGACTGCGTGAATCAGGCCTTCATGGTCGAATTGCTGCAAAGAAACCACTACTAAATGACACCAATAAGAAGAAAACACTTGCTAAGGCAAAGAGACACTAGCAGTGGACATTAGACCGGTGGAAATCTGTCCTTTGGTCTGATGAGTCCAAATTTGAGAATTTTGGTTCCAATCACCATGTTGTAGTGAGACGCAGAGCAGGTGAACGGATGATCTCTGTCACGGGTCCCCCTGGTGGTACTGCTGCTCATTCTGTTCACCAGTTCCCTGAGGTAGACATCACCGGCCTTCTAGACTGCACTGAACTGTGTTATTATGCACGCCTGGTTCCAATTCCTCACTGATTGTGTTTGTATAAATCTGCCCTTTGTTTCCCCATTGGGCTGTCGATTATTGTTCCCATGTCTATTGGTCGTGTGAGCACCTATGCGTTGTCTCAACCTGTGCTGCGTGTTTTATGCATTGTTTATTACGGGTCTCGTGCCGTGTTGTTCTACGAGGTTTACCCTCGCTCTTTTGTTTGGGTACATCCCAGTGTTTTGTATATGTGTTTGTTTTGGGTGTGTTAAAAACCCAGATGATGTATTCCTGCGCCTGTCTCCAAATCCTTTATACCAGCGTGACAATCTCTGCATGTGTGGTTCCCACCGTGAAGCATGGAGGAGGACGTGTGATAGTGCAACCAGCAAAGCACCCCCACACTGTCTGTGATTTATTTACAATTCAAGGCACACTTCACCATCATGGCTACCACAGCATTCTGCAGCAATACGCCATCCCATCTGGTTTGCGCTTAGAGGGACTATCATTTGTTTTTCAACAGGACAATGACCCAACACACCTCCCGACTGTGTAAGGGCTTTTTGACCAAGAAGGGAAGTGATGGAGTGCTGCATCAGAGCTCTCGAGTGGCGCAGCAGTCTAAGGCACTGCATCTCAGTGCAAGTGGCGTCACTATAGTCCCTGTTTCGTATCCAGGCTGTATCACATCGGCCTTGATTGGGAGTCCCATAAAGCGGCACACAATTGGCCCAGCGTCATCCGGGGTAGGCCATCATTGTAAATACGAATTTGTTCTTAACTGACTTGCCTAGTTAAATAAAGGTTAAATGTAAAATGTTTTTTTATAATATTCAGATGACCTAGCCTCCACAATCACCTGACCTCAACCAAACTGTGATGGTTTGGGATGATTTCGACCGCAGAGTGAAGGAAAAGCAGACCACAAGTGCTCAGCATTTGTGGGAACTCCTTCAAGACTTCTGGAAAAGCATTCCTCAAGAAGTTGATTGAGAGAATGCCAAGAGTGTGCAAAGCTGTCATAAAGGCAAGGGTTGGCTATTTGAAGAATATCAAATATAAAATATATTTTGATTTGTTTTACACTTTCTTGGTTACTACATGATTCCATATGTGTTATTTCATAGTTTTGATGTCTTCACTATTATTTTACAACGTAGAACATAGTAAAACATAAAGAAAAACCTTTGAATTAGTAGGTGTGTCCAAATGTTTGACTGGTACTGTATCTGTACTGTTTAGTGACAAGAATAAGGGGTCTTTCTTATGTCTCATATATTGGACAGACACTTCAGAACAAACTTTCGGTTGATTTTCTCTTGTTCCATGTAGTGAATCTGTTATTCAATGTGTTTGTATGGGCTAATAGCAGTAAGGGCAAAAATATTTTTTCATCAAATATGTTTCTAAAAATATTTTTGGGGTACTTTAAGGGGTCTTAAAATTCCTAATCAAATAGCAAAATATCCTTGGTATGACCTTCTTAAAACAATTCCATATAGGTTAGTAGTACCCCCACCCCTCCCCCGGCTTAGACTCTTATGGATTAAGGCAGCCCACAGTACCTCTCTGATTCAAAGGGGTTGGGTTAAATGCGGAAGACACATATTAGTTGAATGCATTCAGTTGTGCAATTGACTAGGTATCCCCCCCGCACATACACACACCTTGGCAGCCAAATCAACAGTGCTCTGAAACCTGCACAGACCTATTGTACCTACAGCTACAGATATAAGACAGACAAAACACTGACAATGTTGTGATCATAGTAATTATATGATGCAGAGAGGCTAGGCCAAAAGTTTGCTGTACTGTCTTTCTAAACAGTGCTGCAACCCATTGATCTGAACCAATCAATGTTCCACTGTTAATCAGCCAATGGGGAGAGCAGATACATGCATCCATGGAGACTAGCAGAATCTGGCTAGGTGTGTGCGCGTGCTTATCTGCGTCTGTGTGACAACCTTGATATTTATAACTGAGTGACGGACTCCACTTGGAAGAGTAATTTGAAGGCTTCTACCTGACATGAACACTAAGCTTAGAAGCCAGCATGGACACACATGCACACACAAGTATGTTTTACTATACTTGTAGGTACCAAAAAAGAATATTCCCATTCAAAATCCTATTTTCCTTAACCCTAAACCTAACCCTTAAACTAACCTTAATCCCAAAACCCTAACCCTAACCTATACCCTAACACTAACCCTAATTGTAACACTAACCTTAAATCTAACCCCTAAGCCTAAAAAAAAAAATCCTTGTGGGGACCGGTGAAATGTCTGAATCTTGTTTTACTATCATAGTGAGGACTTCTGGTCCCTACAATGATAGTAAAACCAAACCACACACACATGCACACACACTCTCATAATAGAATGTGCTCTTTTATCACTTAATCTATTAAATGGAGAGGAGGGTGAGAAGGAGGGTGGGAGGGAGAGAAATAGAAAGTGAGAGGGAGAAAGGGAGACAGGGAGGGGATGAGAGAGAGGTGTGTAAATGAGACAGCGTTGCTCTTCCATCAGGGTCTAATTCATTAATGCTAGAATCCATGCTAATAAACACTTCACAGCCTTATCCATTGCATCAGACATTTTAGTGAGCATGCTGAACATTCATGTAAATGTGAACATTTCAATAGGTGGTATATCTCAGACTGGGTTGGGGTTGGATTGCAGATGACACTGAGCAGAGAGCTAATCTCTATTTCCTAATCCCAGTCTATACAGCCTCCCTGTTCACTTAGTGTGCATGTAAACACAAATGTAGAATGTCTTACTGTGGACATGGTGCAGTAGTGTTGTTTTTATCAGGGTTTATTAATGCATTAGTGTTGTTTTCAAACTCTGGGTTTTCTAGTTGGTTCTAGTTGAGTGTAATTTGAGTTAATCTTTGAGAGATAAAGAAAGAGAGAGGGAGATGTAGAAAGAGAGAGTGATGGATAAGTATTTCCCATGGTTCTCTGAATGGCACTCTAGGGCTGGTGTAGCAGCCTGATCACTAGGAATAGACTTTGATTTTGGACATTTGAAAAGGTCCTGAGAACATCGGTATATTCCTTTCTCGGCACTCACCAAAACAAAAGAAAATCAATTGCCCAGCACTGGGCGTGAACTCATAATACTCAGCACCAAAGCACACCACTCAGACCACTGCACTACAGCAATTTACAATGCTTTTGCAAGCCGTGAGAATACTTGATGGTACACTGTGAAAAAAAGGCGCTACCTATTGGGACAACCGAAAAACCCCTTTGGAACCCTTTTTTAAGCACACGCAATTAACCCTGTAACCACGTGGAATTAATATTTCAAAAATAGATGTTCCACCATACGTCAAATTTCAAAGGGAAACTATGAGATCTTGTTGGGTATCGTGGGGGGTTTAACCCATACACGGAGTGGTCCTGGGAAGTTTTAATTGCACTCCCCAAATGGAGCAGATCATTAATGGCCTGTTTTAAAGAGAGGCAGAAAATCTATATTTCATTATTTCTCAACCATCTCTCTCTCTCTCTGTCTCTCTCTCTCTCTTTTCTCTCAAAAGGAAATGTGGATTATAGATAATCAACATTTTAGTAGAAATTAATACATTTATTGTAAGGGAAAATCAAGTCTGAAAGTGTAAATTACAAACTTCGGAAGCCTTTTTAAACCTAAAACACACTACAAGTTTGAACCTTTTACTGCAATGGGCTAAATCAGGGTCATACAGAGTGATTCTTGGTAGTCTAAAACAAACCTACTTTGAATCAAAAGTGTACAACTCACACACTGTCACGCCCTGATCTGTTTCACCTGTCCTTGTGCTTGTCTCCACCCCCTCCAGGTGTCGCCCATTTCCCCCACTTATCCTCTGGGTATTTATACCTGTGTTTTCTGTCTGTCTGTGCCAGTTCGTCTTGTTTGTCAAGCTTACCAGTGTTCGTCCTGTCTGCTCCTGTCTATTCCCTGCCTCGCTTTTTCTCGACCTCCTGATTTTGACCCTTGCCTGTCCTGATCCTGTACCCGCCCGCCTGACTACTCTGCCCGTCCCTGAGCCTGCCTGCCATCCTGTAAATTCATTCAACATTTTAAGCTGAAATGTCTTGAGTCCATAAGTATTTAACCTCTTTTGTTATGGCAAGCCTAAATACGTTTATGAGTAAAAATGTGCTTAACAATTCACATAGTAAGTTGCATGGAATCACTCTGTTTGCAATAATAGTGTTTCATGTGATTTTATAATGACTACCTCAGCTCTCTACCGCACACATAGCATTTTCTGTAAGGTCCCTCAGTTGACCAGTGAATTTCAAACACAGATTCAACCACAAAGACCAGGGAGGATTTCCAATTCCTCTCAAAGAAGGGCACCTATTGGTAGATGGGTAAAAATAAAAAAGCAGACGTTGAATATCCCTTTGAGCATGGTGAAGTTATTAATTACACTTTGGATGGCGTATCAATACACCCAGTCACTACAAAGACACAGGCGTCCTTCCTAACTCAGTTGCCGAAGAGGAAGGAAACCGCTGAAGGATTTCACCATGACACCAATGGTGATTTTAAAACAGTTACAGAGTTTAATGGCTGTGATAGGAGAAAACTGAGAATGGATCAACAACATTGTATTTACTCCACAATACTAACTGAAACAGAGTGAAAAGAAGGAAGCCTGTACACAATTAAAACATTCCAAAGCATGCATCATTTTTTACAAGGTACTAAAGTAATACTGCAAAAAATCTGGCAAAGCAATTCACTTTTTTGTCCTGAATACAAAGTGTTGTGTTTGGGGCAAATACAATAGAACACTCTCCATATTTTCAAGCATAGTGGTGGCTGCATCATGTTATGGGTATGCTTGTAATCGTTAAGGACTGTGGAGTTTTTCAGGATAAAAAAGAAATGGAATGGAGCTAAGCACAGGCAAGACCCTAGAGGAAAGTCTGCTTCCACCAGACACTGGGAGATTAATTCATCTTTCAGTAGGTCAATAACCTAAAACACAAGGCCAAATCTACAATGGAGTTGTTTACCAAGAAGATCGAAATATTTTACTTAAATCTACTTTAAAATCTATGGCAAGACCTGAAAATGGTTGTCTAGCAATTACATTTTTTGTTATCCATTTTGAATTCAAGCTGTAACACAACAAAATGTGGAATAAGTCAAGGGGTATGAATACTTTCTAAAGGTTCTGTATGTATGTATACTTACATAAACTACGTTGACATAGTCATCATCAGACAGAGTCTCCAGCATCTCACTGACTGAGGTCTTTATCAGCTTCAGAGTCAGACCAGACACACTGCCACTCCTATAGAGACATTTAAGCAGTTTAATCCGTCTATCGACATGTCTGTAGACAATTGTCGTAGTAACATCATGAACATTCTATTGTCGTTGTCGTTATGATAAAGTATACACACAAAAACGTCAGGCTGCATGACATCAGTAGCCCGGTGCTCTAAATAGCATACTTTCTCTAGTTATAAACCCATCCGGTTAAAATGTATTCACTAAATGCCAAACTAGCAAGCCAGGCAACTAAAAACTATTTTCTAAACAATATTTTGATTTGTTGCTAGCTAGCTCATTAGCTAGCTGGCTATCCAGTTCAAATAATGACCACAGTATAGCTGACAACATCTTAACTTAAGCTACTTATTAGTCATTATTAGAGGAAATTAAACTCACAACAACATACAGTGAGGGAAAAAAGTATTTGATCCCCTGCTGATTTTGTATGTTTTCCCACTGACAAAGAAATTATCAGTCTATAATTTTAATGGTAGGTTTATTTGAACAGTGAGAGACAGAATAACAACAACAAAAAATCCAGAAAAACGCATGTCAAAAATGTTATAAATTGTTTTGCATTTTAATGAGGGAAATAAGTATTTGACCCCTCTGCAAAACACGACTTAGGACTTGGTGAGAAAAGAAAATAGCTTACTGACACAGTGTGACGAAATAGAAGTAGGTCATTCTATCAGAGAATTTTAGAACTCATGCATCATCTTGTCACAGGAGGATTTGGTCTGGTTGCTGTGGCAGTCCGGTAACCACGACAACGGACGTTGCAACAGTCGCAGAGACTTAAACTTCTTTAATGTCTGTGCGACAAGGAAACTGACATTCGCAGCGACAGTATACAGACATTCCACCATAGTTTACATTAAATGTCATTTTGACCAGTGACACTTCTAATTGTCTACAGACATGTTGTTAGACCAGGTATAAACTGGTCTTTAGATTCAACCCAAAGAATTAGAATGATGAAGTTATATTTATATGATTCAACCTACCCCAAAACTACACTGCAAGATACAAGAGGGAGGTACTCTGGTATACTGTACTATGTTGGGCTAGTATGTTGGGCTAGTAGGGTATAGTGTTACTATGCGGTAATGTCATAGTGAACTGCATGTTGTTACTCACGCGTCCACTAGGATCAGCATGTCCTTGGGAGAGGCAGCTCCCTGAATGTACCTACACACACGTTACATACACACAGAGGTTATAAATATACTCACAGTACAAACAGAGGTTATAAACACAATACATACAGAGGTTATAAACACAGTCGTAGGCGCCTGAGCAATGGAGCAAATGGAGCAGCTGCACCCCGACTTTCAAAATAGGGGAGCAAATATTTGTTTTTGCACCCTACTGTTTTACCAGAAAATTATCACGATCCACTAGGTAATTTGTCATTTTCAATGATTAGCAATGTTTTGAGCTAGTCTGTATTAAAATAGATATGTCCATTTTATATATGATGTACAGTAATAACTAACAGATTGCATTTTGCACCCCTCCCCCATCGCCTCAAGATGAATGGTTTTGACCACTCTAAAGTTTTTTTTCTCTCCAGTGCACCATTGTTTTGGTTCAGTGCAGATAGAAAGCACTAGTTGCACCATTGTTTTGGTTCAGTGCAGATAGAAAGCACTAGTTGCACCATTGTTTTGGTTCAGTGCAGATAGAAAGCACTAGTTGCACCATTGTTTTGGTTCATTGCAGATAGAAAGCACTAGTTGCACCATTGTTTTGGTTCAGTGCAGATAGAAATCACTAGTTGCACCATTGTTTTGGTTCAGTGCAGATAGAAAGCACTAGTTGCACCACTGGTGTTTAAAATCAAAAGGCACTTGCAAAATACAATTATTTATCTATTTTGTTGTGCTGTTGTTACATTTGTATCGTTGTTTCAATTCCGATGGTGTTGGTCCAATGGTGTTGTTACACATACTTTGAGCTGCATGCACCACAAGCAAATTCATTGTATCATTTCACTTTTCCTGTAAGAGCCTTGATCTGATTTGGCTTCACTGTAGCGCAGACTTCATTAGCAGAAAACTGCATGTCCGGTAGCTCGCGGGCTTTCAATGAGCAGCTCGCAAGTAGATAGTGAGAAATAATCAGTAGGCCTAATATTACATTATTAAATCTGTTAAATATTTTCATCTTCAAGCTGTTCAGGAATTTAACACCATTCTGCCTTTTGCCATCTATTTTCCCAACTTCAATCAGTTAAATCACATTGTTAAAATGTTTTGGTAACACGTTACATTAAGTTGCCCCAATTCTATGTAAATACACTGTAATAACTGTTAACAACATAGTAGTTACATTGGTTTTACCATGTAATGACATGGTAATGACATGGTAATAGGGTTGTTGCTGAATCAGGTATTAGATCATTGGAGCAAGGAATATGTAATTACACATTCACTAGCTGAAAGTTTATTCCACATGTGGAACTACTGATGTTACAACACATTCTCTTGTTCGGCTATGTAATTCATGTTTTGTAATTACACATTTGAAATCACCTGTGAATTGCCATGATAATAACACAAACCAAAATATGATGCCCATGAACACAGTGCATACAATGGTTATGAACTCTTATTGACATACAGTATATTTTATGTACAGTTGTGGCAAAAAGTTTTGAGACTGACAAATAATAATTTCCACAAGGTTTGCTGCTTCAGTGTCTTTAGATATTTTTGTCAGATGTTACTATGGAATACTGAAGTATAATTACAAGCATTTCATAAGTGTCAAAGGCTTTTATTGACAATTACATGAAGTTGATGCAAAGAGTCAATATTTGCAGTGTTGACCCTTCTTTTTCAAGACCTCTGCAATCCGCCCTGGCATGCTGTCAATTAACTTCTGGGCCAGATCCTGACTGATGGCAGCCCATTCTTGCATAATCAATGCTTGGAGTTTGTCAGAATTTGTGGGTTTTTGTTTGTCCACCCACCTCTTGAGGATAGACCACAAGTTCTCAATGGGATTAAGGTCTGGGGAGTTTCCTGGCCATGGACCCAAAATATCGATGTTTTGATCCCCGAGCCACTTAGTTATCACTTTGCCTTATGACAAGGTGCTCCATCATGCTGGAAAAGGCATTGTTCTTCACCAAACTGTTCCTGGATGGTTGGGAGAAGTTGCTCTCGGAGGATGTGTTGCTACCATTCTTTATTCATGGCTGTGTTCTTAGGCAAAATTGTGAGTGAGCCCACTCCCTTGGCTGAGAAGCAACCCCACACATGAATGGTCACGGAATGCTTTACTGTTGGCATGACACAGGACTGATGGTAGAGCTCACCTTGTCTTCTCCGGACAAGTTTTTTCCCGAATGCCCCAAACAATTGGAAAGGGAATTTATCAGAGAAAATGACTTTACCCCAGTCCTCAGCAGTCCAACCCCTGTACCTTTTGCAGAATATCAGTCTGTCCCTGATGTTTTTCCTGGAGAGAAGTGGCTTCTTTGCTGCCCTTCTTGACACCAGGCCATCCTCCAAAAGTCTTCGCCTCACTGTGCGTACAGATGCACTCACACCTGCCTGCTGCCATTCCTGAGCAAGTGATCACTCTTCATAACATTCTGGAGTATATGCAAATTGCTATCATACAAACTGAGGCAGCAGACTTTGTGAAAATAAATATTTGTGTCATTCTCAAAACCTTTGGCCACGACTGTACATAGAGAACCTGGTTTCTGGGGGGGGGGTGGTGTGTGTGTGTGTGTGTGTGTGTGTGTGTGTGTGTGTGTGTGTGTGTGTGTGTGTGTGTGTGTGTGTGTGTGTGAGCGAGAGGTTTCTTACCAGGGCCTCCTGCGTACATCGTATAGGTCAATCTTACTGGGGGTCTTCCGAGCATCCATCCATGGAGAGGCTGGATAGGAGAGACAGAGTCTGGGTTAACAACAATACTGTGGAACTGGGTTAGGATCACTGAAATACATTGTGACTCTTTGATGAAGTCTAACGGAGGTTGTTGTTGTTGTTTCATAACGCATACATGACAACAACACTTGCTACAGTATAAAGCTCATTATCATTCATAAACTCAGTCAACAGTAGTAAGGCTGATTAAATATTCATCTGATGCAGTCAGTAGAGTTCAGAAAATATCACTGACTTCCTTTTCTAATGACGTTCTGTATAGCTCCTATCTAGGTTAATGCTTTGTGTATACTGGGTAGAATCCATGTAGGAATTTTTACTCTGTTTATATGCTTACAATATAAACAAATTAGTAAAAACTAGGATACAGTTGGCTACAGGGGCACATTGACATAACAACGATAATATAGCTTCAATGTGCATGTGCGTGTGTGTTACCTGGGTAGTATCGGGCCAGTCCAGTAGCACTACCAAACACCTGCCAGAGCAGAGTAGGGTCATCCTCTCTGTTCTTCTTAAACACATCCTCCAGCGCCTCCGTCCAGTTCAACTCATTCAGCACGATGGTGGCTACCCACACACATGCACACACACAAACACAAACACACAAAACAGATAGTTGGATTTAGATTACGATTCCCAATTACACCAACAAATTGATCAATATTTAGAAAAGTGTAATGTACAAACATGGGGAGAAAAATTCAAATAGGATAATAATAATGTGACTGCTTGAATCCAGTCTGTGCTGTCATATTGAACAAAACCACACAGTGACGTGAACACTGCACTCAAACACATGCAGAGAGGAGAGATGAAAGATCTGAATACAGCAGGTGTGTGTGTGTGTGTGTGTGTGTGTGTGTGTGTGTGTGTGTGTGTGTGTGTGTGTGTGTGTGTGTGTGTGTGTGTGTGTGTGTCATATGCATGAGTATGAGAGTCACAGGGGTACAGTGTAAGAGAACTAAGCTAAGCAGAGCACTGAACTGTGTCAACGATTCACAGATAAACCAATATGTACACAAGGATTAGACATCCACACCCGCACGCACACATCTCTCTCTTCTCTATCCATCTTTCTTTCACACAAACACACACATTGGCATTACAACGAATGAACATAGACAGGAGTTGGCTAACCCCAAAACAGATCTTAACAAAACAGTTCCAGATGAGAGTGCCTCTAGCAAGAGATAAAGCTGCAAACTGAATCCTCAGACAGAGCATTCATTAATAACATTCAGATACGCCCTCTCGTCTCCCTCTTCCATTAGAGTCAGACAAATATTATACCATTTCTCTGCCCAAAGCAAAGACTGACTGCATCAAGGGGCTAGCGTTTAAACCTGACTAACTAAACCATTCTCCACTTCACATTTTAGTCATTTCGCAGAGGCTCTTATCCAGAGCAATTTACAGGAGCAATTAGGGTTAAGTGCCTTGCTCAAGGGCACATTGACAGATTTCCCTAGTTGGCTCAGGGATTTGATCCAGAAACATCTTAAACACTCCTGCTGCCAGGAGATTGGAAAGAACACAAAGGAACGGAGGGACTTTGTGAAAATTAATATTTGTGTCATTCTCAAAACTTTTGGCCACGACTGTACATAGAGAACCTGGTTTCTGGTGTTTGAGTGTGTGTGTGTGTGTGTGTGAATAGAGCGATCAGAGAGGTAATCCCAACCCTGATTGAGCTGAGTCATCCACACCACCAGGGAAGAGGTTAACCAAATGAAGAATACAACATATCAGTCATATCACTCACAATCTATGTCATTATAGTCATTCACAGTCTGGGCAACTAACTGGTTGCCTAACTTCACCCCAATTGCTTCCCTTCTTTCTTAATCTCTCTCTCCCTCTTTCTCTCTGTCTCTCCCTCTTTCTCTCAAGGGTCCACTTAATGCCTTTTTGATGGATAGCCTTCCCTCTCTCCTCTGTGCATGTGTGTGTGTGTATGTGTGTGTGTGTGTGTGTGTGTGTGTGCCCTTACAAAAAAAATCACACTTTGACATGTGAATTACAAGTTCACATGTGAAAATAAGTCACATGAAAATGAATTATATGTGAAAATGAAATGCCCCTTTTTTATTGAACCTTTATTTATCTAGGCAAGTCAGTTAAGAAGAAATTCATATTTACAATGACGGCTTACCCCAGCCAACACTGAGCCAATTGTGCACCAAACAGCCTCCAAACCCTCAAGCTGCATACTGGACCCTATTCCAACTAAACTACTGAAAGAGCTGCTTCCTGTGCTTGGCCCTCCTATGTTGAACATAATAAACGGCTCTCTATCCACCGGATGTGTACCAAGCTCACTAAAAGTGGCAGTAATAAAGCCTCTCTTGAAAAAGCCGAATCTTGATCCAGAAATTATAAAAAACTATCGGCCTATATCGAATCTTCCATTCCTCTCAAACATTTTAGAAAAAGCTGTTGCACAGCAACTCACTGCCTTCCTGAAGACAAACAATGTATACGAAACGCTTCAGTCTGGTTTTAGACCCCATCATAGCACTGAGACTGCACTTGTGAAGGTGGTAAATGACCTTTTAATGACGTCAGACCGAGGCTCTGCATCTGTCCTCGTGCTCCTAGATCTTAGTGCCGCTTTTGATACCATCGATCACCACATTCTTTTGGAGAGATTGGAAACCCAAATTGGTCTACATGGACAAGTTCTGGCCTGGTTTAGATCTTATCTGTCGGAAAGATATCAGTTTGTCTCTGTGAATGGTTTGTCCTCTGACAAATCAATTGTAAATTTCGGTGTTCCTCAAGGTTCCGTTTTAGGACCACTATTGTTTTCACTATATATTTTACCTCTTGGGGATGTCATTCGAAAACATAATGTTAAATTTCACTGCTATGCGGACGACACACAGCTGTACATTTCAATGAAACATGGTGAAGCCCCAAAATTGCCCTCGCTAGAAGCCTGTGTTTCAGACATAAAGAAGTGGACGGCTGCAAACTTTCTACTTTTAAACTCGGACAAAACAGAGATGCTTGTTCTAGGTCCCAAGAAACAAAGAGATCTTCTGTTGAATCTGACAATTAATCTGGATGGTTGTACAGTCGTCTCAAATAAAACTGTGAAGGACCTCGGCGTTACTCTGGACCCTGATCTCTCTTTTGAAGAACATATCAAGACTGTTTCAAGGACAGCTTTTTTCCATCTACGTAACATTGCAAAAATCAGAAATTTTCTGTCCAAAAATTACGCAGAAAAATTAATCCATGCTTTTGTTACTTCTAGGCTGGACTACTGCAATGCTCTACTTTCCGGCTACCTGGATAAAGCACTAAATAAACTTCAGTTAGTGCTAAATACGGCTGCTAGAATCCTGACTAGAACCAAAAAATGTGATCATATTACTCCAGTGCTAGCCTCCCTACACTGGCTTCCTGTTAAGGCAAGGGCTGATTTCAAGGTTTTACTGCTAACCTACAAAGCATTACATGGGCTTGCTCCTACCTATCTTTCCGATTTGGTCCTGCCGTACATACCTACACGTACGCTACGGTCACAAGACGCAGGCCTCCTAATTGTCCCTAGAATTTCTAAGCAAACGGCTGGAGGTAGGGCTTTCTCCTATAGAGCTCCATTTTTATGGAATGGTCTGCCTACCAATGTGAGAGACGCAGACTCAGTCTCAACCTTTAAGTCTTTACTGAAGACTTATCTCTTCAGTAGGTCCTATGATTAAGTATAGTCTGGCCCAGGAGTGTGAAGAGGAACGGAAAGGCTGGAGCAACGAACGGCCCTTGCTGTCTCTGCCTTGCCGGTTCCCCTCTTTCCACTGGGATTCTCTGCCTCTAACCCTTTTACAGGGGCTGAGTCACTGGCCTACTGGTGTTCTTCCATGCCGTCCATGGGAGGGGTGCGTCACTTGAGTGGGTTGAGTCACTGACGTGGTCTTCCTGTCTGGGTTGGCGCCCCCCCCTTGGGTTGTGCCATGGCGGAGATCGTTGTGGGCTATACTCGGCCTTGTCTTAGGACGGTAAGTTGGTGGTTGGAGACATCCCTCTAGTGGTGTGGGGGCTGTGCTTTGGCAAAGTGGGTGGGGTTATATCCTGCCTGTTTGGCCCTGTCCGGGGGTATCATCGGATGGGGCCACAGTGTCTTCTGATCCCTCCTGTCTCAGCCTCCAGTATTTATGCTGCAGTAGTTTATGTGTCGGGGGGCTAGGGTCAGTCTGTTACATCTGGAGTATTTCTCTTGTCTTATCCGGTGTCCTGTGTGTATTTAAATATGCTCTCTCTAATTCTCTCTTTCTCTCTTTCTGTCTTTCTCTCGGAGGACCTGAGCCCTAGGACCATGCCTCAGGACTACCTGGTATGATGACTCCTTGCTGTCCCCAGTCCACCTGGCCGTGCTGCTGCTCCAGTTTCAACTGTTCTGCCTGCGGCTATGGAACCCTGACCTGTTCACCGGACGTGCTTGTTGCACCCTCGACAACTACTATGATTATTATTATTTGACCATGCTGGTCATTTATGAACATTTTAACATTTTAACATTTTGACCATGTTCTGTTATAATATCCACCCTGCACAGCCAGAAGAGGACTGGCCACCCCTCATAGCCTGGTTCCTCTCTAGGTTTCTTCCTAGGTTTTTGGCCTTTCTAGGGAGTTTTTCCTAGGGAGTTTTTCCTAGCCACCGTGCTTCTTTCACATGCTTTGCTTGCTGTTTGGGGTTTTAGGCTGGGTTTCTGTACAGCACCTTGAGAATATCAGCTGATGTACGAAGGGCTATATAAAAATAAATTTGATTTGATTTGATTTGAGTTAGAAAAGCTAAGGCTAGCTTTTTCAAACAGAAATTTGCATCCTGTAAGTTCTGGGACACTGTAAAGTCCATGGAGAATAAGAGCACCTCCTTCCAGCTGCCCACTGCTCTGAGGCTAGGAAACACTGCTACCACCGATAATTCCTCTTAAATTGAGAATTTCAATAAGCATTTCTCTACGGCTGGCCATGCTTTCCACCTGGCTACCGCTACCCCGGTCAACTGCCCGGCACCCTCCACAGCAACCCGCCAATGCCCCCACCATTTCTCCTTCACCCAAATCCAGATAGCTGATGTTCTGAAAGAGCTGCAAAATCTGGACCCATACAAATCAGCTGGGCTAGACAATCTGGACCCTCTCTAAAATTATCTGCCGAAATTGTTGCAACCCCTATTACTAGCCTATTCAATCTCTCTTTCGTATCGTCTGAGTTTCCATAGATTGGAACGCTGCCGCGGTCATCCCCCTCTTCAAAGGGGAGACATTCTAGACCCAAACTGCTACAGACCTATATCTATCCTACCCTGTCTTTCTAAGGTCTTCGAACGCCAAGTTAACAAACAGATTACTGACCATTTCAAATCCCACCGTACCTTCTCCAATATGCAATCTGGTTTCAGAGCTGGTCATGGGTGCAACTCAGCCACGCTCAAGGTCCTAAACGATATCATAACCGCCATCAATAAGAGACATTACTGTGCAGCCTTATTCATCGACCTAGCCAAAGTTTAAGACTCTGTCAATCACCACATTCTTATCAGCAGACTTAACAGCCTTGGTTTCTCAAATGATTGCCTCACCTGGTTCACCAACTACTTCTCTGATAAAGTTCAGTGTGTCAAATTGGAGGGCTTGTTGTCCGGACCTCTGGCAGTCTCTATGGGTGTGCCACAGGGTTCATTTCTTGGGCCGACTCTCTTCTCTGCATACATCAGTGATGTCGCTCTTGCTGCTGGTGAGTCTCTGATCCACCTCTACGCAGATGACAACATTCTGTATACATCTGGCCCTTCTTCGGACACGGTGTTAACTAACCTCCAAACGAGCTTCAATGCCATACACCTCTCCTTCTGTGGCCTCCAACTGCTCTTAAATGCAACTAAAACTAAATGCATGCTATTCAACCGATCACTGCCCGTACCAGCCCGCCCGTCCAGCATCACTACTCTGGACGGTTCTGACTTAGAATATGTGGACAACTACAAATACCTGGGTGTCTGGTTAGACTGTAAACTCTACTTCCAGACTCACATTAAACATCTCCAATCCAAAATTAAATCTAGAATCGGCTTTCTATTTCGCAACAAAGCATCCTTCACCCATGCTGCCAAACATACCCTCGTAAAACTGACCATCCTACCAATCCTCGACTTTGGCGATGTCATCTATAAAATAGCCTCCAACACTCTACTCAACAAATTGGATGCAGTCTATCACAGTGCCATCCATTTTGTCACCAAAGCCCCATATACTACCCACCACTGCAACCTGTATGCTCTCGTTGGCTGGCCCTCGCTTCATACTCGCCGCCAAACCCACTGGCTCCAGGTCATCTACAAGTCTCTGCTAGGTAAAGCCCCGCCTTATCTCAGCTCACTGGTCACCATAGCAGCACCCACCCGTAGCACGCGCTCCAGCAGGTATATCTCACTGGTCACCCCCAAAGCCAATTCTTCCTTTGGCCGCCTTTCCTTCCAGTTCTCTGCTGCCAATGACTGGAACGAACTGCAAAAATCACTCAAGCTAGAGACTCATATCTCCCTCACTAACTTTAAGCACCAGCTGTCAGAGCAGCTCACAGATCACTGCACCTGTACATAGCCCATCTGTAAATAGCCCATCCAACTACCTCATCCCCATACTGTATTTATCTTGCTCCTTTGTACCCCAGTATCTCTACTTGCACATTCATCTTCTGCACATCTACCATTCCAGTGTTTAACTGCTATATTGTAATTACTTCGCCACCATGGCCTATTTATTGCCTTACCTCCCTTATCCTACCTCATTTGCACACACTGTATATAGACTTTTTCTACTGTATTATTGACTGTATGTTTGTTTATTCCATGTGTAACTCTGTGTTGTTGTATGTGTCGAACTGCTTTACTTTATCTTGGCCAGGTCGCAGTTGTAAATGAGAACTTTTTCTCAACTAGCCTACCTGGTTAAATAAAGGTGAAATAAATAAAATAAAAAAAATTAAAAACATGGTTAAAACTATTATTTTGATATCATGGATGGTCAGTCATTGCATCCAGAACGTAGTCTCCAGCACCATCCCTCACCTTACTGAAACTGTGGTTGGGACACACTTTGTTAATCTTTAATTGAAGGATTGCCACTATAAACACCTTCAATAGAGTGATAGTGTTATTATATGATGCAATCCTCTAGTGAGGGAGTTACTTTTGTGTCATTAATATAAAGTAAAGCTTCTGAAGTCGAGAACCAAATTGTTATTATTGCAAACAAAAAGTTATATTGAAAGCAAAACATAAACCCAAAAGAATTGATAGCGAAACAAAATATTGTAAGGCTTTTTTTTATTTGTGAGAGCAAAAAAAAAACTTTTCACTGATTTTCTTTAATGATAACGCAATTAAATAAAACGCCTCCCTCTTTCCTGCAATTCTCCCTATCTTTGGTTATGTTGCCCTGACCTTTGATTTCACTGCCTTTTTTCTAGTTGCAAGATTTGGCACATTCATTCCAGCAACATAGCACCCTGCATCCCACTGCTGGTTTACTCTGAAGCAGAGCAGGGTTGATCCTGGTTGCTCCCTGGATGGGAGACTAGATGTGGCTAGCTGTAAGTGGTGAAAAATAATAATGTGAAAACCACATGGTTATTTTTCTACATGTGATTTGATCACAAATGTGTTCACACACACATTTGTCATAATTTTTTCACATGCACATTTTTATAATTTTTTGCATATATCTTTTTAAGGGTTTGTAGACAGTTTGAGGTTTTCATCCACACTGATGAGGATATGAGAGGCAGGTGGATGGACACAGGTGGTGAGTGGAGAAGAACGGAGAGTGATGTGGTGTGTGTGTGTGTGTGTATTTGTGCGTGTGAGTGTGTAGGGGGCCTTCATTATAAAAACATTACATTCATACATTGCATTGTGGGGATGTGATCTGAGTTAATGTGGTGGCTGCAGTGGCTGTGTCTCTCTATCTCTCTGTGAAATATTTTACAACTGTAGTCTTTGGGTCTCTTACTTCACTCACACCTTG
This sequence comes from Salmo salar, assembly GCF_965601325.2. Classification (NCBI taxonomy): domain Eukaryota; kingdom Metazoa; phylum Chordata; class Actinopteri; order Salmoniformes; family Salmonidae; genus Salmo; species Salmo salar. The sequence goes on from NC_138306.1 coordinate 26,599,277, forward strand.
GACAATTCCATTGGTTATCTTGTGCCTAACAAGCCAAATCAAGCTCATATCAAGCAATACAAAATGTGAAATGTTCAGGTCGGCAGCATATTGGGAAAAACCGCAGCCGAAACTCAGAGACAGCTGGAGCATGTTCCTGTAAGTTTGGTATAGATGATAGATGCTCAAGAGAAAGATCCTAAAGATTTCTCTGTATTGGATTGCTTGTTTAACATTTTCTGAGGCAGCAAAGGGAGGTCTGACTATGGCTCCTGCCCATTAGTGAGTTCATAGTGAATGTTATGCACCCTCTCCCTCCCCCTCTCTTGTTTGTGAGGTAGATAAGGTGTGGTTTTCCACCTCTGTTAATCTTCTGTTATAATTTAACATTCTGTTTTTACATCTTCTGCCAAGGACAATGAATACCCACCCGCCCACCCACGCCGCATACACAACCCTCTCGCACAGAGCAGAGATAGGCCAGCCCTGGTCCATTCCTGAAACCTTTATGGACTCTGGGTCAAACTGAACAGTTGGAACCTCACTCACGTATATATAGTTGAAGTATGAAGTTTACATACACTTAGGTTGGAGTCATTGAAACTCGTTTTTCAACTACTCCACAAATTTCTTGTTAACAAACTATAGTTTTGGCAAGTCGGTTAGGACATCTACTTCGTGCATGACACAAGTAATTTTTCCAACAATTGTTTACAGACAGATTATTTCACTTATAATTCACTGTATCACAATTCCAGTGGGTCAGAAGTTTATATACACTAAGTTGACTGTGCCTTTCAACAGCTTGGAAAAATCCAGAAAATGATGTCATCGCTTTAGAAGCTTCTGATAGGCTAATTGACATCATTTGAGTCAATTGGAGGTGTACCTGTGGATGTATTTCAAGGACTACCTTCAAACTCAGTGCCTCTTCACTTGACATCATGGGAAAATCAAAAGAAATCAGCCAAGACCTCAGAAAAAGAATTGCGGACCTCCACAAGTCTGGTTTATCCTTGGGAGCAATTTCCAAAAGCCTGAAGGTACCATACCACATTCATCTGTACAAACAATAGTACACAAGTATAAACACCATGGGACCATGCAGCTGTCATACCACTCAGGAAGGAGACGCGTTCTGTCTGCTAGAGATGAACGTACTTTGGTGCGAAAAGTGCAAATCAATCCCAGAACAACAGCAAAGGACCTTGTGAAGATGCTGGAGGAAACAGGTACAAAAGTATCTATATCCACAGTAAAACGAATCCTATATCGGCATAACCTGAGAGGCCGCTCAGCAAGAAAGAAGCCACTGCTCCAAAACCGCCATAAAAAAGCCAGACCACGGTTTGCAACTGCACATGGGGACAAAGATCGTACTTTTTGGAGAAATGTCCTCTGGTCTGATTAAACAAAAATAGAACTGTTTGGCCATAATGACCATCATTATGTTTGGAGGAAAAAGGGGGAGGCTTGCAAGCCGAAGAACACCATCCCAACCGTGAAGCACGGGGGTGGCAGCATCATGTTGTGGGGGTGCTTTGCTGCAGGAGGGACTGGTGCACTTCACAAAATAGATGGCATCATGAGGGAAGAAAATGATGTGGATATATTGAAGCAACATCTCAAGACATCAGTCAGGAAGGTAAAGCTTGGTCGCAAATGGGTCTTCCAAATGGACAATGACCCCAAGTGTTACAGATACAGGTATCCTGTGTGTATTTGTTTTCTCTCCTTCTGCCCTAGTCACAGGTGGCAGTCATCAGTCACCAATCAGTCACCAATCAGAAGACACACCTGCTCCTTTTCCCTTACCCAATCACATCCCTTTTCCCTTGGTTTAAAAGAAACACAATTAGTTGTCTCTGGAGCTATCTCTCTTTTGTTTGTTTGTTTGTTGGTGGGAAAAGGGGATACCAAGCCAAGTCGCCCATGGGCAGGTTACAAAATAAACCTTAAGTGTTTGACGGTAGATTTAGGTTGTCTGTTGTTTTTATTTCTCACTGTTCCTTTTCACTGTTATGATTTGCATGAGATATGTTCCGGGTCTCGTTTCCATCCCCCCTAGACTGCAGGGCCAAAGGGGTTCGTAACATAAGTGGGGGCTCATCCGGGATCTGTCTTTACTGACACCCATGCCGCTTGTGCAAATAATTGTGGTGGTCTAGTTCAGTATTGAGCGTCACCGCTGGGAATAGCTGATGTAGCATTAGAGTTTGCTATTTGTTGGCTCTTGTGTTTTAGTGGTAGTTCAAAATGGCTACTTTTGATTTGAAATCCTTTTTGGATAACCCTACCGGGGAGGTTTTTGACAAATGTCGTAGAGTTGATTTACTGACCTTGGCTGACCATTATTCAGTATCTATTCCGCAGAGTTTAGTTAAAGCAGAGGTTAAACAACTGGTGTTAAATGTTTTGTTGGAAGAGCAAGTGCTTGTGTAATCGCTGCCTGAAGCCTACTACCCATGTAGGGGATGTTGCTGCTCCTGTAAGCCCATTGGTGTCTGAGAACGAGGCTAAAGCTCCTGCCACATTGCCACGTTTTGATCCACTCCCCACTGTCAAACGGTGATGCCATGAGGGATGTCCAACTGGAGGCGGAAGAGAGAGCCCAAATTTGGCGAGAAAATCTCCAGTTGGAAATGTGTAAACTTGAGGCAGAAAAAGAAAGGGAACAGCAGCAATTGGAAATGTGTAAACCTGAGGCAGAAAAAGAAAGAGAACCACGGCAGTTGGAAATGTGTAAACCTGAGGCAGAAAAAGAAAGAGAACAGCAGCAGTTGGAAATGTGTAAACTTGAGGCAGAAAAAGAAAGAGAACAGCAGCAGTTGGAAATGTGTAAACTTGAGGCAGAAAAAGAAAGAGAACAGCAGCAGTTGGAAATGTGTAAACTTGAGGCAGAAAAAGAAAGAGAACAGCAGCAGTTGGAAATGTGTAAACTTGAGGCAGAAAAAGAAAGAGAACAGCAGCAGTTGGAAATGTGTAAACCTGAGGCAGAAAAAGAAAGAGAACAGCAGCAGTTGGAAATGTGTAAACCTGAGGCAGAAAAAGAAAGAGAACAGCAGCAGTTGGAAATGTGTAAACTTGAGGCAGAAAAAGAAAGAGAACCACCGCAGTTGGAAATGTGTAAACTTGAGGCAGAAAAAGAAAGAGAACCACGGCAGTTGGAAATGTGTAAACTTGAGGCAGAAAAAGAAAGAGAACCACCGCAGTTGGAAATGTGTAAACTTGAGGCAGAAAAAGAAAGAGAACCACGGCAGTTGGAAATGTGTAAACTTGAGGCAGAAAGAGAACAGCGGCAGTTGGAGTTCAAAATGTGCCAGATGGAACTGGAGGCGGAGACAGCGAGGCTATCCTCCATTCCTGCTGTGCCTGTTAGTGAGCCATCCTCACCAGCTGTCTTCCAACACTTTTGACATTAGTAGGCAGATTGCCTTGGTACCTTTGTTCAGAGAGTCAGAGGTTGACTCCGATTTTTGTGTTTTTGAGCGTATAGCCGTAGCATTGAAATGGCCTGAAGAGGTATGGTGCCTATTACTTCAGTGTCCGGTTGGAACATTATAGATTATTTATGTTAAAAATACCCTAAGGTTTGATTGTAAACATCGTTTGACATGTTTCTACAAACGGTAATGGAACTTTTGAGCTTTTCGTCTATTGATTTGCGCTCCTGCATCGTGCCTTTGGAATAGTGTTCTGAGCGCGCCAACAAAACGGAGGTATTTGGACATAAATGATGGACTTTATCGAACAAATGAACATTTCTTGTGGAAGTGGGAGTCCTTCGAATGCATTCCGCCGAGGATCAGCAAAGGTAAGGAAAGATTTATAACACTAATTTAGAGTTTTGTTGATGCCAGAACTTGGCGGGTAACTGTATAGCTTGCATTGATGGCTGAACTCTGTACTCAGAATATTGAACAATGTGCTTTCTGCATAAAGTTATTTTGAAATCTGACACAGCGGTTGCATTAAGAAGTAGTATATCTATAATTCTTTAAATAATTGTTATATATTTTGTCAACATTTATGATGAGTATTTCTGTAAATTAATGTGCACGTTCACAGGAAGTTTTGGGAGGCAAACATTTTCTGAACATCACGCGCCAATGTAAAATGCTGTTTTTGGATATAAATATGAACTTGATCGAACAAAACATACATGTATTGTGTAACATGATGTCCTATGAGTGTCATCTGATGAAGATCGTCAAAGGTTAGTGGTTAATTGTAGCTGTATTTCTGGTTTTTGTGACGCCTCTCCATGCTAGGAAAATGGCTGTGTGGCTTTTCTTGTTTAGGTGGTGTCCTAACATAATCTAATGTTTTGCTTTTGCTGTAAAGCCTTTTTGAAATCAGACAATGTGGTTGCATTAAGGAGAAGTGTATCTTTAAAATGGTGTAAAATAGTCGTATGTTTGAGAAATTTGAATTATGAGATTTTGGTCGTTTTGAATTTGCCGCCCTGCTATTTCACTGGCTGTTGGGAGTGTGTCCCGCAGGTGGGACGGTCACGTCCCACATACCCAAGAGAAGTTAAGATCCTTGTCAATTACGCACCGTGTGGCAAGCGCATATCAACCAGAGTCTCAGGGTGCGCTTGAACGTTGGCATCAGACACTGTAGTCTATGCTACGTAAATATTGTTTGGAATCTGAGAAAGATTGAGATGAGGGAGTTCCTCTAGTTTTGTTTGCTGCTCGTGAAACTGTACAGGAGTCCCTAGAGTTCAGCCCAGCTGAACAAGTGTTTGGTCACACAGTGAGAGGACCAATGAAAGTCCTTAAAGAACAGTTTTTGTCCCGAGAGTTGTGTGCGGGAGACGAGAATGTGTTGGACTACGTTAGTCGCTTTCGTGAGTGCCTACACCAAGCCTGTGTTCTCGCAAAGGAAGCTCTGTCTTCCTCGCAGAGGAGTATGAAAAGACACTATGATAAACAGGCTGAGTCTCGTCCACTACAGCCGGGTGATCAAGTTCTGGTGTTATTGCCTGTTCCAGGGTCTTCACTGTCAGCTCGTTTCTCTGGTCCTTATTTAATTGAAAAGAAATTAAGTGAAACTGATTATGTGCTTCAAACTCCTGATAGAAAATGGCAATCTCGTGTGCGCCACATTAACATGTTGAAAGCATACCACACCTGACCCATCACCCAGTTAGATAGTTGAAAAACAGTGGCAGGTACTGCTGTCTCCTCTGCTTCTGCTGCTATGATAGTGGGCTGTCATATTAATGAGGATGATGGAGATGGATTAGAGTTGCGCAATACTCAGCAGCAATGCGTTAGATTGCCCAACTCAGAAATGCTGCTGTCTCTCCAGTTAGGTCTGGTTCAGTTAACGGACGGACAGGCCGATGATATTGTGAGACTACTACACAGTTTTCCATGTCTGTTTAATGACGTTCCTACTCGCACAAACGTGTTGGAACATGACATTAATGTTGGAAATGCTGACCCTATCAAGCAACACCCATATCGTGTCAACGCTTCTAAGAGGAAGATAATGAGGGATGGGGTGAGATATTTGTTGAAGAATGACCTGGCCATTCTGGTTCCTAAACCTGATGGTACGTCCAGGTTATGTATGGATTATCGAAAGGTAAATTCTGTCACAATGTCAAATTCTGTCACAATGCCAGACTGTATCGACACTGTTGGTGCTGCTACTTATGTAACTGAGTTAGACCTCTTAAAAGGTTACTGGCAGGTTCCGTTAACCTCACGAGCTTCTGATATTTCTGCCTTTGTAACCCCAGACAACTTCCTTCAATACTCTGTCATGACTTTTGGGATGCGGAATGCACCAGCCACTTTCCAACAACTGGTTAGCTCCGTATTAGCTGGCGTTCCCAATTGTAGTGCCTACCTTGATGATCTAGTGATTTATTCGTCTGAGTGGTCAGATCATGTTAACTCTCTAAGGGTAGTATGTGAACGTTTGGCAGCTGCTTTTCTAACCCTGAACTTAGCAAAGTGCGAGTTTGGGAAGGCCACTGTTACCTATCTCAGCAAAGAGGTCGGCCATGGACAGGTGCACCCTGTTGATGCTAAGGTCTTGGCTATAACTGCATTCCCCGCACCTACCGCCAGACGAGAGCTACGCTGCTTTTTAGGGATGGTTGGCTACTACTGTAGTTTCTGTAAAAATGTCTCTGCGGTAGTTGCTCCATTGACCGATTTGCTCAGTCCGGCTAGATTGTTTGAGTGGTCCCCTGATTGTCAGGTAGCTTTTGATACTGCTAAAGCACTCTTATGTAATACCCCTGTACTTGCTGCTCCGGATTTTGAACGACCGTTTAAATTTGAGGTAGATGCTAGTGCCAGAGGTGCTGGTGCTGTTCTACTGCAGCAGGACAAGAGTGGAGTGGATCATCCTGTTTGTTATTTTTCAATTTTTTTTTTTTACAAATGTCCGGCTAACTATGCAACCATCGAACAAGAAGCTCTAGCTTTGTTGTTAGCTCTGCAATACTTTGAAGTATATATTGGTTCCAGTGCCCTACCAGTGATAGTATATACTGACCATAACCCCTTAGTGTTTCTCCACCGTATGTACAACCAGAACCAGCGCCTTATGCGTTGGGCACTTATTGTGCAAAAATATAATTTGGAGATCTGCCACAAAAAGGGTTCTGAAAATGTATTGGCAGATGCTTTGTCTCGTGTTTAAAAAATTATGATTTTTGTACGTGTCGATAGGTTGCCTTTGATTGTTGAACTTGTTGGTATTCTTTGTAAATACTTTGGTCGCAATCCTTATAGGGTTGCTCTTTTAAGGGTGGGAGTGTTACGGATACAGGTATCCTGTGTGTATTTGTTTTCTCTCCTTCTGGCCTAGTCACAGGTGTCACTCATCAGTCACCAATCAGTTGCCAATCAGAAGACACACCTGCTCCTTTTCCCTTACCCAATCACATCCCCTTTCCCTTGGTTTAAAAGAAACACAATTAGTTGTCTCTGGAGCTATCTCTCTTTTGTTTTTGCTCCTACATGTCACATTTGTCCGTTATCCTGTGCGTATGTATTGTTGTGGTATGACTGTTTGTTGGTGGGAAAAGGGGATACCAAGCCAAGTCGCCCATGGGCATACATTACCCGTAGGAAAACATTGTCTAAGAACCCTAGTTACAACTGGGCGGACGACCCATTGTATTTTATTGGTTAGTTAGCTAGCTGTTATTGAAGAAAGTAAGACTAGCTTAGGGGTTTTTGGATATTTATTATTTCTTTCCTTGGGTCCAGCTCAGCCTCTTTCCCCCCATTACCGTGTGTTTAAACAATAAACCTAAAGTGTTTGACAGTAGATTTAGGTTGTTTTTAGTTCTCACTGTTCCTTTTCACTGTTATGATTTGCATGAGATATGTTCCGGGTCTCGTTTCCATCCCCCCTAGACTGCAGGGCCAAAGGGGTTCGTAACATAAATGGGGCCTCATCCGGGATCTTGTCTTGCCACATGCCACACATACTTCCAAAGTTGTGGAAAATGGCTTAAGGACAACAAAGTCAAGGTATTGGAGTGGCCATCACAAAGCCCTTACCTCAACCTATAGACATTTTGTGGGCAGAACTTAAAAAGCGTGTGTGAGTAAGGAGGCCTACAAACCTGATTCAGTTACACCAGCTCTGTCAGGAGGAATGGGCCAAAATTCACCCAACTTATTGTGGGAAGCTTGTGGAAGGCTACCTGAAACGTTTGACCCAAGTTAAACATTTTAAAGGCAATGCTACCAAATACTAATTGAGTGTATGTAAACATCTGACCCACTGGGAATATGATGAAAGAAATACAAACTAAAGTAAATCATTCTCTCTACTATTACTCTGTCATTACACATTCTTAAAAAAAAAGTGGTGATCCTAACTGACCTAAGACAGGGAAGTTTTACAAGGATTAAATGTCAGGAATTGTGAAAAACTGAGTTTAAATGTATTTGGCTACGGTGTATGTAAACTTCCGACTTCAGCTCTGTTTACTGATTTCTATGAGGATTATAAATAGCAACAGCTTGTACTATTACCCAGTAGGCCACTGGGCTGACACATACTCATTACGGTCCACCAATCACAAACCTTCCCCCCCCCCCAGAGAACGCAGGAGGAAACATGGCAGCAAGCCCCGACCCCTGCCAGCAGAGTCTGGGAAGGGACAAGATACTCACGCACTCTAGCTTACACGGACACCTGCACACACACACATACTAATTTCCCACATGCACCCTCTCCCTCTCTGTGAGGTCAGTAGTGGGTAACCTTGAATCCAGACGCTATCCCAGCAGGCCGAGGTGCATGCTGAAGGAGTGACTCCATCCTGCTGCCTCTACGTGTGAGGGCTGACGCAACACACCACACGCTATTGACCCTACACTGACTCAGTAACGAACACTCACGCGTGCGCAAGTAAGTCCAATCACACACACAAGAACACACACAGAAAGCAGCACACCGGTCAATATTAGACAAAGCAGACAGATTTAATGTCAGAAGGACACAGGAGACACACCTTTCAGACAGCAGGTAAATACTAGTGAAACACACTGCTACCAACCAACCCATTACCACACCAACCAACTACAAAACCAAATCTAACACATTCTGTCCCTTAATATTATGCAGCAAACAGGGAGAGGACATGCTGTCTTTTCATGTGTGGAGGTTTTCTCTATAGGGAGCATGTTGTATACCTGAACAATAATACAGGTTATCAATAGAGCACTTTCCACACAGCAAATGTGCAAGTGCTGAAATCTCGTTGTTGAGGTAAAAAGTGTTGTAAGTGTTATATCTGAGTGTTGATTTTAGCGGGGTTAACACCTGTGGTGAATAAATTAAGTGTTATTTGAAACACAGTGGAAACAACACCGCAAGATGTTGGTGTTATTTGACTGTGTTGATTTAATTTCTGTTAACTCTATCAGACATGGGAGGGGCCTCATTATTATGTTTCCCAGCAAGCTTTGTTGCAGGTTGATTTTTAGAATAGTTTGTTTTAATATCTATTCTTAATGCACAATGATTAACTAATTGATCTTATACTATACAAATATAAATAACTTACATTTTTCTAAACTAATCCAATCTATAAGGGGTTGGAATTATTGCCCCGCTACTGAGATGGTTGTTCCAGTTTAGATGATTTAGTTAGTCTTGCTTGTCAAGGTCTTCACCACAGCAGTCATTCTGAATGCAGGTTATGGGTGATACAATAGTCAAATTGTTGGATATCCTCCCTCTGGTTTGATTCTGATATAATTACTAATCACTTCACAAACCAGCATTTATGATTTGCAGGCATGAGCTGTATACCACAAAGGTAACTTGGATTAACAACCAGAATTAACTACAGATACAGTGCCTTGCGAAAGTATTCATCCCCATTGGTGTTTTTACTATTTTGCTGCATTTAAATCTGTAATTTAAATAGATTTTTATTTGGATTCCATGTAATGGACATGCACAAAATAGTCCAAATTGTTGAAGTGAAATGAAAAAAAAAGTATTTAAAAAAGTGCTGCGTGCATATGTATTCACCCCCTTTGCTATGAAGCCCCTAAATAAGATCTGGTGCAACCAATTACCTTCAGAAGTCACATAATTAGATTGCACACAGGTGGACTTTATTTAACTAAGTGATCTGTCACGTGATCTCAGTATACTATATATACAACTGTTCTGAAAGGCCCCGGAGTCTGCAACACCACTAAGCAAGGGGCACCACCAAGCAAGCGGCACCACCAAGCAAGCAGCACCATGAAGACCAAATAGCTCTCCAAACAGGTCAGGGACAAAGTTGTGGAGAAGTACAGATCAGGGTTGGGTTATAAAAAAATATCTGAAACTTTGAACATCCCGCGGCACACCATTAAATCCATTATTAAAACATTGAAAGAATATGGCACCACAACAAATCTGCCAAGAGAGGGCTGCCCACCAAAACTCATGGACCAGGCAAGGAGGGCATTAATCAGAGGCAACAAGGAGACCAAAGATAACCCTGAAGGAGCTGCAAAGCTCCACAGCGGAGTTCGGAGTATGTGTCCATAGGACCACTTTAAGCCGTACACTCCACAGAGCTGGGCATTACGGAAGAGTGGCCAGATAAAGGCCATTGCTTAAAGAAAAAAATTAAGCAAACACATTTGGTGTTTGCCAAAAGGCATGTGGGAGACTCCCCAAATATATGGAAGAAGGTACTCTGGTCAGATGAGACTAAAATGTAGCTTTTAGGCCATCAAGGAAAATGCTATGTCTGGTGCAAACCCAACACCTCATCACCCTGAGAACACCATCCCCCACAGTGAAGCATGGTGGTGGCAGCATCATGCAGTGGGGATGTTTTTTCCATCGGCAGGGACTGGGAAACTGGTCAGAATTGAAGGAATGATGGATGGCGCTAAATACAGGGAAATTCTTGAGGGAAACCTGTTTCAGTCTTCCAGAGATTTGAGACTGGGACGGAGGTTCACCTTCCAGCAGGACAATGACCCTAAGCATACTGCTAAAGCAACACTTGAGTGGTTTAAGGGGAAACATTTCAATGTATTGGAATGGCCTAGTCAAAGCTCAGACCTCAATCCTATTGAGAATCTGTGGTATGACTTAAAGATTGCTGTACACCAACAGAACCCATCCAACTTGAAGGAGCTGGAGCAGTTTTGCCTTGAAGAATGGGCAAAAATCGCAGTGGCTAGATGTGCCAAGCTTATAGAGACATACCCCAAGACACTTGCAGCTGTAATTGCTGCAAAAGGTGGCTCTACAAAGTATTGACTTTGGGGGGTGAATAGTTGTGCAAGCTCAAGTTTTCTGTTTTTTTGTATTATTTCTTGTTTGTTTCACAAGAAAAAATATTTTGCATCTTCAAAGTGGTAGGCATGTTGTGTACATCAAATGATACCAACCCCCCAAAAAATCTATTTTAATTCCAGGTTGTAAGGCAATAAAATAGGAAAAAATCCAAAGGGGGTGAATACTTCACAAGCCACTGTATTCTGGTTAATTAAGTCAGCTAAACTTAGATAGTGTTTTGGGTTGTTGAGTTAATTACACCATGCCCATTCAAGGTTAGCTTTCTAAAAAATATTTGTATTTTATTTGGACAAGTTAGCTGGCTAACTCATTGATCCTGCTTTGTAGTATACCCATCTGACGTTCCCCATTAGTTAGGATTTTCAGACAACAATGTTGAGAATAACTAGGCCTAATGAAATCTATAATACATTGGTAATGAAGGGCTTACTTTCAATTAAAAAAACATTAATTTAGGCAGTCACTTAATGAAACTTAATGAATGCAACAACCATGTCTCTGTCAAAAATAAACACAGTCATGTGTGGGTATCTGTCACATTCACTCGCAAGGCATGCTGGGAAATATGAAAATAATACATTACACCCTACAGTGTTAAACCCCCCCCAAATACTGTAAAACTACATGTTATTCCGTAACACAAAAAACCCAGCAAAACCCATGGCGTTAGGGAACCAACACTCTAGGGGTGGTTGTTTTTCAACACTTTGAAAAGTATTAGTTTAACACTTTTTCAATGGGTCACATATACACACTAAGTGTTACATTTAACACTGTGGGTGTTAGAGTTCTGATCTAAAATTGTCTGTGCATGACCCCAAGGTCCTTTTCCAGTTAAAGACACATAAAGAATACAAACATAAAAATGTTGCTCTGCTGTTAATAAAGGTACCATTTATCTAGGGATTTGTACAGTCTGTGTCATATCTATGGTTACGCTGTGTGTGTGTTTGTGGAGGGGGGGTGTAGTGTGTGTGTGTGCGCGCGTTCATGCATACATATGTGTGTGTATAGTGCAAGTATGTGTTTGTATGTACCAGTGGAGGCTGGTGGGAGGAGCTATATGAGGACGGACTCATTGTAATGGCTGTAATAGAATAGTTGGTAACGGTATCAAACACATCAAACCACATGTTTGATTCTGTACCATTTATTATATTCCAGCCATTACAATGAGCCCATCTTCCTATAGCTCCACCCACCAGCCTCATCTGGTGTGTACTCACAGCCATCGTAGATGTCAGTAGGGATGTGTACAGCAGTGTCGTTATCAGAGGTGAAGCGTTTAAACAACGGGTCCTCCTTAAAGGCTGGCCTGATCCGGTTCTTCCTACCCTCTGTGTGATTCACCTCCAACTAGAAGAGAGGAAAGGAGAATATTAGACAGTGATTTATAACAGACTACAACAACCTATGTCCACTATTAGATTGTATGTGTACATGTCAAATCCACTGTCCCTCATTAGACGCATGTCTAGTTATTATACGACACCGGTTTAGAGAAATAAATGGTGTGTGGAGAAGGCTGGGTTAAACCTGCCTCATTTTCAAGCCAAACATATTTAGCCCAAACTCTGTGGATTAACATGGGGTAGGAAGAGACTCCTAATAAAGCAACAGTAGCAGCTCATACATCTCAAATGTCAATTAAAGTGGAAGCACACCAGGGACCTTTTCACCTAAGAGAGAGGAAGAGGGACAAGGGATATTTAGACAGGGAGGGAGAGAGGGAGGTGTAAGGGAGGAAGAGAGAAAGGGAATGAGGTGGTAGGAAACGAGGAAGAGCAAAGAATGAAAAGAGTGAGTTGGAAAGAGAGGCGGGAGATGTCGTAGACCAAACCACTAGTCTTTTTCTGAGTGAGATTGTGGGTTGATTATAGATACAGTTCTGTGTGAGACCCACGTGTTTGTTCATTGGCAGAAAAGGAATACAAATACTCACATTGTCCTTTGCATTGTAGTAAACAATGTCACCATCCTGTAACAAATGACACAAATATCCTAGTGAGCATTTTGTGTGTGTTTGTGTGTGTGTGTGTTTGTGTGTGAGTGTGTGCGTATATGTGTGTGCGTGTATGTGTGTTTGTTGGAGAGAGTTTCAAGTTTTATTAGTCGTATGTACGGGACACATACAGACACATACATCATCCAACGAAATGCTTACTTACAGGTTCCTTCTCGACAATGCAACAACAATAAAAAATAGTAAAAGATAAGAGAGAGCGAGAGGGGGTACTTGTGAGGTAGAGGCCATCTGTGGACATAAGTGGTTTAATGGCCCACAATATGTAATGAATAATAACAGTTAAAACTCTTGATGACAACAGCATTAAACCATATTGGTTCAACTATTATTAAACAAGATATATGGCCGCTAACTCAAGTGTGCTAGTGTTTGTGAGTGTGAGTGAATATGTGCGTGTGTGTTGAAACCCTACAGTGAGGGGAAAAAGTATTTGATCCCCTGCTTATTTTATACGTTTGCCCACTGACAAAGAAATGATCAGTCTATAATTTTAATGGTAGGTTTATTTGAACAGTGAGAGTCAGAATAACAACAAAAAAATCCAGAAAAACGCATGTCAAAAATGTTATAAATTGATTTGCATTTTAATGAGGGAAATAAGTATTTGACCCCTCTGCAAAACATGACTTAGTACTTGGTGGCAAAACCCTTGTTGGCAATCACAGAGGTCAGACGTTTCTTGTAGTTGGCCACCAGGTTTGTACACATCTCAGGAGGGATTTTGTCCCACTCCTCTTTGCAGATCTTCTCCAAGTCATTATGGTTTCGAGGCTGACGTTTGGCAACTCAAACCTTCAGCACCCTCCACAGATTTTCTATGGGATTAAGGTCTGGAGACTGGCTAGGCCACTCCAGGACCTTAATGTGCTTCTTCTTGAGCCACTCCTTTTTTGCCTTGGCCGTGTGTTTCGGGTCATTGTCATGCTGGAATACCCATCCACGACCCATTTTCAATGCCCTGGCTGAGGGAAGGAGGTTCTCACGCAAGATTTGACGGTACATGGCCCCGTCCATCATCCCTTTGATGCGGTGAAGTTGTCCTGTCCCCTTAGCAGAAAAACACCCCCAAAGCATAATGTTTCCACCTCCATGTTTGACAGTGGTATTCTTGGGGTCATAGGCAACATTCCTCCTCCTCCAAACACAGAGAGTTGAGTTGATGCCAAAGAGCTCCATTTTGGTCTCATCTGACCACAACACTTTCACCCAGTTGTCCTCTGAATCATTCAGATGTTCATTGGCAAACTTCAGACAGGCATGTATATGTGCTTTCTTGAGCAGGGGGACCTTGCGGGCACTGCAGGATTTCAGTCCTTCACAGCATAGTGTGTTACCAAATGTTTTCTTGGTGACTATGGTCCCAGCTGCCTTGAGATCATTGACAAGATCCTCCCATGTAGTTCTGGGCTGATTCCTCACCATTCTTTTTATTTAACTAGGCAAGTCAGTTAAGAACAAATTCTTATTTTCAATGACAGCCTAGGAACTGTGGGTTAACTGCTTTGTTCAGGGGCAGAACGAAAGATTTGTACCTTGGGGATTTGAACTTGCAACCTTTCGGTTACTAGTCCAACACTCTAACCACTAGGCTACCCTGCCGCCCCGTTCTCATGATCATTGCAACTCCATGAGGTGAGATCTTGCATGGAGCCCCAGGCCGAGGGAGATTGACAGTTCTTTTGTGTTTCTTCCATTTGCAAATAATCGCACCAACTGGTGTCACCTTCTCACCAAGCTGCTTGGCGATGGTCTTGTAGACCATTCCAGCCTTGTGTAGGTCTACAATCTTGTCCCTGACATCCTTGGAGAGCTCTTTGGTCTTGGCCATGGTGGAGAGTTTGGAATCTGATTGATTGATTGCTTCTGTGGACAGGTGTCTTTTATACAGGTAACAAACTGAGATTAGGAGCACTCCCTTTAAGAGTGTGCTCCTAATCTCAGCTCGTTACCTGTATAAAAGATACCTGGGAGCCAGAAATCTTTCTGATTGAGAGGGGGTCAAATACTTATTTCCCTCATTAAATTGCAAATCAATTTATAACATTTTTGACATGCGTTTTTCTGGATCTTTTTGTTGTTATTCTGTCTCTCAATGTTCAAATAAACCTACCATTAAAATTATAGACTGATCATTTCTTTGTCAGTGGGCAAACCTACAAAATCAGCAGGGGATGAAATACTTTTTTCCCTCACTGTATATTCCCTCCTTTTTAGCACATAAAGAGAGCAGTAATAAGACACCATGTACTGTAGAGTCATCTGAGTTTTCTGTCTCTCAGCCAATGGGTGGTGAATGTTCGAGTACTAAACAGATGCCACACATTACCCACATTCTTAATACACATTGGTGGTGGGAGGGGCATGTTACACTTACAGTATATCATGTAACTGTAATGTTGGTTATAATTACAATCACAGTTTTACCGCATACTCATCCTCCCACTGGTGTTCCATCTGAAAGTTCTCAGCAGCCGTGGCCAGAGTCTAGAAAAGACAAAGATAACACGCTAAAAATGTATACTTTACATACAGTATCTCGGTACCACTACATTTTTACTTACTATCTGAAGACCAATCAATCCACATTTGGAATGGCACCTAAAACCTTCAAACTTTTACAGATGCACAATTGAGAGCATCCTGTCCGGCTCTCTCAATGCATGGTACGGCAACTGCACCACCCGCAACCGCAGGGCTCTCCAGAGGGTGGTGCGGTCTGCCCAACGCATCACCGGGGCAAACTACCTGCCCTCGAGGACACCTACAGCACCCGATGTCACAGGAAGGCCAAAAACATCATCAAGGACAACAACCACTCGAGCCACTGCCTGTTCACCCCGCTATCATCCAGAAGCCGAGGTCAGTACAGGTGCATCAAAGCTGGGGCCGAGAGACTGAAAAACAGCTTCTATCTCAAGCCAATCAGACTGTTAAATAGCCATCACTAGCACACTAGTAGATGCTGCCTTATATATATAGACTTGAAATCGCTGGCCACTTTAATAATGGAACACCAGTCACTTTAATAATGTTGACATATTTTGCATTACTCATCTCATATGTATATACTGTATTCTATCCTATTCTACTGTATCTTAGTCTATGCCGATCTGACATTGCACACCCAAATATTTATATAAACTCAGTAAAAAAAAGAAACGGCTCTTTTTCAGGACCCTGTCTTTCAAAGATAATTCGTAAAAATCCAAATAACTTCACAGATCTTCATTGTAAAGGGTTTAAACACTGTTTCCCATGCTTGTTCAATGAACCATAAACAATTAATGAACATGCACCTGTGGAATGGTCGTTAAGACGCTAACAGCTTACAGACGGTAGGCAATTAAGGTCACAGTTATGAAAACTTAGGACACTAAAGAGGCCTTTCTACTGACTCTGAAAAACACCAAAAGAAAACTGCCCAGGGTCCCTGCTCATCTGCGTGAACGTGCCTTAGGCATGCTGCAAGGAGGTATGAGGACTGCAGATGTGGCCAGGGCAATAAATTGCAATGTCCGTACTGTGAGACACCTAAGACAGCGCTACAGGGAGACAGGACGGACAGCTGATCGTCCTCGCAGTGGCAGACCACATGTAACAACACCTGCACAGGATCCGTACATCCGAACATCACACCTGCGGGACAGGTACAGGATGGAAACAACAACTGCCCGAGTTACACCAGGAATGCACAATCCCTCCATCAGTGCTCAGACTGTCTGCAATAGGCTGAGAGAGGCTTGGGGCTTGTAAGCCTGTTGTAAGGCAGGTCCTCAACAGACATCACCGGCAACAACGTTGCCTATGGGCACAAACCCACCGTCATTGGACCAGACAGGACTGGCAAAAAGTGCTGTTCACTGACGAGTCGCGATTTTGTCTCACCAGGGGTGATGGTCGGATTTGCGTTTATCGTCGAAGGAATGAGCGTTACACCGAGGCCTGTACTCTGGAGCGGGATCGATTTGGAGGTGGAGGGTCCGTCATGGTCTGGGGCGGTGTGTCCAGCATCATCGGACTGAGCTTGTTGTCATTGCAGGCAATCTCAACAATGTGTGTTACAGGGAAAACATCCTCCTCCCTCATGTGGTACCCTTCCTGCAGGCTCATCCTGACATGACCCTCCAGCATGACAATGCCACCAGCCATACTGCTCATTCTGTGCGTGATTTCCTGCCAGGAATGTCAGTGTTCTGCCATGAACAGTGAAGAGCCCGGATCTCAATCCCATTGAGCACATCTGGGAGTTGTTGGATTGGAGGGTGAGGGCTAGGGCCATTCCACTCAGAAATGCCCGTGAACATGCAGGTGCCTTGGTGGAAGAGTGGGGTAACATCTCACAGCAAGAACTGGCAAATCTGGTGGAGTCCATGAGGAGGAGATGCACTGCAGTACTTAATGCAGCTGGTGGCCACACCAGATACTGACTATTACTTTTGATTTTAACCCCCCCTTTGTTCAGGGACACATTCCATTTATGTTAGTCACATGTCTGTGGAACTTGTTCAGTTTATGTCTCAGTTGTTGAATCTTATGTTCATACAAATATTTACACGTTTAGTTTCTGAAAAGAAACGCAGTAGACAGTGAGAGGACGTTTCTTATTTTGCTGAGTTTATTCTTAACTCCATTACTTTACTTTAGATTTGAGAGTATTGTGTGTATTGTTGTCGTCCCCCCACCCTCTGGCTACCCAGACTATTTACATTGGCCCCCCACCCTCTGGAACGCTGCTGCTACTCTCTGTTATTATCTATGCACAGTCACTTTAATAACACTACCTACATATTACCTCAATTACCTCAACACTGGTGCTCCGACACATTGACATTGACTCTGTACCGGTACCCCCTGTACCGGTACCCGCTGTACATAGCCCCGCTATTGTTATTTTCTGATGCTCTTTAATTATTTGTTATTCTTATCGCGTACTTTTTGGGGGGTATTTTCTTAAAACTGCATTGTTGGTTAAGGGCTTGTAAGTAAGCATTTCACTTTAAGCCTGATGCATTCGGCACATGTGACAAATACATTTGATTTGATTAAAGAAAGATTTTTATGCCTTGAGACAATTCAGACAATGATTGCGTATGTGTGCCATTCAGAGGGTGAATGGGATAGACAAAAGATTTAAGTGACTTTGAATTGAGTATGCCAGGCGCACTGGTTTGAGTGTCAGGAACTGCAACGCTGCTAGGTTTTTCATGCTCTAATGTTTCCTGTGTGTATCAATAATTGTCCACCTCCCAAATGACATCCAGCCAATTTGACACAACTATGGGAAGCATTGGAGTCAACATGGGCCAGCATCTCCGTGGAATGCTTTCGACACCTTGTAGAGTCCATGCCCACGTTGAATTGAGGCTTTTCTGAGGGCAAAATGGGGGCATTGGGAGGTGCAACTCAATATTAGGAAGGTGTTTTTAATGTTTTGTACATTCAGTGTCTATAAACACTGAATTGCTGATGCTATGCACTCCCCAGTAGGAGCAGTCCTCCATAGGAATGAATGAAATTCTACAGTATTTCAATGAAATGTTTAAAATTACATGTATTTAAATATGTATTTGTTGTAGTGGGGAAAGTAACGTTAGTTAAACTTCAGGGAAATTGTTTCAATATATATCTTTTTCTTTTTTAATGTTTTTAATGTTTAGCTCACATGATATAATTTAAAAGTATTGATTAAGATGTCTGTAATAGAAGAAATGTGTCAGAAACTAATGTAGACATTAATAAATACATTTATATAGCTTCCAAAATCTTTTTTTACAATGGTGAGGGAGTGCCAAGAAGTACAACACCCCCAACCAGATGTATGTTCTTGAACCGATTACTTTCAAATCACACAGATTAAGTTAAAAGGCTAATTTAGTTGCTAATGCCAGCCTGCAGTAACTCGTCGTCCTTCAACTTGAGATGCTCAATGAGAGGGGCAGCACTGAGCTGGCATGCAATGCCACTTCCTAGAGAAGCTCAAACTGCCCATCCGATGTTTCCAAAATCTCCTCCATGTAGCAAGATGGTAACATGCTGAAATAACACTTCCTGATCTTCAAACTGAGCATTCTCATAGAAAACAATGGGGTGATGTCATCGATGGCTTTGTCGATATTTTTTTACAGTCTATGATTTAAACACCACAACATGATAGTGAGAGTGAGAGGGTTTCAGTAAATTTGCCGTTTAGACTATCTATATTACTTTTAGCAGACACTTTAATCTAAAGCAACTTGCGTGCATACATTTGCATATGGGTGGCACCAGCAGGAAACAAACCCACTATCCATCCTTGGTGTTGCAAGCACCATGCTCTACCAACTGAGCAACGCAGGAACACTGTTTGTTATTGTTCGTCCATGGATCCAGCTCACATTCTGCACCTGCTTTGCACCCCCCTGACCAAACCGTAGGTTCTATTATTTTACACAGAGAGAGAGAGAACAAGGTAAGGTAGGAAGAGAAATGTAGAGTAAATGTGGAGTAAGACTTGAGACAATTACCCAGCATAATCCTCCAGACAGTCTAGACTAGCTGTAGTAGGCTGCTGGTGCCGTTACAACCCCGTGACATTTGAAATGGCTGTTTTCACATGTTAAGCTTAAATGTAATATGTGGTAGCATATTTTCACATATATTAAATGTAAAGTTCACATGTTAACACCACCTTTCACATGTGAGGAGTAACATGTTTTCATCTCACGTGAATTGCAAGTTGACGTTTGAAAAACACGAACATGTGAAAATCACATTTAAGAAAACATCTACCTGTGTGTAATAATTCAAGTGCGTTAAAAATAATATATTTTTTATTTCTGAGCCATCCACTCCATTATTATTGTAGTCCTCCATGGTGTTGCATTAATGTGCATGCATACATACCGGGGACACACTCTTCTCTTTTTTGTACATTGGTCCGTGGCCGTTGGAAGAAGCCCAGTGAAAAGAACAGAGAAGCTAGCTTTCCATGTCGCCTTGTTTTTTTAAATCTGTTTTTCTTGTATCTAGAGATAACATGTTTAACTAAACTGTGTTAAGTTTTCTGGTTATTTTGATGTATCATTTGTTTTGACCGAGTGAAACATTTTAGAGATTTTCCCATTCACATGAGTGTAGCCAAGCAAAGTAGCTGCTTTTTGTATTTATTTTATTTACTTAACCTTTATTTTAGCAGGAAAATCTCATTGAGACCAAGGCCTCTTTTTCAATAGAGCCACGCATGAACACAAATCATACAATTTTAAAATGTACAAGTTAAACGCAATAAAAACCTACAATATGCTAGTCAATAAGCACAAGAAGCAGTTGCGGATAATTTTTTTTCTTCCTTTATAACATTTTTTTTAAGAACGAGGGCTCAAATTGAGTGTGTTTACTGTACTCTTCTACAAAGTGATGATTTTAGGCTTAGAGCTGTCAGAGTTAATAAGTTAACTTTTTGTCATTTTAGTGCATTGTGATTAATCGCATTGTCTGAAAGTGTTCAAAATACAGTGAAAACATCCAAAATACATAATATGTACAACTAAAAACAACAATGCAATGTCAAAACAAGTTGACATTTAGGTTAAAGTGTGTTTTATCAATTTATTTGATTTTGGTTAGCTTTACTTTGGATAAAATCAAGACGTCAATATTCTTGTAATGCTTTTTATATTAAAAAGTCTTAAATTACACAATTTGAGCAAATCCTGTGATTTTTCTTGACTACAGTTTTACAGCCGTATTTTGAATTGAACAGTCAATATTCTGAGATTGAGAGATATTGATACATTGGAATAGAAACTCAGTGTCAGACCTCTTTGTCTAATGTTCAAGACATTGGCTTCTCCTGTGGAAGACCTGGATTCTAATCCCGCCGGCTACAAAAGCACACATGTGAAACTTAAAATATCACATGTGGAATGTTAGGAAGTCCACAGGCCTTAAACTGCAGGCCTTAAATACCCCCACCTGCCATGCATAGGGTCTCCTGTCAGCCCCAAGTCATTAACGGGAAGTCAAGCACCCTCGTTACTACACAGTAGCCACAGTATGTTAGCATTTGCAAAATGACACAGCAAGGTGCATGTAAGTTGCTGTGGATACGACGTGTTTGTGGAATTACATGGTGTTAGGGTTGTGTGTGTGTGTGCGTGCGTGTCATTGAATTAGGAATTAGAATACTAGAATAGACATGAACCATCTTATGATGGTCCAAAAGTCTTGCAAAACAATGAACGGGCAGGAAAGGGGAAACATTCTGTCACTCTCCTGATTAGAAAAGTAAGACTAGAACAACCTCCCCCGTGCGCTCCTGAAGACCTCGGCTGTGTTCCAGACCTGGTTCTGTTTCCACCTCCTCTGCACAGGCTGCGAGGAGCTATAAATACAGACTCCGGCACAAATACACAGGCAAATATACACACTCGTACATATACTGACGTACACACACATGCACGTGAATACACACTATATAAATATGTCTCCCTCCATTCAGTCCTGCCATCCATTTCCCTCCATACTATCTCATCATTAACGTGTCTATGTGACGTGTAATGATAAGATCAATGACACCAGACCATAACTAGGTTTTACACAGATAACCAAACAGTAAACACACGGAGAGTCCCTACTGCACTGTAAATGTTTAATTGGCCACAAAATCAACATTTTGAAAACGGCCATCTCAATCTCCAAACTTGAATCCCATTGAAAACCTGTGATTTGAATTGAAGAGGGCAGTCCATACGTGCAGAAGGAGGATATCAAGAATCTGGAAGGATTCTGTATGGAGGAATGGTCTAAGATCCCTCCCAATATGTTCTTCAACTCACAAAACATTTTAGGAAAAGGCTCAGTGCCGTTATTCAAGGTGAGGTATTGAACACAGGTTTGTCAATAAACAAAAACGCTTTCTCTAAGCAATTGTATTTGTATAAATTGATATAATTTCCCAATTTTATGGAGCATACAATATAGCTCAGTATTTGAATTATTTATTTTATACAAACATTTTTGTTCATCTTTATAAAGGGTGTGATGTTGTAAGGTTGGACTCAGGTGCAGAGAAGAGACCAGACAAGGAATCAGTGGTTAAGGATAAACATATTACTTTACTGAGATACGGTAGCCGCAGGATCACAGTACACTTGAAAAAACAATAAACTCTAATTCTCGACCACTCACTCAGGAAACGACCACACACGGTAAACAATTCAAGCTTCTGCAAAGGACCACAGAAAACACATCTCTTAATACGCGGACACAATTATGAAATAATAAGACACACCTAAGTCCAATAAAAGTCTCTAGGGCGGTCTCTTCCGCCATCTTGTACCAGGAGG
Organism: Salmo salar; assembly: GCF_965601325.2. NCBI lineage: Eukaryota > Metazoa > Chordata > Actinopteri > Salmoniformes > Salmonidae > Salmo > Salmo salar. The sequence goes on from NC_138306.1 coordinate 26,621,414, forward strand.
AACCATGACAAAGGGTGTCAACAATTTCGTGACCTCACTGTACATAGACAACCCACTAGACAGATATTCCCCTCAACAAGGATCCAAATGTCAATAAGGGCATCATCATCTACTGTACAGTATTTGCATCATTCTTAAAATACACTTAAAGAGAGATATTTTGGCAATGTCAGATGAACTTGTGGATACCATGTTTATGTCTCTGCGTCCAGTATGAAGGAAGTTGGAGGTAGTTTTGTGAGCCAATGCTAAAAATGGTATCCACAAGTTGACTCTGGGGAAGTAGTTAAAGGGTTTCATTGCCATAAATCGCAAAGTATCCATTTAAAGGCAATACGCATTATATGCTAGCTTGCAAAATCACTTGGTTGCATAACTAATTTTATTAACTTTTAGTTAATCAGGGGAGCCCAACCGAGACCAGGGTCTAATTTTCAATGGTGCCCTGAGACCACAATGCAAAAGATTTAAAAAAATACAATAACAAGTACACTACACCAGAACATCCCCAACATCACAGCCATCATAAACAAGTTACTAAATCAAAACAATTGCACACCTCATGAACTCATTTATCATCAGGGTTTTAAAATGCAATAGTGGCATCAGGGAATCCAAATGTAACGAATATCCTAACCCAGAAAGAATACCATGCATAAACAGATATCAGTGAAGACTAACGTGTATATATATATATATATATATATATATATATATATATATATATATATATATATATATATATATATATATATATATATATATATATATATATGTGTGTGTGTGTTGTACAAATCATCAGACTGATTGAACTAATAGAACAATGTAATTACATGTGTGAAAAGAAGGAACAAAACGGAGATCACACTGAGATCTCAATACTCAAGACAAACAAATGGCTTCAATCACATCACACAGAGAGAGGGAGGAATTATTTCCTTATTCCCACTACAGGAGATGAAGGAGAGTCTGAGGAGCAGAGCGCCAAAAGAGATTTCTACTTTTCAATTCACATCACATCCATGCCTTACCTTTCGTTGTGGCTGGCAACACCACATTCAAATTGACCGCAAATATCACATTAGTCACTAGCCAGTAAGCACAAACTATTTAACAATCCTAGTAACTTTTCTCTCTAAAACATATCACACTATAGAATAATGCAACCAAACCATTTTTCACTCTTGAATAATGCAATAATTCACAAACATGTGCAGACAATTAAAGGGTTTATTTTCTCGCTTTACATATCAAATTAGCTGACAATACACAGCTAACTCCTGCTAGTTATCTAGCTAGCTAACAACATACTTCATGATCAAGTAACATTAGCATATCAATAATTAACATTTACCACTCAAAAACGAATATAAAAGTACAGTAATGTTATCATACAGTGTCATTCATATTATAATATAGCTAGGCCACACAGCTAGCTAAATAAAATCATTTCTGCATCCTTTTGACATCAACGTACTGGCATCTTCTCATATCATTGTGCTGGTTGTTAGCTGAATGCTGACGTAAAGATGAACCATAGCTAGATAGGAGCTCTTAGGCTTATACTAGCACATTAAAGTTACCTTAGAACAAACCAAGCTTAAAATGATACATTTCTTGGAAGTCAATAGGTCTATATGAGGTAAGTTGAAATTTAGACTGAAAACATTAATAATTCTCTGGGGAGTTGCTCTTTGCCTGGACATGGATGTTCGTGTCTAGCGCAGTCAAGCAACAACAACAAAAACACAGTTGAGATTTAAGGCTACGGTAACAATTTCAGAATGTAATAGGCTGTTACTACAATTTCAGGTAAAAACTAAAACAATTAAAAAAAACATTTGTACGTTTCAGCTGTTTCAAAAACATTGCTCCGCTATTAAAATTTCTACTGTATGAGTGTTGGCTCAATGAGACAATTCTGTTTACACTGCCCTGCTTAGAGGGGGGCAACTGTCGGGTGAGTGATGTGCGCTACCTCCTCCTAACTAAATATAGTTCTGAGAACATGTTTCAATAAGACTTTTAATAACACTGCTTGCTTAGTTCGGGTTAACTGTTTTGAACTCCACGTTCTTTGAAAGTTATTATTTTGTCTTCTGTCATGTGGCTAGCTGAGGGTGGAAACTTCTATTGCAGTAACATTGAAGGACCAGGCTAGTATTACTTAGCCAGCTAGAAGGATGAAGTAAGAAGCGAATGTTCAACAGCCCCCAGCCTACCCTCACGCAGGAGCCAACAACACCCATAGGCTCCTCAATGCATGCAGGAGGAAGCAGAGGCAAGACAGAAAGAGAGAGGAAGCAAGCAGAGAGAGGTTTGTACAGTGGTTCCCAAACTTGGGGTGGGGCCCCAAGGGGGGGTCCCTTGAGAAAATCAGAACTAATCTTATCAAACAAGTTAGAAAAATATATAAGATGTTTCAATATAACCTCTCCACTTGGCCTATCCTTCCCTATAGGCCTACTTTAAAATGCAAACGGTTCTAAAAATGTAATATGTTTTTGTTTATATCAGTGGTTGTTCGTCTTATCTCGATCGTCCACTGGAGTTTTTAGTTTACCCATTACCCACCTTTTTTTTTACCACTACATCACTGATATTAATACAGAATCAAAAGTAATATTCTCATAATTCATGTGAATGTCATAATAAGATCATGTGTGCTCCATTGATATCTGTTTGTGCCTAGGAATACAAATGCTAGGAATACAAATGCACAACTTTGGAAGCATGCTTGGGGTCATTGTCCATTCGGAAGACCCATTTGTGACTAAGCTTTATTTTGTGAAGTGCACCAGTCCCTCCTGCAGCAAAGCACCCCCACAACATGATGCTGCCAACCCTACACGGTTGGGATGGTGTTCTTTGGCTTGCAAGCATCCCCCTTTTTCCTCCAAACAAAATGATCATTATGGCCAAACAGTTCTATTTTTGTTTCATCAGACCAGAGGACATTTCTCCAAAAAGTATGATCTCTGTCCCCATGTGCAGTTCCAAACCTTAGTCTGGCTTTTTTATGGCAGTTTTGGAGCAGTGGCTTCTTCCTTGCTGAGCGGCCTTTCAGGTTATGTCGATATTGGACTCGTTTTACTGTGGAAATAGATACTTTTGTTCCTGTTTCCTCCAGCATCTTCACGAGGTCCTTTGCTGTTGTTCTGGGATTGATTTGCACTTCTCGCACCAAAGTACGTTCATCTCTAGGAGACAGAACGCGTCTCCTTCCTGAGCGGTATGGCGGCTGCATGGTCCCATGGTGTTTATACTTGCATACTATTGTTTGTACAGATGAACGTGGTACCTTCAGATGTTTGGAAATTGCTCCCAAGGATGAACTAGACTTGTGGAGGTCTACAATTTATTTTCTGAAGTCTTGGCTGATTTCTTTTCATTTTCTCATGATGTCAAGCAAAGAGGCACTGAGTTTGAAGGTAAGCCTTGAAATACATCCACAGGTACACCTCCAATTGACTGAAATGATGTCAATTAGCCTATCAGAATTTTCTAAAGCCATGACATTATTTTCTGGAATTTTCCAAGCTGTTTAAAGGCACAGTCAACTTAGTGTATGTAAACTTCTGACTCACTGGAATTGTGATACAGTGAATTATAAGTGAAATAATCTGTCTGTAAACAATTGTTGGAAAAATTACTTGTGTCATGCACAAAGTAGATGTCCTAACCGACTTGACAAAACTATAATTTGTTAACAAGAAATTTGTGGAGTGGTTGAAAAACTAGTATTAATGACTCCAACCTAAGTCTATGTAAACTTTCGACTTCAACTGTAAATGTGATATTTACGTTTTTTTTTGTAATACATCTACAAAAATGCCTAAAAACCTGTTTTGGCAGGTTATGGTATTGTGTGTACATTGATGAGGGGAAAAAAAACAATTTAATAAATTTTAGAATAAGGCTGTAACTTAAAATGTGAAAAAAGTCAAGAGGTCTGAATACTTTCTGAATAAACTGTATCTACCTCAATTCAGTGGAGGCTGCTGCAGGGAGGATGGCTCATAATAATGTCTGGATACCTTTCCACCTATCTGCTCCAGCGATTACCACATGCCCGTCCTCTCCAATTAAGGTGCTACCAACCTTCTGTGCCTGAATTACCTCGTAACCCATCACATCGACTTGATACTGGTACCCTGTGTATATAGCCAAGTTATTGTACTCATTGTTTACTTATGCCTTGTGTTATTTTTCTATTATTTCTCTTTTTTTCCTCTCTGCATTGTTGGGAATGGCCCACAAATAAGCATTTTACTGTTAGTCTACACCTGCTGTTTACGAAGCATGTGACAAATACAATTTGATTAGACACACAAAAATGTAACAAATCATGGTATAAAGGAGGTGGTTCACTTGGCTTTAGCTCAGCAGCCCAAAATAGTCTTGTGACAAACCCAAGTCAGTTAGACAGCCACAGACCAACCAACATAACACAGACATCAGGCCACCAAAGTACAAAATATACTATACACCTCAGAGAGGTCCAGCTTCTCTATGACAGAGAGAGGAACATAAGCACACACACACTGCATCTGTGGTGTCTGTGTATGAGGTATTACTCTGGGTGAGGTTTTGGACTGGGCCATTAGTCACTGGCCAGGACCTTTCACCCTACTGTGGGGACTGAGATTACACACACACACACACACACACACACACACACACACACACACACACACACACACACACACACCACCACACACACACACACACACACACACACACACACACGACACACACACACACACACACACACACACACACACACAGCATCTTGAGCTGTGGACAAAATTGCAACAGGAACTGTACAAGAAAACATATGCCATTTAGCAGATGTTTTTATCCAAGGAGGCTTACAGTCATGCGTGCATACATTTTACATATAAGTACCACCGGGAATCAAACCCACTAGCTTAACATTGCAATCATCACGCTGAAATCAAATCAAATTATGTTGGTCACATACACATGTAAAGCAGATGTTAATGCGAGTGAAGCGAAATGCTTGTGCTTCTAGTTCCGACAGTTCAGTAATATCTAACAAGTAATCTAACAAATCCACAACAACTACCTAATACACACAAATCTAAGTAAAGGGATGGAATAATAATATGTACATATAAATATTAGCGATGGCCGAGCGGCATAGGCAAGATGGTAGATGGTATAGAATACAGTATATACATATGAGATGAGTAATGCAAGATATGTAAACATTATTAAAGTGGCATTATTAAAGTGACTAGTGATCCATTTATTAAAGTGGCCAATGATTTCAAGTCTTTATGTAGGCAGAAGCCTCTCTGTGTCAGTGATGGCTGTTTAACAGTCTGATGGCCTTAAGACAGAAGCCGTTTCTCAGTCTCTCGGTCCCAGCTTTGATGCACCTGTACTGACCTCGCCTTCTGGATGGTAGCGGGGTGAACAGGCAGTGGCTTGGGTGGTAGTTGTCCTTGATGATCTTTTTGGCCTTCCTATGACATCGGGTGCTGTAGGTGTCCTGGAGGGCAGATAGTTTGCCCCCGGTGATTCATTGTGCAGACCGCACCACCCTCTGGAGAGCCTTGCGGTTGTGGGCAGTGCAGTTGCCGTACCAGGTGATGATATAGCCCGACAGGATGCTCTCAATTGTGCATCTGTAAAAGTTTGTGAGGGTTTTAGGTGACAAGCCAAATTTCTTCAGCCTCATTATGCGCCTTCTTCACCACACTGTCTGTGTGGGTGGACCATTTCAGTTTGTCCATAATGTGTATGCCAAGGAACTTAACAGATTCCACTGCTGTCCCGTCAATGTGGATAGGGTGGTGCTCCTTCTGCTGTTTCCTGAAGTCCACAATCCTCTCCTTTGTTTTGCTGTTTTGCTATTGAGTGAGAGTTTGTTTTCCTGACACCACACTCCGAGTGCCCTCACCTCCTCCCTGTAGGCTGTCTCGTTGTTGTTGGTAATCAAGCCCACTACTGTTGTGTCGTCTGCAAACTTGATGATTGAGTTGGAGGTGTGCATGGCCACGCAGTCAGAGGCTGAGCACGCACCCTTGTGGGGCCCCAGTGTTGAGGATCAACGAAATGGAGATGTTGTTTCCTACCTTTACTACCTGGGGGTGGCCCGTCAGAAAGTCAGGACCCAATTGCACAGGGCCTCAAGCTTAATGATGAGTTTGGAGGGTACTATGGTGTTGAATGCTGAGCTATAGTTGACGAACAGCAGTCTTGCATAGGTATTCCTCTTGTCCAGATGGGTGAGGGCAGTGTGCAGTGTGATGGTGATTGCATTGTCTATGGACCTATTGGGGCGGTATGCAAATTGAAGTGGCAGGTAAGGTGGAGGTGATATGATCTTTGACTAGTCTCACAAAGCACTTCATGATGACAGAAGTGAGTGCTACGGGCGATAGTCATTTAGTTCAGTTATCTTTTCCTTCTTGGGTACAGGAACAATGGTGGCCATCTTGAAGCATGTCGGGACAGCAGACTGGGATAGGGAGAGATTGAATATGTATGTGAACACACCAGCCAGCTGGTCTGCGCATGCTCTGAGGACGTGGCTAGGGATACCGTCTGAGCTGGCAGCCTTGCGAGGGTTAACATGTTTAAATGTCTTACTCACGTCGGCCACAGAGAAGGAGAAGGGTGACCCGCCGACCTTGGTAGCGGGCCACGTTGGTGGCAATGTATTATCCTCAAAGCGGGCAAAGAAGGTGTTTAGTTTGTCTGGAAGCAAGATGTCGGTGTCCATGACGTGGCTGGTTTTCTTTTTGTAGTCCGTAATTGTCTATAGACCCTGCCACATACGTCTCGAGCCATTGAATTGCGACTCCACTTTGTCCCTATACCAACATTCCGCTTGTTTGATTGCCTTGCGGAAGGAATAACTATACTGTTTATATTCGGCCATATTCCCAGTCATCTTTCCATGGTTAAATGCAGTGGTTCGCCCAGTCCGCGGGATCAAAACAATCTTGAAGTGTGGATTCAGATTGATCAGACCAGCGTTGAATAGTTTTAGTCACGGGTACATCCTGTTTGACTGTCTGCCTATAGGACGGTAGGAGCAAAATGGAGTCTTGGTCGGATTTGCCAAAGGGAGGGCGGGGGAGGGCCTTGTATGCGTCAAGGAAGTTAGAGTAGCAGTGATCCAGTGTATTGCCAGCACGAGTGCTACAGTCAATATGCTGATAGAATTTAGGTAGCCTTGCTCTCAAATTTGCTTTGTTAAAATCCCCCGCTACAATAAATGCAGCCTCAGGATATATGGTTTCCAGTTTGCATAGAGTCCAGTGAAGTTCCTTGTGGGCCGTCGTGGTATCTGCTTGAGGAGGGATATACACGACTAATGATAATAACCAATGAGAATTCTCTTGGGAGATAATATGGTCGGCATTTGATTTTAAGGAATTCTACGTCAGGTGAACAAAAGGACTTGAGTTCCTGTATGTTGTTATGATTACACCATGAGTCATTAATCATGAAGGATACACCACCGCCCTTCTTCTTCCCAGAGAGATGTTTATTTCTGTCGGCGCAACGCAAAAAGAATACCAGTGGTTGTACCGACTCCGACTACATATCCCGAAAGAGCCATGTCTTAAACAGAGAATGTTACAATCCCTGATTTTTTATTTTATTTATTTATTTCACCTTCATTTAACCAGGTAGGCAAGTTGAGAACAAGTTCTCATTTACAATTGCGACCTGGTCAAGATAAAGCAAAGCAGTTTGATACATAGAACACATAGTTACACATGGAGTAAAACAAACATACAGTCAATAATACAGTAGAAAAATTAGTCTATATACAATGTGAGCAAATGAGGTGAGATAAAGGAGGTAAAGGCAAAAAAAGGCCATGTGGTGAAGTACATACAATATAGCAAGTAAAACACTGGAATGGTAGATTTGCAGTGGAAGAAAGTGAAAGTAGAAATATAAATAATGGGGTGCAAAGGAGCAGAATAAATAAATGCAGTAGGGGAAGAGGGAGTTGTTTGGGCTAAATTATAGATGGGCTATGTACAGGTGCAGTAATCTTTGAGCTGTTCTGACAGCTGGTGCTTAAAGCTAGTGAGGGAGATAAGTGTTTCCAGTTTCAGAGATTTTTGTAGTTCGTTCCAGTCATTGGCAGCAGATAACTGGAAGGAGAGGCGGGCGAAGGATGAATTGGCTTTGGGGGTGACCAGTGAGATATACCTGCTGGAGCGCGTGCTACAGGTGGGTGCTGTTATGGTGACCAACGAGCTGAGATAACGGGGGACTTTACCTAGCAGGGTCTTGTAGATGACCTGGAGCCAGTGGGTTTGACGACGAGTATGAAGCGAGGGCCAGTCAACGAGAGCGTACAGGTCGCAGTGGTGGGTAGTATATGGGGCTTTGGTGACAAAACGGATGGCACTGTGGTAGAATGCATCCAATTTATTGAGTAGGGTATTGGAAGCTATTTTGTAAATGACATCGCCGAAGTCGAGGATCGGTAGGATGGTCAGTTTTACGAGGCTATGTTTGGCAGCATGAGTGAAGGATGCTTTGTTGCGAAATAGGAAGCCAATTCTAGATTTAACTTTGGATTGGAGATGTGTGATGTGAGTCTGGAAGAAGAGTTTACATTCTAACCAGACACCTAGGTATTTGTAGTTGTCCACATATTCTAAGTCAGAACCATCCAGAGTAGTGATGCTGGACGGGCGGGCAGGTGCAGGCAGCGATCGGGTGAAGAGCATGCATTTAGTTTTACTTGTATTTAAGAGCAGTTGGAGGCCACGGAAGGAGAGTTGTGTGGCATTGAAGCTCGTCTGGCGGGTTGTTAACACAGTGTCCGAAGAAGGGCCAGAAGTATACAGAATGGTGTCGTCTGCGTAGAGGTGGATCAGAGACTCACCAGCATCAAGAGCGACATCATTGATTTATACAGAGAAGAGAGTTGGGCCCAAGAATTTAACCCTGTGGCACCCCCATAGAGACTGCCAGAGGTCCGGACAACAGGCCCTCTGACTTGACACACTGAACTCTATCAGAGAAGTAGTTGGTGAACCAGGCGAGGCAATCATTTGAGAAACCAAGACTATTGACTCTGCCGATGAGGATGTGGTGATTGACAGAGTCGAAAGCCTTGGCCAGGTCAATGAATACGGCTGCACAGTATTGTTTCTTATCGATGGCCATTAAGATATCGTTTAGTACCTTGAGCATGGCTGAGGTGCACCCATGACCAGCTCTGAAACCAGATTGCATAGCGGAGAAGGTGTGGTGGGATTTGAAATGGTCGGTAATCTGTTTGTTGACTTGGCTTTCGAAGACCTTAGAAAGGCAGGGTAGGATAGATATAGGTCTGTAGCAGTTTGGGTCAAGAGTGTCCCCCCCTTTGAAGAGGGGGATGACCGCAGCTGCGTTCCAATCTTTGGGAATCTCAGACGACACGAAAGAGGTTGAACAGGCTAGTAATAGGGGTTGCAACAATTTCGGCAGATAATTTTAGAAAGAAAGGGTCCAGATTGTCTAGCCCGGCTGATTTGTAGGGGTCCAGATTTTGCAGCTCTTTCAGAACATCAACTGACTGGATTTGGGAGAAGGAGAAATGGGGAAGGCTTGGGCGAGTTGCTGTGGGGGGTGCAGTGCTGTTGACCGGGGTAGGGGTAGCCAGGTGGAAAGCATGGCCAGCCTTAGAAAAATGCTTATTGAAATTCTCAATTATAGTGGATTTATCGGTGGTGACAGAGTTTCCTATCCTCAGTGCAGTGGGCAGCTGGGAGGAGGTGCTCTTATTCTCCATGGACTTTACAGTGTCCCAGAACTTTTTTGAGTTTGTGTTGCAGGAAGCAAATTTCTGCTTAGAAAAGCCAATGCTAGCTTTTTCAACTGCCTTCTAACTTCCCTGAAAAGTTGCATATCACGGGGGCTGTTCTATGCTAATGCAGAATGCTACAGGATGTTTTTCTGTCACAGGATGTCTCGCTTGGGAGCAACCCTTGCCCTCATTTTGTCTACGTTGTTATCTAGAGACTGGACATTTGTGAGTAATACACTTGGAAGCGGTGGGTGGTGTGCACATCTTTGAAGTCTGACCAGGAGGCTGGTCCATCTACCTCTTTTGCAGCGACGTTGTTTTGGGTCGACCTCTGGAATCAGATCCAATGTCCTGGGTGGTGGTGCGAACAAAGGATCCGCTTCGGGAAAGTCATATTCCTGGTCATAATGTTGGTAAATTGACGTTGCTCTAATATCCAATAGTTCTTCCCAGCTGTATGTAATAACATTTAAGATTTTCTGGGCTAACAATGTAAGAAATAATACATAAAAAAACAAAACACTGCATAGTTTCCTAAGGACTAGAAGCGAGGCGACCATCTCCGTCGGCGCCATCTTGCTACCAACTGTGTTACAGAGGACCAATGAAAAGCATAAAAAAACTGCAAAAATGATGGTAAGAGTAGGAAGGCTTCTGGCAGAGAGAGTGTATGTGAATCTCATTGCTCCTTTCCCTGACTAACCCGTCTGCTATTTGCATTAACTTCTCAGGGCTACGTGGGACGCTACCGTCCCACCTGCGGGACACACTATTCAACAGCCAGTGAAATACCATGGCGCGAAATACAAAACATAAAACATCTCATAATTTCATTTTCTCAAACAATCAACTATTTTACACCATTTTAAAGATAAGACTCTCGTTAATCTAACGACATTGTCCGATTTCAAAAAGGCTTTACAGCGAAAGTAAAACATTAGATTATGTTAGGAGAGTACATAGACAAAAATAAATCACACAGCCATTTTCCAAGCAAGGACATGTGTCAATAAAACCCAAAACACAGCTAAATGAAGCACTAACTTTTGACGATCTTCATCAGATGACACTCCTAGGACATTATGTTACACAATACATGTATGTTTTGTTCGATAAAGTTCATATTTATATCCAAAAACAGCAGTTTACATTGGCGCGTGATGTTCAGAAAATGTATTCCCACCAAAACTTTCGGTGAATGTGCACATCAATTTACAAAAATACTCATCATAAACGTTGACAAAATACATAACAATTATTTTAAGAATTATAGATAGACTACTCCTTTATGCAACCGCTGTGTCAGATTTTAAAAAACCTTACAGAGAAAGCACATTTTTCAATATTCTGAGTACATAGCTCAGCCATCACAGCGAGCTATTCAGACACCCGCCAAGTTTGGGGCCACCTAAACTCAGAATTAGTATTAGAAATATTGTCTTACCTTTGCTGATCTTCGTCAGAATGCACTCCCAGGACTGCTACTTCGACAAGAAATGTTGTTTTTGTTCCAAATAATCCATATTTATGTTCAAATACCTCCGTTTTGTTCGTGCATTCAGAGCACTATCCAAAGGCATAACGCGCGAGTGCGGTACGGGAGACGAGAAGTCAAAATGTTTCATTACCGTAGTTAGAAGCATGTCAAACGCTGTTTAAAATCAATCTTTATGGTATTTTTAACGTAAAATTGCGATAATATTCCAACCTGACAATAGCGTATTCATTCAAGGAGGAAAAGAAGGAACAGCGTGCTCGTGTAACCGCGCATATCCAATCCCTTTGTTGCCAGGCAGTCCACTCAGAAACTGAGCTCATATTATCTGCCCAGTAACAGGAGAATGCTCAAACCACTTTCTGAAGGCTTTAGACAGCCAATGGAATCCTTAGAAAGTGCAACGTAACTCCACAGATACTGTAGTTATGAAACGGCCTAGAAAGAAGAACTACATTTCTCAGATCCTACACTTCCTGGTTGACTTTTCTCAGGTTTTTGCCTGCCATATGAGTTCTGTTATACTCACAGACACCATTCAAACAGTTTTAGAAACTTCAGAGTGTTTTCTATCCAAATATACTAATAATATGCATATTCCCGTTTCTGGGCCAGAGTAGTAACCTGTTTAAATTGGGTACGTTTTTCATCTGGCCGTGAAAATACTGCCCCCTATACCCCAACAGGTTAACCGCTCTGCATCAATAATTAAGGTTTTAATTACAGCATGAATGCATGCACACACACACACACACACACACACACACACACACACACACACACACACACACACACACACACACACACACACATGTACATATACAAGCACACGCACTCATACATACTGTACACAGAAACACACACACACACACGCACACACACTGACAAGCTATATACCTCACAAAAAAGGCACCGTACTCCTCTTCCCATTGACTTAATGCAATAGTGATATTGTGTCTGAAAATCCATCCATATAATGTCCAGATTTCTCTATTGGGGTTTGAAGTAAATTTAACACTAGAACTGCCTGGCCTTTCAGCATATACAGTGGGGGAAAAAGTATTTGATCCCCTGCTGATTTCGTAAGTTTGCCCACTTACGAAGAAATTATCAGTCTATAATTTTAATGGTAGGTTTATTTGAACAGTGAGAGACAGAATAACAACAAAAAAATCCAGAAAAAACGCATGTCAAAAATTTTAAGTATTTACATTTTAGTCATTTAGCAGACGCTCTTATCCAGAGCGAGTTACAGTAGTGAATGCATACATTTCATTTCATGCATATTTTTTTTTTGTAGTGGCCCCCCGTGGGAATCGAACCCACAACCCTGGCGTTGCACACACCATGCTGGCGTTGCAAACACCATGCTCTACCAACTGAGCCACAGGGAAGCTGACCCCTCTGCAAAACATTACTTAGTACTTGGTGGCAAAACCCTTGTTGGCAATCACAGAGGTCAGACGTTTCTTGTAGTTGGCCACCAGGTTTGCACACATCTCAGGAGGGATTTTGTCCCACTCCTCTTTGCAGATCTTCTCCAAGTCATTAAGGTTTCGAGGCTGATGTTTGGCAACTCGAACCTTCAGCTCCCTCCACAGATTTTCTATGGGACTAAGGTCTGGAGACTGGCTAGGCCACTCCAGGACCTTAATGTGCTTCTTCTTGAGCCACTCCTTTGTTGCCTTGGGTCATTGTCATGTTGGAATACCCATCCACAACCCATTTTCAATGCCCTGGCTGAGGGAAGGAGGTTCTCACCCAAGATTTGACGGTACATGGCCCCGTCCATCGTCCCTTTGATGCGGTGAAGTTGTCCTGTCCCCTTAGCAGAAAAACACCCCCAAAGCATAATGTTTCCACGTCCATGTTTGACGGTGGAGATGGTGTTCTTGGGGTCATAGGCAGCATTCCTCCTCTTCCAAACACGGCGAGTTGAGTTGATGCCAAAGAGCTCCATTTTGCTCTCATCTGACCACAACGCTTTCACCCAGTTGTCCTCTGAATCATTCAGATGTTCATTGGCAAACTTCAGACGGCCATGTATATGTATTCTTGAGCAGGGGGACCTTGCGGGCGCTGCAGGATTTCAGTCCTTCACGGCGTAGTGTGTTACCAATTGTTTTCTTGGTGACTGTCATTGACAAGATCCTCCTGTGTAGTTCTGGGCTGATTCTTCACTGTTCTTAGGATCATTTCAACCCCACGAGGTGAGATCTTGCATGGAGCCCCAGGCCGAGGGATATTGACAGTTCTTTTGTGTTTCGTCCATTTGCGAATAATCACACCAAATGTTGTCACCTTCTCACCAAGCTGCTTGGTGATGGTCTTGTAGCCCATTCCAGCCTTGTGTAGGTCTACAATCTTGTCCCTGACATCCTTGGAGAGCTCTTTGGTCTTGGCCATGGTGGAGAGTTTGGAATCTGATTGATTGATTATGTGGACAGGTGTCTTTTTTACAGGTAACAAGCTGCGGTTTGGAGCACTCCCTTTAAGAGTGTGCTCCTAATCTCAGCTCGTTACCTGTATAAAAGACACCTGGGAGCCAGCAATCTTTCTGATTGAGAAGGGGTCAAATACTTATTTCCCTCATTAAAATGCAAATCAATTTATAACATTTTTGACATACGTTTTTCTGGATATTTTTGTTGTTAGTCTGTCTCTCACTGTTCAAATAAACCTACCATTAAAATGATAGACTGATAATTTCTTTGTAAGTGGGCAAACGTACAAAATCAGCAGGGGATCAAATACTTTTTTCCCCCACTGTAAGTACCCGCTAGAGAAAGTTGCCAACTGCACTGCCCATTAGCGCAAAACTGAAAGCGCGAACCACTGCATTCAACCATGAAAAGATATCTGGAATATGGCCGAATATAAACAGTGAAGTTATTCCCACCGCAAGGCAATCAAACAAGCGAAATGTAGGTATAGCGACAAAGTGGAGTCGCAATGTGGCAGGGTCTACAGACAATTACGGACTACAAATAGAAAACCAGCCACCGACATCTTGCTTCCAGACAAACTAAACACCTTCTTTGCCCGCTTTGAGGATGTAACGGCTGTCTGTGGAAGTAGACCAAGGTGCAGCGGAGTTAGCGTTCATCTTTGAATTTTAATAAACGTAAGAACACTATACACACAAAACAAGAAAACCGACAGCCAAACAGTCCTGTCAGGTGCAAAACACTAAACAGAAACAATCCCCCACCAAACCCAAAGGAAAAACAGGCTCCTTATGTGTTACTCCCAATCAGCAACAACGAACTACAGCTGTGCCTGATTGGGAGCCACACACGGCCCAAAACAAAGAAATACAAAAACATAGAAAAATGAACATAGAATGCCCACCCAATGTAACACCCTGGCCTAACCAAAATAAAGAACAAAAACCCCTCTCTATGGCCAGGGCGTTACAGAGGATAATACAGTGCCACCGACACGGCCCGCTTCCAAGGACTGCGGGCCCCCTCTCTCCTTCTCCATGACTGACATGAGTAAGACATTTAAACGTGTTAACCCTCGTCAGGCTGCTGGCCAAGACGGCATCCCTAGCCACGTCCTCAGAGCATGCACAGACCAGCTGGCTGGTGTGTTCATGGAAATATTCAATCAATCCCTAACCCAGTCTGCTGTCCCCACATGCTTCAAGATGGCCACCATTGTTCCTGTACCCAAGAAGGAAAAGATAACTGAACTAAATGACTATCGTCCGTAGCACCCACTTCTGTCATCATGAAGCGCTTTGAGAGACGAGTCAAGGATCATATCACCTCCACCTTACCTGTCACCCTAGACCCACTTCAGTTTGCATACAGCCCCAATAGGTCCACAGATGATGCAATCACCATCACACTGCCCTATCCCATCTGGACAAGAGGAATACCTACTGTATGTAAGAATACTGTTCATTGACTACAGCTCAGCATTCAACACCATAGTACCCTCCTAGCTCATCATTAAGCTTGAGGCCCTGGGTCTCAACCCCGCCCTTCGCAATTAGGTCCTGGACTTTGACGGGCCACCCCCAGGTGGCAAAGGTAGGAAACGTCATCTCCATTTCGCTGATCCTCAACACTGGGGCACCACAAGGGTGCATGCTCAGCCCCCTCCTGTACTCCCTTTTCACCCATGACTTGACTGCATGGCCATGCAAGCCTCCAACTCATTCATCAAGTTTGCAGACGACAACAGTAGTGGGCTTGATTACCAACAACGACGAGACAGGGAGCCTACAGGGAGGAGGTGAGGGCACCTCAACAAAACAAAGGAGATGATCGTGGACTTCAGGAAACCCCAGAGGGAGCACCCCCTTATCCACATCGACTGAACAGTACTGGAGAAGGTGGATGTCACGCCCTGACCATAGAGAGCCCTTTTATTTCTCTATTTTGGTTAGGTCAGGGTGTGATTTGGGTGGGCATTCTAGATTTTGTATTTCTATGTTCTATTCTATGTTTTCTATTTCTTTTTTGTTTGGCCGAGTATGGTTCCTAATCAGAGGCAGCTGTCTATCGTTGTCTCTGATTGGGAATCATACTTAGGCAGCCCTTTTTCCCACCTTCAGGTTGTGGGATCTTGTTTTTGTATAGCTGTTAGAAGCCTGCAAGACTTTTCGTTCGTTGTGTTGTTTATTGTTTTTTTTCTGGTTCACCTTAAATAAAATTATGATGAACCCAACTCACGCTGCGCCTTGGTCTACCCATAACAACGAGCGTTACAGTGGAAAGTTTTAAGAACACATCACGGACAAACTGAAATGGTCCACCCACACAGACAGTGTGGTGAAGAAGGCTCAACACCACCTCTTCAACCTCAGGAGGCTGAAGAAATTTGACTTGTCACCTAAAACCCTCACAAACTTTTACAGATGCACAATTGAGAGCATCCTGCCAGACTGTATTACCGCCTGGTACGGCAATTGCACTGCCCACAACTGCAAGGCTCTCCAGATGGTGGTGCAGTCTGCACAACGCATCACCGGTGGCAAACTACCTGCCCTGAAGGCCACCTACAGCACCCAATGTCACAGGAAGGCCAAATAGATCATCAAGGACAACAACCACCCGAGCCACTGCCTGTTCACCCCGCTACCATCGAGAAGCCGGGGTCAGTACAGGTGCATCAAAGCCGGAACCAAGAGACAGCTTCTATCTCAAGGCCATGAGTCAGTTAAACAGCCATCACTAAGACAGAGAGGCTGCTGCCTACATACAGACTTTAGTAAATGGATCACTAATCACTTTAAATAATGCCACTTTAATAATGTTAACATATCTTGCATTATTCATCTCATATGTAAACTCAACAAAAAAAGAAACATCCTCTCACTGTCAACTGTGTTTATTTTCAACAAACTTAACATGTGTAAATATTTGTATGAACATAACAAGATTCAACAACTGAGACATAAACTGAACAAGTTCCACAGACATGTGACTAACAGAAATGGAATAATGTGTCCCTAAACAAAGGGCGGGTCAAAATCAAAAGTAACAGTCAGTTTCTGGTGTGGCCACCAGCTGCATTAAGTACTGCAGTGCATCTCCTCCTCATGGACTCCACCAGATTTGCCAGTTCTTGCTGTGAGATGTTACCACACTCTTCCACAAAGGCACCTGCAAGTTCTCAGACATTTCTGGGGGGAATGGCCCTAGCCCTCACCCTCCGATCCAACAAGTCCCAGACATGCTCAATGGGATTGAGATCCGAGCACTTGGCTGGCCATGGCAGAACACTGACATTCCTGTCTCGCAGGAAATCACGCACAGGACGAGCAGGTGGCATTGTCATGCTGGAGGGTCATGTCAGGGTGAGCCTGCAGGAAGGGTATCACATGAGGGAGGATGGCAGCATTGTATGTGCAAAGTTTTAGACTGATGAAATGAACCATTGCATTTCTGTTCAAAATATTCTATCAAGACTGCCCAAATGTGCCAAATTTGTTTATTAATAACTTTTCATGTTCAAAATTGTGCACTCTTCTCAAACAATAGCATGGTATTATTTCACTGTAATAGCAACTGTAAATTGGACAGTGCAGTTAGATTAACAAGAATTTAAGCTTTCTGCCAATATCAGATATGTCTATGTCCTGGGAAATGTTTTTGTTACTTACAACCTCATGCTAATCGCATTAGCCTACGTTAGCTCAAATGTCCCGTGGAAGGGACACCGACCCCGAATACGTTTTTAACCTCTCTCCCTCTACTATAGCCGCCTTTGGTGATTGGACTGAGATGGATGGAAACACAGACAGCTTGCTGCTACCACATTTTACAACGTGTGATTCATTCACTATTATATCATCATTTAAAAAAAGTGAATGATCTATGTTTCATATTCTTGTTTGTGCTAAGGTTCATATGAATAGTACTGATGAATGTATTACAATTATGTTGGTGAGGTTGACTTGAGTGAAATATTGTTACGTTTTTTTATGCTTTGGTATTGTAATATTTTCTGAAATTGGTCTCATCACCTGTTGCTTCCATTTCAATAGCAAAGTTGTTTATGAATTACAAAATTGTCAGAAAGTGAGGATAAATCAGGCTAAAATGCGCAACGACATTGGACACTTTTGATGTATCTAATACCAATGATTAAGGTAAGACATAGCTATAACTTACTACTTCTGTTTGATGAAATTGTCATGCCATTATGCTATTGTAAGTCGCTCTGGATAAGAGCGTCTGCTAAATGACTTAAATGTAAATGTATGTAATTTGAGCATTGGTTTGATGAGACAATGTAGGTAACTAGCTAGCTATGGTGGAGAGGTTGATTTGAAGCAACAAACGTATATAGCCGATCTGAGCTCATGCC
The DNA here is from genome assembly GCF_965601325.2 of Salmo salar. Taxonomy (NCBI): domain Eukaryota; kingdom Metazoa; phylum Chordata; class Actinopteri; order Salmoniformes; family Salmonidae; genus Salmo; species Salmo salar. Next base: position 26,639,530 of record NC_138306.1, read on the forward strand.
TGCATGTTAGATGGTTCATAGATAACCTTGAATTCAATTCTGAATATGGCTGAGATAATTGAAACAAGATAAGTATTCTGAGGGTAAATGTTGTCACAATGAGTTAGCTAGCTAGCCAGCTAGCCAACTTGTGCCACAGCTGGGCTGCTTGGACAATACGTGAACCCGGGAGCCTGGCTGGCAAGCTCACAACTAACGTTACAATGTCAACTAACGAAACAGATACAATTTCAATAAGTACATTTTGAATATGGCTTAGATATGGCTGAGAACAAAAATATATTGAGCGTCAATGTTGTTGGGATATAACGTTAGCTTGCTAGCTAAAAACCTGTGTAGCTGGCTGCTAAGATACGAGAGAGCAGCTAGGTTTTAGTTTTGCGTCACAGCTCAATACATAGAACAAATAGATTGCCAATAAGGACATGCTGCATTTCTCACTTTGAATGAGACTGCATGATCTGTAATCATTCCGTATTCATCCAGAATGAATCATGAATAATGATGAGTGAGAAAGTTACTGAGGGTCAAGTATCAAACCCCCAAGACATGCTAACATCCCATGTTGGTAATGGTGAGTGCTTGTCTTGGGGATATGATTTTTGACCTTCTGTAACTTTCTCACTCATTATTCAGGATTCATTCAGGATTATCCATAATCATGTTAGCATTCACATTAATGTAGATGTATTTAGAAATATATTGTATTCTTACTCACAAAAAAATTACTCCAAAATGACACTATCAACTATTTACCATTTATTTCTGTTGGGCACAAACTAATCAGAAAACAACCAAAACAAACTGCAAAATGCATCCAACAAGTTTGTAAAGTCACAAGCTTGATGTAATCATTGCGTGCTAGGAATATGGGACCAAATATTAAACTTTTTACTTTATTTCTAAAAATAATTTGTACCCCTGCCTTTTTTTAAATATATTTTTTGGGTATTTCTTGTTAAACAAAATCTCTTAATCTGAACACATCTATTAGTATAAAATAATATAATTTCCCTTTTTTTGCATACAATATAGCTCAGTGTTTGAATTTTTTATTTTATACTGTCGTTATTGCTCGCCTTTATCAAGGGTGTCAATCATTTCACACCCACTGTATTTTAGAAGGGGTTGGAATACAAAAGAGATTCATACTTCATATTCCAGCGGAAGATGAGTCTCTGATCTACTTCTGCTCAAAGGAATACATGCACAGTCATACAGTATATCACTCCTCTCTGTTACCAACCTGCACCTCACATTACCATGGTCTTCTAACCATCCCCTGATCCTAGCCTGTACTGTCACATCTCACCTCAGCTTTCTACAAGTGGAACCTAAAATACAGTACATGGGCCCCCCATAAGATTTGAAATAACATTCATGTGATTACCCCCATAAGATGCGTACACCCAAGAGTCAATGTGTCATTAATTTCAGTCCCTCTCCACTCCATTGTGGTGCATTATAGTAGCAGTGGCATCCTCAAGGCTCAAGCACACCTGATTCAAAAGCTCAACTAGTCATCAAGCCTTTGCTGTTGGGGGTACATGAGGAGCATAGAAACCCTGTGTCTTACTTCCAGAGCAGCAGCCCTCTTCAGTAAAAGCTGTTCTATGTTCCTGGCTGCCCTAGCCACTAGTTCCTCTGCATCGTTCGACTCTACTGTGTACAGGTTCTGGTTGTCCAGGAAGATCTAGAGAGTGAGCATACACACTGGTTACACACACTGTCATAGTGTCCCTTGATAGACATCCATGTTTTATGTTATATAGTGATTACTATGCATTATAACATGTTATGAAGGTTTAGGTCACCTGTGAGAGGCTCTTCCCGGCACTGGCGGTGTCTGCCAGTGTCACCAGCTCTAGCTGTATCTGATCCACCCATTCCTTTATCCTATAGGACAAGAGAGAGGCACAAACAACCAATCAGATCACAAAAACAGACATCAAACATCCCATACCGGTAGTTCGATTAAATAAATCCCTCCTCACCTAAATTAGCCAGCATTTATGTTACTAGTAGCTGCCTATCATCAGCCAACATCCCTGTCAATCAGATGGTTTCAAAGCCAATATAACCACATCAGACGACTCTCACAAAAATGGAACATGGCATCACCTGTCCAGTCAAATCACTCAACAATCACTCTATTACAATGTCACACAATAAGATCACTGGCCTAGCCGTCAACACTGCCAGAGCCAATCAGATCATACTCTCAGGGGTCAAAGGAAAAGTCAAACAATCAAATACTTATTACTAGGTTCACACACAATGTCAACAGGTAGCTGTCTCAAGCTGGGTCAGACCAATGAGATTCAGTGATGTGTGTGGACAGGCCTCCGCAGAAATCTACCTCTGTGTGTGTGTGTGTGTGACCTTGTTAGAGCAACCACAACCAAATGGGTCCACTCCATATCCAAGTGCAGTGGAGCCAAAACTTCACTCTGAGCTCTTGATAATATCACTACTGACATACAGCACCTTTGTCTGTCTCTTTCTCTCCATCTCTCCCAGCCTCTCTCCCTCCCCTTCTCTATATCTCTCTCGCTCTATTTTTCTTTCTCTCTCTATTTCACCAGGATCACATTGATGCCATACCTCCTGACATCCTGGGCTGAGCCACTGTGGTGTTGCTTAGAGTAACAAAGAGCTCAGATGAAAACATCAGGGTCTGCCTAAGAACATTTTTATTCTGTAACCTTTAGAAACATTGTGAAACATTACACACACACACACACACACACACACACAGAGAGCGAGAGACAGGAAGAGAGAATATTGCATGCAGTTGGCTGGGGGTTGGAGTGGGATGTAGATGATATCATTGTCATTCATTGTCACGCACAGACCACGCCACACACACACACACACACACACACACACACACACACACACACACACACACACACACACACACACACACACACACATCCGTGTGTCATTTGCAGCTATTTACACAGTCACTGAGAGTAATAAGTGTAAAGCTGGTTACTTGAATGTGTCCAGACGATTGTGACTGGGGAGAGGGAATGAGAGGGGAGGAGGGGTGAGAGCTGGTGAGGTATACGGAATAATTGTGTCCCTTATCTGTTTCTCCTTTCCTCCCCTCCCCTCTCCTCTCCTCTCTATAGTGCCTGAGATCTAAAGCCCTGAGATCTGAGCAGACAGTGTGTGTGTTTGTGTGCACGTGTGCCTTCATCCATGCATAGATAAATATATATATATATATTCCCTACTAGACGGCACTAAACAGACATGGTCTTCCTTTTTCTATCTCCTAGCCAACTTTGCAGTATTTATTTATATTTTTTTGTGTTTTTTCTTACATTATTTGCTCAGCATTTTCTTACATTATTATATATATATTATATATATCAGTGGTCACTCAGACATTATAGCTGGAATTTGACTTCCCTGTCCTGGATCCTTTGTATGAACTTTGGTGCATCCCCGGGGCTGCACCAAAACACTGATGCCAGATGAGAGGTGGAATGAGTGAGACCCTAGACTCAGACGTTCAGTCCCTGGACAATAAAGTAGACAAGCTCAGGGTGAGAATCTCCTTCCAGAGAGACATCAGAGACTGTAACATACTCTGTTTTACTGAATCATGGCTCTCTTTCCGGGTATATTGTTCCTGTGCATTGTCAGCAGTTTCTTCGACCAGGAAGAAGGAACGCTCAGGGAAGTAGAAAGACGGAGGGGTTTGTTTCATGACTAACAACTCACGGTGTGATTGGTACAGGTACTCAATTCCTTTTGTTCTCCCGATCTGGAATACCTCACCATCAAATGAAGACCGCATGACCTTGCGAGAATAATGTATTCGGTCACAGTCATTGCCGTGTATATTCACCCCCAAGCCGACACCGCGACAGCTTTCAAGGAACTACACTGGACTTTGTGCAAACTGAAAACCCCATATCCTGAAGTCGCATTTACTGTAACGGTGGACTTTAATAAAAGGAAATCTGAGGAAAGCACTACCGAAATAATATCAACTCGCAACACGGACCATAGATCATTGCTAATATCCCTTCCGGGATGGCTACAAGGCCCTCCCCCACCCTCCCTTCGGCAAATCAGATCATGCCTCCATTCTGCTTCTCCCCACCTATAGGCAGAAACTTAAACAGGAAGCTCCCCTGGTAAGGACAGTTTAACTTTGGTCTGACTAATCGGAATCTATGCTTCAAGATTGTTTGATACCTCGGCCTAGAAATGTGCCGGGTCAACTCTGAGAATAGTATTGACGTATACGGTGACTGGGTTCATCAGGAATTGCATAGAGGACGTTGTTCCCACTGTGACAATTAGAATTGATCCAAACCAAAAACCACTGACAGGTGGCAGCATTCGTGCAAAACTGAAAGCGCAAAACACAACATTTAGCCATGGCAAGGTGATTGGGAACATCGACGCATACAAACAGACCAGCTACGACCTCGTAAGACAATTAAAGAGGCAAAACGACAGTACAGGGACAAAATGGAGTTGCGACTCAACGACTCAGACACTAGACGTATGTGGCAGGGACTCCAGACAATCATGGATTATAAAGGGAAAGCCAGCCACGTCACAGACACCGACACCTCACTCCCTGATGAGCTAAACACCTTCACCCACTTCGAGAATTTGTATACAGCCCCATCAATTTGAATACAGCCCCAACAGACCCACGGACGACGCAATTGCCATTGCACTGCACACTGCCCTATCTCACCTAGACAAAATAAATACGTAAGAATGCTGTTTGTCAACCACAGCTCAGCTTCAACACCGTAGACCCTCCAAGCTCATCACTAAGCTCAGGGCCCTGGATCTGTACCCCTTCCTGTGCAGCTGTGTCCTGGACTTCCTGACAGGATGACCCCAAGTGGTGAAGGTAGGCAACAACACCTCTGCCACATTGATCTTCAACACAGAGGCCCCACAGGGGTGCGTGCTCAGCCCCCTCCTGTACTCCCTGTTAACCCATGACTGCGTGGCCATGCACATCTCCAACTCACAACACTGGTAGGCCTGATTACCAACAAAGATGAGCCTATAGGGAGGAGGTAAGAGCCCTGGCAGAGTGGTGCCAGCAAAATAACCTCACCCTCAACGTTAACCAAATGAAAGAGCTAATCGTGGACTACCGGATACAACAGAGAAAACACGTCCCATCCACATCGACGGGGCCGCAGTGGAGAGGGTCAAAAGCTTCAAGTTCCTCGTTGTGGACATCAAAGACAACCTGAAATAGGCTGAAGAAATTTGGCTTGGCCCTTAAGACCCACAAACTTCTCCAGATGCACCATTGAGAGCATCCTGTTGGGCTGTATCATCGCCTGGAATGGCAATTGCAACGTCCGCAACACCAGGGCTCTCCAGAAGGTGTTGCGGTCAGCCCAACGCATAACTGGGGGCGCACTGTCAGCCCTCAAGGATATCTACACTACCCGGTGTCACAGGAAGGCCAAGAAGATCATCAAGGATCTCATCCACCCAAGCCATGGCCTGTTCACCCCGCTACCATCTAGAAGGCGGAGACAGTACATGTGAATTAAAGCGTGGACCGAAAGACAGAGAAACAGCTTCTATCTCCAGGCCATCAGACTTTTAAACAGTCATCACTAGCCAGCCTCCGCCCAGTACTCTGCCCTGCACCTTAGTCACTGTTCTAGCCGGCAACCACCCTGCTTGGCACATATCTCCACTCAGACCACATTCAAACTCCTCCAATATGTCAGTGATGTGGCCAAAAACCTCAACATTTAAACACATAAAAAAGTGATACTTTGTAAACTCATTATGCATTTGTTTTAAAGCACATTGTTGATCATCTCCAAAGCATCTACAAATCGACCTTTTGATTTACAAGTGGATATCTGTCAAACTGACCAATCCAGACGCACCTCTTCTCCATTCATGTTTAATCAGCAAGTTTGTCTGAGTTGGCAGGGATGCTCTGCTCTGCTTATAGAGATAGAACTACTGTGGCTTTTAAAGTCTTGGTCAGAGAGCGCGAGAACGAGATGGAGTGTAATGAGTATCTCAGCGGAATGCTGATGGATCCAAGATGGCGTAGCAGTGCAGACGTGGTTTGTCATCCTGTTTACTTTTTGTATTTTTTGGCATTTTAGTATATATTTCAATTTTTAAATTAAATATACCTTCCAGTAACCTGCCTCACTCAATGTGACACGGATCCAGAATTTATTTTAGACCTTATAGCCAAAACTTGTATCAGAGGCTAGCCAGCTACTTAGCTACTAGCTATTTAGTCATTGTTAGCCACTGCTAGCGACCTTTACCCTGCTCAGGCACCAGACGTTTTTTAGCCTGGATAATCCCTGCCAGCCTCGGACTGTTTTTCTCCACTACAACGGTGGATTCCTGCCGTAAACCCTGGACCATTGATCACCACAGCTACCTAGCTGCCACTGAGTGACCCAGCCCCGAAGCTAGCCCTGAGCCAGGCGCATCTCCCGGCTAGCAAATGTAATTACCACAATTACAATACCTCTTTCGCCATCTGGCCCGGTCCCTTCGTCGACACGGCGCCCCACCGTACCACCACGACTGGTCCGCAGACGGAATTCCATCAGCTGTGCCTTCAACCGGCCTTTGCCGGACATCGGCGCAGACACTCCTACTTAACCCGGACTGCTAACTTTAAATGCCGTGTCTCCCGCATGCTTGCGTAGCAACAACCACCCCGCGGCTTCCCTGTTCCATCTATTCCTGTACAATGGACCCTATGATCACTTGGCTACATAGCTGATAACAGCTGGACTGTTCATTTATCATGTTACTCCACTTTGTTTACCTTTGTTTATCTGTCGGCCCTAGCCCCGAACTCAGGCCCTGTGTGTAGTTAACCGACCCTCTCTGCCCATTCATCGCCATTTTACCTGTTGTTGTTGTTGTCTTAGCTGATTAGCAGTTGTTGTCTTACCTGTTGTTGTCTTAGCTAGCTCTCCAAATCAACACCTGTGATTGCTTTATGCCTCACTTTATGTCTCTCTCAATTGTCAATATGCCTTGTATACTGTTGTTTAGGATAGTTATCATTGTTTTAGTTTACTGCAGACCCCCTAGTCCTACAGTACATGCCTTAGATACCTCCTTCATACCACCTCCCACACATGCGGTGACCTGACACAGTATAACCTGTGTGTCCAGAGATGCAACTTCTCTTATCACTCAGTGCCTGGGCTTACCTCCACTGTACCCGCACCCCACCATACCCCTGTCTGCACATTATGCCCTGAATTTATTCTACCACGCCCAGAAATCTGCTCCTTTTTTTCTCTGTCCCCAACGCACTAGACGACCAGTTTTGCTAGCCTTTAGCCGTACCCTCATCCTACTCCTCCTCTGTTCCTCGGGTAACCCAGGCCCTGCGTGTCCCCAGGCACTCTCATTTGTGGACTTCTGTAATCGAAAAAGCCTTGGTTTCATGCATGTTAACATCAGAAGCCTCCTCCCTAAGTTTGTTTTAATCACTGCTTTAGCACACTCCGTCAACCCTAAATCCGTGAAAATGGGGACCCTCATAGATATTATGCTGACCAACTTGCCCTCCAAATACACTTCTGCTGTTTTCAATCAGGATCTCAGTGATCACTGCCTCATTGCGTGCATCCGCTATGGGTCACTGTCAAATGCTCCCTAAAACACATCTGCGAGCAGGCCTTTCCAATCGACATGGCCCGGGTATCCTGGAAGGATATTGACCTCATCCCGTTAGTCGAGAATGCCTGGTCGTTCAGTAAAAGTAATTTCCTCACCATTTTAAAAAAGCATGCCCCTTTCAAAAAATGTAGAACTAAGAACAGATATAGCCTTTGGTTCACTCCAGACATGACTTCCCTTGACCAGTACAAAAACATCCTGTGGCGGACTGCAATAGCATCGAACAGTCCCCGCGACATGCAACTGTTCAGGGAAGTCAGGAACCAATACACACAGTCAGTCAGGAAAGCAAAGGCTAGATTTTTCAAACAGAAATTTGAATCCTGTAGCTCTAACTCCAAAAAGTTTTGGGACACTCTAAAGTCCATGGAGAACAAGAGCACCTCCTTCCAGCTGCCCACTGCACTGAGGCTAGGCAACACGGTCACCACCGATAAATCTATGATAATCGAAAATGTCAATAAGCATTTCTCTACGGCTGGCCATGCTTTCCTCCTGGCTACCCCAACCCCGGCCAACAGCTCCGCACCCCCCGCAGCTACTTGCCTGAGCCTACCCAGCTTCTCCTTCACCCAAATCCAGATAGCAGATGTTCTGAAAGAGCTGCAAAACCTGGACCCGTGCAAATCTAGCTGGGCTAGACAATCTGGACCCTCTCTTTCTAAAATTATCCGCCGCCATTGTTGCAACCCCTATTACCAGTCTGTTCAACCTCTCTTTCGTATCGTCCGAGATCCCTAAAGATTGGAAAGCTGCCGCGGTCATCCCCCTCTTCAAAGGGGGTGACACTCTAGACCCAAACTGTTATAGACCTATATCCATCCTGCCCTGCCTTTCTAAAGTATTTGAAAGCCAAGTTAATAAACAGATCACTGACTATTTCAAATCCTACCGTACCTTCTCCGCTGTGCAGTCCGGTTTCCGAGCTGGTCATGGGTGCACCTCAGCTACGCTCAAGGTACTAAACGATATCATAACTGCCATCGATAAAAGACAGTCAATCACCGTATTCTTATCAGCAGACTCAATAGCCTTGGTTCCTCAAATGACTGCCTCGCCTGGTTCACCAACTACTTCGCAGACAGAGTTCAGTGTGTCAAATCGGAGGGCCTGTTGTCCGGACCTCTGGCAGTCTCTATGGGGGTACCACAGGGTTGAATTCTCTGGCCGACTCTTTTCTCTGTATATATCAATGGTCGCTCTTGCTGCGGGTGATTCCCTGATCCACCTCTACGCAGACGACACCATTCTGTATACATCTGGCCCTTCTTTGGACATGGTGTTTACTAACCTCCAAACGAGCTTCAATGTCATACAACACTCCTTCCGTGGCCTCCAACTGCTTTTAAACGCTAGCAAAACCAAATGCATACTTTTCAACCATTCGCTGCCCGCACCCGCCTGCCCGACTAGCATCACTACTCTGGACGGTTCTGACCTAGAATATGTGGACAACTACAAATACCTAGGTGTCTGGCTAGACTGTAAACTCTCCTTCGACTCATATCAAACATCTGCAATCCAAAATCAAATCTAGAATCGGCTTTCTATTTCGCAACAAAGCCTCCTTCACTCACGCCGCCAAACTTACCCTAGTAAAACTGACCATCCTACCGATCCTCGACTTCGGTGATGTCATCTACAAAATAGCTTCCAATACTCTACTCAGCAAATTGGATGTAGTCTATCACAGTGCCATCTGTTTTGTTACCAAAGCGCTTTATACCACCCTCCACTGCGACCTGTATGCTCTAGTCGGCTGGCCCTTGCTACATATTTGTCACCAGACCCACTGGCTCCAGGTCATCTATAAGTCTATGCTAGGTAAAGCTCCGCCTTATCTCATCTCACTGGTCACGATAACAACTCCTAACCCGTAGCACGCGCTCCAGCAGGTATATCTCACTGGTCATCCCCAAAGCCAACACCTCCTTTGGACGCCTTTCCTTCCAGTTTTCTGCTGCCAGTGACTGGAACAAATTGCACATTTTCTTTTTAAATAAAATAAAAAACAATTCGCTATAACTTACACTAACTTTAACATCAGCTATCTGAGCAGCTAACCGATTGCTGCAGCTGTACATAATCCATCTGTAAATTGCCCACCCAATCTACCTACCTCATCCCCATATTGTTTTTATTTACTTTGCTGCTCTTTTGCACACCAGTATCACTACTTACACACCATCATCTGCTCATCATCATCTTCTCATCTATCACTCCAGTGTTAATCTGCTAAATTGTAATTACTTTGCTACTATGGCCAGTTTATTGCCTTACCTCCTCATGCCATTTGCACACACTGTATATAGACCAATTTTTTTTTCTATTGTGTTATTGACTGTACGCTTGTTTATTCCATGTGTAACTCTGTGTTGTTGTTTCTGTCGCACTGCTTTGCTTTATCTTGGCCAGGTCGCAGTTGTAAATGAGAACTTGTTCTCAACTAGCTTACCTGGTTAAATAAAGGTGAAATATATATTTTTTAAATGCTGTGTTGAACTATGGACTAATTACACATCCCTATAGAGGCAGACACAGTCTAACACACACACACTCACACTCTTGTGTGACGATGCTTTTATACAACAGATAGGGCTTCAATACAGTGGGGACAGTTCAACAATTTAAGAAACACAACCTCTAGATACAACTATACCAATTTTGTCACCTAATCAAAAGGCAAAGGCAAAACAGACAGATTGCAGTTTAATGTTTGGGACTTCCATTTACCCAACCTGCCACAGATACTTCTCCCTGTGTCGCATCCTATTACATCCCCAGAGTAATCACTGGTCCCTAGAGTAGGGGGTGAAACTAACTGATCACACACAATAATATCTGGCTGTTACCTTCAATTATCAGCTCTTTAACCCTGGAAGATCATTGCGGAACAGAGCATCACCCTCTTCTTCCTAATTTCCCAAAGCTACACTTGGTGTGGTAAGAGTCTAGACCAGGCCATATAATCTGGTATTGCACAGTAATAAACCATATTTGATCTCTGAAATAAACCCATGAAACATATTCTGTGTTTCACAGTATGAACTTGTAGGATTGGTAGTCACAGAATAGCATTAGTCTACAGTATAATAGCATCATTTAATATATTCTACAGTCAGCATTAGTTTAGCGCTGACTAGTTTTTTCAACAAGTTGACACGACATGCATTGGCATGCGCACGTCTTCATTGATCACATAGCTGACCCTAATGAAGGCGACCAGCACGTGGGAATCTGCTAGTAAAAAGTAAGACATGTTCATTAACATTTGCACTTACATAAACAGGCTATACACTGTTAAACCATGAAAGATGTGACATGTTTTAGGGATGGGCATGAGTAATCAAATACTCCAGTACTCAAACCGCCGCCAAAACTCAATCTTTAACCAGAGAACAATTATTTTTCAAATACTGTAAAACTTATTTGGTCGAAGTTGTTTCTTGCTTTGACTCTAGCGTTCCATTTGTGTGCATTTGCAGGACACAACAAAAAAAAGAAACCAAACCAAGTATCACACAGTTTTGCTCCCTAAATTCCTTTCCCCTCTGTGTCTCACTCATTCAAATGTGTTCTGACTGCTACACAGGCATAATGTGTGTGCCTACAGAAATAAATGCCTATAAAAATGTATCTAAAGCGATACACAACACACCCTGATCTGTTTCACCTGTGCTTGTCTCCACCCCCCGTCAGGTGTCGCCATCTTACCCATTGTCCCCAGTGTATTTATACCCGTGTTCTCTGTCTGCTGCCAGTTCGTTTTGTTTGTCAAGCCTACCAGCGGTTTTCCCCTTGCTCCTGTCTGTTTCAAGTTTTCCCGGTTTTGACCATTCTGCCTGCCCTGAGCATGCCTGCCATTCTGTACCTTGTCACCCCACACTGGAGTATTGCCTCTGCCTGCCCTGACCCTGAGACTGCCTGCTGTTCTGTACCTTTTGGACTCTGATCTGGATTACTGACCTCTGCCTGCCCTTGACCTGTCGTTTTCCCTTCCCGTTCTAGTAATACACTTTTGTTACTTCGACACTGTCTGCATCTGGGTCTTCCCTAAAACCTGATAGCCACCTTCCTTGCCAAATGACAACAGCTTTATAACAAATTCTAAATGGACTGGTTTACTTAAGTAGGAAAATAAATGTGTGTTCCAACAATGAGCTGCAGTTTTGGAAAAATTGCGTAATTTCTTGCTTAGGCTACTTTGCGGTTGTAACTAGTTACCACAGCCACAAAGTCTAAATTGTCTATGTCTTAAAAATTCATGATTTTAAAATGTGCTTTTTGTTTTAAATTAAGGTTAGGCATACGGTTTTCAGTCTGGTTAAGTTTAGGGTTAAGGGTTAGGTTTAAAATCAGATTTTAAGATGCGAAATTGTAGAAATGTATGACTTTTAATACTTTCTGGCTGTGGTAACTAACGTCAGTAGGAGAATAATGAAATCCCTACAGGTGTAGATAAAAAAATACCCACGTGAGAGTGGCAACACTGCTCAGTGTTATTGGAAGAGAGTGCCATATGCTTCAGCGTCACCTAGATCTGGGGGAAGGGAATACTAACAATTGAAAGAATATCCTTGACGTTTTACAAAGACATTTGAACCCACCATAATATGATTTCTGAAAGATTCATTTTTAACACGAGAACAAACTCAAGCAGAGACGTCTGGTCAATATGTTGTGAGGTTGCGTCAATTGTCGGATTCATGTGATTTCGGGTTAATAAGAGACGAAATGATCAGAGACAGACTTGTCATTGGCTGTAAAGATAACAGAGTAACACGAAACCCAAACCGGCTGCGCGTGTACGCCATCGTGCGCTATCGTGCATAAATGTATTTTGTCCCCCTACACCAAACATATCAAAAACTCTGAACCAATGACATTAATTTGGGGACAGGTCGAAAAGCATTAAACATGTATGGCAATTTAGCTAGTTAGCTTGCACTTGCTAGCAAATGTGTCCTATTTATCTAGCTTGCTGTTGCTAGCTAATTTGTCCTGGGATATAAACATTGAGTTGTTATTTTACCTGAAATGCACAAGGTCCTCTACTCCGACAATTAATCCACACATAAAACGGCCAACCGAATCGTTTCTAGTCATCTCTCCTCTTTTCAGGCTTTTTCATCTTTGAACTTATATGGTGATTGGCATCTACACTTTCACAGTATTACCACAACGACCGGCAAAACATTTCGTCTTTCAATCACCCACGTGGGTATAACCAATGAGGAGATGGCACGTGGGTACCTGCTTCTATAAAACCAATGAGGAGATGGGAGAGGCAGGACTTGCAGCGTGATCTGTGTCAGAAATAGAACTGACTTCTATTTTAGCCCTTGGCAACGCAGATGCTTGTTGGCGCACGTGAGCAGTGTGGGTGCAATAATTGAATAACGACGTGTCTGGTCTGGTCAGCATGTAAGAGCAAGTATGCTACGCGAACCACAACTTACGCTGAATGAATAAAGCAACTTACGCTGAATAACCTATTTTGGTTAGGTCAGGGTGTGATTTGTGTGGGCATTCTAGATTTTGTATTTCTATGTTCTATTCTACGTTTTCTATTTCTTTGTGTTTGGCCGAGTATGGTTCCTAATCAGATGCAGCTGTCTATCGTTGTCTCTGATTGGAATCATACTTAGGCAGCCCTTTTTCCCACCTTCAGGTTGTGGGATCTTGTTTTTGTATAGCTGTTAGAAGCCTGCAAGACTTTTCATTCGTTGCGTTGTTTATTGTTTTCTTCTGGTTCACCTTAAATAAAATTATGATGAACCCAACTCACGCTGCGCCTTGGTCTACCCATAACGATTGTTACAGCCATAGATATATGCAGAGCAAGTGAACAGATGCAGAGGCAATTAAAAAATATGAAAACTGTCCCTGAACAGACAGAATCTGTCAATTATGCCACTCAAAACAAATACAGAGGCCATGTCGATAGAAAATGGAAACATAATTCATTGGACAGTGATCTAAGGCGGAAAAATACTAAAGAAGGGTGCATGTACTGTGGGTCAACACACGCAAAAGCGAAATGCCCAGCATATGAATAACCTATTTTGGTTAGGTCAGGGTGTGATTTGTGTGGGCATTCTAGATTTTGTATTTCTATGTTCTATTCTACGTTTTCTATTTCTTTGTGTTTGGCCGAGTATGGTTCCTAATCAGATGCAGCTGTCTATCGTTGTCTCTGATTGGAATCATACTTAGGCAGCCCTTTTTCCCACCTTCAGGTTGTGGGATCTTGTTTTTGTATAGCTGTTAGAAGCCTGCAAGACTTTTCATTCGTTGCGTTGTTTATTGTTTTCTTCTGGTTCACCTTAAATAAAATTATGATGAACCCAACTCACGCTGCGCCTTGGTCTACCCATAACGATTGTTACAGCCATAGATATATGCAGAGCAAGTGAACAGATGCAGAGGCAATTAAAAAATATGAAAACTGTCCCTGAACAGACAGAATCTGTCAATTATGCCACTCAAAACAAATACAGAGGCCATGTCGATAGAAAATGGAAACATAATTCATTGGACAGTGATCTAAGGCGGAAAAATACTAAAGAAGGGTGCATGTACTGTGGGTCAACACACGCAAAAGCGAAATGCCCAGCATATGGGGTTATATGCAAATTGTGGGGAAATAGCCATTTTGCTGAACTGTGCAGACAAAGTAAGCCTGTCAATCTGCCAGAACAGGATACATGCAGTGATCATAATGATGATGAAGAAGCAGACATGCTATACATGACAGAGGTTAATTCTGTTCAAAGTAGCAAAGATAAATGGTTTACAAACTTAAAGCTTATCCTACTGACATGTGATAACTGTGATTATGATCCAAGCAGCACTATCAAATGCCAGTTAGACAGTGTCTCAACTGTCAATATGCTCAGCTACAGAGACACTATGCAAGTAATGCAGGATGGAGATGTAAAGCCTCAACCAAGCAAGGCAAGGCTAAGGCTGTACGATGGCTCGGTTATTACACCAGTAGGGGAGTGTGAACTACAAGCCAATCATGATGGGGAAACATATGTGCTAAAGTTCCAAGTGGTGAAAACTTTGCAAAAGCCTCTCCTTTCAGCAGAAATGTGTGAAAAGCTAAAGTTGCTACAGCTCAACTGTCACATCTGTCTGAAGGATCAGACCAAAATGCAGCGTGTTCGTAGTTCCACATATTTATTTTTTCCGTGAAACTAAATGCAATACACTAAATACTTGAAACACAAAAAACAACAAACCGTGACGCAGAGAGGAAACCACACTACTCAAAAGATAACCACCCACAAGAACAGGTGGGACAAACTTCAACTTAAATATGACCTCCAATTAGAGGTAACGAGGATCAGCTGCCTCCAATTGGAGATCAACCCAAACAACACCAACATAGAAATACAAAACTAGAAACTGAACATAGAAATACAAAAACAGACAAACACCCCCTGTCACGCCCTGACCTACTCTACCATAGAAAATAACAACTTACTATTGTCAGGACATCAACCACCAACAAGTCTTTTCACTAAAGAAAAACAAAAGGTCCCATCAGACTCGGAACACCTCAGAGGCAATACTGAAACAGTTTGAGGACATTTTTGAAGGGATGGGGGCTCTGCCAGATGAGCTTCACCTGGTGGTGGATGAGACAGTTAGACCAGTTCAACAGCTTCCCCACGAATCCCCATTCCACTGAAGGAAAATATATTAAAGGCTGTTGATTCAATGGAGGAACAGGGTGTTATTACGAAGGTCACCAAACCTACTAAGTGGATAAGCAACATGGTTGTGGTAGAAAAGCCTGGCAAAATAAGAGTCTGTCTTGATCCAAGTGCCCTGAACAAAGCCTTATGTAGGGCACATTACCAAATGCCTACCATTGAAGAGATACTGCCAAGCCTGGCAAAAGTGAAAATATTTTTGGTTATGGATGTAAAAAATGGGTACTGGCAGGTACGGTTGGATGAAGATTGTAGTTACCTCAACACATTTTGGACCCCCAATGGTAGATACCGGTGGACGAAGTAACCTTTTGGAGTGAAACCAGCTGCAGAGGAATATCAGCGAAGGCAACATGATGCACTTCAGGGACTGCCAGGAATAAGCGTCATAGCTGATGACATCCTGGTATACGGCTGTGGTGCTAGAATGGAAGAAGCAGTGCAGGACCATGACCACAACCTAACTCAGCTCTTACAAAGAGCAAGGGAGATGAATCTAAAGCTGAATGAAGACAAAGTTAAGCCCAGGCTCACAAGTATTACATACATGGGACATCTTCTGTCAGCTGAAGGCCTGAAGCCAGACCCCAAGAAGGTGGAGGCAGTACAGCAAACGCTGCCAGATGCAAAAGCAGTGCAGCGACTGCTTGGCTTTGTAAATTACTTAGCCAAATTCCTACCTCATCTGTCTGACGTATGTGAGCCATTGCGTCGGCTGACCAATAAAGATGTGCTATGGGCATGGCTTCCTCAACATGACGATGTATTGGAGCAAATCAAGAAATTGGTTAGCAACCAACCAATACTGACGTACTATGATGACCTCTCTGAAGATGTGATGCAAGTGACAAAGGCCTAGGGGCAGCGCTCTTGCAGAAGGGGCAGCCCATTGCATTTGCTTCAAGGACATTGACACCCACGGAGCAAGGCTATGCCCAAATTGAAAAGGAGTGCCTAGCTATAGTGTTCGCCTGTGACCATTTTGATCAATACCTTCATGGTAGGGACTTTATCACAGTGCACACTGATCACAAGCCGCTTGAGGTTATCTGAAAAAAAACTATTCGGTCTGCCCCAAAGAAACTTCAAAGGATGATGTTAAAGTGTCAGTGTTATCAACTACAGGAGGTATACAAGAAAGAAATAGAGCTTCACATTGCAGATTTCCTTACTAGAGCAACACTACCAACAACGAGTCACCCGCAATATCGGACAAATGCGACTGTATATGCTCTACAGGCTGAGGTTGAAGATGTGAACCATGCTACTGATCAAAACAACTCCCCGCAGACATGGGATGCTATTAAAGCTCTTTCAGCAGAGGACAAGACTTCTCGAATGCTTCAGTCTTTAATCCTAAGAGGCTGTCCGGACATAAGAAAGAGTATGTCCATCCTGGTGAGGGACAACTGGACATACAGAGACGAACTCACAATGCAGGAAGAGGTTGTCTACTAAGGCGACAGTTTAGACAGTGATCTAAACTCTACACCCAATGATTCTCTCTCGTATCCATGGGCACTCAGGGGTCAAAGCGAGTCTCAGGAAAGCCAGAGACTCAGTATTCTGGCCAAACATGACCCAAGAAATGTTGTGGCTGTGTGCAGCATAAGTAATGCTAATCTACCTAAGCAGCAAAAGGAAACGCTGCAGCCACATGACATACCAACACGTCCTTGGTCTAAAGTGGGAATGGGTCTGTTCACCGTACAGAACGTTCATTTTCTGGTTATAGTGGATTGCTATTCAGAGTTTGAGGTGGAGAAAGTGATTGACACAACAGACAGTTGCATCATTGACTGTGGTAAGCAGCAGTCTAGCAGATATGGCATACAGACCCAGTTCACGAGTCTGTTTGCAAAAGCCTGGGAATTTCATCATGTGACCTGTTCTACTTTCGTTTTTGCCTTAATTTCTTGGCGTTCCCCTAGGATAGGGGGCGCTAAAGCGATTTTTGAAAAAAATTCGTGCCCATTTTAAACGGCCTCCTACTCAAACTCAGAAGCTAGGATATGCATATAATTAATACTTGTGGATAGAAAACACCCTAAAGTTTCTAAAACTGTTTGAATGGTGTCTGTGAGTATAACAGAACTCATATGGCAGTCAAAACCCCGAGACAGATGGAAACAGGAAGTGGAATTCTGAATTGCGAACTCAACTTCATCACGTTGCCTATTAATCACACCGTGAGCTATGGTTCATTGAGCACTTCCTATTGCTTCCACTAGATGTCCCCAGTCTTCACAAATTGGTTTGAGCCTTCTACTGTTAAAATTGAATGAATGAGACGCCGTGGAACGTGGTCACACGGAGAGGGCCATCACCATTATGACGCCGGCGCCCCTGGTTACCCTCCCCTTTCGAAACGTTTTGAAACACAATGCAATCGTCTCCCTCGAATCTTATTGGCTCTCTTGTTGAAACAGGCCCTGAAGATTTATGTTATACAACGTTTGACATGTTTGAACGAACCTAAATGGGAAAAAAATGCTTTTTGTCGAAATGGCTGTCCCGTGGCCGACGGAGGATTTGGATCAGCCTTCAGACGCGCTAACAAGAACAAGCTAATGGAATATAATGGATTAACTTTTTCGAACGAAAATACATTTGTTGTGGACCTGGGATTCCTGGAAGTGCTTTCTGATGAAGACAACCAAAGGTAAGGGATTATTGACAATAGTATACAAGACTAGATGTGATATGCGATTGTTCCAAGATGGCGCTGACATGTAACGTTAGCCTATTTTTCAGAGTATCGCATCCCCTTTCATCGCAAAGTATGATTACCCAGTAAAGTTCATTTTAAATCTGGTATTACAGGTGTTTTCAAGAGATATTCATCTATAAATCTTAGAATGACAATATTACATTTTAAAAATGATTTCGAATAGTAATTTAGTAAATTGTAGCTCTGTTTCATCGGATGCATTTGAGGGAAAATAGTTAGTCAACGTTACGCACCGATGTAAAATGCTGTTTTTATATATAAATATGAACTTTATCGAACAAAAGAATGCATGTATTGTGTAACATGATGTCCTAGGTGTGTCATCTGATGAAGATTGTCAAAGGTTAGTGCTGCATTTAGCTGTTTTTTGGTTATTTGTGATGCATGTGGTTGGTCGGAAAATGGCTATGTGGCTACTTTTACGATATACTCCTCTAACATAATCTAATGTTTTGCTTTTGCTGTAAAGCCTTTTTGAAATCGGACAACGTGGTTCGATTCAGGAGAGGTGTATCTATAAAACGATATAATTTGAAAAGAAAAAAGAAAAAAAAGAAAAAATTTGTTATGCTAATAGCGATATGATTTTTCGCTGGATGTCCGTCCCGAGGCCGCACAGGGGTTTTAAGTAACCTTCTGTCTTAGTACTTAGTACTTTATAGTAAAAAATAATTTGAGTACTCGAACAGTCAAAACAGGTCAAATGCCCATCCTTAACAAGTTTATAACCTAAACTTCAGTTCTTAAAACTTAATCATTAGGCATTTAGATTTGCCAATAAGTGTTCTCATCTTAAACACAGGTGTTTGGAATGCAAGATTATACATGATAGTATCATGTCTACTCCCGTTCCTCCCCTCCGGCGTTTGACGTCGCCGGTTTACTAACCATCGGTCCTGGCATTCATCATTATGTGCACCTGGCATTCATCATCACGCGCACCTGCACTTCATCATTAGGCACACCTGGACTCCATCACTTCACTGACTACCTCCCCTATATCTGTCACTCCCTTAGTTCCATTCCCCAGGCAGTATTGACTATGTGTTTCATGTATAGACGCTGCTCGTGTTTGTCATATTGGTCTATGTTCCTTTTATTATTTATCTCACCACTTACTTTCCGACTCCCAGCGTATACGTTACAGATAGTCAGTCAAATTTCAACCAGGAGAACGTATAGAACATATTTTAAACAATAGTGTTTACTTTCCCATTGTCTTTAGAGTGAATTTAGTCATTAGAATGTGATGTGACTTTCCATGCCTATTATTCAGACCAGTGTTAGGAATGTCAGTCACCTCGCCTACATTTTGGCACAACTGAACAGGACATTTGATTCAAGAAATCTTTTCAATCGCATAGTGTTGTTGTTATTCGACTGTGTTGAGTTAATTTGCAATAACTCTCAGAGAAAAAGACGTTGGAGGGGCCTCACTATCATATTTCTCAGCATGCTGTGTTGCAGGTCAATTTTTACAATAGTTTGTTTTAATATATATGTTTCTTCATGCACACTGATTTATTGATCTTATACTATACAAAGATAAATCATTTACATTTTTCTAAACGAATCTAATCCGTAAGAGGTTGGATTTATTGCACCCGTTACTGAGATGGTTCTTCCAGTTTAGATGGTTTCGGTAGTCTCCTTTGCATTTCTTGTATATCCTCCCTCTGGCTGGATTCCAAAAGGACTTAATAATCACGTCACAAACCAGGAAAGGCAGGCTGTGGAAATACAGAGAGAAATGGGACTGTGCCCATCGTACACCCTCTACCACATCTCCAGACATAATAGCGCAGCGATGTAACAAGTCAACATACTGAGGAATTGGCAAGGTGCTAAACCGCAAGACTTTCTAACCTGCTTGTTATTACAGTCAGGGGTGAACTAGGACAATAATTTGGCCTTGGCATTTTATCCACACCAGCCCACTTCACTGCGCACGACGGCAACCCATACACACACCCCATCCCCACACATACACCCTGACCCTACATACCCTACTTACGCACAGGCTGTGGTGCTGACACATAACACTGGCAGTACAGTACAGCGTTTCTCAACCATCTCTTTACCAGTGACTTGCGAGACATGTTCCCCTTCCTCTTTTTTAACAAGCTCATGTTTTAAACAATTACAATATGCAAAAACCCCACTGGAGATTGCAACTCACCGTGATAACTGTGCCTCTGCTATACCCATTGTGTTATCCTCCCTGTTGTGCTATCTACAGTAGCTGTCTCAGCATCTTCTCTGCTGTTACCCTGTGCTTCTTCTAGTTCTCTGTCAGGTTGTCTGCTTAAGCCTTATACGTTATAAAAGCCAAGCTAACAACTTAGGCTATATTGCAAATTAGTGTCTGCCATGTGTTCCCCTAAATTAACACCGACCCTGAGTGTTACTGTTACAGGGCTCCAGACAAACATTTTCCCCTGGTGTCACTGTTGCCTCTAAACTTTATCGTTTGTGGCACCAGCCCATGATTTGGTCAGACCCATGAGTAATCATCTTATAAGTAATTCACAGTCCTTTATTAAGAAGTACAATAAATCGACTACTGAGGTATTCAATAATTAAGTTATTTCATCTAACACGCCCAAGCAGGAATGCATGATTCAAGATATTTTGATTTGCAATCTAATCCAGTGATTGTCATGAATTTTAGGTTGACAATAGACTATAGTTCCTATATTATACTTTCAAAATAGGACTCCAGAACTTCCAGATTGTTTTGTTTTGTTCAATAGAGATGAATTACATACATATTTATGTGCATTAACTAATATCATAGGCTAATTAATTTGCGGTTCAAAACATGAGGAAGGCAAAACTTTAAACACATTAACTTGATCGCTAACTCTAAATATAATACCCACTGCTAGTAGCCATGTATTCATTCAACAGTAAATATAATGTCCTAAAAATCTTTGCAGTTGTAGTCTTCTACCCATGAGACCTATAGGCCTATGGGCAACACTTTACAATAAGGTTCCATGTGTAAAGGGTTAATAAAGGGTTTGTAATATACATTAACAATTCTTTAACCATTTGTACATGCATTATAAACCATTAATGGGTTATAAGAAATTGGTCAAACCAGTGTGATAGCTAGTCAGTGCTTGCCAAATAGTGAGACACTATGTACCTCCAGCTATTAACCATATAAAACACTTACAAATGTGTATTATATTGGACCCTTATGTACCATCATGTAACCTTATTTTCAATGGTTGTACAGTTAAACAATAGTTATTTTCTCACTTTTGGGTCTGATGCATTGTTACTCTGTCCCAGGAACAGAAATGATTGGTTTTCAGACCAATGGTCTTGCCCCACATTTGAAACGTAATGATGCGTTGGTAAACTTATTTATTGAAGAAATGATGGCTTTATATCAAAATCTCACGCCATATTACTGGTGTAGTTTGCTGGTTTCTGAAAAATTCCTCCGACATGACATTGTGACATCTGCCCACCTGTGAAATAAATACAACCTGGAATGTACCCAGAATGTTGTGTTGACACTGACATCATGTGACAGTGCGTCGTGAAGAATGATGATGGACGTGGCAATGAGAAGTGTGCAAAGGCCAGACAGAAGATATTGCGCAAATGAAACGTTGTTCACAAGACACAAATGTTGACAGAGCAGGGAAGGTAAATTCACTATGCAATTTGTTTCACTTTCAAATACAGAAGTTCTGCTGGATGATATAGCATTCTGCTCAGCTAGTTAAGTAGATGGCTAACATTTGCTATTACCTCTGTCCTACCTACCTAGCTAGCTAGACATTTACATTTTAGTCATTTAGCAGATGCTCTTATCCAGAGCGACTTAAAGGAGTGAATACATAGATTTCAATTTCATTTCATGCATTTTTTTATATATTTTTTTTGTACTGGCCCCCCGTGGGAATTGAACTCACAACCCTGGCATTGCACACACCATGCTCTACCAACTGAGCCACAGGGAAGGCAAAGCTAGGGAAAGCTAGGAAATATTAGCAAGCCAGCTAGAATTAGGTAAAACCTAAAACACTTTTTTATATAGACATTCTGCTAGACGATTTGAAACAAAATAATCTTTGACATGATATAGCTAACTAGCTAAGTAGATCACATTTGCTGGCTAGCTAGCTAACTAGCTAAAATCGACATGACAAGTTTCCATGCAATTTGTTTAGATAGCTTTTTAGGATTAGCATGCTAGCTAGCTAGTTATCTAACCTTAACTTGGGTACGGTCTCTATTTAGGTAACTGGTAAGTTAGCTAGCTATCTAGCATCCTCTGTCAGCACTATAACATGAGTGGTTCTAATTTTAAGACTAACTTACTAACTAGCTAGTGGATTCGTACAATTGTGATAACTAGCTAGCCCCTTTCATCTATGGAAGCTATCTATTAGTGTTAGCAAGTCATGTGAAACACTAGCTATTATTATTATTAGTTAGCAGATGATAACATAACTAGCTAAGCCTAAATGATAGAAATCTTGATAATGATGATAGTAGAATAATGTAGCTAGTGACTATGCTAAATTGTCATGAATACCTCTTCTCTCCCACACATTCCCATACAGTCTCAGACTCTAGGATGGGAAAATGCAAGAAAGAAACCGATGAAGACAGAAGAGAATCATGCGACACTATGTTGTACTTTAAATGGTTAATCTGTTATCAATTTCTATTCTGGTTTGTAATGTTAAAAAAGGGAAGAAAACGATGCCCCGTTTGTCTGAATTAGCAAGATTACTCACTATACCAATAATAGGCTACAGATTTCAGTCACTGCGATTAAAATTGTCTTACCAATGTATCCTTCTTTACATTCAATGTTGTTATTTTTATGTATTGCATGTATGAGGAGATTATATACTGGTATACATTTTTGCAACTTAATTCTTCAGAGTCTAAGACATTGGTGGAGAAGGGGGTGCTAAGCTGACATATGGAAATGTTTTAAGATGGTCATACTATGAATCATTTAGTTATTTGATTAAGAATTTTAGGACCCCTTTGGGCATATACAAAAATGATTGTTTGATAAAATATAGATTTTGGCCTTTACTAATAATAGAAATGCATTGAACAACAAATTCAGAAATGGAAAAAAGGACAGTCAATAATAAATAAATAAGAAACATTGTTTTGAAGTCCCTGCCCTAAATCTAGGAGACATAAAAACTCAAGACTGTTGGAAAAGCATTCCTCATGAAGCTGTTTGGGAGAATGCCAAGAGTGTGGAAAGCTTTCATAAAGGCAAGGTTTGGCAATTTGAAGAATCTGCTTAACACTTTTTTGGTTACTACATGATTCCATATGTGTTATTTCACAGTTTGGATGTCTTCACTATTATTCTACAATGTAGAACATAGTAAAAATAAAGAAAAACCCTGGAATGAGTAGGTGTGTCCAAACTTTTGACTGGTACTGTATATTAATTTTTATTACACATGTTTGACCCTTTTTTGGGCAGTCACAAAACTACCTTCCATTCACTTTTTTAAGCTGGTATCGGTTACCTTCAGATGAGTCACGTGACACCATTAGTTTGTAGCTTAAACTGTTAGCTATTTGGAAAAAACTGACCAGTTATTGCACTATTTTGACCAATGTAATATAACTGTTTATTAATGCATTTACATAAACATTAATAACATAATTAGAACCTCTTTATTTACATTTACATTTTAGTCATTTAGCAGACGCTCTTATCCAGAGCGACTTACAGTAGTATAAACCCTTTACAAATTGAACCTTATTGTAAAGTGTTACCGGCCTGGGTAAACTCAATGACCGGTGCACATTTTGCCACTCCATATCTCAAAGCCATATAAAATATATTGGTTGTTAAATAGTTGCTATTGAGCTGGAGATTGAGCGTTGAGAAATAAAAAGTTTACCTACAGAAAGCTGAGAGCCTTCTCTCTCCGACAGGGACAAGGGGATGAAGCTTCCAAAGCTGTGTTTCCCACAATTGCATTTTGAAATGTTATATGATCAGAACACCTTTTTCTCTTGAGCGCATGAGGGGAGAGGAGAGTTGCTCGCTCATCACTACAGCAGACCCCAGCTAGTGCACAGGCACAGGACAGACAATTTCATTATTGGAATCATGAGGACAATGCATTTAACTTTTTGACCATATCATGGTCAAATCATATCATGGTTTTAGCTAAAGTTTTGAGTGAGGTGACAATGTAAAATGTGCTTTTTCTACATTTACATGCACCCTTTCTGTTTTTTACTGTCCATGATCTTGGCTGTCTAAATGAAGACTGTGGGAGCAGATCTCCTTGCTGATGCCACAGTTAACTTTGAATTTGAGTGTGTGTGACCTAAGGCCGTTGCCTATTGATCAGTCAAAGGCTCATTATAGATTAGTATGGCAGAGAAATCGTGGGAAAAAAGAAATACAAAAATACATCTTAACAATCCCATGGGCAGCTGGCCTTAAAAAACTTTTAATTGTTTTATTTTTATATTTAAAAAAATGTCCAGCCCATATAGCATTAGCCAGAATTGCCAGATGGCCAATCCGCCCCTGATTACAGTATTTCCTCACATACCATTGTTTTAGTTCTTCACCATTAGGAATCACACACACATCACAAACACACATACACAAATAATTAATCAGTTTCACTTACATCAGAGTCACACAACCAACAACTGGGATTTGACAAGCTAGGCGGTAATTTGAATGGTAGCAAGCCTACTTACATGAGTTGTGTTGGAAACTGCGACGGCATACAACTATCCGACGATAACAACAGTACAATCAACACGGCGTGTGGTCTGTAGGTGTCCATTGCCAGGCGTCTACTCCCCGACCAAACACACACATGCACACTCACACGCTGCGCCTCCGCTCCGTCTCTCTCTCCAGCTGTAGGAGTGTAGAATGGTCCACGCCAAGCGAGCAGTTTGTGTCACACACTCGGAAATAATAACCCAGCCCCGCCACAAATAATCTGATCAACTCTCAACCATGCTCTAACAGGTACCGGATTTGTTATTTATGTCGTCTCGCTCGCTCTCTCTCAACCACACCAGATTTGACTCGGTTTCATGTAAAATAATTTCTCTGGAAGTCTTTAATATAATAATTTGGGGGCTTTTAATGCCCCAGCCCTCTAACCTCAAAGGCTACATAAATCCCCCAGACAGACAGACAGACAGTGTGAGTGACAGGTAGCAGTGGACTGATAGCCTGATGACTCACACTAAATTCTTCCACTGCTCTGTCGTTCGCTACATACTTTAGTCTGAGACAGGGGCGGTTCTGGGGGGGGGGGGGGCAGTGCCCCTGTGACAACAATTTTGGACCCCCTTGTGGCCCCCCTAAATGTGGAGTATGAAATAATCGTTCTTTTTTTACATACGTTATTAGACAGTGGCAACGCGGAACACTAATGATTATGAACATGGTCTTTTGCCTGCTAATGTGAAGAAAACGATATGACAACAATAACGTATAATGTAACTGGCCCCTCTAACAATACAACTGGCCCCAGCTTGGCCCCCCCTGTTGAAATGGTCTAGAACCGCCAATGGTCTGAGACTGCCATAATTGAAGTTGTTTATGTACAAAACAAATTCATCAGTAATTGCATCGTCTCTAACCAATCAGAGTATCAAAACCAATGACGTATTTTCAAACCGCCGCTTTATCTACATGTGTTCTGGCTCTGGCCCAACCCATTGGTTTCTGAACCAATTAGATGGCCCGAATGTGTTTGCGTTTGGTGAAGGGTCAGGGAGGTACTTAATTCTAGACTCATTGCGGAGAAAAAAACGAATATCCTTGGGCGTGGCGTAACGTTTGGCCAGAGCAGGGAGTCTGGGGAGCCAGGCCAGTGGACTGATAGCTTATTGAGCGCACCATTGAACAGACTGTTAGATATAGTGATTTATAGCATGGGTGTTCAACCTTTTCTTGCCCAGGGACCCACTCCCATAAAAACCGCCGACCCAGGAACCCCCATCATACATTAGCAAAACGTTTTCTTGTCTTATCATCAGGTGACAATGGAAAGGAGAAGTAATCAACATTTTAAAATTAATAGATTTGGTAGATAGTTTTTCATTTTTTCGATCTGACCACATTATAATTGGAAGAGGAAATGCAAACTCTAACATATGTGACCCGATTCAGGATACTAGGCGTATGTCACAAGTCACGACTTCACAGGAGAGCCTTTTGAACATAAACATTTTTTTTAAATCAAAATGCGCTGTTTGGCAGAAATGCCTTCTCGAACATGTGAACTTTCATGTACCTTAATATTAAATGTGTATGTCATCTTTCTCTGTTTAGCCACAGAGAAAAGCAGCAACCTTCCCGCTAGTTATGATTGTATTGAGACAATGAGTGTGCTGGAGATACCGAGAGATGAGTTTGGATTGGTCTGCGGTGTTTAAAATGAGCTGCTCTTAATGCGTAGATAGTCCTTTCTACTGCAGTTTTTTCGAAGGATATACAGTTGAAGTCGGAAGTTTACATACACTTTAGCCACATACACCCCAGACAAAAACTGTTTTTCACAATTCCTGACATTTAATCCTAGTAAAAATGTTCTGTCTTTGTCAAGTTCTGACCAGTAAAGGGGTTATTTGTTATTGTAGTTTGGTCAGGACGTGGTAGGGGGGGTATTTGTTTTATGTGGTTCGGGGTGTGTTAGTTTATGTGTTTATGTAGAGGGGTGTTTGGTTAGAGTATTCCGGGGTTTTTGGGTTATGTTCTATATTTCGTCTATGTTCTGTCTATGTTGTGTATTTCTTTGTTGGCCTGGTATGGCTCTCAATGAGGAACAGCTGTACATCGTTGTTGCTGATTGAGAGTCATACTTAAGTAGCCCTGTTTTCACCTGTCCCTTTGTGGGAAGTTGTTGTTGCACTGCTGTGTGTTAGCCTGCAATACTGTTTGTCCAATCGTTTTCTTTAGTAAGTGTTCAAATAAAGTTAAGATGAGCACTCAACCCGCTGCGCCTTGGTCCATTACATACGACGACTGTTACAGTCTTAGGTCAGTTAGGATCACCACTTTATTTTAAAAATGTGAAATGTCAGATTAATAGTTGAGAGAATGATTTATTTCAGCTTTTATTTCTTTCATCACATTCCCAGTGGGTCAGAAGTTTACATACACTCAATTAGTATTTGCTAGCATTGCCTTTAAATTGTTTAACTTGGGTCAAACGTTTCAGGTAGCCTTCCACAAGCTTCCCACAATAAGTTGGCTGAATTTTGGCCAATTCTTCCTGACAGAGCTGGTGTAACTGAGTCAGGTTTGTAGGCCTCCTTGCTCACACACGCTTTTTCAGTTCTGCCCACAAATTTTCTATAGGATGAGGTAAGGGCTTTGTGATGGCCACTCCAATACCTTGGCTTTGTCCTTAAGCCATTTTGCCACAACTTTGGAAGTATGCTTGGTGATGGCTTTGTCTATTCGGAAAACCCATTTGCGACCAAGCTTTATCTTTGTCCCCATGTGCAGTTGCAAGCCGTAGTCTGGCTTTTTTCTGGCGGTTTTGGAGCCGTGGCTTCTTCCTTGCTGAGCGGCCTTTCAGGTTCTGTCGATATAGGACTCGTTTTACTGTGGATATAGATACTTTTGTACCTGTTTCCTCCAGCATCTTCACAAGGTCCTTTGCTGTTGTTCTGGGATTGATTTGCACTTTTCACACCAAAGTATGTTCATCTCTAGGAGACAGAACGCATCTCCTTCCTGAGCAGTATGACGGCTGCGTGGTCCCATGGTGTTTACTTGCGTACTATTGTTGGTACCGCTGAACATGATACATTCAGGCATTTGGAAATTGCTCCCAAGGATGAACCAGACTTGTGGAGGTCTACACTTTTCTTTCTGAGGTCTTGGCTGATTTCTTTAGATTTTCCCATAATGTCAAGCAAAGAGGCACTGAGTTTGAGGGTAGGCCTTGCAATACATCCACAGGTACACCTCCAATTGACTCAAATGATGTCAATTAGCCTATCAGAAGCTTCTAAAGCCATGACATAATTTTCTGGAATTTTCCAAGCTGTTTAAAGGCACAGTCAACTTAGTGTATGTAAACTTCTGACCCACTGGAATTGTGATACAGTGAATTATAAGTGAAATAATCTGTCTGTAAACAATTGTTGGAAAGATTACTTGTGTCATGCACAAAGTTGATGTCCTAACCGACTCAGGATGTCTCAAGCTTTCATCCATGTATACAGGTAAGAATCTATCTACAGATTCAGATATTATACGTTTCTAATTTTGTCAGAAAGTTGTTTTCATTGCAAGCTAAAGCTTGCTGTTAGCTAGCCAGCTGCAGTTCGATGGCTGGCTTGCTAACTAACAATGAACCTAGTATTATTTGTTTAACTTTATCTTGCTCTGACAATCGGTTTGTATTGCTAGTGACGTTACTCTATGGATTGGGATTATATTTCATATTTTTGCTAGTTAACGTGACATGTCTAAACCAAAGAGCCCAAGTTAAAGCTTGCTGTTAGCTAGCAAACATCAGCTGAGGTTAGGTGACTGGCTTGCTAGCTAACATTAACTTATGTGTATGAAGTATGTGTAACGTTAGTGTAGTTGTCTCAGAATGCCATTTCGCATTGCTAGTTATAACCTAATGCTAACTTGCTAACATTTAACCTATTGGTTAACTTTAGCTAGCTATGACAATTGGTTTGTATTGCTACTTAAAGCTTGCTGTTAGCTAGCCAGCTGACGTTAGATGGCAGGCTAGCTACAGTAACTAATATTCCCTGTATGAACTGTGTGTAGTGATATCTCAGAATGCCATTTTTTATCTATTGTATAATAATGCTAAAATGTATGTATCTGGAATTTGTCTTTCAGCATCAATCAGTACAACATGCCTAACTCTAATCCACCGGTCATACAGTCATCAAAAAGAGTTGGCCCAAGCAAGCAAAGGCAGCAGCGCAGTCATCAACTACATGCACCATTTCTTCACCAACTACAGAGTTGGGAAAACACCTGTGGACCTGCAACTGTGATAACTCCAGTGGCCAAAACAAGAACAAGTTTGCTCTGGTATTGTGCCTGGTGGACCATGCACAAGCTCCACCACAATCTGGACCTTCACTTCCTGATCACAGGCCACACCAAGTTTGCCCCTGACTAGTGCTTTGGCCTCATCAAGCAGCGCTTCAGAGAGACCAGAGTGAACACTTTGTCTGAGATTGCTGGTATTGTGAAGGACAGCACTGTGACAGGGGTCAACATCCCACAGCTGGTTGGACTGGAGGATGGTACGGTGCTGGTGGAAAGCTATGGCTGGAAACAACACCTGACTCCGTACTTCAGGCCGCTTCTACAGATCAAGCAGTACCAGCACCTCACATGGGAATCCTTAGAGATGGATGGGGCTGGCTTAAGAGGGTATGAACAATGCTGAGGCAAACTTGGTGTGGCCTGATGCTAAATCCCAAGATGGCGTAGCAGTGCAGATGTGTTTTGTTCATCCTCTCGTGTACTTTTGTCTTTTTTGTATATATTTCAAATTTTATTTTCAATCTCTTTTCCATTTTAATTCAATTATACCTTCCGGTAACCTGCCTCACCCAATGTGATACGGAACCGCTATTATTTTTTATTTTTAGACCTTATAGTAAGAACCACCTAGCCATCAGAAGCTAACAAGCTACAGGCTATTTAGTCATTGTTAGCCACTGCTAGCGGCCTTTACCCTTCTGCACATATACCAGCCCTTTTTTTAGCCTGGATAATACCAGCCTACCAGTATCGGACTGTCTCTCCACTACAACGCCGGATTCCTGCCGTAATCCCAGGACCATTACTCCTGATCTTCACAGCTAGCTAGCACCCACCGAGTTACCTAGTACCGACGCTATCCCTGAGGCCCACCTCCCAGCCTACTCAGTTGTTAACCCGGACTCCACCCAAACACGGCTAGAACCAACAACTCCACCGGATCCTCGCCGTAAGCTCTGGACCTTGGCACCGGATCACCGCTGCTACCGAGTGGCTATAGTGGCTAATACCCCTGCCCTGAAGCTAACACCAGGTTAGTCGTGAGCCAGGTGCATCTCCCGGCTTGCAAACTAAATTACTACAATACCTCTTTCGCCATCTGGCTTGGATCCTTGTCAACACGGCGCCCCGCCGCACCACCACGACTGGTCTGCCGACGAATACTCCATCCGCTGTGCCTTCAACCGGCCTCCGTCGGATGTCGGAGCAGACGCTTCTACTAGCCCCGGGCTACTAACTTTAAACGCTGTGTCGCACGCGTGCTAGCGTAGTAGCGACTACTCCATGGCTTCCCTGTTCCAACTATTGCTGGCCCCTGGACCCTATGATCACTTGGCTACAAAGCTGATGCCTGCTGGACTGTCCATTAATCACGGTACTCCATTCTGTTTTTATTTTTTATCTGTCGGCCCCAGCCGCAAACTCAGGCTCTGTGTGTAATTAACCGACCCTCTCTGCCCAGTCATCGCCATTTTACCTGTTGTTGTTTTAGCTGATCAGCTGTTGTTGACTCACCCGTTGTTGTCTAGCTAGCTCTCCCAATTTTCACCTGTGATTACTTTATGCCTCGCTGTATGTCTCTCTCAAATGTCAATATGCCTTGTATACTGTTGTTTAGGTTAGTTATCATTGTTTTAGTTTACAATGGAGCCCCTAGTTCCACTCATCATACCTCTGATACCTCCTTTGTCCCACCTCCCACACATGCTGTGACCTCACCCATTATAACCAGCATGTCCAGAGATACAACCTCTCTTATCATCGCTCAGTGCCTGGGCTTACTTCCGCTGTACCCGCACCCCACCATACCCCTGTCTGCACATTATGCCCTGAATCTATTCTACCAATCCCAGAAATCTGCTCCTTTTATTCTTTGTCCCCAACGCTCTAGGCGACCAGTTTTGATAGCCTTTAGCCGTACCCTCATCCTACTCCTCCTCTGTTCTTCGGGTGATGTGGAGGGTAACCCAGGCCCTGCGTGTCCCCAGGCACCCTCATTTGTTGACTTTTGTGATCGAAAAAGCCTTGGTTTCATGCTTGTCAACATCAGAAACTTTGTTTTACTCACTGATTTAGCACACTCCGCCAACCCTGATGTCCTTGCCGTGTCTGAATCCTGGCTTAGGAAGGCCACCAAAAATTCTGAGATTTCCTTACCCAACTACAACTTTTTCCGTCAAGATAGAACTGCCAAAGGGGAAGGAGTTAGCCTGCAATGTTCCGTCATACTTTCCAGGTCTATACCCAAAGAGTTTGAACATCTAATTTGAAAAATGAATCTCTCCAAAAATAAGTCTCTCACTGTTGCCGCCTGCTATCAACCCCCCTCCGCTCCCAGCTGTGCCCTGGACACCCTTTGTGAATTGATCGCCCCCCATCTAGCCTCAGAGTTCGTTCTGTTAGGTGACCTAAACTGGGATATGCTTAACACCCCGGCAGTCCTACAGTCTAAGCTAGATGCCCTCAATCTCACACAAATCATCAAGGAACCCACCAGGTACAACCCTAAATCTGTAAACATGGGCACCCTCATAGACATTATCCTGACCAACTTGCCCTCCAAATACACCTCTGCTGTTTTCAATCAGGATCTCAGCGATCACTGCCTCATAGCCTGTATCCGCTATGGGTCTGCGGTCAAACGACCACCCCTCATCACTGTCAAACGCTCCCTAAAACACTTCTGCGAGCAGGCCTTTCTAATCGACCTGGCCCGGGTATCCTGGAAGGATATTGACCTCATCCCGTCAGTCGAGGATGCCTGGTCATTCTTTAAAAGTAATTTCCTCACCATCTTAGATAAGCAAGCCCCATTCAAAAAATGCAGAACTAAGAACAGATACAGCCCTTGGTTCACTCCAGACCTGACTGCCCTTGACCAGCACAAAAACATCCTGTGGTGGACTGAAATAGCATCGAAAAGTCCCCGCGATGTGCAACTCTTCAGGGAAGTCAGGAACCAATACACGCAGTCAGTTAGGAAAGCAAAGGCTAGCTTTTTCAAGCAGAAATTTGCATCCTGTAGCTCTAACACCAAAAGGTTTTGGGACACTGTGAAGTCCATGGAGAACAAGAGTACCCCCCCCCCGCAGCTACTCGCGCAAGCCTCCCCAGCTTCTCCTTCACCCAAATCCAGATAGCAGATGTTCTGAAAGAGCTGCAAAACCTGGACCTGTACAAATCAGCTCGGCTAGACAATCTGGACCCTCTCTTTCTATAACTATCCGCCGCCATTGTTGCAACCCTGTTACCAACTTGTTCAACCTCTTTTGTATCGTCCGAGATCCCTAAAGATTGGAAAGCTCTTCAAAGGGGGTGACACCCTAGACCCAAATTGTTACAGACCTATATCCATCCTGCCCTGCCAATCTAAAGTCTTCGAAAGCCAAGTTAATAAACAGATCACTGACCATTTCGAATCAAACCGTACCTTCTCCGCTGTGCAATCCGGTTTCCGAGCCGGTCACGGTTGCACCTCAGCCACGCTAATGGTTCTAAATGATATCATAACCGCCATCGATAAAAGACAGTACTGTGCAGCCGTCTTCATCGACCTAGCCAAGGCTTTCGACTCTGTCAATCACCGTATTCTTATCGGCAGACTCAATAGCCTTGGTTTTTCTAATGACTGCCTCGCCTGGTTCACCAACTACTTTGCAGACAGAGTTCAGTGTGTCAAATCGGAGGGCCTGTTGTCCGGACCTCTGGCAGTCTCTATGGGGGTACCACAGGGTTCAATTCTCGGGCCGACTCTTTTCTCTGTATATATCAATGATGTCGCTCTTGCTGCGGGCGATTCGCTGATCCACCTCTACGCAGACGACACCATTCTGTATACTTCTGGCCCTTCCTTGGACACTGTGCTAACAAACCTCCAAACGACCTTCAATGTCATACAACACTCCTTCCGTGGCCTCCAACTGCTCTTAAACGCTAGTAAAACCAAATGCATGCTTTTCAACCGTTCGCTGCCCGCACCTGCCTGCCCAACTAGCATCACCCTGGACGGTTCTGACCTAGAATATGTGGACAACTATAAATACCAAGGTGTCTGGTTAGACTGTAAACTCTCCTTCCAGACTCAGATTAAACATCTCCAATACAAAATCAAATCTAGAATCGGCTTTCTATTTCGCAACAAAGCCTCCTTCACTCACGCCGCCAAACTTACCTTAGTAAAACTGACTATCCTACCGGTCCTCGACTTCGGCAATGTCATCTACAAAATAGCTTCCATTACTCTACTCAGCAAACTGGATGCAGTCTATCACAGTGCCATCCGTTTTGTTCCCAAATCACCTTATACCACCCACCACTGCGACCTGTATGCTCTAGTCGGCTGGCCCTCGCTGCATATTTGTCGCCAGACCCACTGGCTCCAGGTCATCTATAAGTCTATGCTAGGTAAAGCTCCGCCTTATCTCAGTTCACTGGTCACGATAACAACACCCACCCGTAGTACACGTTCCAGCAGGTATATCTCACTGACCATCCCCAAAGCCAACACCTCATTTGGCCGCCTTTCCTTCCAGTTCTCTGCTGCCAGTGACTGGAACGAATTGCAAAAATCGCTGAAGTTGGAGACTTTTATTTCCCTCACCAACTTTAAACATCAGCTACCTGAGCTGCTAACCGATTGCTGCAGCTGTACATTGTCCATCTGTAAATTGCCCACCCAATCTACCTACCTCATCCCCATACTGTTTTTATTTTATTTACTTTTATGCTCTTTTGCACACCAGTATTTCTACTTGCACATCATCATATGCTCATTTATCACTCCAGTGTTAATCTGCTAAATTGTAATTATTCGCTCCTATGGCCAATTTATTGCCTACCTCCTCATGCCTTTTGCACACACTGTATATAGACTTTCTTTTTTCTACTGTGTCATTGACTTGTTTATTGTGTTATTGGCTTGTTTAATGCTTACTCCATGTGTAACTCTGTGTTGTTGTCTGTGTCACACTGCTTTGCTTTATCTTGGCCAGGTTGCAGTTGTAAATGAGAACTTGTTCTCAACTAGCCTACCTGGTTAAATAAAGGTGAAATACATTTTTTTTTTAAGAATGGGTGTAGACAAAGGCGAGCACTCCAGTACGTACCAAAACTTTCCAATGCCCTTTTCTCAAAAGTGAGTTGCTCAACTTTCAAAGCAGAATTACTTTCCCATTGTTCCTCAATTGCAGTGTATGATGCACCATTTTGTAGCTCTGAGTCTCTACTTTTATCCCATGTAAAAAAAAAACTATTTTCAAATTTTGCTACATAAGACTGATTTGAGCTGGTCAGTCACATATTAGTTAGAAAGGTAAGACTGAACACATGTTCGCTAAGATCAGCTGTTTATCTAGCTAACACTAGAACCGCCATAGGCCAACAGCCACTGACTTTATATTTTGTACATTTAAAAAAATCTGCCCCCCAAAAAACCTGTCTTGCTTTTTCCCTGACTTTTCCTCAATGTTTATATTTTACACTGCTCATTTGTCAGAATTTTTAAATCACAAAAGTATTTAGAGCATTTTACCTGTTTTGTTTTCACACCTATTCCCAATTTATGAAGCCGCTCCTCACTGAATGACAAATGGAGGAATAGGCGATAATTGTGCACCTTACTTCACAATTGAATTTAAATTGCTCCAAAGAAAATGATAAAGAGGATGTTGATTTAATTTAGAAAGAAAATAGTGTAATGATGAGTTTGTGTTATGCTTATTTATCAGGCTGTATCACAACTGGCCGTGATTGGGAGTCCCATAGGGCGGCGCACAATTGGCCCAGCGTTGGCCGGGTTAGGGTTTGGCCGGGGTAGGCTGTCATTGTAAATAAGAATCTGTTCTTAACTGACTTGCCTAGTTAAATAAAGGTTAAATTAAAAAATAAATAAAGTCAGCAGCAAATAATTTGACCGCATGCCTTGGGGGTTGATACCATTCTCCTTTTACATTTCACTTTGTAAAAAGAAGCTGTTATGGGACTGTTTTATTTACTATCTCTATTACTAATCACATTTATTGTAAGGGAAATGAAAATATGCTGCAGCAGGCCTTTAGAATAATGCCAAACAAATCATCGACTCTATCCTGCGAAGCAAACGATGCCAGCCCACTGAATGAATAACAAATGTAGGTAATGGGCGATAATTGTGCAAGTTACTTCACAATCAAATTTAAATTAGGCCTAACTGAATGATGAGGGTGAAGAGGTTGATTTAATTTACAACAATAGTGTAATGATGAGTTTGTGTTATGCCTATTTGTCAGTGTTGTCCTTCATATTAATAATTTGACCACGTGCCTTGCGCGTTGATACCATTCTCTTTAACGATTTACTTTGTAAAAATAATCTGTTACAGGACTGTTTAATTTACTGTAACTCTATTACTAATAAAATGTATTGTAAGGGAAACGGAAACACGCTATGTGTTGTAGTAGGCCTTTAGAGTAATGCAAAACATATCCTTGACTTTTTCCAAGTGGATGAGCGAGAAAAAGAACATCCGGCCCATCAAAACTAGACCTAAACCAGGGGCACAACTTTCACTGGGGACAAGGGGGACATCACCACATTCTAAAATTGCGTCCCCCCCAACATTTTTATCATTGCACTGTGATGCAAAAAGCATCAACGGTGTACTTTAGGGCCATGCGGACACCTCAGAGTGGTCGGGTAAGCTGATTGGCGGTTTCAACCAGCTGGATTTAGGCCATGCGGACGCCTCAGAGCGGTTGGGTAGGCTGTTTGGCGGTTTCAACGGGCTGGATTTAGGACCTGCATGGACACCACAGAGCATGTGAACAGAGGCAGTTGTTGTCTCTGTGTGTTGTGCTTTTTCTCCAAGTCGTAAAAGGAAAGCAGAGCAGAAACTGGCTAGTCTTTATACGACTGATGTAGCTGGCAAGGAAACTGCTGTTTTACTTAACAGAGAAAAACATTTATTTCCAGTGCTGAGCTAGTAGTGTAGCTGACATGTAACGTTAGCTACCACAGCCAGTTCAGCTCTAGCCTCTAGCATTCTGTCAGATAGCACTATTAACAGCTGTTGTGTGTATGGAAATGTTTTGTAGCCTTTTTTTTACCCATTTCAACAGAAGTAAATTAACTTGGCTAGTTTTTGCCAGTTGATGTAGCTACCATTAAAGCTAGCTAGGGAGCTAGCTCACTAACTGTAGCTAGCTCACTAACTGTAGCTCGCTCACTAACTTTGGCTAGCTCACTAACTGTAGCTTGTATTTTTGCCTCAATCACACTAGACCTGAATCAAACAATGAAACCAGCGGCCAAATGTTGAAACCGATAATCTGACATTTCTTTACAGCGCAATGTGAGTTTATATTAAAGTCAGTGTAGCAATATAACTTTAATGACCTGTCAGTTTCCCGAGGTAATTCCCTACTTTTCACGCTGACACGGTATAAACAGCTCTACAGGCTTCAATGTCATGGTGCACAGTCAGTACACAACACTATACCCATCATGTCTTAAGAGGATCAGATGGTGACAGTTGTCCCAGCAGGGTCAGACAGCCAGGGAGGACCAGTATACGGAGATCAGGTGAATTTTACAGTATATTATGACAATCAGTGGATGGATTCAAATTTGAGTTGATGGGTAGGCTACAGTCTGGAATCTGAGAATAATGGTAATTTCAGTTATTGAACCATTGATTTTATTCTTGGACGATATAACGTATAAATGTACACCAAGGTAATTCTTTGTCATGCCTCATCTGAGCAGGATAAGATGGTGACAGGGGTCTCAGCAGGGTCAGACAACCAGGGAAGACCAGTCAGTGACAGCGCTGAGGTAAAGTTTTGCAGATGCAACACTTTATTCTCTCTGTGCAGCAAACACTGGACAAGCCAGAAGCTTCAAAGATTGAAACTATTTTAAAGCCGTCTGACAAACCTCTAAAGTTGATTTCCAAACTGTATCAAGGGTTGATAGAGACTTTCCCCGATGACACAAAACATGTCAAACATAAATGTGAGGAAGACCTGGGAGACACTATTGATGATGATGAATGGATACAGATATGTTTGAATGTCCAGTCATGTTCATATAATCTCAGACATAAATTACAGAAATGTAAGACCTTTCATAGAACATACTATACTGAACAAAAATAAAAACACAATCTGTAAAGTGTTGGTCCCATGTTTCATGAGCTGAAATAAAAGATCCCAGAAATGTTCTCTCAAGTTTTGTGCACAAATTTGTTTACATCCCTGTTAGTGAGCATTTTTTCTGTGCCAAGATAATTAATTCACCTGACAGGTGTGGCATATCAAGAAGTTGATTAAACAGAATTATGATTACACAGCTGCACTTTGTACTGGGGATGACAAAAGGCCACTCTAAAATGTGCCGTTTTGTCACACAACACAATGCCACAGATGTCTCAAGTTTTGAGGGAGCGTGCAATTGGCATGCTGACTGACGGAATGTCTACCAGAGCTGTTGGAAGAGGACTGAATGCTAATTTATCTACCATAAGCCGCCTCGAACTTCATTTTAGAAAATTTGGCAGTACGTCCAACCGGCCTCACAACCGCAGACCACATGTAACCACGCCAGCCCAGGACCTCCACATCCGGCTTCTTCACCTGCAGGATCGTCTGAGACTAGCCACCTGGACAGCTGATGAAACTGAGGAGTATTTCTGTTTGTTCAGTTTATATGCCAGTAAAACTGAATATATTGCACTCAGAAATGTAATTCTTCTGCTGGAGGTATAAAAAAACAAAAGGGGACATATTTGCATATGTTTTGCTCTTGTGAAGGCTGGCTGAATTCTGGCAAAGAGTACGTTCTTTTATCTCAGCATCTCAACAGATTGTCTCTTCTCCCTGTTTTTGTTTGATTGGAAAGGTTGATATTGGAGACTGTTATCTGAAGAAACGGTGTAACCTAGCATTTACTGTATAGTGGCTAATAAATGCATTGCCTTAATTGGAAGGTTGGTCATCCTCCCACAATGTCACAATGGCAAAGTTTGGAATTGAAATCAAACTATGAAGTTAAAGTGCAGACTGTTAGCTTTCATTTTAGGGTATGTTCGTCCATGTCGGTTGAACCATGTAGAAATTACTACACTTTTTGTACATAGTCCCCCCATTTCAGGGGAGCAAAATAATTGGGACAAATTCACTTGAATGTGTATTAAAGTAGTAAACAGTTAAGTATTTGATTCCACATTCATAGCACACAATGACTACATCAAGCTTGTGACTCTACACATTTGTTGAATACATTTGCCGTTTGTTTTGGTTGTGTTTCAGATTATTTTGTGCCCAATAGAAATGAATGGTAAATAATGTATCGTGTCATTTTGGAATCACTTCATTGCTAAAAAGAATATAATTTGTTTCTAAACACTTCTACAATAATGTAGATGGTACCATGATTACGGATAATCCTGAATGAATTGTGAATAGTGATGAATGACAAAGTTACAGAAGCAAAAATATCATACCCCCAAGACATGCTAACCTCTCACCATTACAATATTTTTTTAAATGTTAAATTTTTTATTTCACCTTTATTTAACCAGGTAAGCTAGTTGAGAACAAGTTCTCATTTACAACTGCGACCTAGCCAAGATAAAGCAAAGCAGTGCGACACAAACAACAACACAGAGTTACACATGGAATAAACAAGCGTACAGTCAATAACACAATATTTTTTTTAAAGTCAGTGTGTGCAAATGGCGTGTGGAGGTAAGGCAATAAATAGGCCATAGTAGCAAAGTAATTACAATTTAGCAGATTAACACTGGAGTGATAGATGAGCACATGATGATGTGCAAGTAGTGATACTGGTGTGCAAAAGAGCAGAAAAGTAAATACATTTACTTTTTTTTTTTTTACATTTACGTCATTTAGCAGACGCTCTTATCCAGAGCGACTTACAAATTGGTGCATTCACCTTATGATATCCAGTGGAACAACCACTTTACAATAGTACATCTATATATATATTTTTTTTTTGGGGGGGGGGGGGTTAGAAGGATTACTTTATCCAATCCCAGGTATTCCTTAAAGAGGTGGGGATTCAGGTGTCTACGGAAGGTGGTGATTGACTCCGCTGCCCTGGCGTCGTGAGGGAGCTTGTTCCACCATTGGGGTGCCAGAGCAGCGAACAGTTTTGACTGGGCTGAGCGGGAACTGTGCTTCCGCAGAGGTAGCGGGGCCAGCAGGCCAGAGGTGGATGAACGCAGTGCCCCTGTTTGGGTGTAGGGCCTGATCAGAGCCTGAAGGTACGGAGGTGCCGTTCCCCTCACAGGTCCGTAGGCAAGCACCATGGTCTTGTAGCAGATGCGAGCTTCAACTGGAAGCCAGTGGAGTGTGCGGATGAGCGGGGTGACATGAGAGAACTTGGGAAGGTTGAACACCAGACGGGCTGCAGCGTTCTGGATGAGTTGTAGGGGATTAATGGCACAGGCAGGGAGCCCCGCCAACAGGGAGTTGCAGTAATCCAGACGGGAGATGACAAGTGCCTGGATTAGGACCTGCGCCGCTTCCTGTGTAAGGCAGGGTCGTACTCTGCGAATGTTGTATAGCATGAACCTACAGGATCGGGTCACCGCCTTGATGTTAGCGGAGAACGACAGGGTGTTGTCCAGGGTCACGCCGAGGCTCTTAGCACTCTGGGAGGAGGACACAATGGAGTTGTCCACCGTGATGGCGAGAACATGGAAAGGGCAGTCCTACCCTGGGAGGAAGAGCAGCTCCGTCTTGCCGAGGTTCAGCTTGTGGTGGTGATCCGTCATCCACACTGTTATGTCTGCCAGACATGCAGAGATGCGATTTGCCACCTGGTTATCAGAAGGGGGAAAGGAGAAGATGAATTGTGTGTCGTCTGCGTAGCAATGATAGGAGAGACCATGTGAGGATATGACAGAGCCAAGTGACTTGGTGTATAGTGAGAATAGGAGAGGGCCTAGAACTGAGCCCTGGGGGACACCAGTGGTGAGAGCATGTGGTGCGGAGACAGATTCTCGCCATGCCACCTGGTAGGAGCGACCTGTCAGGTAGGACGCAATCCAAGAGTGAGTGGGATAGGGTCAAGTGGGCAGGTTGTTGGGCGGCCGGCCGTCACAAGATGCAACATTTAATCTGGAGAGAGAGGGGAGAAAGAGGTCAAAGCATGGGGTAGGGCAATGTGAGCAGGACCAGCGGTGTCGTTTGACTTAACAAATGAGGATCGGATGTTGTCGACCTTCTTGTCAAAATGGTTGACGAAGTCATCCGCAGAGAGGGAGGGGGGGGGGGGGAGGATTCAGGAGGGAGGAGAAGGTGGCAAAGAGCTTCCTAGGGTTATAGGCAGATGCTTGGAAGTTAGAGTGTTAGAAAGTGGCTTTAGCAGCAGAAACAGAGGAGGAAAATGTAGAGAGGAGGGAGTGAAAAGATGCCAGGTCCGCAGGGAGGATAGTTTTCCTCCATTTCCGCTCGGCTGCCCGGAGCCCTGTTCTGTGAGCTCGCAATGAGTCGTCAAGCCACGGAGCAGGAGGGGAGGACCGAGCCGGTCGGGAGGATAGGGGACATAGAGAGTCAAAGGATGCAGAAAGGGAGGAGAGGAGAGGAGGGTTGAGGAGGCAGAATCAGGAGATTGGTTGGAGAAGGCTTGAGCAGAGGGAAGAGATGATAGGATGGAAGAGGAGAGAGTAGCAGGAGAGAGAGAGCGAAGGTTGCGACGGCGCAATACCAT
Source organism: Salmo salar (assembly GCF_965601325.2). Taxonomy (NCBI): domain Eukaryota; kingdom Metazoa; phylum Chordata; class Actinopteri; order Salmoniformes; family Salmonidae; genus Salmo; species Salmo salar. The sequence goes on from NC_138306.1 coordinate 26,680,409, forward strand.
CTGAGTAGGGGCAGAGTGAGTAGTGTTGGAGGAGAGCGAGATGGAAAAGGATACAAGGTAGTGATCGGAGACTTGGAGGGGAGTTGCAGTGAGATTAGTAGAAGAACAGCATCTAGTGAAGATGAGATCAAGCGTATTGCCTGCCTTGTGAGTAGGGGGGAAGGTGAGAGGGTGAGGTCAAAAGAGGAGAGGAGTGGAAAGAAGGAGGCAGAGAGAAATGAGTCAAAGGTAGACGTAGGGAGGTTAAAGTCACCCAGAACTGTGAGGGGTGAGCCATCCTCAGGAAAGGAACTTATCAAGGCGTCAAGCTCATTGATGAACTCTCCAAGGGAACCTGGAGGGCGATAAATGGTAAGGATGTTAAGCTTGAATGGCCTAGTGATTGTGACAGCATGGAATTCAAAGGAGGAGATAGACAGATGGGTCAGGGGAGAAAGAGAGAATGTCCACTTGGGAGAGATGAGGATTCCAGTGCCACCACCCCGCTGACCAGATGCTCTCGGGGTGTGCGAGAACACGTGGTCAGACGAGGAGAGAGCAGTAGGAGTAGCAGTGTTTTCTGTGGTAATCCATGTTTCCGTCAGCGCCAAGAAGTGGAGGGACTGGAGGGTAGCATAGGCTGAGATGAACTCTGCCTTGTTGGCCGCAGACCGGCAGTTCCAGAGGCTGCCGGAGACCTGGAACTCCACGTGGGTCGTGCGTGCTGGGACCACCAGGTTAGAGTGGCAGCGGCCACGCGATGTGAAGCGTTTGTATGGCCTGTGCAGAGAGGAGAGAACAGGGATAGACCGACACATAGTTGATAGGCAACAGGAGAGGCTACGCTAATGCAAAGGAGATTGGCATGAAAATTAACTAAACAACTGGGGAAGCGAGAGAGCAGGGCCTCCCTCACTAACAATTCACTGAAACAATAAAACGCTAAAATATAACTTTTCTAGCTACCACTAGAAATTTAAATTGATGTAAACTACAGTGGTTCAATGTTTCCAGGAATAGGCTCAAACTTAGTTTATTCCGCTAGATAACTTGGTACAGTATTCTTCCGTGAAAACCCACCTAGTGCACCGTGTCCTATGACGCCGTAGCTAACTAGCATGCTAGCATCCTATAACACACGGTTAGCACCAATACTTGGTAACAACAAGCTACCAATGGATCATTCGTGTCCGTGTCTAGTTCATAACGCAGAAGTAATTAGACGTTGGCTAGCTAACACAAAGTCAGTCCTGCTAGCTACACAAGTGGACTACACATCTCGAATGTTCAGAAAGTTAAGCTTACGTTGCAAAAATCTTATTGACTAAAAATGATACAGCTAGCTGGTAGGGATAGCTAGCTAGCAGTGGGTGCATTGTTGACTATGTTAGAAAATGTAGCTGGCTAGCTAACCTCGATAGTTACTCTGTACTAGACCTTTATCTTGATACAAAGACAACTATGTAGCTAGCTAACATTACACTAGTCAAATTGTTCCGTTGTAATGTATATAGTTCTACAGTACTGCTAATTGGTAAAGTTGGCTAGCTAGCTGTGGTGTTATGGTGTTGACGCCGTTTCGGAAAATGGCGCGAACGAACGAATACAGCTGGCTAGCTAACCTTGTTAGTTCCTCAGAGCTACACCTTTATCCTTGATACAAAGACAGCAGAGACAACTATGTAGCTAGCTAACAATACACTAATCAAATCGTTCCAATGTAATGTAATGTAATGACATGTAGTATTACCCACGGAGCGAGGTGCAGCAACTCTCTTCTGTCTCCTGTAACGTTCAGGACAAACTAACAAAACAGAAGAAACTGGAAATCATTGTGAAAGTGGCTAAAAGGTTCTTGGATCTCCAGGATTTCACGGGTGAAACAAATAAAAACAATATGGGGATGAGGTAGGTAGATTGGGTGGGCTATTTACAGATGGACTATGTACAGCTGCAGACATTGGTTAGCTGCTCAGATAGCTGATGTTTAAAGTTAGTGAGGGAAATGTAAGTCTCCAGCTTCAATGATTTTTGCAATTTGTTCCAGTCACTGGCAGCAGAGAACTGGAAGGAAAGGCGGCCAAAGGAGGTGCTGGCTTTGGGGATGACCAGTGAGATATACCTGCTGGAGCGCGTGCTATGGGTGGGTGTTGTTATCGTGACCAGTGAGCTGAGATAAGATGGAGCTTTACCTAGCATAGACTTATAGATGACCTGGAGCCAGTGGGTCTGGCGACAAATATGTAGCGAGGGCCAGCCGACTAGAGCATACAGGTCGCAGTGGTGGGTGGTATAAGGGGCTTGGGTAACAAAACGGATGGCACTGTGATAAACTGCATCCAGTTTGCTGAGTAGAGTATTGGAAGCTATTTTGTAGATGACGTCGCCGAAGATGAGGATTGGTAGGACAGTCAGTTTTACTAGGGTAAGTTTGGCAGCGTGAGTGAAGGATGCTTTGTTGCAAAATAGGAAGCCGATTCTAGATTTGATTTTGGGTTGGAGATGTTTGATATGAGTCTGGAAGGAGAGTTTACAGTCTAACCAGACACCTTGGTATTTGTAGTTGTCCACGTATTCTAGGTCCGAACCATCCAGATTAGTGATCTTAGTCGGGCGGGCGGGTGTGGGCAGCGAACGGTTGAAAAGCATGCATTTGGTTTTGCTAGCGTTTAAGAGCAGTTGGTGGCCACGGAAGGAGTGTTGTATGGCATTGAAGGTCGTTTGGAGGATAGTTAACGCAGTGTCCAAAGAAGGGCCAGATGTATGCAGAATAGTGTCGTCTGCGTAGAGGTGGATCAGGGAATCACCCGCAGCAAGAGCAACATCGTTGATATATACAGATTAAAGAGTCGGACCTAGAATTGAACCCTGTGGTACCCCCATAGAGACTTCCAGAGGTCCAGACAACAGGCCCTCCGATTTGACACACTGAGCTCTGTCTGCGAAGTAGTTGGTGAACCAGGTGAGGCAGTCATTTGAGGAACCAAGGCTAAGAATACGGTGATTGACAGAGTCGAAAGCCTTGGCCAGGTCGATGAAGACGGCTGCATAGTACTGTCTTTTATTGATGGCGTTTATGATATCGTTTAGTACCTTGAGCATGGCTGAGGTGCACCCATGAGCAGCTCGGAAACCGGATTGCACAGCGGAGAAGGTACCGTGGGATTCAAAATGGACAGTGATCTGTTAATTAACTTGGCTTTCGAAGACTTTAGAACGGCAGGGCAGGATGGATATAGGTCTAGAACAATTTGGGTCTAGAGTGTCACCCCCTTTGAAGAGGGGGATGACCGCGGCAGCTTTCCAATCTTTAGGGATCTCGGACGATACGAAAGAGAGGTTGAACAGACTGGTAATAGGGATTGCAACAATGGCGGCGGATAATTTTAGAAAGAGTGGGTCCAGATTGTCTAGCCCAGCTGATTTGTACGGGTCCAGGTTTTGCAGCTCTTTCAGAACATCTGCTATCTGGATTTGGGTGAAGGAGAAGCTGGGGAGGCTCGGGCAAGTAGCTGCGTGGGGGTGCGGAACTGTTGGCCGGGGTTGGGGTAGCCAGGAGGAAAGCATGGCCAGCTGTAGAGAAATGCTTATTGACATTTTTGATTATCATGGATTTATCGCTGGTGACCGTGTTGCCTAGCCTCAGTGCAGTGGGCATCTGGGAGGAGGTGCTCTTGTTCTCCATGGACTTTACATTGTCCCAATACTTTTTAGATGCAAATTTCTGTTTGAAAAAGATAGCCTTTGCTTTCCTGACTGACTGTGTGTATTGGTTCCTGACTTCCCTGAAGAGTTGCATATCGTGGGGAATTTTCGATATTATTGCAGTCCGCCACAGGATGTTTTTGTGCTGGTCAAGGGCAGTTAGGTCTGGATTGAACCAAGGGGTATATCTGTTCTTAGTATTACATTTTTTTGAAAGGGACATGCTTGTTTAAGATGGTGAAGAAATTACTTTTAAAGAACGACCAGGCATCCTCGACTGACGGGATGAGGTCAATATCCTTCCAGGATACCCGGGCCAGGTTGATTAGAAAGGCCTGCTCGCAGAAGTGTTTTAGGGAGCGCTTGACATTGATGAGGGGTGGTTGTTTGTCCGCGAACCCATAGCGGATGCAGGCAATGAGGCAGTGATCGCTGAGATCCTGATTGGAAACAGCAGAGGTGTATTTGGAGGGCAAGTTGGTCAGGATAATATCTATGATGGTGCCCATGTTTACGGATTTAGGGTTATACCTGGTGGTTTCCTTGATAATTTGTGTGAGATTGAGGGCATCTAGTTTAGATTGTAGGACTGCTGGGGTGTTAAGCATATCCCAGTTTAGGTCACCAAACAGAACGAACTCTGAAGATAGATGGGGGGCAATCAATTCACATATGGTGTTCAGGGCACAGCTGGGAGCTGAGGGGGGTCTATAACAGGTGGCAACAGTGAGAGACTTATATCTGGAGAGATTCATTTTTAAAATTAGAAGCTCGAACTGTTTGGGCATAGACCTGGAAAGTATGACAGAACTTTGCAAGCTATCTCTGCAGTAGATTGCAACTCCTCCCCCTTTGGCAGTTCTATCTTGACGTAAAATGTTGTATTTGGGTATGGAAATCTCAGAATCTTTGGTGGCCTCCCTAAGCCAGGATTCAGACACGGCAAGGACATCAGGGTTGGTGGAGTGTGCTAAAGCAGTGAGTAAAACAAACTTATGGAGGAGGCTTCTGAGGTTAACCCCTGTGCGGCCTCATCCAGTGAAAAAGTCATATTTCCATTAGCATAACAAAATGTAATAATTAAAAAAATAATAATAATATTCAAATTATATTGTTTTATAGATACACCTCTCCTGAATCGAACCACGTTGTCCGATTTCAAAAAGGCTTTACAGCAAAAGCAAAACATTAGATTATGTTAGAGGAGTGTATCGTAAAAGTAGCCACATAGCCTTTTTCCGACCAACCACATGCATCACAAATAACCAAAAAACAGCTAAATGCAGCACTAACCTTTGACAATCTTCATCAGATGACACACCTAGGACATCATGTTACACAATACATGCATTCTTTTGTTCGATAAAGTTCATATTTATATATAAAAACAGCATTTTACATCGGTGCGTAACGTTGACTAACTATTTTCCCTCAAATGCATCCGATGAAACAGAGCTACAATTTACTAAATTACTATTCGAAAACATTTTTAAAATGTAATATTGTCATTCTAAGATTTATAGATGAATATCTCTTGAAAGCACCTGTAATACCAGATTTAAAATTAACTTTACTGGGTAATCACACTTTGCGATACTCAGAACAATAGGCTAACGTTACATGTCAGCGCCATCTTGGAACAATCGCATATCACATCTAGTCTTGTATACTATTGTCAATAATCCCTTACCTTTGGTTGTCTTCATCAGAAAGCACTTCCAGGAATCCCAGGTCCACAACAAATGTATTTTCGTTAGAAAAAGTTCATCCATTATGTTCCATTAGCTTGTTCTTGTTAGCGCGACTGAAGGCTGATCCAAATCCTCCGTCGGGCGCGGGACAGCCATTTCGACAAAAAGCTTTTTTTTCCCATTTAGGTTCGTTCAAACATGTCAAACGTTGTATAACATAAATCTTCAGGGCCTGTTTCAACAAGAGAGCCAATAAGATTCGAGGGGGACGATTGCATTGTGTTTCAAAACGTTTCGAAAGGGGAGGGTAACCAGGGGCGCCGGCGTCATAATGGTGATGGCCCTCTCCGTGTGACCACGTTCCACAGCGTCTCATTCATTCAAGTAGAAGGCTCAAACCAATTTGTGAAGACTGGGGACATCTAGTGGAAGCAATAGGAAGTGCTCAATGAACCATAGCTCACGGTGTGATTAATAGGCAACGTGATGAAGTTGAGTTCGCAATTCAGAATTCCACTTCCTGTTTCCATCTGTCTCTGGGTTTTGACTGCCATATGAGTTCTGTTATACTCACAGACACCAGTCAAACAGTTTTAGAAACTTTAGGGTGTTTTCTATCCACAAGTTTTAATTATATGCATATCCTAGCTTCTGAGTTTGAGTAGGAGGCCGTTTAAAATGGGCACGAATTCTTTTCAAAAATCGCTTTAGCGCCCCCTATCCTAGGGGAACGCCAAGAGGTTAACATGCATGAAACCAAGGCTTTTTCGATTACATAAGTCAACAAATGAGAGTGCCTGGGGACACGCAGGGCCTGGGTTAACCTCCACATCACCCGAGGAACAGAGGAGGAGTAGGATGAGGGTACGCTAAAGGCTAGCAAACTGGTCGTCTAGTGTGTTGGGGACAGAGAATAAAAGGAGCAGATTTCTGGGCGTGGTAGAATAGATTCAGGGCATAATGTGCAGACAGGGGTATGGTGGGGTGCGGGTACAGTGGAGGCAAGCCCAGGCACTGAGTGATGATAAGAGACACTTACCTTTATCAAATAACTCAAAATTTAAGAGGTGCAGCTCTATTTCCAAATTTCCCTTTTCCAAGAATATCCGTGCCGTCCATGCATTCAGCCCATGACCACTCGCACGGCAGCATTGCTCTGGCTAGTAAGCAAAAAATAGTAACATAAAATATGCTACAATGGATGAATGAACGATAGAAAACAGATAGAAACTGATAATGGTGCATGTAACTTTAATGAACTGAATGAAGAGGATGATTGAATTTGATTGATCTGAATAATGAGGGTGAAGAGGATGATTGAATTTAGAACAATAGTGTAATGATTTGTGGGCGGTCTAATTATTTTATTATGAAAGGCTGGAAATTGTATATAATTTCCCCTCAGACTGTCAAATCAGACACTGAGTACAACATACAATGTGTGTAGTTCACAATGGCAAGCCAAACAAAATGAATGGACTCACTGGCAGCATTGTAAATGCTGCAGAATTTAGATGAGTTGGAGTCGGATGGAGGATCAGATATTGAGCTTGAAATCAACATTTGGTGATGAAGAGTCTTCATCTGATTCTGATGTTGACTTCAAGCCTCCGCTTCCAAGCCTCACCGCAGAAAAAACAGAACCGAGCCAACTGAGACGGTGATCCCAACTGCCAAGCTGAGACAAGAGTCTGGGAAGGATGGTACTGTTTGGGTAGAAAAAAGAGTGACAAGTTCATTTGACATGCAGATGTTGCGGCACATCAGAGATTGTACTGTTGCTCATGCGCACAGAAAAGGAAACAATACGTAGGACATGTCTATGGATGAACTCAGGGCATATGGCAGAAAGAGCATGGTTGTGGAGTCATTTTGGTCTGATAGGCATGGGGTGGACTTTTTCAGAGAGACCATGCCACCACTTCAGAGAGATTATGCAGCACCTGCTGCAGGTGCCCACGAAACAAGGCCCATAAAAACTGTGTGACAGATCAACCAATTTGTTTGTAGGTCTTGCTCACACAAAGCCCCGAAGCTGTGTGCTGACTGTGGATCCAAAGCTTAAAGAGAAGACAAGATTGATTCATGTGTAAAGGCATGGGGACATATACACTGGCAGCTTCATTAAATAGTACCCGCAAAACACCAGTCTCAACGTCAACAGTGAAGAGGCCACTCCAGGATGCTGGCCTTCTAGGCGGAGTTGCAAAGAAAAAGCCATATCTCAGACTGGCCAATGAAATGAAAAGACGGGCAAAAGAACACAGACAGACTGGTGTTTTGCGGGTACTATTTAATGAAGCTGCCAGTTGAGGACTTGTGAGGCGTCTGTTTCTCAAACTAGACACTCTAATGTACTTGTCCTCTTGCTTAGTTGTGTAAACAACAGTTTTCTGCTGTGCTAACATAATTGCAAAAGGGTTTTCTAATGATCATTTAGCCTTTTAAATGATAAACTTGGATTAGCTAACACAACGTGCCATTGGAACACAGGAGTGATGGTTGCTGATAATAGGCCTCTGTACGTCTATGTAGATATTCCATTAAAAATCAGCCATTTCTAGCTACAATAGTTATTTACAACATTAACAATATCTACACTGTATTTCGATCAATTTGATGTTATTTTAATGGACAAAAAAAAAATGCTTTTCTTTCAAAAACAAGGAAATTTCTAAGTGACCCCAAACTTTTGAACGATAGTGTATATTTTCGCGGACCCCCATGCATTACCTTTGCGGACCGCCGGTTGAATGATCCTGATTTAGAGTATCAAATTTAAGCCTTTACAATGTGATCCATCTGAAGGGTTTTACAAGATGCACTACCTTTACAAGCACTATGAGTTACATACTTGTTACCGGGCCAAGGATGTTGTGCCAGAAAGCTAGGCCTACATAGCCTTTGGTTGCTTTGCTAACAAGACAAGTATTATTATATGTACAGCAGAGACTTGTTGTTACAGTAAACATCACACGATCGCCTAGTCTACTGCATATGTTTTGCCTATGGGTTGTGTCCTTCAATATTGGTGATACATTTCAACGTAAAACGGCCTGTGAAAACAATGTAACCAATCTACTGTATATATTATGTATCAGGTGACAGAGGCCATGTTTGATTGGACAACAGATGAACCAGTCAGACAGTCCAATCCAGAGGCAGGGCAGGGCAACACAGCCGGAATGCTTGGGATTTTTGGTTGTCAATCGTTGCTAAGCAACCACACACCATCTAGCTCATCCTCTCACCCGCTCTCTCTCACCCACCCTCGCTCTCACTCACAAACACACACAAGTACACACACATACCCATTCTCTCTCTCGCTTCTTCACACAGATGTGTGAGCAAGGGAGCAGATGTACCATGGTAATGTATTCTACAGCGAGATCTGCCTAGACAGAGAGAGGAGGAAAGAGGAGAGAAGTTGAACGAGTCAAATGAAGGACATGGTAGTGCTGAAAGGCAGGAGGCCTTGACAGATAATAGACAGAGATGGAGATAGAGCCGCCAGTCTCTCTCAGTTAACTGGGGATGCAGTGGTGCTAGAGCTAGACTAATGGTTACAATATACGCTCTCTCAGCACAGCACAGGTCTTTGTGTCTGTGCGTGTTTGTGTGTGTGTGTCTGTGCCTGTGTGTGTGCGAGCATGCATGTGAGTGTACAACATGTGTAGTGTCCAGAAGCGATATGTCTGTGCTATGGTCCATAATGAGCCATCACCGAGAGGCTGCTTTCCCATGCTGTACATACAGTGTACATACAGGAATGATAGTATTGCTATAATAATACATGGATGTACAGTATAGCTGTAAGAGAGCAGAAGGCAAATACTATAGATGCATAATACAGAACACACTAAAAGATGTAACCAAAACTCCTTTTAGGTTGTGGAATAAATCTCTTTTTATATTTATTCTTTAGATTTTAGGGAAACAGCCGTTTTTTTACAGCACAATTTGCATAATAATATCTTAACACATCCTGTGTACAACCACAAAACCAGAACGATAGATTCCCCATTTTTACACTGAGTGAAAAACAAGACCATTTTACAAGCATAATCTTTATACAGTCGGCATACAACTTCCGATAAATCTATACATATTATCTCCCTCTTTTTGAACATATCTGGAAGAAAAATATTGACAGACATGCAACATCCACTGTGGTAACAGGAAGTCTCAGACAACTGAAATGAAGTAGATTTGTCCCCTCTGGTTGGCTGGGCATCTTTGACATGGTTTTACAGTCAGACACCCATGGGTTGACAACGCACGGTCAGATCACATAATCACCTTCTCACACACACCACTAGAGATAGACAGACAGGTTTTAAGTTTTTGTATTTTTGTTTTACACTCACATGCTCAAACCTCAGACAACACGAACAATCAATCTCTGTAGAAAATAAAAACACTTTATATTTACATATATCAGATGAGTACGCCACATTCACACCCCTCACAGATACACACGTTTGATTGGTTTCATGGTTACTAGGAACGGACTGAGCAACAATGGATATTGACAATCTAGCTGAGTGTAATCTGAGGAGAACATGAAGGGGGGACAGCCCTGGAGTTGGGCTTTGAAAATGACCTCATAATTCTTCTCGGACTGATCATCATGGATTTATACATACATGTGTTGGTGGTTATATCAGCCATACTGTTTGATGGTGTCTCCTCAGATGTGAAGCAATATGTACCTTAAATTGTCTGTGATTGTAGATTTAGTTTGAGTTTTTCTTTGCCATGTAAATCAAAAACAGTGTTGTATGAACTCCTTCAAACAGCACAAACTCAAAATCATCTCAACATAAAGACACTAACTGGAACAGCCACTTCAACTTGAATGTTATGACACTTTACACGAAACAAGGAAATCAATCAACAATGTAATACTAAAGTGCACAAGCTTGATGTATATGATTGTATACAGGTAGTAAAAAAATGTATCTATATTTTTTTCTATTTTTCTTTAATAATATATAAATCAAAATAAATCAAAATTCTCTTCATAAGATACATATTTTCAGACGCAATGTTCACTGATATTACATGTTAAGAAAATGCATTCAAACACAAAGTCTATGTTGCATAGAATTACTTCAACAGAACCAATGGGTTTGCTTACAAAATAAGGTTGGCACGACAATATAATTTTTGTAAAACCTTTTTACCTTTCTTTAAAATCATGTTTATTTTTTGTTTTATGAACATTCTGACATCTTGACTCATGAACATTCTGACATCTTGACTCAGTGTCTGGATTTCGAGCCTCTGATATGGACTTAATGTATTAGGAAATTGCATCTGTCACCCCTAGCTCCTCAGTGATATGCCTAGACACTAGCAGTCGGGTTGAGGGCAGTAGGTCTGTTGGCTCACCTGATGATGTTGTTCACTATGATGCACCATATTCATAGTCTGGGTACCAATCTTTTTAGCTAATATTCCACTCCCTGCCACTCCTGTCATTTACCAAAGACACAGAGTACAAGGAATGGAATGTAGTAGCTGAACCGAGATGAAAACCAGGCTACTATAGTGATGACTGACAGTAACATAGACCTATACTGTATATAAGTGTGTATCAGCATGTCCCGGCCATATGTGATGACTGGGCCATAGGTAATGACTTAGAGCATTGAGCAGAGGAAGTGCCACAGGCTGGTTCACTGTGTTGTTGCATTACCTCCACTTACACTGACACCGACTGCACAGTGTACTGTGTACAGCAAGATGTTGGATGTTCTGTTATTAAACAAACCACACATTGTTTTTTAAAAGAACAGTTCACACTTTTTTTTAAGCTAATCTTTGAGAGGAAAATAGGCCATGTGTGACGACATTAACACACACACACACACACACACACACACACACAGCATACAGAACCAGACTGTGATGGCACACCCCGAAAGGACAGGTGTGTTTAGCTGTTGCTTTGACATAGAACAGGTGAGCGGCCCAGAAAGGGCAGCAGAGCACTTCACCAGAGAGATGCTACACATCCCTCTGTCCAATTCCATGTCGGGCAAAGTGGCCAGCAATCCAGGTTTCTCTCTCAAACCAAAGCTTTTGTTTAAGCCTCCAGTAATGTGTGTGAAAGACAACACAAAAATATCAAGTCAGATGGGTCCAGTAAAATCATATGCTCTTCCTCAGTGAGTAACATTCAGGACATAATAGGGGATAGTTTGAAGGGGAAGGGATCTGACATCCCCTTTCTATCTGTTCTCTTCTCACCACCTGTAAGAGGAGGGATATCCATGTAGTAGTTCTCTCTAATGTCTCAGTTGTAAAATTAGTTCCACATTCACCATTTGAACTGCATTTTCCTATTTTTTCCAATGAATAACACCCAGTATAACTGCATAACATCAGAGCTAAAGTGATTGGATTGTCTGTGCTTCTTCCATACATACCTTCTTCTGTACAGAATACATTTAGTCTTTAGAATAAACTGCACACGAGGAGACCCCTCGCATCATCTGCAATATCTGTATGTTTTATTGTTATAAACTCTATGTTCATAAATAACATTTCTCTGTACACTGTGTCTTTGATATGATTAATATTCAGACGTATATCTATCTACATCTGAATGTACATTAACACTTGTCCAGGTAAGGTCTAGTTGGAGTTTTATGGCGGTTGACAACTAACTGTAATGGGGAATGACCGCCACCTACTGGACTGAAGTGTTCAGATAATGTCAGCTTCAGTTACTGCAATATCAACCATAGATTTTCAATGTACATAAACTTTTTTTTTTTTTTACATTACATGAATAGTATCATACAACAAACATTCCATACTTTGTCAAGCAGCCCAGGACAAAAAACAAACAAATACATTAATTTGCACCCCACTGACTGACTGACTGACTGACTGACTGACTGACAGATTCACAGATCACAAAGATCTTAACGTGGAGGCTATGATAAACCATAGACAACAGCATCAGATCCAGACAGAACAGAAAGGAGTAGTTCTGGCATGGTAATTACTCTGTGGTATTGCTGCACAGTCCTGATTGACGTCAGGTTTTGCATCCGACATGTCCAGCAGAGAGCTGGGAGATTGTGAGATGTGTGTGTCCTCTTACAGCAGATAAGGGGACTTCTTCATTCCTCTGTGTGGTGTGTGTGTGTGTGTGTGTGTGTGTGTGTGTGTGTGTGTGTGCGTGTGCGCTGGCAGTCTCTATCCAATCCGGGTACAGTCTCTGAATATTTGGTCCAATCAGAAATCAGGGTTGAGTCTCTGGCTGTTACTATCCAATAAAGAATCAGGGTACAGTCCATGTATGGCAGTGTGAGGGGATAGGCCGCCCCCCCCCCCCCCCCCCCCCCCCCCCCCCCCTTCCTTCCTTCCTTCCTTCCTTCCTTCCTTCCTTCCTTCCTTCCTTCCTTCCTTCCTTCCTTCATTCATTCATTCATTCATTCATTCATTCATCTCCTTCCTCTCCTTCCTCGCTCTCTTCTTTCCATATAAAATAACACAAAGGAGATGCAGGACACCTGTAACGCAACTCATATCCCTTTTCCTCTTTTTCGTCCTCCTCTACGAGCAAGCATTGACCAATACTATTCATTGACCTTCACTGACCTCTGGTTGACCTCTCTGTGTTCTCAAGTTGAACTCTCAGGACTGGTTGTGTGTGGAATTGACCAGCAGCTTGTGCCAGCTGACCACCCTCTTTCTCATGTCCACCTTGTCCAGCCAGATGTAGGCCTCTCCTATCAGGGTCTTCTTCATAAACTTACCCCCGTTAGACACCAGGAACAACTAGGGACAGGAGACAACATACACATACTTGTAGTGGGTATCCAGTGTGTGTGTGTTTGTTTGTTTGTTTGTTTGTTTGTTTGTGTGTGAATGAGCATGTGTTTGGTTTTACTATCCTTGTGGGGACCAGAAGTCATCACAACGATAGTAAAAAAAAGAACACTCAGACAAATGGGGACATTTCGCCAGTCCCCACAAGAAAAAAGGCTATTTTAGGTTTAGGGGTTTGGTTTAGGGTTACAATTAGGATTAGGGTTACAATTAGGGTAAGGGTTTAGAAGTTAGGTTTAGGGTAAGGGGTTTAGGGATAAGGTTAGGGTTAAGATTTTGAATGGGAATCAATTGTTTGGTCTCCTCAGGGATAGTAAAACAAAAATGTGTGTGTGAAAAGTACAAGAATAACAAGTATTAAACACACACACACATACGAGCCTATTAAAACAATGAACAGTCTGAATGAAGCAGGAAACCAGAGTAAAAGGGTCTATTAGACATGTGTTTGTTACCTGCAGGGAGTGTCCGGTGGGGTTGAGGCTGAACCTAAAGGTCTCGTTGAAGGAGGGTTCTCTGTCGTGTCGACAAACTCTGGTCTTCTTCTTGATGATTCTCTTCTGAGTCGCCACATTAACAACGTACAGCTTCACATAGAGATCTACAGAGTGACACACAGTCAGACGGTCAGACAGTCAGTGAGGCAGACAGACAGACATGCACAGGTCTTGTACAGCTAACCTTGTGGGGACACACAATTCAGTCCCAATCAAAATCCTATTTTCTCTAACCCTAGCCCGTACTAACCCTAACCTCAACCCTTAACGTAATTCTAACCCTAAGACAAATTCTAACCTTAACACTAAACCCCCTAAAAATAGCATGACTAACAAAATGTCCTCAATCGGTAAAATGTTTGTTTGTTTAATATTCTTGTCCACGCACACGCACCCCCCCCCCACACACACACACACACACTCAAACACACACACACCTGGTAGGTGGTCTGGGCTCTTGAACTTGTAAGTGATGTTTCTACACTGTAGAACCTCCAGGACCAGCTGGTCTCCCTCTTGTTTCACCTCCTTCTTCAGGGCCACCTTGATCTCCCCCATCATCTGGGTCTTACCCCCACCCCCTAGGGGAGAAGGGGGAGAGGTAGTAGGAGGGGAGGAGGGCGAGGGGGGGAGGAGAGGAGAGAAGGGCAGGAGGGGGAGGCGAGGCAGAAAGAGAGAGAGACACTTGAATCAGTTAAAGAACCCATTGCCATTTATGGTTATGAGGTCTGGGGTCCACTCACCAACCAAGAATTCACAAAATGGGACAAACACCAAATTGAGACTGCATGCAGAATTCTTCAAAAATATCCTTCGTGTACAATGTAAAACACCAAATAATGCATGCAGAGCAGAATTAGGCTGATACCCACCAATTACCAAAATCTAGAAAAGAGCTGTTAAATTCTACAATCACCTAAAAGGAAGCAATTCCCAAACCTTCCATAACAAAGCCATCACCTACAGAGAGATGAACCTTGAGAAGCTATCTGGTCCTGGGGCTCTGTTCACAAACAGACCCCACAGAGCCCCAGGACAGCAACACAATTAGACCCAACCAAATCATGAGAAAACAAAAAGATAATTACTTGACTTGTTGGAAAGAATTTACAAAAAAAACAGAGCAAACTAGAATGCTATTTGCCACTAAACAGAGAGTACACAGTGGCAGAAAACCACTGTGACTGACCCAAAAAGGAAATCTTTGACTATGTAAGGACTCAGTGAGCATAGCCTTGCTATTGAGAAAGGCCCCCGAAAGCAGACCTGGCTCTCAAGAAAAGACAGGCTGTGTGCACACTGCCCACAAAATGAGGTGGAAAATTAGCTGCACTTCCTAACCTCCTGCCAAATGTATGACCATATTAGTGACACATATTTCCCTCAGATCACACAGACCCACAAAGAATTAGAAAACAAATCCAATATTGATAAACTCCCATATCTATTGGGTGAAATACCACAGTGTGCTACACAGCAGCAAGATTTGTGACCTGTTGCCAGAAGAAAAGGGCAACCAGTAACGAACAAACACCATTGTAAATACAACCTATATTTATATATTTTCCCATTTGTACTTTAACTATTTGCACATCATTACAACACTGTATATACTTTTGTAAGTGTAATGTTTACTGTTCATTTTTTATTGTTTATTTCACTTTTGTTTATTATCTTTTTCACTTGCTTTGGCATTGTAAACATAAGTTTCCCATGCAAATAAAGCCCCTAAAATTGAATTGAATTGAGAGAGAAAGACAGACAGACATAGTAATGGTGAAATACACACATCCTTCCTCTCTGTTGCTGTAAATTATTCAACACTGACACACTGCCTGCACCAAAATAGACCCAGGGCAGGACTCTCCTCTCTCTAGTTTCTACTGGAGAGAGGAGCGACCATGACACCTGAGCTATCTGAATCCTAGATATAGTTATGACACACAGAGAGATGTATATTTACTTTCTGTCCAGGGGACCAGGTTTGCATTTAGAGGTAGGCCTATTATGCCTGTTGGTGTTATGTCCTGTTCTGTCCAGTAGATGGCATACATATGAAGAAAAAAGCTTATAAGGAGTCACACACATACACAGCTTTATGTTCGTGGTAGTAACCTATTTTTACTATTGAAAATCCTATTTTCCCTAACCCCTAAACCTAACTCTACCCTTAACCTAACCCTAACCTTAACCCCAAAAATCCTAACACTAAACTTAACCTTAACAGCAAAACCCTAAACATTAAGCTTAAAATCGCTTTTGAACAAATTGAGAAAAAAGGTTATTGTTTTTAATTCTTTGTCAGGACATTTGGGTGAATTGTTGTGACATTGGGGTCCTGATAAGGTAGGAAAACAAGTACACACACACAAACACACACAGTCTTACCCTCATTGTCTGATAGTGAGAGTGGCAGTCCTCTAGACTTGTCAATGCCGTTGGGGATGGTCTTCCCTCTGTTGGTAAACACACATTTCACTTAGAAACACAGATGACAAAGTGGTATGTGATAGATCATCTGCACCAGGGCCGTGCCACAGTCCTTTCAGGGGGCAGGTGCTCAAAATGAGAAAAGACCTCTTCTAACTCAGGATACACTATGTGGCTGGCTGGCTCGGGGATTGTGTGGATATTTCAGTATATGGTGGTTAACTAGAGTCTAAACTACCTGTGTTGCTGGAGCCCTGAAAAACATGTGCAACTCTCGACTACAGAAGGGAGTTGGGTTGGAGGGTCGTCGATGCAGCCGCTCCTCTCTATGTCTTTCTGCCTCTCTCTGCTACGCATAGGCTATTATCCAACCAGACAGAATACTGATGATGATGTAAATCAAATGTTATACTGCAGCTGCTGTGTCACTACTATTGATATTTAAACTAGGTAGCTTGCTACACACATTGGACCAGTGACCACATCTCAAGCCATGTATGTTTGGATACCAGGCACGCACAATCTCCGTACAGGGCAGACTGGGAAACAGACACACACACCCCACAAACAGGCTATTTACTCACATGCGTGGGACCTGGAAAATGGCGCTGTCGACCCCTGTGCCAGCCCCCTCTTCTCCATCCAGACCCCCATATCCCTCCAGCAGATTGGGGGCTGAGGACACCACCGGCCCCGACACATCCCCCAACCTGTGGCCTGGTCCTACAGAGGGGTGGGGGAAAGAGAAGAGTGAGAGAGAGGAGGGGCATAGAGTGTGTGTGTGTGTGTGTGTGTGTGTGTGTGTGTGTGTGTGTGTGTGTGTGTGTGTGTGTGTGTGTGTGTGTGTGTGTGTGTGTGTGTGTGTGTGTGTGTGTGTGTGTGTGAGAGAAAGTGAGATCCATTTTACTACCTTGATAAGGTGTGTCCATAATATTCTATAAATCATAGTATAAAACACTGTTATTACTAGATGTATATGCAAATTGTGCAGCTACACCTGGGTGTCAAAGTGTATTTTTGGTTCCCCGTTAGCGGTTATAACATATATTAGAATCCATTATTATAGTGCTTACAGAAACTCTACACTCCCTTTCACCTTTTGTTGCCTTGTAGCCTGGAATTAATATCGCTTTTCCCCCCATTGATCTACACAACTTCCCAGTTTTAAAAAATAATGAAGAAACTGAAATACCTTGTTTGGATAGGTGTCCACCACCCTTGTAATAGCGATCCTAAATTAGCTCAGGTGTAATCAATCACCTTCAAAATCACACACCAAGTTAATTGTCCTTCACCTGTGTTAAATTGTAGTGAATAACGGGATTTCAGGATAAATTCAGCAGTTTAGCTAAGGAAGACTCTAACAAGCTTGACAATATTATTAACAAAGCCAGTGCTACAATTGGCTGCAGTCTGGAATCAATGCAGCACATGTTCATAAAAAAGGCTGCAAGTAAAAACACATATGGTCATGTACAATGACACACACCCACTCCACAGCACTCTAATGCAACACAGGAGCAGCTTTAGTAGCAGGTTAATCCTGCCCAGATGTTCCACAGAGAGGTTTAGATGGTCATTTTTACCCACTGTCATGAGAGAGTGTAATTGATTGAGTGTAACTGAGGTCTTCCTATTGGAAAATGTTGCCTGTCCCCCCCCCCCAGAGTAGGATAGACAACAGCACTGGAATCCGACTATTATTTTAGGGATACTAGGGTGCATGTGCCTTTATGTGTCATAATATGTTTAGTTTTTTTATCATGTGTTGGTCATTGCTGCGTGTCCTGTCGTTGTAAATCATTGATGATGAATGCTGTGATAAAACAATTTACCAAGTTTGGATTTCTAAAGTAATACTCTACTATACTCTACTCTCTCTTCCCTCTCCTGGGTAGTGAATTGCAAAGCAAACACTCAACCATGAGCACCAAGGAGCTTTCAAAATAATTATGTGACAAAGTTGTGGAAAGGCACAGATATAGGTATGGGTATGAAAATATTTCAAAAGGCCTTGAAGATCCCTTGGAGCATGGTCAAGATGATTCATCAGAAGTGGAAGGTGTATGGCACCACCAAGTCCCTGCCTAGATCAGGACATCCCTCCAAACTGGTTGACAGAGCAAGTACATTCTGTATCCATGTGGCAAAAAGTTGTGTGATCCCAACTAAAAAACAGCCAGTTTGAGACGGTTGAAAATGTTATGCATAGAGAGACAAAACATACAAGCGTTCTTATAAGACATTATAAAGGCTCATACATGCTTATAAAGCATTATGCCTAGATGAAACATTGAAACATGGAAACCAAGGAATAAACATTGATGTAAAGCAAAGTACAGGTAACGGAAATATAATACTAATTCAGAAACAGAGAAGAGTGATGATAAAATAAGCGTTATGGTACTTACTTGAATAGATTTGTACATTTACTATGAATTTAAATGAATTCATCCTGCAGACGAAGAACCATATGTGCATTTTGAAAAACATTTGATTGACTTCATGACTCATTATAAAAAAGTATGGAAAAGAAGTATGATATAAAACACAAGCAAAGAGAGAAGTGTGATGATATCTCTTGATGTCGTATAAACAAAATATTTGACAGTGTAGTGTGGTAAAAATGCACATACAGTATGGTTCTTCGATGCAAGGGTACAAATACCAAAGCAGCTATTGACAAGTTTTTGACTATTTACACGTACCTATCTGGGCTCTCAATGGTTTACATCATCATGAAGTTGTATTATGGTCCTTACTGAGAGCATGTTTCTCTAGAGGAGAATATGGCCTTTAGTTTGATTAGTGAGGTTATATGTACTTCTTTTGATTAAAAATATCTACACTCCTGTCCTGTTGTCTCACTTTCCTTAGACACTGCCGTTCCCCTGAAGGTCAGCTGACTCCTGTCTGTACTCTAATTGGCCAGTGAGTGCAGAGTCAGTTTCCTGTTGCCCTTTGACCCCACGTGCTGCTGTGTCTGTACTTGCTGGTGTGTTTGGTCAGTGTCAGGTGGCGTTTTTAAATCTCATCAAGGGGTAGTGGTAGACTTTACATCTCAGGGTGTGTGTATTGTTACATTGAACCAGCTTAGGGTTCAGGGGTCATACACACACACACACACACACACGGGTGCTTGACCTCTTCTAATCTCCAGAGGTTGGGGAGAGTGGTCCAGAGAACCAAACAAACACCAGGAGGGGGGGACTGTATGCCACAACCTGGGGTCAAGCTCTGTCCAGAAGTGACTGAAGGGCCCATAGATTGAATAATGAGTGTTTGCTATCCTTAGCATGGTTTCTAGATGTGGAGGACGGACAGGGGATCATACTGGGGGAGAGTAAAAACGACGCAAGATATAGACATATATCCTCACTCTAGAGAAGAGACAGGGGCGGCTGAACTGTGTCTGTTACCTTCTCTGTCCTGTATTCGTTCTGTTCATACTCTGGGCTGCTGTGAGCGTCTCTGATGTATGTATGATGTAAAGGAAACTGTGTTTTGGCCAACTTTCCCAAGCAATGTTTTAGTGATGAACTCTGGCGATCAGGTTGTTGCACCACTGGAGTAAACAAGAAAACCTAACAACATAGAACTGTTCGCTTAATTATAGGAACCTACTAATTGCTTAAAAGAACCAATCTAGAACAGAGTGATAGAACAGAAGGAGAGATAAACGGAGAGAAGATGAGCTAGCATGCGTTGTGGAGCGGAGAGGAAGTGTGTCACAGGAAGGGGTGTAGATTACTCGGTTGGAGGCGGGCTTGTTGCACAGCGGCCTCTGCGGCAGCTATAGCTATCCCAGCATCCTCCAGGTGGGCCTGCGTGACACTGCTCTTGCTCTGGCTGCGGGACGGACCGTGGGAACGAAGCTGGCCGTCTGACGATGACTTAGAGCTGCCGGGACTACTGTGGGACTTCTCTAGAGTCACCATCTGCATGTCTGGGCGGGCAGGCGGGCGGGCGTGAGGGAGGGAGAGAGAGTAGATAGATAGATAGATAGATAGATAGATAGATAGATAGATAGATAGATAGATAGATAGATAGATAGATAGATAGATAGATAGATAGATAGATAGATAGATAGATAGATAGATAGATAGATAGATAGATAGATAGATAGATAGATAGATAGATAGATAGATAGATAGATAGATAAAAGAAAGGGAACGTCTTTAAAGTGTCTTTACTGTAAAAGTGCCATGTAGTAGTTAGACATTTGTACTGTGCCTCTAATCTATGGGTCAGGTCCCCACAGCATGGATGGCACTGAGCCAAAGAAGTGACTGGCACTAAAAGTATCATTATAACAGCTGAGTAGCCATTCGTAAAACTGTCACCATGACTACATGTTATATCACTATGACAACAGAGTGGCAATCAGCAAAACAGACAAGAAGAAAAACTGTAAAGTAACAGGGTGGCTAAACCACACAATAAGGCAGCTGGAAGAGGCTCTTACCTTTTGCTGGGTCAGGGAAGATCCCGTGGCTTCTGCTCTTTATCACAGAATTCTTGGGGGACTCAAGGCACTCCTCCATCTGTCAATAGGTTTACATTCAATTCATTTTGCTTTATATGCATTCTAATATATCATCTTACATCATTAAGGCAAACATACACTCTTAGAAGAAAAGGTGCTAAGTAGAACCATACAGGGTTCTTCGGTTTGTCCCCATAGGGAAACGTTTTTTGGTGCTGGATAGAACCCTTTGCAGAGGGTTCTATCTAGAACCCTCTATGTAGGGTTCTTCAAAGAACCCCCTGTATATGGTTCTACCAAGAATAATTGTATCTAAAGGTTCTTAGAACTGTTAATAATGGGGTTCTACGGAGAACCCTTTTATTTTTGAAGAGTTCCACCAGCCTTTTTAGCCTTTAAAATTAAATTATTCATGACAAAACATATATCACAAGGGCATTCTCTGAGGGCAGGAATCTAATAGTTTACAGGCCACATCAGGCATTCAAGTCACATTATGCTGACTTGCAAAGTGATGTGTAATTCCTATTGGAAGACAGAGTTAGGATACCTGCAACCTGCATTCAGAATGACTGCCAGGGTAGGGAAGACAGAATTAACTGGAACAACCAACTCAGTAACGGGTGCAATTAATCCAATTACTAACAGATTGGATTAGGTTACAAAACTGTATGTTATTTATCTTTCTGTAGCATTAAATTAAACAACCAATCAATGTACATGCAAAAACACAGATATTAAAGTAAAACAAACAATTTCTTAAAATCTCCCTGCAATAGAGCATGCTGGGAAATATTATACTGTATATGGTTCTACAATCAGTTCCATAAATATTTGTACATTGACCAAGTTATTATTATTTTAGCTGTCTACCACAGCATATTGGAGTTGAAATTAAATAATGAATAAAAGCTGAAAGTGCAGAGTTTTAATTTGAGGGTATTTACATCCAAATTGGGTGAAGGGTGTAGGAATTACAGCACTTTGTATATGTGGTGTGTCCGTCCCCCCCCCCCCCTTTAAGGGACCAAAAGTAATTGGACAATTAGCTGCTCAGCTGTTCCATGGCCAAATGTGTCTTATTCCCTCATTAGTTCATTTACAAGTAAGTAGATAAAAGGTCTAGAGTTGATTTCAAATGGGGCATTTTCATTTGGAATCTGTTGCTGTTAACCCTCAATATGAAGTCCAAAGACCTGTCACTGCCAGTGAAACGAGCCATCATTAGGCTGAAAAATCAAAACAAACCCATCAGAGAGATAGCAAAAACATTAGCTGTGGCCAAATCAACTATTTGGTACATTCTTAAAAAGAAAGAACGCACTGTTGAGTTCAGGAACACCAAAAGGCCCGGTAGACCACGGAAAACAACTTTTATTTTATTGAACCTTTATTTAACTAGGCAAGTCAATTAAGAACAAATTCTTATTTACAATGACAGCCTAGGAACAGTGGGTTAACTGTGGTGGATGACAGAATAATTATCTCACTGGTGAAGAAAAACCCCTTCACAACAGTTGGCCAGATCAAGAACACACTCCAGGAGGCAGGCATATATCTGTGTCAAAGTCAACATTCAAGAGAAGACTTCACCAGAGTAAATACAGAGGGTTTACCACAAGATGTAAACCATTGGTAAGCCTCAAAAACAGGAAGACCAGATTAGAGTTTGCCAGAAAATATCTAAAAAGCCTGTACAGTTCTGGAACAACATCCTATGGACAGATGAGACAAAGATCAAATTGTACCAGAATGATGGGAAGAGAAGAGTATGGAGAAGGGAAGGAACTGCTCATGATCTGAAGCATACCACCTCATCTGTGAAGCATGGTGGAGGTAGTGTTATGGTGTGGGCATGTATGGCTGCTAATGGAACTGGTTCCCTTGTATTTATTGATGATGTGACTGCTGACAAAAGCAGCAGGATGAATTATGAGGTGTTTAGGGCTATATTATCTGCCAAGATTCAGCTAAATGCTTCAAAACTCATTGGACGGCGCTTCACAGTGCAGATGGACAATGAGCCGAAGCATACTGCGAAAGCAACCCAATACTTTTTTTAAGGCAAAGAAGTGGAATGTTCTGCATTTGCCAAGTCAATCACCTGACCTGAATCTAATTGAGCATGCATTTCACTTGCCGAAGGCAAAACTGAAGGCAAAACGCCCAATGAACAAGCAGGAACTCAGGCAGTCATTGACAGCAAAGGATTTCAACTCACAATTTAATTTATGATTATGTTAGCTTGTCCAATTACTTTTGAGCCCCTAAAATAGGGTTGTAATTCTTTCACGGTTCATACAATAATTTTGACAAAACCCTTAAATTAAAGATGAAAGTCTATACTTAAAGCACATCTTGATTGTTTCCTTTCAAATCCATTGTGGTGGCGTACAGAGCCAAAATGATACAAATTGTGTCACTGTCCAAATACATGGACCTGACTGCCTTCTTGTCTTCCAAAAAATCATCAAAGTACTCTTTCTTCCCAAAACAGTTCTTAGGATTTTAAATGTTCTAAGAAGAACCCTTTGCCTTACAAAGAATCCTTGTCTTCCAAAAACGGTTATTCTGATCAAAATGGTTCTTGGTCGAACACTATCCCTCTGCAAATAAACCTTTTGGAACCATTTTTTCTAAGAGTGTATAAAACATACAATCCATTATGAAAAGGATAGATGGTAGACAATGAATACTGTACAGTACCTGCCCCTGTCCCTGTCCATGCATTAGGCCTTGTCCTTGTCCTTGTCCTAATCCTGGCCCCATGTCCTTGCCTGATCCTTGCCCCGCTATGGGCCCCTGTCCCGGCCCTGCCCCTGCTCCTGGCCCCCCAGGCCCCTGGGCGGTGTGGTGTGCTCTGCTATGCTCAATGCTCTCACTCTGCTCCTTCAGAGGCAGCCAGCGAGGAGTGTTGTCCAGCTGAGATGTGTTAGACAGATCTATCAACACCTGGAGAAAGAGAGAGAGAGCGAGACAGAGAGAGATAAATATTGAGAAATATTATATATATATATATATATATATATATATATATATATATATATATATATATATATATATATATATATATATATATATATATATATATATATATATATAGAGAGAGAGAGAGAGAGAGAGAGAGAGAGAGAGAAGGCATGTGTAAGCAAATACTTATACTGTAGATACATGAAAACAGAGTAAATAGTTTTCAGACATGGGGTTCTGTGATGTTAAAACATACCATCATACTGCTTTATAAATAATTAGGCTCCTTGTCCATTTAGCAGAGGATCAATGGGATTCATTCTACAGACTGCTAAAACGTCAAATTACCTGTGAATAAAGTCTTATTGGGAAGGGTAGGCTGAAATTATAAGCCTCTGTTGGCTGGAGAACACTTAAAAACATCAGGAGACATTAGGGTAAAGGGACGACTGAAGTGAATGTATGTGACGGTCCAACCAGTGTGTCTGATTCTGGAGACACTCACTTCTCCCAGGAAGTCATTGGAGGAAGATTTGTCATAATCCCACACTGTCACCTCCAGAGTCTTCTTCTTCAGCTGAGAGAGAGTGGGATAGGAGGGAGGAGAGAGGGAGAGAGTGAGAGGGATGGGAGAAAATAGGGAATGGGAGAGAATGATAGAGAGAGAGAGACATAGAGACAGAGAGAGAGATATATAATTAAATAAACAAATGCATTTAAACAAGTTATGCCAAGTACAACACCCACGCAGGCCAATCTCATTCCACCAGCCTATCAGGGGACTCTGTGATTGTGTGTTTGTGTGTGTGTGTGTGTGTGTGTATATGTGTGTGTGTGTATATGTGTGTGTGTGTGTGTGTGTGTGTGCACGCTTGGCAGCGAAGTGGGTGAGTGAGTGAGTGAGTGAGTGGGTGATATCCAGTGAGTGGGCAGAATAGAGAGAAGAGTCTCAGAAGAGCCACTAGATTTGAGATGCTACTGTCCACTGAGAGAGAGCGCTGTAAGGATAGACTTCACTCATCTTAAGTGGTCCAAATTGCAGCCAAGGGCTACTGTTAGGTTGAATTAAGAAGTCTCTGTCTCTCTCTTTCTCTTGCTGGTAATTAGTATTCTGTAAGGGCTCGGACTGAGGGGTGGAGAGGGTTGTTAAACCTTGCCAGGAGATGTTGTTATGGGCTTCAGGGGATTGGTAATGGGAACTGAGGCTGCAGAGAGACAGTCAGAACATCCAAAAGGATTCAGAACTACCAATTCAACTTGAAATAAGACTAACTAAATAAATTAATTCAAAATAATGTTCAATGTGGATGTACGTGGATTTGTGTGTGACGGATGCTTTAGTAGGTGCTTTGTGTGTGTGTGTGTGTGTGTGTGTGTGTGTGTGGTGTGTGTGTGTGTGTGTTCCTACCTGTTCCAGGTGTATGTTCTTGTAGATGACGGTCTGGTTCCACTCTGGGTTCAGACTCCTCTGAACGTACTTGGTCCTCCTCTTGTTCTCACCACTATGATGTCATAACAAAGGAACACATTTAGTCTCAGATGTGGTCTTTGTATGTTAATATGGCCACATTATTGTAGATTTTGCCAAATTACTTTTGATGATAGATATAAAGATGATATAGCAGGATGTCGATAATTGAATATCTGATTCAATATAATTATATCATCATATATTGTACATGATGTCTTACAAATGTTGGATGAGGGTCAAATGTACACCACCGTTCAAAAGTTTTGGGTCACTTTGAAATGTCCTTGTTTTTGAAAGAATAGCACATTTCTTGTTCATTAAAATAACATCAAATTGATCTGAAATACAGTGTAGACATTGTTAATGTTGTAAATTACTATTGTAGCTGGAAACGGCAGATTTTTTATGCAATATCTGCATAGGCGTACAGAGGCCCATTATCAGCAACCATCACTCCTGTGTTTCAATGACACGTTGTGTTAGCTAATCCACGTTTATCATTTTAAAAGGCTAATTGATCATTAGAAAACCCTTTTGCAATTATGTTAGCACAGCTGAAAACTGTTGTCCTAATTAAAGAAGGAATAAAACTGGCCTTTAGACTAGTTGAGTATCTGGAGCATCAGCATTTGTGGGTTCAATTACAGGCTCAAAATGGCCAGAAACAAATAACTTTCTTCTGAAACTCGTCAGTCTATTATTGTTCTGAGAAATTAAGGCTATTCCATGCGAGAAATTGACAAGAAACTGAAGTTCTCGTACAACGGTGTGTACTACTCCCTTAACAGAACCAAAAAAAGAGGAGTGGGAGGCCCCGGTGCACAACTGAGCAAGAGGACAAGTACATTAGAGTGTCTAGTTTGAGAAACAGACACCTCACAAGTCCTCAACTGGCAGCTTCATTAAAAAGTACCCACAAAACACCAGTCTCAACGTCAACAGTGAAGAGGCGACTCCGGGATGCTGGCCTTCTAGGCAGAGTTCCTCTGTCCAGTGTCTGTGTTCTTTTGCCCATCTTAATCTTTTCTTTTTATTGGCCAGTCTGAGATATGGATTTTCTTTGCGACTCTGCCTAGAAGGCCAGGATCCCGGAGTCGCCTCTTCACTGTTGACGTTGTGACTGGTGTTTTGTGGATACTATTTAATGAACCTGCCAGTTGAGGACTTGTGAGGCGTCCGTTTCTCAAACTAGACACTCTAATGTATTCCATTAAAAATCTGCCGTTTCCAGCTACAATTGTCATTTACAGCATTAACAATGTCTACACTGTATTTCTGATCAATTTGATGCAATTTTAATATACAAAAAAATTGCTTTTCTTTCAAAAACAAGGACATTTCTAAGTGACCCCAAACTTTTGAACGGTAGTGTATAGACACACTGGCTAAACAGAATAACAACATGAAACAAGAATAAAGTCAAAGAAATAGTGATGTATGTATGTCTGGTTGAATCAATATTTGACCGTAAGGCACAGCTCCACTCCTGTAGTAGAGAGCATTAAGGTGAGGTGAAAAACACATCTGACTCATGAAATGATTTCACATTTCAACTTTGATTTCAACCCGGCAATGTTCTTGGCTACATCTGCACAATCAGAAAATCACATTGCACATTGACGCAGGGGAAAAAAACAGACTGAAAGCAGAGAGGCAGATAATTAGAGAACCAGAGAGGGCACGAATGAGAGAAAAAGAGGGAGGGAAGGAAAGTAGGAGACAAGGGGCGGAGAAACTGAGACAGAATGCAAAGAAGGAAAGAGGCAGATAAGGAGGAAGAGCAGAGAATGATAGATGCAGAGAAGCAGAGGAGAAAAGCACAGAAGGAGAGAAGGAAGAGTGCAGAGAAGCAGAGAAGGAAGAGAGCAGTGAAGGATAGCAGCAGAGAAGGAAGAGAGCAGAGGATAGCAACAGAGAAGGAAGAGAGCAGAGGATAGCAGCAGAGAAGGAAGAGAGCAGCGAAGGATAGCAGCAGAGAAGGAAGAGAGCAGAGAAGGAGAGAAGCAGATAAGAACAGAATAAGAGAAGAAGAGAAGCAGAGAAGGAGAGAAGAAGAGAAGAACAGAATCAGAGAAGAAGAGAAGCAGAGATGGAGAGAAGAAGAGAAGGAGCGAAGCAGAGAGTGCACTACACTACCTTGCGTTCTGGACTACCATGACTTGTCTGAGAGTCCAGGGGAGGGAGAGGAGGGTAGAGACAACAGACAACAAACAACAAGAACAGCAAAAAGAAAGAAATCGTCAGAGAAACAGAGACATAAAGGGAAGGAGATAAAGAACGACAACATAGAAACATAAAGACATGGTTTATTTACTACTGTCTACTGTTTAAACACATATTAAGCAGTCCCTATATACTGAGCTAAAGGCGTGTGTGTGTGTGTACGTGTGTGTGTGTGCTGGCAGTCTCTATCCAATCCGGGTACAGTCTCTGAATCTTTGATCCAATCCGAAATCAGGGTAGAGTCTCTGGCTCCGTACTGTAAAATCCCATGAACATGGCTGATAGGGCCATTAGTAGAAAGCAGATAGTGTTATAGGTCAGATAAAGACTATCGATCTCTCTGCCTTTTCACAGGAAGAGAGGGATGGAGACAATGATGGGACAGGGAAGGAGAGAGGGATACGCTAAGCTGATGCTGATAAACTGATAATCGCTGTCTCGTGGGAGGGTTGAACCTTACTACACAATCACATCAGAGCACTCAGAAAGAGAACACTGCAGCCGATCTAGAGACCACACGCACGCACGCACGCACACACACACGCACACACACAATATCAGCATTCTAGAGAATATCTTAGAGTAAATATAGAATGCTTTGATACACTGACCAAACAGTGTTTCATATCAAGTTGTAGTATCTGTCCATGAGTACGTTTACATGCACCAGGTTTGAATCAAGGCTGTATAACATCCGGCCGTGATTGGGAGTCCAATAGGGCGGCGCACAATTGGCCCAGCGTCGTCTGGGTTTGGCCGGGGTAGGCCGTCACTGTAAATAAGAATTTATTCTTAACTGACTTTCCGAGTTAAATAAAGGTTAATAATTTGATATTAAATTGATTAGGGAAAGGGGGATGGATACCTAGTCAGTTGTACAACTGAATGCATTCAACTGAAATGTGTCTTCCGCATTTAACCCAACCCCTCTGAATCAGAGAGGTGCGGGGGGCTGCCTTAATCGACATCCACAGCGCCCAGGGAACAGTGGGTTAACTGCCTTGCTCAGGGGCAGAAAAACAGATTTTTACCTTGTCAGCTCAGGGATTCAATCCAGCAACCTTTGTGGTTACTGGCCCAACGCTCTTACCAATAGGCTATGGCAGTAGTCAGATTATGCAATAGTCATGTAAACACCTTACTCTGCTTATCTTAATCGGCGTAAGGTCAAAATCGAAGTAAACATACACCGATTAAAACACCTGGTTTTCGGAGCAATCTTTTGAATTATTAGGACATGTAAACACCTTAATCAGGGTTCCAGCGGTGTATTTAAGCTGCGCGTGTGTTAGCACCAGCCGAGAGCCTCCCTCTTTAGCATGAGTGAAGTGAATTCGAATCAACTGAATGTATGTGTCTTAGAAGTAGTTTTCACAAACAAACTTTATATGTCCGAACTCAGAATCAAACATGCTTCCCAAAAATAACTTGGTCACTGTGGTTGAACATTTATTTTGATTAGTGATTTTCTGCGGTTATCAGAGAGCCATCAGCTAGCCTAATGTAAACAGGGTTATTAGGGAAATCGTACTTCTTGCAAAGCATGCAAACATTTGAATACAATTATTATATTAATCTGACTAGCCACAATAAGCATACATGTACACTCAATATGCCAACTGAGGCCAGTTAGAAACCATAGAGATAAGAAATGAAAGTAGCCCACCGTTGGATGTGTCACTCTATCATGTTTTATGAACTCCTAGGCTTCTACTTACAATCAATCTTTCACAGAGAGCTCACAGTAAATCTAACACAGATGAATAAAGGCACATCATAATAACAGTCAATACTCATTAGAGTACAGAGAGAGAGAGAGAGAGAGAGAGGGGGGGGGGAGAGAATGCAAGGCAGAGAGAAAGAGAGAGCGATAAAACAAAGCAGTCCAGAAGGAGTAAAAAGCGTTGTGAAAGTATCTCACCCTCTCCCTGGTAGGAGGTAGACCTTGACAAAGGGGTCAGAGTATCTGTTGGGGTCTCTCTGAGCCAGGTTCCTTGCCTGGAGCACATGCACTATCAGGTTCCCCAGGTTCCTATCATAGTTGATCTGGAGCTGGAGGAAGCAGAGCGGACAGAGAGAGACATGCAGTATGTTCAACTAGGTTCTACAGGCATGCAGACTAGTGTTTCTCAACACTAGACAACCTGATTCTGACTAATCATCAAACTCTTGACAGGTGGATCAATCAAGTGGAGGAATTCAAGAATATAAGGCACACTCCACTGACTCCAGACTGGGGGGTCAGTAGCAAACAGAGTAGGTGTGAGACTGGGGTGGCCAAGGGGGGAACAAGAACCAGTCAAATTGTATCACAAATAGCATTGCAAATTGGCTTAAACTTAGATGCATTGTATTGAATAACTGTTTATTTGTAACTGCCCTAATTTATTTAAATAAATCCATTTGAATATTAACATAGAGAAAATATTCACGTTAGATACAAGTTTAGTGGTAACCCCCTACAAGGAATATATGTATTTTTTAAAGCTGATTTAGGTCTACTCTATTTCTACACAATTTAAAAGCTCTAAAATTATATTTGGAGAACATCAAAACAAAGAAGCAAAGATGACTTCAGCCATTCTCACCTTGGCTGCTGTGGCTTCATTTCACCTAAGTTGATAAAGGACAAACACATGCCATACAGCAATTACACCCCGATCAGACCGACAGCGTCACTGCGTTTTGGTACACCAGAAGTACATTCATTTCCAATGGAACGCTGCGTTTGCCTTGCAGCATTGCGTTGCAGAGGCAGTTGCAGTGCGTTCTGTGTTCCGCGTACATTGGATTTATAAAATGTATGCATCAAACTGTATGCGTAGACTTGACAGAAATAGTAGCAAAAGGTGAATGTTGAACTTTTGTTGCACACATATCCACTAAAATGTTGGATTACATAATGAAAAAAGTTTGACTGCAGCATTGATGCTATGAGGCTGTCGGCCTGATAGCTGCTACACACTAGCTAAACACCGGGATTAAAAACTCTAGTTGAGTTTCCTGTCAACTCAACCAACAGTTCCTTAGCCACCTTCCTGCTCTGCTTTCCACATATCAATTGAGAGAGATTGCACTGTTCAGTGTTCCCTCACTGTAGCCGTGCTCGCCATAATCCTAAAGCCAGCCAGCCAATCACAGCCTTTTCACCCACTCCAAGGTATCCGCATGGTCCTAAAGCCAGCCACAATGAATTGCCTGAACAAAAGCATTGTCTTTTCTCTCCAATCTGAGCCATATTGACAGCTCTCTGATCCAATGAGAATAAGGGGGCGCTAAGGGTGGCCAATCATATTTGAGGTGTGGCTGGTGCCACCACATGCCCCCCCCTCTGGTGCCGCTCCTGAGCAGGCCTACCTGTATTTCTCCTGTTATAGGGTGAGGCTGAGGCTTTAGCACCTGCACATCCGCTGCCGACTGAAAAACAAACACAAGTATCGATTATACACTCTATTTATACCGTTATCAGTCTCACTGATACATGTTCACACACTCTATATTAACACACACACACACACACACCCCCCCCCCCCCCCCCCCCCACACACACACACACACGCTAGCATATACACTACCATGAGAAGCCCTGGCCTCTGGTCTGCCTGAAAGGTTCAGTTACTGTGTCCATCATACTATGTTTTTAATTAGCAGCAGGTTGGCTAGAACCCCTGTGTAGCATTCTGTACAGTCAGAGAAGGTTAATTCAGTTAATTGAGATGCAGTATATTACATAATCTACCTATCATAGAAAGTAGTTAATACAATGTGTATTTCCACACTCACACCCATGTATGCATCTCTCTCTCTATCTCCCTATGTCACACCCTGATCTGTTTCACCTGCCCTTGTGATTGTCTCCACCCCCCTCTAGGTGTCGCCCATCTTCCCCATTATTCTCTGTGTATTTATACCTGTGTTCTCTGTTTGTCCGTTGCCAGTTTGTCTTGTTTGTCGAGTCAACCAGCGTTTTTGTTCTCAGCTCCTGCTTTTTCCAGTCTCTCTTTTTCTTGCCCTCCTGGTTTTGACCCTTGCCTGTCCTGACACTGAGCCCGCCTGCCTGTCCACTCTGCCTACCCCTGTTCCTGCCTGCCGACCTGTACCTTTGCCCCACCTCTGGTTTACTGACCCCTGCCTGCCTTGACCTGTCTATTGCCTGCCCCTGTTGGATTATTAAACCATTGTTAATTCCACGTGTCCGCATCTGGGTCTTAGCTTGATTCCTGATACCCTACACACATATACCATGCATGTTTCTCTATAATTAGCCTGTCATGTTTCTGTGATCCACAATGCAGCCACAGCAGTTGACCTTGACCTCTCTCCACACGAACGCACGTACACATGCACAGCATTTGTGAATTATTAATTATGAACTCACCAGCCATATGGCTGTAATAACATACTCTACATGGAGCTACGGGCTTTCCATATCATAATGTACTACTAGTGAAGGCAGTACCTTGGCGCTGTGGCGTTGTTTCTTGATGATGGCTGGGGAGGCAGGCTGACCGGGGCTGGGGACGGCACTAGAGCTGGCCGATGCATTGCCTGAGTGTAACAGAGCTGAGCGGTCAAGGGCAGAGAGGACCCCTACTCCTCCTGGCCCCCCCACCCCCATTCCTACCCCCATCCCAGGAGCCTGCTGTTGGGAAACCTTCTGCAGCTCTGCAGCCAGCTGCTTAGGGTCCACTCCTGGAGAACACTGCCTGTCACCTACACACACACACACACACACACACACACACACACACACACACACACACACCACACACACACACACACACACACAGTAACATTCACAATGAAGCATTGTAAAGTTACATAAACATTATGATACATTATAACAACAGTGCAAAAGTCATGATGAAGCATTATAACAATGTAGCTAGTGGTGTACCAGGCTTCAGCTGGTCATGGTTCTCCAGGGCCTGGGGATGCTCAGGGTCAGACAGCATGTTCAGGTCACTGAGAGAGACAGACAGGAAGGTAAAATTTAGTTATCATCTAAATTAAGTGGGGATAAGAGGAGAGAGGGATGAGAAAGGATAGAGAGCGATGAGGAGTAAGATGTTTGACTCACAGTCTCACACAGAGCTCAGTCTCTGCACACAGCTGACCCATAATGCACTGCACCTCCTCGTAAGTCTTCCCCATCAGAGGAACCCCATTCAACTCCAACACCTGCATTCCTACAGAGAGAGACAGAGAGCGAGAGAGCACTTTGACGCCAGTAAGATAACTTAACAACACTTAACCCTTCATAATATCACGCTTATCTCTGTTTGGTTTATGTATGTTTATGACACATGTTTCAAACTGCTATGGCACCACAGATCGATTCTCAATCCTGCAGTCAGGGTCTTGAGACAAGCTCAGACTACAGACACCTTGGTCTCAATGCATCTCAGAACACAAAACACAACCCAAACAAGTTTAGCTCAGGGAGAAATGTCTTACTCCTTCTCAAGAGTAGGCTCTACGTCTTTTAAAAATACCACTGCCTATCATTTCATTGACTAGAACAGTGGTTCCCAACCTTTTTTGTTTACTGTACCGTCTACTGAATTTGGCTCAGCCCGGAGTACCCAATAAGTAACCGTATAGTCTCATGGGTCTTCTTAAGTACCCCCTGTGGACAGGCCAAGTTCACCCAGGGGTCCTAGTGCCCCTGGTTGGGAACCACTAGACTAGAGTATATATTTTTCAGGTTCTGGTTCACACAGCAGACAAGACTCAGAGAGCATGACAGAGTATATAGCAGTAAGAGCTGTATGATGGATATTGAAAGGGAGAAAGTGCACAGTAAACTCAAACCCATGCCAGCATCGGTGTTGTGGCTGCACTTACACAAATGAAACCTCGTCTTGAGATAAGACTTTTGCTTACGAAGTAACTCGCCAGCTGCTGTGACAACAAAAGATTTTATTAACATATCTCTCTCTCTGTATGTTAGAGAGTCAAGGCCACAGCAACATTTAGAATACTCTCTCTCTCTCTCTCTCTCTCTCTCTCCATCTCTCATTCCCCCACTCCTCACCTCTCCCTCTATTTCTCTATTTCTCTGTCTCTCTCTATCTATCTCTCCTCTCTGTCTCTCATCACCCCCCCTCTCTCATTCTCTCTCTCTGCACCTGAGGGTACAAGTGTTCAGTTCCATGGTCTCTTTCAACTAAAGTCTAAACACAGCATTTTCATTAAGCTAATTTAGTCCTCTGAAGAGAGTCAGATAAAACCACAACATATGACTGCTTCCATTCCTAGGAGGGTTACTGTGTAATAGGGTGGCTGGTTGCCTAGTGGTTAGAGTGTTGGTCCATCAACCGAAAGGTTGCTGCTTCGAATACTCGAGCCGACAAGGTGAAAATCTGTGCCCTTGAGCAAGACATTTATAACCCTCAATTGCTCCAGGGGTGCCGGACTACATGGCTGACCCTGTAAAACAACACATTTCACTGCACCTATCTGGTGTATGTGATAATAAAACATATATATATACAGTACCAGTCAAAAGTTTGGACTCACCAACTCATTCCAGGGTTTTTCTTTATTTAAAAAAATTTTCTACATTGTAGAATAATAGTGAAGACATCAACATTATGAAATAACATATAGAATAATGTAGTAAGCAAATCAAAATATATTTTATTTCTGAGATTCTTCAAAGTTGCCACCCTTTGCTTTGATGACAGCTTCAAATCAAATCAAAGTTTATTTGTCACGTGCGCCGAGGTATTAGGTGAACAATAGGTAGGTAAAGAAATAAAACAACAGTAAAAAGACAGGCTATATACAGTAGCGAGGCTATAAAAGTAGCGAGGCTACATACAGACACTGGTTAGTCAGGCTGATTGAGGTAGTATGTACATGTAGATATGGTTAAAGTGACTATGAATATATGATGAACAGAGAGTAGCAGTAGTGTAAAAGAGGGGTTGGTGGGTGGTGGGTGGGACACAATGCAGATAGCCCGGTTAGCCAATGTGCTGGAACACTGGTTGGTCGGGCCAATTGAGGTAGTATGTACATATGTACATGAATGTATAGTTAAAGTGACTATGCATATATGATAAACAGAGAGTAGCAGCAGCGTAAAAGAGGGGTTGGAGGGGCACACAATGCAAATAGTCTGGGTAGCCATTTGATTACCTGTTCAGGAGTCTTATGGATTGGGTGTAAAAACTGTTGAGAAGCCTTTTTGTCCTAGACTTGGCACTCCGGTCTTGGCACTAATGGACTTGGCACTCCGGACTTGGCACTCTTGGCACTCTACTTGCCATGCGGTAGTAGAGAAAACAGTCTATGACTGGGGTGGCTGGGGTCTTTGACAATTTTTAGGGCCTTCCTCTGACACCGCCTGGTGTAGAGGTCCTGGATGGCAGGCAGCTTAGCCCCGCGATGTACTGGGCTGTACACACTACCCTCTGTAGTGCCTTGCGGTCGGAAGCCGAGCAAGGCAGTGATGCAACCAGTCAGGATGTTCTCGATGTTGCAGCTGTAGAACCTTTTGAGGATCTCAGGACCCATGCCAAATCTTTTTAGTTTCCTGAGGTGGAATAGGCTTTGTCGTGACCTCTTCATGACTGTCTTGGTGTGTTTGGACCATTGTAGTTTGTTGGTGATGTGGACACCAAGGAACTTGAAGCTCTCAACCTGCTCCACTACAGCCCCGTCGATGAGAATGGGGACGTGCTCGGTCCTCCTTTTTCTGTAGTCCACAATCATCTCCTTAGTCTTGGTTACGTTGAGGGATAGGTTGTTATTCTGGCACCTCTGGTGGTCTCTGACCTCCTCCCTGTAGGCTGTCTCGTCATTGTCGGTGATCAGGCCTACCACTGTTGTGTCGTCTTAATGATGGTGTTGGAGTCGTCCCTGGCCATGCAGTCGTGGGTGAACAGAGAGTACAGGAGGGGATTGAGCACGCACCCCTGGGGGGCTCCAGTGTTGAGGATCAGCGTGGCAGATGTGTTGCTACCTACTCTCACCACCTGAGGGCGGCCCGTCAGGAAGTCCAGGATCCAGTTGCAGAGGGAGGTGTTTAGTCCCAGGATCCTTAACTTAGTGATGAGCTTTGAGGGTACTATGGTGTTGAACGCTGAGCTGTAGTCAATGAATAGCATTCTCACATAAGTGTTTCTTTTGTCTAGGTGGGAAAGGGCAGTGTGGAGTGCAATAGAGATTGCATTATCTGTGGATCTGTTTGGGCGGTATGCAAATTGGAGTGGGTCTAGGGTTTCTGGGATAATGGTGTTGATGTGAGCCATTACCAGCCTTTCAAAGCACTTCATGGCTACGGAGTGAGTGCTATGGGTCTGTAGTCATTTAGGAAGGTTGCCTTTGTGTTCTTGGGCACAGGGACTATGGTGGTCTGCTTGAAACATGTTGGTATTACAGACTCAATCAGGGACATGTTGAAAATGTCAGTGAAGACACCTGCCAGTTGGTTAGCACATGCCAGAGCACACATCCTGGTAATCCATCTGGCCCCGCAGCCTTGTGTATGTTGACCTGTTTAAAGTTCTTCCTGACTTTGGCTACAGAGAGCGTGATCACACAGTCGTCCGCAACAGCTGATGCTCTCATGCATGTTATAGTCCCCCATCTTGAAAGCGGCAGCTCTACCCTTTATCTCAGTGCGAATGTTGCCTATAATCCATGGCTTCTGGTTGGGGTATGTACGTACAGTCACTGTGGGGACGACGTCCTCGATGCACTTATTGATAAAGCCAGCGACTGATGTGGTGTACTCCTAAATGCCATTGGAAGAATCCCGGAACATGTTCCAGTCTGTGATAGCAAAACAGTCTGAACAGACGCTTGGCATTCTATCAACCAGCTTCACGAGGAATGCTTTTCCAACAGTCCTGAAGGAGGTCCCACATATGCTGAGCACTTGTTGGCTGCTTTTCCTTCAGTCTGCTGTCCAACTCATCCCAAACCATCTCAATTGGTTTGAGGTCAGGTGATTGTGG
The DNA here is from genome assembly GCF_965601325.2 of Salmo salar. Lineage (NCBI taxonomy): Eukaryota > Metazoa > Chordata > Actinopteri > Salmoniformes > Salmonidae > Salmo > Salmo salar. The sequence continues at coordinate 26,716,678 of NC_138306.1, forward strand.
AGGCCAGGTCATCTGATGTAGCATTCCATCACTCTCCTTCTTGGTCAAATAGCCCTTGCAAAGCCTGGAGGTGTATTTTGGGTCATTGTCCTGTTGAAAAACAAATAATAGTCCCACTAAGTCCAAACCAGATGGGATGGCGTATCGCTGTGGTAGCCATGCTGGTTAAGTGTGCCTTGAATTATAAATAAATACTGACAGTGTCACCAGCAAAGCACCCCCTACACCATCACACCTCCTGCTCCATCCTTCACGGTGGGAACCACACATGCTGGGATCATCCGTTCAGCTACTCTGTGTCTCACAAAGACACAGTGGTTGGAACCAAAAATCTCACATTTGGATTCATCAGACCAAAGGACAGATTTCCACCGGTCTAATGTCCATTGCTTGTGTTTCTTGGCCCAAGCAAGTCTCTTCTTATTATTAGTGTCCTTTAGTAGTGGTTTCTTTGCAGCAACTCGACCATGAATTCGGCCTGAGTCACGCAGTCTCCTCTAAACAGTTGATGTTGAGATGTGTCTGTTACTTAAACTCTGTGAAGAATGTATTTGGGCTGCAAGAACTTATCCTCTGCAGCCGAAGTAACTCTGGGTCTTCCTTTCCTGTGGCGGCCCTCATGAAAGACAGTTTCATCATAGCGCTTGATGGTTTTTGCGACTGGACTTGAAGAAACATTCAAAGTTCTTGAAATGTTCCGCATTGACTGACCTTCATGTCTTAAAGTAATGATGGACTGTTGTTTCTCTTTGCCTATTTGAGCTGCTCTTGCCATAATATGGACTTGGTCTTTTACCAAATAGGGCTGTCTTCTGTATACCACACCTATCTTGTCACAACACAACTGACTGGCTCAAACGTATTAAGAAGGAAAGACATTTCACAAATTAACTTTTAACAAGGCACACCTGTTAATTGAAATGCATTCCAGGTGACTACCTCATGAAGCTGGTTGAGAGAATGCCAAGAGTGTGCAAAGCTGTCATGAAGGCAAAGGGTGGCTACTTTGAAGAATCTAAAATCTAAAATATTTATATATTTTTTACTAAAATATTTTTGGATTTGTTTAACACTGTTTTGGTTACTACATGATTCCATATGTGTTATTTCATAATTTTGACGTCTTCACTATTATTCTACAATGTAGAAAATAGTAAAAATAAAGAAAATAAAGAATGAGTAGGTGTGTCCAAACTTTTGACTGGTACTGTATATGTTACAGAAACACAAACAACTGAACATTCTGTCAAAATTAGAATACACTGAGATACTTACTCTCGCTACATAATCATTTCCACAATCTGTATAAAGCTCAATACAATTATAAACTGTAGGGGATTTTAGGGAGATGGCATTTGCAGAGAGAGAAAATGTGCGTGTGTATTTGTCCTTCAAACTCCTCTCTCAGAATAGTCAAGGCTGTCCCATGTCGCAAGTGTCACCGCCAGGGTGTGACATCACAGCGTCTGAACTGAGTATGACAGCAAGAGGGAGTAGATGAACACTATCTCATCCCCAGAAACATCCCTAACTGCAGTGGATTACGCTAGAGAACTATAAAGAACCAGGCTTTCCTTCTGGTTTAACCCAGGAGGGATGGATGCAGAGACACGTCCTTCATGTGTCAGTAAATCCCTGAAATATATCAGTAGGAGAAAGCTACTGTCCTACACATTGTTCAGGATGTCTGGTAATTACAGTGGTGTGTTCTGAAGTCTCTTCTACTTTGTTATATTCTGCCTGTAGCCTGTACTAATCTATGTGCTTCAGAAAGGAGGGTTTTACAGTAATATGATTCATGGAAGCAGAAAGAGGAGTAGGGGGCTAAATACTGTGAGTGTGTGTGTGTTTCAGTGTGTGTATTCGTGTGTGTGTGTACAGGACTCTGAACAGCTTCTACCCCCAAGTCATAAGAATGCTACATCGTTAGTCCAGGAAGCTATTTAGTTAACTATTTAACTATCTGTATTGACCCTTTTTTTACTCATTACATACGCTGCTGCTTTTGTTGAATATCATTCACTTTATTCCTAGTTATATGTACATAGTGTAGCTACCTCAATTACCTCGTACCCCTGCACATCGACTCGGTACTGGTACCCCATGTATATATCCAAGTTATCGTTACTCATTGTGTATTTATTATTTCTTTTATTATTCTGTTATTTTTGTATTTTCTTTCTCGCTACATTGTTGGGAAGGGTCCGTAAGTAAGCATTTCACTGTTAGTCTACACTTCTTGTTTACGAAGCATGTGACAAATACAATTTGATTTGGTGTGTGTGTCAGTGTTTGTATGAACATGTATGTTTGTCAGAGAGAGAAAGAGAAACAGCGAGAGAGAGACAGAGAAAGAGATGGAGGGAGAGAGGGAGAGAGGGAGAGAGGGAGAGAGAGAGAGAGAGAGAGAGAGCGAGAGAGAGAGAGAGAGAGAGAGAGAGAGATAAAGGGAGAGAGTGTGAATGACTGTGTCTGTGCTAAATACAGCATAATGGCTAGTCCTTTGTGGCATTGCAAAGGGGCAGAATGCAAAGAGACAGAGCTTTTTTTCTGGCTATCTGATGTCTCAGAATGAGACATGACAGACACACATGCAAACACAAACATACTGTACACACACAAACACCCTCTCATCTTTCTATGGTGCTCAGAGAGCTTGGCAAAGACATTCACAGTGAGCTGACAGTGGCCTGAAATGAATAATATAATAATAGATTTCTGCTTAAACCAGTAGCTAATCTGCTCTGAGCTGAAATCTGACATTGAGAAGTCTATCTCGTCCAGAACACGTGTGAAATAATCAATATACCTCATCCAGCTTAACTCAGACAAATTGAAATGCATACAACATGCGCTTATGAGTTATGATACTGCTGTATAAGAATGTTAATCATTGTTTTCTTCCAAATGTCTCTTTCATTTTTTTCCGCACGGATTAAAATCCCACTATAATGACGTTCCCATCAGATATAGCCCACAGTATTTTCTCAACCTTAAATCAGACTGTGTCCCTGTATGAACAGAGATAACCAATCTATTGTTCTCTCCTCCTTCTCTTGCTCGATTTATACCTTACACAAGTACATGTGCACACACACTTACCTTCCACCACTTTCCCTGTCTGTTCGGCCACTCCTCCGGGTGTAACCTTGGCAATGTAGGCTCCTATCTCACCATGACAACCAGGAATCTCCTTTCCTCCCACCACACGGATCCCCAGGCCATTCCCTGCAGGGAACACACATACGTAAACAACGGTTCAAAAGTTTGGGTTCAATTACAAATGTCCTTGTTTTTGAAAGAAAAGCATATTTTTTGTCCATTAAAATAACATAAAATTATTCAGAAATACAGTGTAGACATTGTAAATATTGTAAATAAATATTGTAGCTGGAAACAGCAGATATTTAATGGAATGGTGTACAGAGGCCCATTATCAGCAACCATCACTCCTGTGTTCCAATGGGACATTGTGTTAGCTAATCCAAGTTTATCATTTTAAAAGGCTAATTGATCATCAAAAAACCCTTTTGCAATTATGTTAGCACAGCTGAAAACTGTTGTTCTGATTAAAGAAGCAATACAACTGGCCTTCTTTAGACTAGTTGAGTATCTGGAGCATCAACTTCAGTTTCTTGGCAATTTCTCGCATGGAATAGCCTTCATTCCTCAGAACAAGAATAGACTGACGAGTTTCAGAAGAAAGTTCTCAGTTTTATTGCTTTTTTAATCAGGACAACAGTTTTCAGCTGTGCTAACATAATTGAAAAATGGTTTTCTAATAATCAATTAGCCTTTTAAAATGATAAACTTGGATTAGCTAACACAACATGCCATTGGAACACAGGAGCGATGGTTGTTGATAATGGCCCTCTGTACGTCTATGTAGATATTCCATAAAAAAACAGCTGTTTCCAGCTACAATAGTCATTTACAATATTTACAATATCTACACTGTATTTCTGATCAATTTGATGTTATTTTAATGGACAAAAAATGTGCTTTTCTTTCAAAAACAAGGACATTTCTAAGTGACCCCCACACTTTTGAAAGGTAGTGTATATGAATGGACAATATACAGTATAACAATATATCAATGGCCATATTGGAAATCCCTGAGATGATCCTATTATTATCATTAATGAGCAGATATCTACATATTAGAGAATGTTTACTGTGTTCTGCTCTACCTGAGACACTGGTGTCCTTGGGGTCTCTCTGTAGTTTGAGCCGGGTGTGAGGGAACACATAGGGAATCAGCTTAATCTGGGGGAGACACAGTGCATGGAGTATTTGTATTTTTTTTGCCAAGGCAGCAGCTACTCTTTCTGGGGTCCAAACACATTAAGGTACTTACATTACCTGTGAAACAAAAGATAAAATGGTACATCATAGAACATTATTACACCGCTACATATCCACAATACAAAATGTATAATACCACCATACAACAATATTACAATGTACGTGTGTGTAGAGTGCGTATGCTAGTGCTTGTGTGCGTATGTGTGTCTGTACATGTGTGTTTGTCTCTTCACAGCCCCTGTTGTTCCATAAGGTGTATTTTTACCAGTTTAAAAAAAAATCTGATTCTACTTGATTCATTTACCTGATGTGGAATAGAGTTCCATGTAGTCATGGCTCTATGTAGTACTTTGCAATTCCCATAGTCTGTTCTGGACTTGGAGATTATGAAGAGATCTCTGGTGGCATGTCTTGTGGGTTATGCATGAGTGTCTGAGCTGTGTGCTAGTAGTTTAAACAAACAGCTCAGTACATTCAGTTTATCAACACTTCTTACAAAAACAAGTAGTGATGAAGTCAATCTCTCCTCCACTTTGAGCCAGGAGAGATTGACATGCATATCATTGACATGCATACCCCGTGTACTTTTAAGGGCCAGCTATGCTGCTCTGTTCAGAGCCAATTGTCCCTCTATGTGGCACCTGACCACATTACTGAACTTTAGGTGCCACAAAACTAGGGCACGTAGGACCTGCCTTGTTAAGAAGGGAGAGCAGCACTTTATTATGGACAGACTTCTCCCCATCTTAGCTACTGTTATATCAATATGTTTTGACCATGACAGTTCACAATCCTGGGTTACTCCAAGCAGTTTAATCACCTCAACTTATTATTCAATAGTTGTGGTTTAGGGTTTAGTGGATGATTTGTCCAAAATACAATGCTTTTAGTTTTTTTTTTAATATTTAGGACTAACTTATTCCTTGCCATCCAGTCTGAAACTAACTGCAACGCATTGCTAAGTGTTGTAGTCATTTCAGTCGCTGTAGTAGCTGACGTGTATAGTGTTGAGACACGCTTTACTCAAAGGCAGTGGCATGTCGTTAGTGGCATGTGTGGCATGTGGCATGTCGTTAGTAAAGATCGAAAAAAGTAAGGGGCCTAAACAGCTGCCCTGGGAAATTCCTGATTCTACCTAGATTAAGTTGTAGGGGCTTCCATTAAAGAACACCATCTGTGTTCTGTTAGACAGGTAACTCTTTATCCACAATATAGCAAGGGGTGTAAAGCCATAACACATACATTTTTCCAGCAGCAGAATATGAACAATAATGTCAAAAGCCACACTGAAGTCTAACAAAACAGCCCCCACAATATTTTTTGCATCATTTTCTCTCAGTCAATCATCAGTCATTTGTGTAAGTGCTGTGGTTATTGAATGTCCTTCCCTATAAGCGTGCTGAAAGTCGGTTGTCAATTAGTTTACTGTAAAATAACATTGTATCTGGTCAAACTAAAAAAAATTCAAAAGGTTTACTAAGGTTTGTTAACAGGCTGATTGGTCGGCTATTTGACCCGTTTCAGGAAACTAGGCGTATGTCGCAAGTCACGACTTCACAGGAGAGGCATTTTAATGTTTATTTTATTTTTTATTAAAATCCGTTTTTTGGCAGAAATGCCTTCTGGAACATTTGAACTTTTATGTGCCTTAATAACAAACTTGTATGCCATCTGTAAATATGAAATACATTGTTAAATTACAAGCCTAGTTGGTTTAGCCACAGAAAAAGACAGGAACCTTTCCGCTAGCCATGATTGACTGAGATAATGAATGGCTGGACATGCCGAGAGATGAGTTTTGGATTAGTCTGCCCTGTAGCATCTTCTGTCAACAACATGAGCTGCTCATTATGTGTAGATAATCCTTTCTACTGCAGTTTTTTCAAAATATATAATGTTAGCCATGGCGAACTGCAAATGTGTTGCTACTGCTCTCAACCAGAATGACTTGACACAAGGTTATTAGGTTATTCTTCTTATCTAAACTTGGGAGGTGAATTGATGTTATGCAAGGTTGTAATGTCTTCTCAGTTTTTTTTCCTGGTTTACAGCTTCAATGCTCTGGAGTCTGGTGTTGTTGTCGCCAAGGAGCGTTCGGACTCAGTCGGGACCAGGTTTCAGCTGCTGCGCAAAGCTGACATCTTTCCTCCCATAGATGGTCTGCCTGTACCAGCAGCACCTGGACTGGACACAGCTAGACAAACTTATCTTTTTGAAAAGATCAGGGAGTTTTGTGAGGAAGAGGCTATGGACTTCACATGCCCTGCACCAAAGTCAAGGGCAGAACAGAAACAGGCTCCCTGAATATAGATTCCCTTGTTCATGCGTGGTTCGGCTGGACCAGTTAATCACTGGGGCGAGATCCCAGCCATCAGCACTATCTGCAGTGCCTCTAGTCACATGACTCTCTCCTAACACAATAGTTGATGCTACTTTTATTTATCCTGCTGCTCAGCCACTTTACCCCTGATTGATGGCATATACCTACCTCATCTTTCACTGATATCGTTATTGATATTGTTCTTGAACATAAAGTATATTATTTTGTTCTTTCTCTACTGGCATCTTTCTTTACTATCTATTTTTGATATTTCTACTATGCAAGTAACCACTTCGCTGTACCATTTACACCTTCTGTAGAGACCCATACACTTAGCAAGATGTGGCTGGGGGTTATAGCATTTCTTTCACATGACCCATCAATTTAGAAAAGTGTGTCTGGGTAAGCGTCATCGAATATTTATAAAATATACCTGGAATTTTTACATATTGTTGGCTGCAACTTATACCACTTTTTGTCTAAATCTTTACTACACTACTCACTGTTTAGCACATGACCTCACATGTGAATCCTTAAAGAGATGGGTGGGGCTGGCTTAAAAGGGTGTGAACAATTCTGAATGGGTGTAGACAAAGAAAAGCTCTCCAGTAGGTGTAACAAAATATTCAAGGGCCATTTTCTCAAAAGTTTATCAACTTTCAAAGCAGAATTACTTTCGCATTGTTCCTCAAATGCAGTGTATGATATACCATTGTGTAGCTCTGTATCTCTGCTTTTAAACAATGTAAAAAACACAATTTTAAATGTTGATACATAAGACCGAATCAAGGCGGTCTGTCACATTTGAGCCAGTAAAGGGGTCTCTGGCCAGAGCGCACACCCTTTTAGTAGGCTTAAATTGATGATATGGCAAATAGCGGTGGAAATATCATCCGCTATTATCCTCAGTAATTTTCCATCTAGGTTGTCAGACCCTGGTGGCTTGTCATTGTTGATAGACAACAATAATTGTTTCACCTCCTCCACACTCACATTACAGAATTAAAAAGTACAATGCCTTTCTTTCATAATTTGGTCAGATATACTTTGATGTGTAGTGTCAGCGTTTGTTGCTGGCATGTTATGCCTACATTTGCTAATCTTGCCAATGAAAAAATCATTAAAGTAGTTGGCTATATCAGTGGGTTTTGTGATGAATGAGCCATCTGATTCAATGAATAATGGAGCCGAGTTTAACTTTTATTCCCAAAAGTTAATTTAAGGTGCTCCAAAGCTTATTACTGGCATTCTTTGTATGATTTATATTTGTTTCATAGAATTGTTTATTTTAATTTTGTGTGTGGCTCAGTTGGTAGAGCATGTTGTTTGCAACGCCAGGGTTGTGGGTTCAGTTCAATTCCCACGGGGGACCAGTACGGAATTTTTTTTAATGAAATGTATGCATTCACTACTGTAAGTCGCTCTGGATAAGAGCGTCTGCTAAATGACTAAAATGTAAATGTAAAATGTTTATTCACATGATTTCTCAATTTTCAGTACATATGCCAATCGGTTTTTTATTTTTTTATTTTTTTATTTATTTATTTATTTTATTTCACCTTTATTTAACCAGGTAGGCAAGTTGAGAAAAAGTTCTCATTTACAATTGCGACCTGGCCAAGATAAAGCAAAGCAGTTCGACAACATACAAAAACACAGAGTTACACATGAAGTAAAACAACATACAATCAATGATGCAGTTGAAAAAAATAAGCCTTTATACAATGTGAGCAAATGATGTGAGATAAGGGAGGTAAAGGCAAAAAAGGCCATGGTGGCAAAGTAAATAAAGTATAGCAAGTAAAACACTGGAATGGTAGATTTGTAGTTTGAAGAGAGTTCAAAGTTAAAATATAAATAATATGGTGCAAAGGAGCAAAATAAATTAAATAAATAAATACAGTAGGGGAAGAGGTAGTAGTTTGGGCTAAATTATAGATGGGCTATGTACAGGTGCAGTGATCTGGGAGCTGCTCTGATAGCTGGTGCTTAAAGCTAGTGAGGGAGATAAGTGTTTCCAGTTTCAGAGATTTTTGTAGTTCGTTCCAGTCATTGGCAGCAGAGAACTGGAAGGAGAGACGACCAAAGGAGGAGCTGGCTTTAGGAGTGACCAGAGAGATATACCTGCTGGAGCGCGTGCTACAGGTGGGTGCTGCTATGGTGACCAGTGAGCGGAGATAAGGGGGGACTTTACCTAGCAGGGTCTTGTAGATGACCTGGAGCCAATGTGTTTGGCGACGATTATGAAGCGAAGGCCAGCCAACGAGAGCGTAAAGGTTGCAGTGGTGGGTAGTATATGGGGCTTTGGTGACAAAACGGATGGCACTGTGATAGACTGGATCCAGCTTGTTGAGTAGGGTATTGGAGGCTATTTTGTAAATGACATCGCCGAAGTCGAGGATTGGTAGGATGGTCAGTTTTACGAGGGTATGTTTGGCAGCATGAGTGAAGGATGCTTTGTTGCGAAATAGGAAGCCAATTCTAGATTTAACTTTGGATTGGAGATGATTGATGTGAGTCTGGAAGGAGAGTTTACAGTCTAACCAGACACCTAGGTATTTGTAGTTGTCCACAAATTCTAAGTTAGAACCGTCCAGAGAAGTGATGCTGGACAGACGGGCAGGTGCAGGCAGCGATCGGTTGAAGAGCACGCATTTAGTTTTACTTGTGTTTAGGAGCAGTTGGAGACCACGGAAAGAGAGTTGAATGGCATTGAAGCTCGTCTGGAGGGTTGTTAACACAGTGTCCAAAGAAGGGCCAGAAGTATACAGAATGGTGTCGTCTGCGTAGAGGTGGATCAGAGATTCACCAGCAGCAAGAGCGACATCATTGATGTATACAGAGAAAAGAGTTGGCCCAAGAATTGAACCCTGTGGTACCCCCATAGAGACTGCCAGAGGTCCGGACAGCAGGCCCTCCGATTTGACACACTGAACTCTGTCAGAGAAGTAGTTGGTGAACCAGGCGACGCAATCGTTTGAGAAACCAAGGCTACTGAGTCTGCCGATGAGGATGTGGTGATTAACAGAGTCAAAAGCTTTGGCCAGGTCAATGAATACGGCAGCACAGTATTGTTTCTTATCGATGGCGGTTACGATGTCGTTTAGGACCTTGAGCGTGGCTGAGGTGCACCCATGACCAGCTCTGAAACCAGATTGCATAGCAGAGAAGGTGCGGTGGGATTCGAAATGGTCGGTAATCTGTTTGTTGACTTGGCTTTCGAAGACCTTAGAAAGGCAGGGTAGGATGGATATAGGTCTGTAGCAATTTGGGTCAAGAGTGTCACCTCCTTTGAAGAGGGGGATGACAGCAGCTGCTTTCCAATCTATGGGAATCTCAGACGACACGAAAGAGAGGTTGAACAGGCTAGTAATAGGGGTTGCAATAATTTCGGCAGATAATTTTAGAAAGAAAGGGTCCAGATTGTCAAGCCCAGCTGATTTGTAGGGGTCCAGATTTTGCAGCTCTTTCAGAACATCAGCTGAATGGATTTGGGAGAAGGAGAAATGGGGGAGGCTTGGGCGAGTAGCTGTGGGGGGTGCAGTGCTGTTGAATGCAGTAGGGGTAGTTAGGTGGAAAGCATGGCCACCCGTAGAAAAATGCTTATTGAAATTCTCAATTATAGTGGGCTTATCGGTGGTGACAGAGTTTCCTATCCTCAGTGCAGTGGGCAGTTGGGAGGAGGTGTTCTTATTCTCCATGGACTTTACAATGTCCCAGAACTTTTTAGAGTTGGAGTTGCACGAAGCAAATTTCTGTTTGAAAAAGCTAGCCTTGGCGTTTCTAACTGCCTGTGTGTATTGGTTTCTAACTTCCCTGAAAAGTTGCATATCGCGGGGGCAGTTCGATGCTAATGCAGAACGCCACAGGATATTTTTGTGTTGGTTAAGGGCAGTCAGGTCTGGGGAGAACCAAGGGCTATATCTGTTCCTGGTTCTAAATTTCTTGAAAGGGGCATGCTTATTTAAGATGGTGAGGAAGGCATTTAAAAAAAATAACCAGGCATCCTCTACTGACGGGATGAGGTCAATATCCTTCCAGGATACCAGGGCCAGGTCGATTAGAAAGGCTTGCTCGTTGAAATGTTTCAGGGAGCGTTTGACAGTGATGAGTGGAGGTCGTTTGACCGCTGACCCATTACGGGTGCAGGCAATGAGGCAGTGATCGCTGAGATCTTGGTGGAAAACAGCAGAGGTGTATTTAGAGGGCACGTTGGTTAGGATGATATCTATCAGGGTGCCAGTGTTTGCGGCTTTGGGGTTGTACCTGGTGGGTTCATTAATAATTTGTGTGAGATTGAGGGCATCAAGCTTGGATTGTAGGATGGCTGGGGTGTTAAGCATGTCCCAGTTTAGGTCACCTAGTAGCACGAGCTCTGAAGATAGATGGGGGGCAATCAGTTCACATATGGTGTCCAGAGCACAGCTAGGGGCCGAGGGGGGTCTATAGCAGGCGGCAACGGTGAGAGACTTGTTTTTGGAGAGGTGGATTTTTAAAAGTAGAAGTTCAAATTGTTTGGGTACAGACCTGGATAGCAGGACAGAACTCTGCAGGCTATCTCTGCAGTAGATTGCAACACCGCCCCCTTTGGTCGTTCTATCTTGTCTGAAAACGTTGTAGTTAGGGATGAAGATTTCAGAGTTTTTGGTGGACTTCCTAAGCCAAGATTCAGACACAGCTAGGACATCCGGGTTGGCAGAGTGTGCTAAAGCAGTGAATAAAACAAACTTAGGGAGGAGGCTTCTAATGTTAACATGCATGAAACCAAGGTTATTACGGTTACAGAAGTCATCAAAAGAGAGCACCTGGGGAGTAGGAGTGGAGCCAGGCATTGCATGGCCTGGATTCACCTCTACATCCCCAGAGGAGCAGAGAAGAATAAGTATGAGGGTACGGCTAAAAGCTATAAGAATTGGTCGTCTGTGACGTCCAGAATAGAGAGAAAAAGGAGCAGGTTTCTGAGGCCGATAAAATAGCTTCAAGGTATAATGTACAGACAAAGGTATGGTGGGATGTGAGTACAGAGGAGGTAAACCTAGGCATTTAGTGATTATGAGAGAGATATTGTCTCTAGAAACATCATTGAAACCAGAAGATGTCATAGCATGTGAGGGTGGAGGAAATGTGAGGGTTGTGCTGCCAGACGTAATCATCCCTCTCAACCATAACATTTTTCAATTTCTCATCAATCCAAGGGGATTTAACAGTTTTTACAGTCATTTTCTTAATGGGTGCGTGGTTATTAGTAACTGGAATAAGCAATTTCGTAAATGTGTGAAGTGTAGCATCTGGTTGCTCATCATTACACACCACAGACCAGCAAATATTCTTTACATCATCAACATAAAAATCCCTATACAACTTGTTGTATGACCTCTTCTACACTATATTAGGCCCAACCTTTGTAACTTTGGTTTTCCTAGATATGGATACTATATTGTGATCACTACATCCTATGGATTTGAATACTGCTTTAAAGCACATTTCTGCAACATTAGTCAAATCAATACATGTTGATGATTTCCTTCCCGTGCTGTTTGTAACTAACCTGGTAGATCAACTGATAACCTGAACCAGGTTGCAGTCACTGGTTACAGTTTGAGTACAACTCTGCTAAAGACAACATGAACAAAACAGGCACTATCAATGTATATTTAATGAGGGGGAAGATGGATATGGCAGTTTATTTATTAAATATAGTTCACTAATTTAGACTTATCCTATCCAGCTCCTCTCACCTGTCTCCTGTCCAGAGGCTGTCCATTTTCCTGATGTTGTCTCTCTGCAGGCTTATCAAACCAGTCAGTGTCCTCCCTCCTCAGGTGGTACGCTGCACAGGGACAGAGACGGAGGCAGGGGGACACAGGGGTGGAAGGGACAGGGACACAGACCGAGAGGGGATACTCAATTGTCAAACCTGCTATATAAGCAGGATGGATGCCCAACTCCAAATCAACCACTAGCCTCTAGCCACAGACCATATATGCACTTAATGTAGATCTAAAGTAACTCCAAATCACTCTCTGGTTGGCTTGGCGGAGTCTACGTGATGTGGATGATATGATCTACGCAAGTGCCTTGGGGTGGGAGCTAGATGGCAATGTGAAATTGGGTATAAGTAGCACCCCCTTACAATACTTTATAAACACATCCTTTGCTCCATGTTTACTGCTCATAAGTGATCAGTGATCAGAGCTGTCTGGAGAGGTGAAGGCAGCGTGGTAGTTAACCAGCTACTGTCCCATCCCCAGTACTATCAGATCAGTGAACATTTAAGAGACTGGATGGGGATGGATGTATTTGAACTAGGTATGTCATGCGCACATTGGCATGCAGAGGTCCCCGGTGTGTGTGTGTGAGTGTGTGTGTGTGTATGTGTGTGTGTGTGTGTGTGTGTGTGTGTGTGTGTGTGTGTGTGTGTGTGTGTGTGTGTGTGTGTGTGTGTGTGTGTGTGTGTGTGTGTGTGTGTGTGTGTGTGTGTGTGTGTGTGTGTGTGTGTGTGTGTGTGTATTCAGACATAGCACTGTTGTGGTAACATATGTATGTAATGCAAATGTGAGCCATATCTGAGCAACCTTGCAATAGTGCATGATCATGAATTCCAGAAATGGCATTGATATACACTATCTATACAAAAGTATATGGACACCCCTTCAAATTAGTGGATTTGGCACACAGCCATGCATTCGCCATAGACAAACATTGGCAGTAGAATGGCCTTACTGAAGAGCTCAGTGACTTTCAATGTGGCACCGTCATAGGATGCCACCTTTCTAACAAGCCAGTTCGTCAAATTTCTCCTCTGCTAAAGCTGCCCCAGTCAACTGATATTGTTAAGTGGAAACGTCTAGGAGCAACAACGGCTCAGACGCGAAGTCGTAATCCACTCAAGCTCACAGAATGAGTGCTGAAGCGCGTAGCGTGTAAAACCTGTCTGTCCGCGGTTGCAACACACACTACCGAGTTCCAAACTGCCATTGGAAGCAACGTCAGCACAAGAACTGTTCTTCGGGAGCTTCATGAAATGGGTTTCCATGGCCGAGCAGCCGCACACAAGCCTAAGATCACCATGCGCAATGCCAAGCGTCTCCTCAAGTGGTGTAAACCTCACTGTTGCTGGACTCTGGAGCAGTGGAAACGCGTTCTCTGGAGTGCTGAATCATGCTTCACCATCTGGCATTCCGATAGACAAATCTGGGTTTAGCAGATGCCAGGGGAACGCTACCTGCCCCAATGCATAGTGCCAACTGTAAAGTTTGGTGGAGAAGGAATAATGGTCTGGGGCTGTTATTCATTGTTCAGGCTAGGGCCCTTAGCTCCAACGAAGATACATCTTAATGCTACAGCATCCAATCATATTCCAGACAATTCTGTGAACTTTGTGGCAACAGTTTGAGGAAGACCCTTTCCTGTTACAGCATGACAATGCACCCATGCACAAAGCGAGGTCCATACATAAATGGTTTGTTGAGATCGGTGTGGAAGAACTTGACTGGCCTGCACAGAGCCCTGACCTCAACCCCATCGAACACCTTTGGGATCAATTGGAATGTCGAGTGCAAGCCAGGCCTAATCGCCTATTTGCTATTTTGTTTGTTTTTTCTCATTGTTTGTAACACATTTTTACATGATGTTGCTGTTACCGTCTCTTTTGATCGAAAAGAGCTTCTGGACATCAAAACAGCGATTACTCACATCGAACTGGACAAAGATTTTTTTATTTAATGAGACTGACGTGAAGGATATACTGCTTTGTCGAGACAAGGCCCAAATACCGTCATCCGCATGAAGAAAATATGGAGAAAAAGGGGGAGGAGAGCGGGGTGCTTTTAAAATAATTAGCCGAGTAGGTAAACCACCACAACCCTCCGTATCATTGGCCAATGTGCAATCATTGGAAAACAAACTGGACAATCTACGATTAAGACTATCCTGCCAACGGGACATTAAAAACTGTAATACCTTATGTTTCACCGAGATGTGGCTAAATGACGACACGGATAATATTGTGCTGGCTGGCTTCTCCGTGCATCGGCAGGACAGAGGAGATACGTCTGGTAGGACGAGGGGCGGAGGGGTGGGAGTGTGTCTATTTGTCAATAACTGCTGGTGTGTGATGTCTAATATTAAAGAAGACTTGAGGTATTGCTCACCTGAGGTAGAATACCTCACGATAAGCTGTAGACCACACTATCTACCAAGAGAGTTCTCATCTATATTATTCGCAGCCGTCTATTTACCACCACAAACCGATGCTGGCACTAAGACCGCACTCAACGAGCTGTATAAGGCCATAAGCAAACAAGAAAATGCTCAGCCAGAAGAGGCGCTCCTAGTGGCCGGGGACTTTAATGCAGGCAAACTTAAATCTGTTTTACCTAATTTCTACCAGCATGTCACATGTGCAACCAGAGGAGAAAAACAACTATAGACCACCTTAACTCCACACACAGAGACGTATACAAAGCTCACCCTCGCCCTCCATTGAACAAATCTGACCATAATTAGATCCTCCTGATTCCTGCTTACAAGCAAAAACTAAAGCAGGAAGTACCAGTGACTCGCTCAATACGGAAGTGTTCAGATGACAAGGATGCTATGCGGCAGGACTATTTTGCTAGCACAGCCTGGAATATGTCCAATGGCATTGAGGAGTATACCACCTCAGCCACTGGTTTCATCAATAAGTGCATCGACGACGTCATCCCCACAGAGACCGTACGTACATATCCCAACCAGAATCCATGGATTACGGGCAACATCCGCACCAAGCTAAAGGCTAGAGCTGCCGCTTTCAAGGAGCGGGACACTAATCCAAACGCTTATAAGAAATCCCGCTATGACTTCAGACGAACAATCAAACAGGCAAAGCATCAATACAGGACTAAGATTGAATTCTTCTACGCTCGTCGGATGTGGCAGGGCTTGAAAACAATTATGGACTACAAAGGGAAACCCAGCCGTAAGTTGCCCAGTGATGCAAGCCTACCAGATGAGCTAAATGCCTTTTATGCTAGCTTCGAGGCAAGCAACACTGAAGCATGCATGAGAGCACCAGCTGTTCCGGACGACTGTGTGATCACGCTCTCCATAGCCGATGTGAGCAAGGCCTTTAACCTGTTGGGGCTAGGGGGCAGTATTGAGAGGCCGCGAGGCCAGACAGATTACCAGGACCTGTACTCAAAAGGACGAACTGGCAAGTGTTTTCACTGACATTTTCAACCTCTCCCTGACCAAGTCTGTAACACCTACAGGTTTAAAACAGACCACCATAGTCCCTATGCCCAAGAAAGCGAAGGTAACCCGCCGAAATAATTACCACCCCTTAGCACTCACATTGGTAGCCATGAAGCTCCCCAAAAGATCCACAGATAACGCAATCTCAATCGCACAGAATCATTCGGCTTAGGGTTTGGCCAGGGTAGGCCGTCATTGTAAATAAGAATTTGTTCTTAACTGACTTGCCTAGTTAAAAAAAGTTAAATAGAATAAAAAAATAGTATCCACAAAGCTCATCACTAAGCTAAGGACCCTGGGACTAAACACCTCCCTCTGCAACTGTATCCTGGACTTCCTGACAGGCCACCCCCAGGTGGTAAGGGTAGGCAACAACACATCTGCCACACTGATCCTCAACACTGGGGCCCCTCAGGGGTGCGTGCTTAGTCCCCTCCTGTACTCCCTGTTCACCCCACGACTGCGTGGTCAAGCACAACTCCAACACCATCATTAAGTTTGCAGATGACATAACAGTGGTAGCCCTGATCACCGACATTGATGAGACAGCCTATAGGGAGGTCAGGGACCTGGCAGTGTGGTGCCAGGACAACAACCTCTCCCTCAATGTGAGCAAGACAAATGAGCTGATCTTAGATTATCGTGAAAGGAGGGCCGAACAGGCCCCCATTAATATCGACGGGCCGAAGTGGAGCGGTTCGAGAGTTTCAAGTTCCTTGGTGTCCACATCACCAACAAACTATCATGGTCCAAACACACCAAGACAGTTGTGAAGAGGGCATGACAACACCTTTTTCCTCTCAGGAGACTGAAAGGATTTGTTCTGGGTCCCCAGATCCTCAAAAAGTTCAACATCTGCACCATCGAGAGCATCCTGACAGGTTGCATCACCACCTGGTATGGCAACTGCTCGGCATCTGACGGTAAGGCGCTACAGAGGGTAGTGCGTACGGCCCAGTACATCACTGGGGCCAAGCCTCCTGACATCCAGGACCTTTAAACTAGGTGGTGTCAGAGGAAGGCCCAAAAAATGTCAAAGAATCCAGTCACCCAAGTCATAGACTGTTCTCTCTGCTACCGCACGGCAAGCGGTACAGGAGCGCCAAGTCTAGGACCAAAAGGCTCCTTAACAGCTTCTACCCCCAATCCATTAGACTGCTGAACAATTAATCAAATGGCCTCCCAGACTGTTTACATTGACACCCCCCCTTTGTTTTTACACTCCTGCCACTCCCTGTTTATTATCTATGCATAGTCACTTTACAAATGACCTCGACTACCCTGCACCCCCGCACATTGACTCGGTACCCCCTGTATATAGCCTTGCTATTGTTATGTAATTATTTTTTATTTTCATTTATTTAGTAAATATTTTCTTAACTCTATTTCTTGAACTGCATTGTTGGTTAAGGGCTTGTAAGTAAACATTACATGGTAAGGTCTACACATGTTCTATTCGGCGCATGTGACAAATACAATTTGATTTGATCAGTGCCCGACCTCACTAATGCTTTTGTGGCTGAATGGAAGCAAGTCCTCGCAGCAATGTTCCAACATCTAGTGGAAAGCCTTCCCAGAAGAGTGGAGTCTGTTGTTAGCAGAAAAAGGGGGACCAACTCCATAATAATGCCCATGATTTTGGAATTAGATTTTCAACGAGTAGGTGTCCACGTACTTTTGGTCATGTAGTGTATGTACAGAACTATTTAAATGTGGGTCTTTCCAGATATGGATTGCTTAACCACTACAGTATATGATACGTTTACAGTACATTGCTATCGACATATGGGTCATTCCATGATGAGTTTGATATGTGTAAAGTACCATCCAAATATGGGTCATTCCAGAAATGGGTTTGATATGTTTGTGTGTATGATACCATCCACATCTGGTCATTGAGCACCATGGGGCGTGGGGTGTTGTGGGGTGGAGGCAGACATTGTCTAAACTACATGGGGTTGGGATGTGGTCTGGATTAGACCGTTCACACTGCAGCTCTCACCTTCTATGTTCCAGTTGGGGCCTCCGGCTGGGGTGTAAAGTTATATGTTTTAGAAACGGCTACAACACAACGTCAATGAATCTAAGACTTATTCAGTGGGCTATGTCTCCATCCACTTACACTCTATATCACATGCACTGGACTAAATCTAAGTCAGCACATGCTTTGTAAGCAAATAAATACATCTTATAACGTTATAGTCTTTCAGGGAGTTTGCATTTCTGAAGTGAAGTGCATGAAAGATGTATGTCATAATAGAGCAATTGTAAAATTATCTATCACAAATACATGGGTATTTACTAATATATCATCTCGTTAGATACTGTAAAGTCACATGGGGACTAAAGCAGTCTAAATATTAAAGGTAAACTCAGCTATATGACATCACAGTGTGGCGACGTATTTGCTCTTGCCAATTGGCGCCTTTCCTTGACGCATGGCTGGGTATCATATTGCGGAGTGTCCCTTTAACATGGTGCTGCTGTATTAGTGGAGGGCAGGCAGCATTCTAAACTAGAATACTCTACCGTGTCTGATACTCTCATGAAAGATTCTGGGATCATCTCTGTTCAGTGTCAGCATGGAGTCAGTTAGGGCTGGAACCAAGGCAGATAGACACTCTTTATGTGGGGTCATATTTATGTCTGCTGCTGATCAACTACTCACCAGTCTGTCATTGGAGTCAGTTTTAAAGTACATTTAAAACGGTACTATATGCATGTCTAAGAAAAATGCTATCTAAAATGAATCCACTTGCATATGAATGTTTATTGGTTTGTGTTTCTGCTTGTTAATGATTTTTTTTTTAACTATGTAAATGAAATGGTGGTCATTCTGAAACTGACTACACTATGCCGGGCTGATAGAAACATAGGAACAGAAGCATAGGGACATATTTAGGAGTGTTGTCCTGGTTAGTAAACACTAAAATGGATACTTCAGGATTTTGGCAATGAGGCCCTTTATCTACGACCTCAGAGTCAGATGAACTCGTGGATACCATTTTTATGTATTTTCATGCAGATTTAAGGAAGTTGTTAACTAGCGTTAGCGCAATGACTGGAAGTCTATGGTAACTGCTAGCATGTTTCCAGTCATTGTGCTAGCACTAGTTAGCATTGGCTTGCGAAACAACATCTAACTTCATACTGGATGCTGAGACTCTAGGGAAGTTGTTCAAGGGCTTCATTGTCAAAATCCCAAAGTATCCCTTTAAGATAGAAGCAAGGACAGCTGTAATTTCACACTTACTCCCCAGGAGGAGATGGGTAGAGAACACATTCACATGCTGCCAATCAGAAGAGAGCATGCAAATTTACAGTCCCTTAGAAACATTCACAGCAACCAACATTCATAGCAACCAACGTCATGCAAAATATGCTTTAAAGCTTTATTGAAATGGAAACTCAAACTCATTTAATCTCAGAGCAACATGCATGAATACAAAATGGAAAATACCCAAGATGGACAGGGATGAATATGCTATAAATAACTATGTGTGGTGTGAGTATCATAAAATATACTGTATGTCTACTATCAACATGGGTTCAAATCTAAAACTCAACTACACAAACAAATAATCTACAACTACATAATCCTTAGGGAAAAGATGTCATTGCATTGCAATATGAATGTGAGTATAATGCTCTCTGTATTATTACTGCTGTAATAGTAGATGTGTGTATTGCTGGCCAGGAGACGAAGTGAGGGAGGCAGGTGCTCTATATAAATGGCTGTCTGCATCGTCTGAACAATTACAGTAAGTAGACCCAGACCCACACATAGTGATTCAGCAATAGGCCTTTAAAATGGCTGCTGCCAGGGGGCCAAGCTCCACAATAGCTCCAAGGGTGCTTGGAAAAGTAAACATACTGTACGTCTATCTAAAGGCCTGACATACTTCCTGCAAGAGCCAGATAACATTTTATGTATGGAGAAGAGGGGAAAGGAGAAGAAAAAGGAGGAGGGGAGGAGTGGTGTAGATGAAGGTGCCTATAGGCTATAGACAGCACCCAGATGGCAGTGACATACTGTTAGATTTTCATTAGTCTCCCTCCCACTCATTCAAATATATTATCACTCTATTTTCTTTCTCTTCAAAAGCAGTACTCAGAGGCACTTAAAGTGTGTGTTATTTATGATCACCTATTATCCACTATTGATATTTCACTGTTCTGTATGGTTTAAAGAAGCCCTGTATCCCATAATACACATTTGCTCAGTGATGAAAGCAGAAAACCAACATGTAAAAGAAGAGAAGAGAACTGGATCATGCTAATAACATCATAGATAGAGTTAACAACACAGACATGCTGTCTCAACCATAACATCAACAGTATTATGCATCAGTGAAGAAAATAAATAGTGTTGCATGCAGACATCAAACAAAACAGAAACAGCAACCAGAACAAAACACAAACACAGTTATGTGACAAAAGCCACAAAATATGTGAAATAATAGGTGATCAGGAGCCTTCTCAGGCAGACATAAACACAGTCAGGAGCATGCGGTAGCTGCCTGTCCAGAGAGTCAGGGTGCTGTGACAGCCTCAGGAGCCATTTACCTTCGCTGTCAGACATGGCTCCCCCCAGGTCGTCCATGGTGAAGGCTATGTCTCTGTCGTAGACCCCACTATGTCCCAGTGTAGCCCTGGACTCCTCCCTCATGTGCTGCTGGACCTCCGGCAGGGAGTGGTTAGAGCCAAACTGGTCTCTGGAGTCAGCTGAGATGGGTGGTAGAGGGCCGGCTGAGGCTCTGGCCATGCCCATGGGCTCTCCTACAGGACTCAGAGGGCTCTCCTCCTCTGAGTTCTGAGCCACGATGGGGATGCGCCCGCGGCTCTGGCTTATAGGCAGGCTGGTGGGCTTGGTCCTGGCCACCCCCGTGCCGAACGCTCCGTCCAATGCTTCTCCTTCAATCTTCAGCCTGAGAGAGGAGCTGGAAAGGTCCCGTTTGATGGACAGATCCAGGCCATAGACGGAAGTGGGACGGGAGTTGGGGCGGGAGTTGGGTCGGGAGGAGGGGCGAGAGCGCGTGCCACTGGGGTAGGTGGTGTCGTCCTGTAGGGTAGTCCTCATGGTGGGTCCCCCCAGGCCAAGGGACTGGCCCAGGTTCTGGCCCAGAGAGCCAGCCAGGTTAGATCCCAGGGAGGAGTCCAGGTACTTCTGCTGCTCAGACAGGTTCTTCCTCAGGCCAAAGGTGATCTCATCCTGGAGCAGTCTGGCTCGCGTGGACAGGTTGGTGACAGACGAGGCTCCAGAGCCCAGGAAACTGTTGTAGTCTGGCTCCAGGTCTCTGCTCTCCTGGATGGAGGAGAACTTGGTTATCTTGGGGTCCAACAGGGCTGCCTTCTTCTGGTTCTTGATCTGTTTCTGGTAGAGCACGGCGGCAGGGAGCTGCTTGGCAGCCTGTTTCTCCAGAGTCAGCCGGCTGATGCTGTACTTGTCAGCCTTAGGGAAATGTCTGTAGCTGGGGTCAGTGGGGAGGTACTGGGGCATGCCCAGGCCTGAGAGGTGCTCCAGACCCTCTGTCCCTCGTCTAAACTCCTGCTTTATCTGTTGCTTCAGGAGCTTCAGCTCATAAGGCTCCTCCATAGAGTCCTCCTCTCCTTTACCGTAGCTGTGCAGACGCGAGTTACCAAGGAACTCCGCAACCTAAACAAAGACAATAAAATAATTTATCATCATCATCATCACAACACCCAAGTGAACAGGCAAATGCGGTATAGCAAAATACCAACAAAAAAAACTGAGCAAAACACACTGACATACAATATGTAACAACATCCCCATTACACAGAAGAACATCTACTGTTTACATATCAGTTACCTCTGCAGTGCGCCTGGCCTCAGCGGCCCGGAGCAGCCTGTCAGCCTTAGACAGGTCCTTATCAGGCAGACTGAACCCTGACCCCAGCCCTGCAGAGCCCAGCGCTGTAGAGCCTTTAGTCAGCTGCTCTATGTCCTCTATCAGAACATAGTTCCTGGCATTGTGGTGGTCGATGTCAGCGTAGAAAGACTCAGCAGATATACTAGACATGGGGCTGGAGGCCATGCTCCTCTCCTCCAGGCCCATCCTCAGTTCCAGGCTGCCGTACTTCCCCACCCCATACCCACCCTCGCTGGAGGAGGGTACGATGATCATGGGCTGGTTCCGGATCACCTCGTAGTTGGTGGTGTTCTTGGACTGGTAGCCTGAGGACTGGGCCTGCTGGTGGGAGTGGGAGGCCTGGGGGTAGGACAGGCTGGGCACAGAGGAGTAGACTGACTGACTCTGGTAGGGGTGCTGCTGGTAGAGGGCCTGCTGCTGGTACAGGGTCTGCTGGGGGTAGTGGCTGATGGCCTGGGTCTGGGGGACATACTGGGTGTAGTGGGAGTAGGGACTGGTAAGAGTGGAGTACTGGGAGTCAGCCTCAGTTTCAGGGGGAATGAACTGGTCGAATTCTGACTGGGGAGCTGTCCTGGGTCTCTCCAGGCCGTGGCTGTTCCCTCTGGTCTCCCTGATGTTGCTGACCTCACTGTCCGACATGTAGTCTCTCTCCTCAGCCACACCCTGCAGGTAGGCCCTCTCCCTCTTCTCCCTCTCCTGCAGCAGGGCATCCTTACGACGGTTGATGCCCATCTCCAGGTACCTGTTAGAAGGACAGGATGGGATTGGATTTATACAGTGCTTTCCAAGTGCTAAAAATGTGGAATCACTTCATACACATCAATGTGTTCTACTCATCTAAAGCATGTTATTGTATTGTAAATCAGAACTGGTTCTATATCGACTTGCCTGGTTCACAAATTGTTAAATTAATAAATTACCTCAGCTTGGCATCAATCTCTTTCTCCTCCTCATCTAGCTCGGCCTGTTTTCTGCGGAGCTTGGATGACTCTCTCTCCACCAGGTCCAGCTCCTTGTCGATGTCCTGCAAGATCTTGGCCCGGGCCATGGTGGTGTGACGGCCGAGCCGTCGGCGTGCTGAGTTGGTGCTGTAGCCTGACGGGCCAGTCAGAGGGTCATCCTCCGGGGGAGGGTTGGGTAGGGTCCTCTTCACCTTCTTTCCAGTGCCTGACGGAGAGCCCTGGCCCTATGACAGAGCGAAAAGGAATAAGATAAGAGATAAGATAGAGTACTTAATATTATTGACAGGTATATTTTCAACAAAAATGTCAACAGCATGCGATGAATGTGCTTAACTACGCCCACTTTAACGTGGTCATGTTTAACACTATCTTATGTTTCCAGTATTCTTACTACAGTGACTTACAGAGTATGTTTCTGTGTAGTGGTAGCCTATCCTGTCCTCGGTGGTGGGGCTGAGAGACTTGGGGTCAGGCAGAGACTTCGGTCCAGGCTTCAGCATCCTAGGGCCAGAGGAAAACCTGGACGGGTCAGTGGTCAGCCTCTTCTGCCCTTCCTCCATGGCCTTACTCGCGGAGAGGGGGGACACGGGAGAGTAGAGCACTTTGGGGGACTTGGGGGCGAGGTCTGCCTTCAGGTAGGCGCTGTAGCCCACCTCTACGGGCAAGTGGCGCCTGCGGTCTGTGTCTGTCTGGCAGCTGAGGCTGCCTCCTCTCTGAGAGTTCTCTGGGGCTGAGATGTGTTTGATGATCTCCACCTTAGTGTCCATCTGGATGCTGGGGCATTTGATGCTGCCAGAGTGGTCGGTCTGGACAGAGATCTCTGCCACAGTCTGGATGGCGATGCTGGAGACCTTAGAGCCACCGTGTTTTCCCTCGCCGCTGTGCTTGCTGGAGCGGGAGCGCCGCCGCGACCTGGTTGGCATGTCCCACTCAACCTCCTGGTCCTCCTCATCATCAGTCTGAACACTGCTGTCTACACCCCTCCTGTTGTTCCTCTTCCTCCTCCCCACATACGTTCTATCTACCGAGTCCTCATCGTCTGTCTGGACCCCACTGTCCACTATCCTCTTTCCTACCACCCCTGTACCATACCCCTGGTCACCAGGCTGCTTAGACCCTGCCGACTGTTTCCTACTGAATTGCAGCTGGTCCTGACCTCCAACCTCTCTCTGACCCTCACCGGTTACATACTGCACCCCACCCTCTAGCTGGATGACAGTGGATGAGGTGGTGGACTCATCCCTAACAGGCCAGTACTGACCATTATCCCCCACCCCTGCATACTGTGCCTCTAGCAGGTTGTCTGAGGTTCCTGTGGTACCGTAGTGCTCCTCTAGCTGGTGCTGTAGCTGCACCTGGAGCTGTTGGATCTGCTCTAGCTGTTCCCTCTGCTGGTTGTAGGTCTCCTGCTGTGCTACAAGGTGTGCCTGGTGCTCCTCTTCCTGTTGTACTAACAACTTCTGTTTCAGAGCCTGTAGAATAGAATAGACTAGAATAGATTAGAATAACATTGTTGTCCAGCCAATTGTCCATCCGCTTACAGTAACAGATACATTACCACAGGAGACATGTACACACACATTCATACCTGTAGCTCCTCCAGCTCCCTCTGCACCATGATCTGCTCCTGCTCGCGGTAGCGCTGGATCTCCTGCCTCTCCCACTCCAGCTCCTCTGCCAGACACAGCTGCTTCAGCTTCTCCAGCTGCAGGAACTCCCTCTCCATCTGATACTGGGTGATCTTGCTGTCATCCAGCCCGGGGAACATGGGCAACGAGGCCAGGGCCTCCAGAGAGGCTGCGATGGCCTCCAGGGTCTGGTCAGAGTACAGGGCAGGGAAGCCAGTCATGATGTCAGCCAGAGCGCTGGGCAGCAGGTCCTTGGGGAGGCCAGTGCCCAGGCTGATGATCTGGTGGCTAGGGTCGGTGGTGGGGATGAAGCCATAGGGGTATGGAGCTTGGGCTGGCTGCTCCTGGAGGGTGGTGGTAGGGGGTAGGGTGGTGCTAAAGATGGACCCTGGCTGGGTGGTAATGGCATATGTAGAAGGAACAGGGGCTGCTATGGAGGAGTATACTATTCCGTCTGAGGATCTAAGGACACTATAAGCAGGGACCTGGGAATATGGAGCAGTGGATATCCCAGTATAGGCCCCAGCAGCTTTACTACTGTAGTCTAGAGCTTCACCTGTCATGACGGGTCCAGAAATGTAGGTTTAAGTCAATAGGTAAAACATCATACTGTATATACATGTTCTGTACAAAATAAAGGCCATGCAGATTTGATTTGGGGAGATCATAGCACTAAGCATGCAAGCATCTCCAGTCTGTCCAGCTAGCACGATGCAAAGCCAAAATATTGTGGGAGAACACGCAGGCATACGCATGCATCTGTGTAAAAAGAAAGAAAAGACAAAAGGAACAGAACATTGATGGAAATCTAGATCATTACATAAATCATGCAAAAGTACAGTAAATGCTCATTAAAATCATAATGGGAAACAATAATAACTGAAATAATTTTCCATTCAGAAATCAAATTCAAGCAGGTAAAAAAAAGAACACACCAACCTGCGGAAATATTACCAGCTGTCAGGTCTACTGCACTGTCCAAGACACCGTTATAGTCATATCTGGTCTTTCCATTATAGAGGAAGAGTCCTGCATCAGCCAGATTGGTCTCAGACATGGCCTTGCCGTTCAAGACCTTGATTCCATAGACCCCAGCATGATCATACTGATAGTGGTTGTCTCTGTAGCCAAAGTGGTTGTCAGGCTGGGTAATAACTGGTGGCTGGGTCCTACAGCTCCCTGTGAAGGGTAGCTTGTAGATGACGTCACAGCACACATTTTTCCCAGCTGTCAGATCTATGGGCGTCCCATCATCCTCTACGACCGTGGTCACCACACCTGGGCTGGTGC
The DNA here is from genome assembly GCF_965601325.2 of Salmo salar. Classification (NCBI taxonomy): domain Eukaryota; kingdom Metazoa; phylum Chordata; class Actinopteri; order Salmoniformes; family Salmonidae; genus Salmo; species Salmo salar. Next base: position 26,742,311 of record NC_138306.1, read on the forward strand.
CGGACAGAGCCACCATGGCCCTAAGGGGTCTGGAGGTGGACAGGTCCACGGCCCCAGCCAGCTCTGAGAGCATGGTCCCCCCATTGCTGATAGCTGGGGCCATGGTCACTGGAAGCCTGCTATCTACTGTGGAGGCTCCATAGGACAGGTTAATTGGTATCTCTGTGTCTCTGGCTGTCACCGTGCTGACGATAGGCGGAGAGTCTACCCGCCGATACACTATCTGTGCCAGAGGCTCGAATGGTTTGTATGTGGTAAGAGGGAGAGGCATGGAGGCAACATAACTCTGCAGATCTAAAGGCTTTTCTGCTGGCTCGCTGGTGTAGGAGGCAATGGTGGCTGAACAGGTGACAATAGTGATGCTATCAGTTACAACAGCCAACGTGGTGGAAGGGGTAATCTCAGCACTCAGGTTCACTATCTCTGGCTGCACTGCCGTATGTCGGCCACTAGAGTTGCTACAGACGGACTGGCGACTCGATTCCTGAGGAGTCAAGTCCATCCCTGAATCAGTCATCTTTACACCGACCTTAATGGTGCGGAGGTCAATGGCATCACCGGAATAGATCTTCCCGTTCTGTTTGGGAGAGGGCTGGATAGGGATGGCCAATGCGTCTGACGCAGGAGCCTGGGGCAGCCTCTCATGGACCACAGACACAGTGGTTCTCTGAACCTCGGTGGTGACCACCTGAGTGACCAGGCTGGGCAGTCTCTCCGGGGGCTGGGCTGAGGTGGAGATAGAGGAGGAGTACACGTGGCTCAGGCTGGACACCACCTTCTCAGGCCCACGGATTTCCTGGCTCTCTATCGACTCCTGGTGGAACTTCCTGGTGATGGTGACTGGAGCCACGGGGACAGTCTGGGGAACCTCCTGGCCAGAGGGAACTGACATTCTCCTGGTGTAGGCTTCAGTTGTAATGACCTCCAGGGGGGTCTCATACTCTGATGAGTAACTCAGGACCTCTGATACTGCCTGTGGCGGTTGCACTGCTGAGGGGATGGATTCTCTCCTGTATTGAACTTGGGCAGCATATGCCTCTAGAGGCACCTCTGCCTCTGCAGGCATTGTGATAACCTGGGCCATAGTTAGAAGCTGCTGCATGGTTATAGACGCTCTTCTTGTAGTGGAAATAGCCTCAGTTGTAACCACCTGGGTGGGTGTTTCATATTCTGATGGGTAAGTCATTACTTCAGCAAATGTGTATGGTTGTTGTGCTACAGAGGATATGGATGTCCTTCTAGTGGTAGTGGCCTCAGTTGTTATAACCTCCGTAGGCATTTCATACTCTGAAGCAAAAGTCATGACTTCAGCCACTCCTTGTGGTTGTGGTGCAGATGATCGTATTGATGGTGTGTCCTGCTGTAATGGCATTACCTCTGCCATGGTTTGTGGTTGCTGCATTTCCAATGGTATTGATGCTCTTCTAAAGATAGCCTCAGTTGAAATCACCTCTATCAGAGATGGTGACTGATGCATGGTTGAGGGTGTAGCTTCTACATGGATTTGGGTGGCCATAGCTCCCGTTGGTATTTCCTGCTGTAATGGCATTACCTCTGCCATGGTTTGTGGTTGCTGCATTTCTGATGGTATTGTTGCTCTTCCGGACATGGCCTCAATTGAAACGACCTCTGTAGGTATGTCCAGCTCTGCTGGTAAAGCCATTACTTCAGCCACATATTGTGGCTGCTGAGGTACAGCAGGTATTGATGCCCTTCTACCAGAGGCTTGAGTTGCAGACACTTCTACAGGAACCTGTGGCTCTGATGGCATCGTCATAACCACAGACACTGTCTGCGGTGGCTTGGCTGTTGGAGGTTTATACGGTTTCTTGATTGGAGCTGGGACATTGTGTACCTGAATAGGCATCTCAGACCCAGCTGAAACTGTCACCACCTCAGCCATACTGTATGGAGGCTGCATAGCTGATGGTATGGAAGGCCGCCTTGCTGTTGCTAGAACCTTGACTCCCTCTAGGGGTGCTGCTACTTCGACTGGTCCTATTGCTGCTGTTGGTGGTGGCGGCTGCCTCAATGAGGGAACTGATGCTTTCCTGACATTGTCCTGGGCTGAGAAGGCCTCAATGGGTGACTGCTGTTCTGACGGTGTGGTCCTAACCCCCGGGCCTGTCTGCTTAGAGGGGAGGATGGACCCTCTTCTGATGGGGGCTTGGACAGTGATACCCTCTGTGGGTGTGCCAGGCTCTGAGGGCAGAGTTATCACAACATACGTCTCCAGACACTTGGCATTCCTTGGAGAAAGGGGGGACCTGGGTGAGGTAGCACTCATCTTGGATTCCACTGGGGTGGTCAGACTCAGAGACAGGGCATTGGGAGGTTCTCTGGTCCTGGGCAGTGTTGTGGCTGTGAATGGCTCTGCTGAGCTGGCTTTCGGAACCACTTCTCTGGTCGTGGGTAGTGTGTGGCTGGCAGTGGGATACACTGGAGGTTTGACACTCTCCCCTGGTCGGTGGCTGAACACCAGCCCTGCAGGGATGGACACAGGCTTGGGGGGGACTGGAGGGGGTGCAGGGGCCTTGTGTACTGGACTGGGGCCTGGGGTTGTTCCAGTCGCCTGTGCCATTGTCAAAGCAGCTGAGACCGGCACTGATGTTGGGACTGAAGGTGGGATGGAAATGGAAGGCTTTTTGGGATAAACAGCTGGCTTTAGTAAGGTAGCAGGGGGTGGTGGAGGAGGCAAAGGAGGTGTTGGGGTATCTGCCAAAGGTATATATGTGTCTGAGCTGTGTACAGCAGGAACAGAGGGAGCAGTATAGAAAGGAGCAACACTGACAACCACAGGCCTTGCTGCTATCTGACTACTGCCTTCAACCACAGCAGAGGTGGTAGTTATTGCCACTGAGTTTGCCACAAGGTCTTGGGTTGTCTGGCTGAGCACCGACATGTTCTCCACATTGGGGACTATGATGACCGCATGCCCCTGTCTGGTTGGGGTCATCATAACCTGAGAGCCAGCAACACCTTCTGGCCGGACATCCTCCACTAGCGACTGTACATTCACCACCACAGGCAGAGCTGCTCCCATGGCTATAGTGGTAGTCACGGTTGGGGAGACATTATGGATGGCCCTGATAGAGGTAGGCTCTGCTGAGGTTTGTGGCTGGGAGACTGATGTAGACCTAGGTGGAGGAGGAGGTGGGGCTTTTTTGGTGGAGGCTTGTCTCTGAATTCGGCGTGTCCCTATGGCTGGGACTACTACTGGGGTTGGAGGTGGGGCAGCAGTCTGGACAGGGACTGAATGCACCACTGTAGCCTGGGCACGAGCTGAGGATGTCACAGGCAGTGGGGCTTGGGGTGAAACTGAAGAGGTGATGGTAACCAGGTCTGGCATTTGGACGACAACTGGAGCTGGGGCTGGAGTTGGAGCAGAGACTGGAGCCGAAGTTGACATTGCACTGGGAGCAGCTGGGACTGGAGATGTGGCTTCAGAAGGTACTGGGCTTGGTACTGGAGTTGGTGCTGTGATCTGCACAGAAGGTGGACGCTGAACAGACATCTGGGATGGAGATGTAACCAGGTCTGGCATTTGGATTACAACCGGATCAGGTATGTGCACCACCACTGAGGCAGGGACTGTGGCAGGAGCTTGGGGTTGGGCTAGTGGAGCAGAAGCATGGACTGTAGTCGTAGCTGGTGTTGGTGCTTGGGTTGGATCTGTCACCACATCTGGAATTGTGACCAAAACTGTGGTTGGAGAAACAGCCATAATGGGAGCAATAGAAGGAGGGGAGATATCAGCAGGTGGCTGAGCTGCGAAGGGAGCTGCAGCTTTGGCCAGGTCTGGTGTTGGAGTGGACACTGGAGTAGAGTCAGAGGAGAGAGGACTTGGAGCTTGGAAAGAGGAGGAGGAAGTAGCATTGGAGGCTAGACTTGAGTCTGGAGTTGCTGGTGAGGTGGGCGGTGATACTGGAGAGATTGGTGATGTTGTGGTGGTTGTACTGGTGGCTAGAACTGTCTCAGGGGCAGGAGCTGGAGTAGCTTTCGCCTGGGGAACCTCACACACTACTGTGATGGGTTCAATCTCAGCTGCCTCTGTTATTGGGGTATGTTCTGAAACTGGAGAGGACTCTACCTGTTCTTTAGTCTCAGACTCATCGCTAGGGGTAATATCAGAGGACACTCCCACTCCATACTCCTCTATTATACTATCATCTGTCTCATCCTCTCCAGAGGAACACTGGGTGATCTTCAAGTCCGGTATGGGGAAAAGAGCCCTCCTCATAGTCATATCCTGAGGAACTGTTGGCTTGGCAACGTTGACCTCAGGCCGTTTAGGAGGTTCAGAGGGTCGTGGTGGAGCAGGACGTTTCTTCCTTTTAACGTAGGTAGAATCAGCATCTAACATAGGCTTTTCTCCCTCTGCCTCACCAACTTTGCAGCTCTCAGCTGCAGCACTGGATGGTGCAGTCACATGTATTTCTGGATTTGGAGTGTCCATCGCTGACTGAGCCCTCTGAAACTCCTGCTCTATCAACATCAGTTCCTTCTTTTTCTGCATCATCTCCTCATACACCTCTTCAGGAGACCTTAAACTTTTCTTCCCTGGCTCTTTAGCATGGTCTTTACTGGGCTGCTCCGGTCGGGCTGAACTAGGTTTAGCTTCAGGCTCCTCCACTAGGGACTCATAGAGGTAGTCCTCTATGGCCATGCCACCGTAGAGTGGCTCTATCTCAGGGACTGGCTCTGTCTCTCCATTAGGAGATCTAGCTTTCTGAAGCATCTCCTCATATACCTCCTCTGCACTCTTTAGTGGCTCTGCAGTACTGAACTTCTGTCCTTTTGGGACAGCTATCTTGGCCTCCGTGTGAAACGCCTCTGAATCAGACTCCATGCTAGGAGAATAGTCAGAGGCTGAGGACTTGTGAAACACTTCCATCTCTCTAGCCTGCCTCACCTCCACAGTGGGCGAGGCGTTTTCAATAGGAGACAGGTTACTGGGCGAGGTTACAGGCTTATCCCATTTCCTCTGAGTCTGTAGTTCATCTTTATCCCTCTTGGACTTCTTGGAGCTCCTCTTCCCCTGCTGCTGGTCCGACTCCTTCTGTTTATCCTGATCCCTGAGGTGGTCTTCTTCCTCCCTGAGTTCCTCCTCTTCTGACGAGTCCTCGATGGTGGGAAGGAACTGGCCAGCCTGCCTGTGCTTAGCCTTGCGGTGCTGTTTCCCCTCCCCGCTCCTCTTGTGGCTGGGGCTGCTGTCGCTGTCCTCCTCCAGAGAAGAGGCTGAGGTGGGAGAGGTTCCAGGGGTGAAGCTGGACACCTGGACACTGGATGACCCCTCACCTTTGGACTTGTCCTCCAGAGACTCTGTGATGCTCTCCACCTCAGGCTCTCCATCATCCGTGCTCTTTGTTCTCTGTAACATCATGTCTTTCTTAAACACAGTGGTGGTGAGCTCAGAACTATCTGCAGTGGTTTTAGCCTCAGATCCTGGAAGAGATGGTCTCCTGGCTGGGCTGTCTTCATTAGCCATAATGCCTTTCTTTAGCAGAAGTTTGGATTTGCCTGATTCGTTATCCACCTCGGCCTCCTTGGTCTCCTCCTCTCTGCTCTCTTTCTCATCTTTTTCCTCCTCTGAGAGAAACATCTCCTCCTCTCCTGTCATCCCCATGATCTGCCTGCGGATGAACTCCTCCTCATCCACAGATGAGTCTGGGCTGACTGCTGGGCTGTCTGCTTTGTAGTCCTCACTGCTGGATGAGGCTGCCGTGCTGACTGCTATCGCACTTAACCTCCGTCTCTGGACCTGGGGCGAGGGTTCGCTCCCACTGCTCTCCTCCATCTGCACGTAATTCAGACGCCTCTTCTCCACATTCACCTCTTCCTTGGAAGGCATGGCTGTGTCAGCGGTCGTGTCATTCATAGGGACATTTCTGTCTGTCTGCAACTCCTTCAGCTCTTCCTCTGAGCTGTAGGAGCCCTGTGAGATAGGAAGTATATCTGGTCCATCCTGGGACTTGATACTATGGTCCTCAATCTTGGTGTCAGCCTCAAATGGACTGGCTGGGCTGGACGGTACCTCAACTACTACCTGGTCTGCTAGGAGGGAGTCTGCAGTTGGCTCTTTCTCCTCCTGAAAATGAAAAAAAGCATCACATTAAAATGTGCTTGTCCTGTGCATGGACAACTAAAAACATATGTCTCACATACTTTGCTATCTGATTTAGTTTATGGCTCCTGGAGCAAATTCTATTTGTGTGAACAGTTAAGAACTATGGCAGCAATCTATATTTGTATGGAATCACAATCTTTACTAAAGATTATAGGAATTATGTTAACAACAAACACAAACAACAATACATTGATTCAAACTGATGAACAAATACTTGCCTCCACAGTCTCCTTCTCAGTGAGAATCTGCTGAGGTTCAGGAAGGACATCATCCACCTTTTCAACCAATGGAGCGGCCACTTTCTTGATAGTATCAGCTGTTGGGACTGGTTGTGGAGTTACCCTCTCAGCCACTGTGACAGGTACTGGTTTCTGTTGCTTCAGTGGCTTCTCAACCTTCTCCTCTGCTGGCTTCTCAACCTTCTCCTCTGTTGGTTTATGTAGCTCTGCTGGTTGAGCCTTAGCCTCCACAGTGGCTGGAGTGACAGCAATGGCAGTAGCGACTGTGGTGGGTAGAGGAGCAGGAGCAGTCATGGCCTCAGTCACTGGGACAGAGACAACAGGAGCAGCTACCACTGGAGTCTTGGGTGGTTCCGATTTAGGTGGTACAGGTTTGGGCAGCTCACTTGTAGGAACTTCTGCCACAGAAGACTCCATTTTTGGTGCCTCTGTCTTGGCGATCTTCACCTTGAGAACTTCTGTCTTTGGAGCCTCAGCCTTTGCGACCGCATTGGGAGCTTCAGCCTCAGGGAGTTTCACCTTTGGCTCCAGCTCCTTTTGTGCAAGAGCAGGTGTTAGTGTAGGTGGAATGGGCTCTGATGTGAGAGGAACAGCCTGGGCCTTGGTTGTGGTTGCTGCTGGAAACTGGGCCTCTGTCTTTGTGGATGTGGCTACAGGCTGTGGTGTGGGCTGGGCACCGATCTTAGTGAGTTGTGGCTGGGCCATCATCCCCATGTCTCCCAGCTGACCAGACAGAGCTCTCTGTGTCTGGCAGTTCAGACACAGCCATTCCTTTTGTCAACACAGAGAACAACACACAGTGGTTAGTAGTCAGATCATCTATTACTTCTGTAGTAGAGGGGACAACGCACAGGTGGCAAGTACTTATTACAGACCATGTTGGCATTATTCCAAGCCAACACATGGCTTTGTTCCAAATACAATAGAGGAAAAAGCATTCACCCTTCATAATATTGATTTTTGAACAGCATTCATCAGCGATACAAAAGCAACAAAATGTCTTAATGTCACTAGATACAAATTTCTTACCTTGTCAGAAAACAAATCATATCTTACAGTGAATCGTATTGCTATTTACATGAAATCACTCAACACATCAGCATTAACATTTTTAACTCCATTTATTTTGGGCCAGTTGAGAAAAACGCATTATCAGTAAACTCTGCCTAGAGCAGAGCGCCAGTGGTGTACTATCACACAGGATCACAGAATTCAATCACCGTGTGTGTGAGATATTAGGATATACCATACGTTTGCACAGATAAACCCACATGCACACACAACACTGAAATTGTACTTATAAACACATGTTCTACTGTACACATTAGTGTACATATTCAAAGATGTATATATTTGCAGGAATAAAGATGGCTAACTGCATGAACCCAAATGCATGCACACACCCAAATGCACGCATGCAACATTTGTTTAGCTACATAAGCCTGTAGTTGGATCCAATTTTGATTGTCTGTTTTTCTCCATTTGCTTTTTGATGAGGATGACAAAGATGATTCAGTGTGCTTCCTAGATCATGACTAGTTGAAGAATATGTACGGCTTGTTCAAGAAAGTCAATGGTGACAGACACTTTCTCAAGGGGATTAGTGCTGGCTCAGAGACCAGTGACGTATATTAATAATATTTCATGGGGATGTCACATGCTGATGGGAGCTTTAGCGAGTGATGTAACCCACCTTCTGTCATGGCCAAGCTTAGGCAATGTAGTCCAAACCACACCCAGATGTGCCAGGGATCCCATGTGTGTTCCCAGAAACAAGCCTAAAATACCTCCACTACCACGCCCTTGCCATGTGAACATTTGTGGTCAGGGGTCGGAACTAACAAAAAAGCCTTTGCTACATAGCTTAATGCTTATTATCAAAACATGAGATAGTTAAGGGGTATGAACCAGGGACCCTCTGCACACATCAACAACAGTCAACCTCGAAGCATACAGTGAGGGAAAAAAGTATTTGTGTACAGCAATCTTTAAGTCATACCACAGATTAGAGGTCGACCGATTGTGATTTTTTTTTTCAACGCCGATACCGATACCGATTATTGTCGGGCCAAAAAAGCAATAAAAAAGTAATAAAGTAATAATGACAACTACAACAATACTGAATGAACACTTATTTTAACTTAATATAATACATCAATAAAATCAATTTAGCCTCAAATAAATAATGAAACATGTTCAATTTGGTTTAAATAATGCAAAACAAAGTGTTGGAGAAGAAAGTAAAAGTGCAATATGTGCCATGTAAGAAAGCTAACGTTTAAGTGCCTTGCTCAGAACGTGGGAACATATGAAAGCTGGTGGTTCCTTTTAACATGAGTCTTCAATATTCCCAGGTAAGAAGTTTTAGGTTGTAGTTATTATAGGAATTATAGGACTATTTCTTTCTATACAATTTGTATTTCATATACCTTTGACTATTGGATGTTCTTATAGGCACTTCAGTATTACCAGTGTAACAGTATAGTTTCCGTCCCTCTCCTCGCTCCTACCTGGGCTCGAACCAGGAACACATCGACAACAGCCACCCTCGAAGCAGCGTTACCCATGCAGAGCAAGGGGAACAACTACTCCAAGTCTCAGAGCGAGTGACGTTTGAAACGCTATTAGCGCGCACCCTGCTAACTAGCTAGCCATTTCACATCGGTTACACCAGCCTAATCTTGGGAGTTGACAGGCTTGAAGGGGTGGGTATAATTTGTGGAACGTTCCAACAGAAATCTGTTCCAAAAAACGTAAAGTAAAAGGTTGCCAACCAACAACGCATACAAAGTAGCAACGCATACAAACCTAGCTAACTAGCTGCCGAATAGGCATCAACTCACCACGTAGCTTATTCTTGATGTTTGTCCATAGGCAACCAGAGTGAGGACAGACATTTTTCACAATAAACGTGATGAGTGAAAAACTCAATGAAATAGACCACTCCCTACCCGGTATCTTATTCTGCCGCTATACAACTTTGTATGTGTTGTTTTTTGGCAACCTTGTTATTTACGAAGTTTTTGGAATAGATTCCTGTTGGAACATTCTACAAATTATACCCACCCGGCTTGAAGTCATAAACAGCGCAATGCTTGAAGCACAGCGAAGAGCTGCTGGCAAAACGCACGAAAGTGCTGTTTGAATGAATGCTTACGAGCCTGCTGGTGCCTACCATCGCTCAGTCAGACTGCTCTATCAAATCATAGACTTAATTATAATATAATAAACACACAGAAATACGAGCCTTAGGTCATTAAAATGGTCGAATCCGGAAACTATCATCTCGAAAACAAAACGTTTTTTTCTTTCAGTGAAATACGGAACCGTTCTGTATTTTATCTAACGGGTGGCATCCCTAAGTCTAAATATTCCTGTTACATTGCACAACCTTCAATGTTATGTCATAATTACGTACAATTCTGGCAAATTATTTCACAACGAGCCAGGCCGCCCAAACTGTTGCATATACCCTGACTGCGTGCAATGAACGCAAGATAAGTGACACAATTTCATGTTAGCAGGCAATATTAACTAAATATGCAGGTTTAAAAATATATACTTGTGTATTGGTTTTAAAGAAAGGCATAGATGTTTATGGTTAGGTACATTGGTGTAACAACAGTGCTTTTTTCGCAAATGCGCTTGTTAAATCAACACCCGTTTGTCGAAGTAGGCTGTGATTCAATGAGAAATGAACAGGCATCGCATCGACTATATGCAACGCAGGACACGTTAGATAAACTAGTAATATCATCAACCATGTGTAGTTAACTAGTGATTATGTTAAGATTGATCGTTTTTTATAAGATAAGTTTAATGCTAGCTAGCAACTTACCTTGGCTTCTTGCTGCCCTCACATAACAGGTAGTCAGCTTGCCATGCAGGCTCCTCGTGGAGTGCAATGTTAGGCAGGTGGTTAGAGTGTTGGACTAGTAACCGGAAGGTTGCAAAAACGAATCCCCCCTGAACAAGGCAGTTAACCCCCGTTCCTAGGCAGTCATTGAAAATAAGAATGTGTTCTTAATCTGACTTGCATAGTTAAATAAAGGTGTGAGAAAAAAAAAGATATATATATTTTTTAAATCGGTGGCCAAAAATACCGATTACCGATGTTATGAAAACTTGAAATCGGCCCTAATTAATTGGCCATTTCGATTAATCGGTCGACCTCTACCACAGATTCTCAATTGGATTGAAGTCTGGGCTTTGATTAGGCCATTCCAAGACATTTAAATGTTTCTCCTTAACCCCTTAAACCACTCGAGTGTTGCTTTAGCAGTGTGCTTAGGGTCATTGTCCTGCTGGAAGGTAAACCTCTGTCCCAGTCTCAAATCTCTGGAAGACTGAAACAGGTTTCACACATGAATTTCCCTGTATTTAGCGCCATCCATCATTCCTTCAATTCTGACCAGTTTCCCAGTCCCTGCCGATAAAAAACATCCCCACAGTATGATGCTGACACCACCATGCTTCACTATGGGGATGGTTTTCTCGGGGTGATGAGAGGTGTTGGGTTTGCACCAGACATAGTGTTTTCCTTGAAGACCAAAACGCTCAATTGTAGTCTCATCTGACCAGAGTACCTTCTTCAATATGTTTGGGGAGTCTCTCACATGCCTTTTGGCGAACACCAAACATGTTTGCTTATTTTGTTCTTTAAGCAATGGCTTTTTTCTGTCCACTCTTCTGTAAAGCCCAGCTCTGTGGAGTGTACGGCTTAAAGTGGTCCTATGGACACATACTCCAATCTCTGCTGTATAGCTTTGCAGCTCGTTCAGGATTATCTTTGGTCTCTTAGTTGCCTCTTTGATTAATGCCCTCCTTGCCTGGTCCATGAGTTTTAGTGGGCAGCCCTCTCTTGGAAGGTTTGTTGTGGTTCCATATTCTGTAATTTTTTAAATAATGGATGTAAAGGTGCTTTGTGGGAGGTTCAAAGTTTCAGATATTTTTGTCCCTGACCTGTTTGGAGAGCTCCTTGGTCTTCATTGTGCCGCTCGCTTGGTGGTTCCCCTTGCTTAGTGGTGTTGCAGACTCTGGGGCCTGTCAGAACAGGTATATAGAGTTGAAGTCAGAAGTTTACATACACCTTAGCCAAATACATTTAAACTCAGTTTTTCACAATTCCTGACATTTAATCCTAGTAAAAATTCCCTGTCTTAGGTCAGTTAGAATCACCACTTTATTTTAAGAATGTGAAATGTCAGAATAATAGTAGAGAAAATGATTTATTTTAACTTTTATTTATTTAATCAAATTCCCAGTGGATCAGAAGTTTACATACACTCAATTGGTATTTGGTACCATTGCCTTTAAATTGTTTATCTTGGGTCAAACGTTTCGGGTAGCCTTCCACAAGCTTCCCACAAAAAGTTGGATGAATTTTGGCCCATTCCTCCTGACAGAGCTGGTGTAACTGAGTCAGGTTTGTAGGCCTCCTTGCTTTCACACGCTTTTTCAGTTCTGCCCACACATTTTCTATAGGATTGAGGTCAGGGCTTTGTGATGGCCACTCCAATACCTTGACTTTGTTGTCCTTAAGCCATTTTGCCACAACTTTGGAAGTATGCTTGGTGATGGCTTTGTCTATTCGGAAAATCAATTTGCGACCAATCTTTAACTTCCTACTGATGTCTTGAGATGTTGCTTCAATATACCCACATCATTTTCCTACCCCATGATGCCATCTATTTTGTGAAGTGCACCAGTCCCTCTTGCAGTAAAGCACCCCCACAACATGATGCTGCCACCCCCGTGCTTTACGGTTGGGATGGTGTTCTTCGGCTTGCAAGCCTCCCCCTTTTTCCTACAAACATAACGATGGTCACTATGTCCAGACAGTTATATTTTTGTTTCATCAGACCATAGGACATTTCTCCAAAAAGTATGATCTTTGCCCTCATGTGCAGTTGCAAACCATAGTCTGGCTTTTTTATGGCAGTTTTGGAGCAGTGGCTTCTTCCTTGCTGAGCGGCCTTTCAGGTTATGTCGATATTGGACTCGTTTTACTGTGGATATAGATACCTTTGTATCTGTTTCCTCCAGCATCTTCACATGGTCCTTCGCTGTTGTTCTTGGATTGATTTGCACTTTTCACACCAAAGGACGTTCATCTCTAGAAGACAGAACGCATCTCCTTCCTTAGCGGTATAATGGCTGCGTGGTCCCATGGTGTCTATACTTGCGTACTATTGTTTGTACAGATGAACGTGGTACCTTCAGGCATTTGGATGAACTAGACTTGTGGAGGTCTACAATTGTTTTTCTGAGTTATTGGCTGATTTCTTTTGATTTTCCCATGATGTCAAGCAAAGAGGCACAGAATTTGAAGGTAGGACTTGACATACATCCACAGGTACACCTGCAATTGACTCAAATGATGTCAATTAGCCTATCAGAAGCTTCTAAAGCTATGACATAATTTTCTGGAATTTCACAAGCTGTTTAAAGGCACAGTCAACGTAGCGTATGTAAACTTCTGACCCACTGGAATTGTGATACAGTGAATTATAAGTGAAATAAGCTGTATGTAAACAATTGTTGGAAAAATTACTTGTGTCATGCACAAAGTAGATGTCCTAACCGACTTGCCAAAACTATAGTTTGTTCACAAGAAATTTGTGGAGTGATTGAAAAATAAGTTTTAATGACTCCAACCTAAGTGTATGTAAACTTCCAACTTCAACTGTATATACTGAGATCATGTGACAGATCATGTGACACTTAAATTGCACACAGGTGGACTTTATTTAAAAAATTATGTCCATTTAAAATCCATTTAAATTACAGGTTGTAATGCAACAAAATAGGAAAAATGCCAAGGGGAATTAATATTTTTGCAAGGCACTGTACCTCAGCACTGCCTTTACCCACAACATGATTAAACTCAAGGCGAAATCATCATGTTTATGCTTACATATTTTATTATGCTTACTTATTATATTTATTTTATTTCCACCATTACATCTTAGATTGAGATGTCCTTGGATTGTCAATGAACTACAACACAACGTAATTTGCATAACTCATTAAAATCGACAAGGTTCCATGTGACAGAGCACACTTTGCATGGGTTGTGGAGGAATCATTGGAGGAAGATGAAACAACAGCTCACTCAGAGGGCTGAGGAAAGCCTCTGTGTACCCTGAACAGCATATCTACAGTACCCAGTTACCCAGTCCATTTCCTCTCTACAGTACCCAGTTACCCAGTCCCTTTCCTCTCTACAGTACCCAGTTACCCAGTCCCTTTCCTCTCTACAGTACCCAGTTACCCAGTCCCTTTCCTCTCTACAGTACCCAGTTACCCAGTCCCTTTCCTCTCTACAGTACCCAGTTACCCAGTCCCTTTCCTCTCTACAGTACCCAGTTACCCAGTCCCTTTCCTCTCTACAGTACCCTGTCCCCCAGTCCCTCTCCTCTCTCTACACTACCTGTTCCACAATCCCTTTCCTTTCTACAGTACCCTGTCCCCCCAGTCCCTTTCCTGTCTACACTACCCTGTCCCACAGTCTCTGTCCTCTCCCTACACTACCTGTTCGACAGTCCCTTTCCTTTCTACACTACCCTGTCCCCCAGTCCCTCTCCTCTCTCTACACTACCTGTTCCACAGTCCCTTTCCTCTCTACACTACCCTGTCCCCAAGTCCATCTCCTTTCTACACTACCCTGTCCCCCAGTCCCTCTCCTCTCTCTACACTACCTGTTCCACAGTCCCTTTCCTCTCTACACTACCCTGTCCCCCCAGTCCCTTTCCTCTCTACACTACCCTGTCCCCAAGTCCATCTCCTTTCTACACTACCCTGTCCCCCAGTCCCTCTCCTCTCTCTACACTACCTGTTCCACAGTCCCTTTCCTCTCTACACTACCCTGTCCCCCCAGTCCCTCTCCTCTCTCTACACTACCTGTTCCACAGTCCCTTTCCTCTCTACACTACCCTGTCCCCCCAGTCCCTTTCCTCTCTACACTACCCTGTCCCCCAGTCCCTCTCCTCTCTCTACACTACCTGTTCCACAGTCCCTTTCCTCTCTACACTACCCTGTCCCCCCAGTCCCTTTCCTCTCTACACTACCCTGTCCCCAAGTCCATCTCCTCTCTACACTACCCTGTCCCCCAGTCCCTTTCCTCTCTATACTACCCTGTCCCCCAGTCCCTTTCCTCTCTATACTACCCCGTCTCCAAGTCATTCTCCTCTCTCCCTGGCTAAATATGGACTAGTCTCTCACACCTCTCCAGCTGGGATACTGGCCTCAGTCCAAGCTGAAACATCCAATATACACTGCTCAAAAAAATAAAGGGAACACTAAAATAACACATCCTAGATCTGAATGAATGAAATAAACTTATTAAATACTTTTTTCTTTACATAGTTGAATGTGCTGACAACAATATCACACAAAAATAATCAATGGAAATCCAATTTATCAACCCATGGAGGTCTTGATTTGGAGTCACACTCTAAATTAAAGTGGAAAACCAGACTACAGGCTGATCCAACTTTGATGTAATGTCCTTAAAACAAGTCAAAATGAGGCTCAGTAGTGTGTGTGGCCTCCACGTGCCTGTATGACCTCCCTACAATGCCTGGGCATGCTCCTGATGAGGTGGCGGATGGTCTCCTGAGGGATCTCCTCCCAGACCTGGACTAAAGCATCCGCCAACTCCTGGACAGTCTGTGGTGCAACGTGGCGTTGGTAGATGGAGCGAGACATGATGTCCCAGATGTGCTCAATTGGATTCAGGTCTGGGGAACGGGCGGGCCAGTCCATAGCATCAATGCCTTCCTCTTGCAGGAACTGCTGACACAATCCAGCCACATGAGGTCTAGCATTGTCTTGCATTAGGAGGAACCCAGGGCCAACCGCACCAGCATATGGTCTCACAAGGGGTCTGAGGATCTCATCTCGGTACCTAATGGCAGTCAGGCTACCTCTGGCGAGCACATGGAGGGCTGTGCGGCCCCCCAAAGAAATGCCACCCCACACCATGACTGACCCACCGCCAAACCGGTCATGCTGGAGGATGTTGCAGGCAGCAGAACGTTTTCCACGGCGTCTCCAGACTCTGTCACGTCTGTCACATGTGCTCATTTTGAACCTGCTTTCATCTGTGAAGAGCACAGGGCGCCAGTGGCGAATTAGCCAATCTTGGTGTTCTCTGGCAAATGCGAAACGTCCTGCACGGTTTTGGGCTGTAAGCACAACCCCCACCTGTGGACGTCGGGCCCTCATACCACCCTCATGGAGTCTGTTTCTCACCGTTTGAGCAGACACATGCACATTTGTGGCCTGCTGGAGGTAATTTTGCAGGGCTCTGGCAGTGCTCCTCCTGCTTCTCCTTGCACAAAGGCGGAGGTAGCGGTCCTGCTGCTGGGTTGTTGCCCTCCTACGGCCTCCTCCACGTCTCCTGATGTACTGGCCTGTCTCCTGGTAGCGCCTCCATGCTCTGGACACTACGCTGACAGACACAGAAAACCTTCTTGCCACAGCTCACATTGATGTGCCATCCTGGATGAGCTGCACTACCTGAGCCACTTGTGTGGGTTGTAGACTCCGTCTCATGCTACCACTAGAGTGAAAGCACTGCCAGCATTCAAAAGTGACCAAAACATCAGCCAGGAAGCATAGGAACTGAGAAGTGGTCTGTGGTCACCACCTGCAGAACCACTCCTTTATTGGGGGTGTCTTGCTAATTGCCTATAATTTCCACCTGTTGTCTATTCCATTTGCACAACACCATGTGAAATTTATTGTCAATCAGTGTTGCTTCTTAAGTGGACAGTTTGATTTCACAGAAGTGTGATTGACTTGGAGTTACATTGTGTTGTTTAAGTGTTCCCTTTATTTTTTTGAGCAGTATATTATAGATTACTTGTATGTATCTGTAAGATGAGGGAAAGTTGTAATGCTTAGCAACTACTATTTCACCAACACCTCGGCAGTACATTATGTCAACACATACAAGTAATGGGAGTCTAGAAGGATCAAGATATATGTGTTTGCCAGAGTCGAAGACACAATGTTTCGAGTGGTGAACCTTGTAATGATATGGCTGTTACTCGGTTTCCACTCCAGTAGAGACTCCTGACTCCTGGGTCTACCATCATCCCATCCTTTAATTAAATAAGTTTAAGCAGGAGCTCTGTGCTGAGAGCAGGGGGAGTAGGGGAGCAGGGTGAGCAGGGGGAGTAGGGGAGCAGGGTGAGCAGGGGGAGTAGGGGAGCAGGGTGAGCAGGGGGAGTAGGGGGAGCAGGGGGAGTAGGGGAGCAGGGTGAGCAGGGGGAGTAGGGGAGCAGGGTGAGCAGGGGGAGTAGGGGAGCAGGGTGAGCAGGGGGAGTAGGGGAGCAGGAAGAGCAGGGGGAGTAGGGGAGCAGGTAGAGCAGGGGGAGTAGGGGAGCAGGTAGAGCAGGGGGAGTAGGGGAGCAGGTAGAGCAGGGGGAGTAGGGGAGCAGGAAGAGCAGGGGGAGTAGGGGAGCAGGTAGAGCAGGGGGAGTAGGGGAGCAGGTAGAGCAGGGGGAGTAGGGGAGCAGGTAGAGCAGGGGGAGTAGGGGAGCAGGAAGAGCAGGGGGAGTAGGGGAGCAGGTAGAGCAGGGGGAGTAGGGGAGCAGGTAGAGCAGGGGGAGTAGGGGAGCAGGTAGAGCAGGGGGAGTAGGGGAGCAGGTAGAGCAGGGGGAGTAGGGGAGCAGGTAGAGCAGGGGGAGTAGGGGAGCAGGTAGAGCAGGGGGAGTAGGGGAGCAGGAAGAGCAGGGGGAGTAGGGGAGCAGGTAGAGCAGGGGGAGTAGGGGAGCAGGTAGAGCAGGGGGAGTAGGGGAGCAGGTAGAGCAGGGGGAGTAGGGGAGCAGGTAGAGCAGGGGGAGTAGGGGAGCAGGAAGAGCAGGGGGAGTAGGGGAGCAGGTAGAGCAGGGGGAGTAGGGGAGCAGGAAGAGCAGGGGGAGTAGGGGAGCAGGAAGAGCAGGGGGAGTAGGGGAGCAGGTAGAGCAGGGGGAGTAGGGGAGCAGGTAGAGTAGGGGGAGTAGGGGAGCAGGTAGAGCAGGGGGAGTAGGGGAGCAGGTAGAGTAGGGGGAGTAGGGGAGCAGGTAGAGTAGGGGGAGTAGGGGAGCAGGTAGAGCAGGGGGAGTAGGGGAGCAGGAAGAGCAGGGGGAGTAGGGGAGCAGGTAGAGTAGGGGGAGTAGGGGAGCAGGTAGAGCAGGGGGAGTAGGGGAGCAGGAAGAGCAGGGGGAGTAGGGGGAGCAGGGGAGCTGTGCAGTCGTCAATTGTGATTAGTCTCAGAGCTGGATTAACAAGGCCTTCACAGTGACAGCTGTCAGGAAGCTGCTATGTTGACCCACAGGGACCCTATACCAGCTAGACCTATAACACCACCCCCGTGTATCTGCTGAGCTCTACACTAAATCACACACTCTGTTTAATGCATTGGACCATCAATCAACCAGCTGAAACAATGACATTTTGCCCCCTCTGCATATTTTACAGTGTGTGACAATCTTTACAGCATCAGTGGCTTGAGCGACAAGAGGCATTCATCCTATTCAGCTACAACATAGGCATCGATATCAAATAACACAGGTGTGCAACTCGGCAAAGAATGCTCTTTATAACAAACGTGAAACCAGAGAGCCTCTAGGTCCAACACACTGCTGCTGTAAGCAAGCAAGAACTATTTTCGTTAACATGTCAACATGTCAACATAAACACAACAACACCAATAGCTTGGCTACATTACTCTATTCACAAGCACACAGTGCGCCAGCCAAGGCCCCTAGCAGCTGGCGTACAGAAATACTGGAGATTTACATCTGATATCATCCCATCCAAGAGGTGAATTGAATAAAAGTTCAGTGGGTTGTGTTAGTAGCCGTATATTTCAGGCCATCAGAGAAACTCTATTCTTATAGAAGCTCGTGCTGGTAGGTTCCTTATTGATTTCCTGGCACCTGCCTTTGGCAACGGCTGTAGCTGGCTAATATAGTGTTCTTTTAGCAGCCCCCGAAGTGCTCACACTTCTCATCAATCTGGCCCTCTGATAATAGAGCTTGTTGACCCACTAATCTGCAATAAGCAGATTTTCCTTTGAAGACAGGCAGAGAGAAGGGAAAGATTGAGGGAGGGGAGAGAGGGAGAGAAGGGAAGAGGATATGGAGAGAGAGGAGTAAATAGAAAGAAAGAATGAAAGAAAGAGGGGACAGGTCTCTAGGGGGAGATTCTATTCCCTCTCCTTCAACTGACAGCCAAGACCCCCATCAAAATAGCAATCAGCACCACTTTCCCATTTTGAAGGGATATTTTAGCTTAAAGGATGCACATCACAGCTAGGGACTGCTCCTATGCACAACACACCGATCAACTGCCCTAAAATAATAGAGATATTACTCTGAGTCAATTGAGCTGGAAAGTAGGCTACAGCAGTGAAATTCTACATAGCCCTAATTGTATCAGGGTTAGTATCATTTAAGGAAGACCAGGTCCAAGACAGCTCAAGGTCGCACATTTAAATCAGATTGGCTCTGCAGACTATCCTTTCAAACATACAGCCTTAGAAGTAAAAAAAGAAAAATGTGACTTGAGGTTTGAGACAAACACACTGAAAAATAAAGTGCTATGGTTATAAACCCTACATGAAAGAGCTTGGCTAGAACCTTGTGAAACACACAGTCTGTGAAAAAGAGTTGAAAGGATGCACCAAGGGGTTTCTCCTTATCACCGCAGCAACAGCCTGGGCCAGGGCCTACAGTGGAACACATCTCAACATTTAGAAATTCCTAGCTGAAGGTACAGCAAATGTACCACAGATTAAGCTACTGACCTTGGTTAAAACCTGTTGGGGCTAGGGGGCAGTATTTGCACGGCCGGATAAAAAACGTCCCCGATTTAATCTGGTTACTACTCCTGCCCAGAAGCTAGAATATGCATATAATTAGTAGATTTGGATAGAAAACACTCCAAAGTTTCTAAAACTGGTTGAATGGTGTCTGTGAGTATAACAGAACTCATATGGCAGGCCAAAACCTGAGAAGATTCCATACAGGAAGTGCCCTGTCTGACAATTTGTTGTCCTTCTTTTGCATCTCTATCGAAAATACAGCATCTGTGCTGTAACATGACACTTTCTAAGGCTCCCATTGGCTCTCTAAAGCCGCCCGAAAGTGGAATGGGGTGTCTGCTGTCTCTGGGCAAAGTACAACAGCTCTGTTTGTGAGTGGTCAGCCTGGGGACAGTGACACTGAGATGCATGTTCACGAGAATTCTCAATTTTTTCTTTCAGCCTTTGAATGAATACAACGTTGCCGGTTGGAATATTATCGCTATTTTACAAGAAAAATAGCATAAAAAATGATTTTAAACAGCGTTTGACATGTTTCTAAGTACGGTAATGGAATATTTTGAATTTTTTTTGTCACGAAATGTACTCGCGCGTCCCCCTTCGGATAGTGACCTGAACGCACAAACAAAACGGAGCTATTTGAATATAACTATGGATTATTTGGAACCAAAACAGCATTTGTTGTTGAAGTAGAAGTCCTGGGAGTGCATTCTGATGAAGAACAGCAAAGGTAATCCAATTTTTCTAATAGTAATTCTGAGTTTAGGTTGTCCCAAACTTGGTGGGTGTCAAAATAGCTAGCCGTGATGGCCGGGCTATGTACTCAGAATATTGCAAAATGTGCTTTCGCCGAAAAGCTATTTTAAAATCTGACACCGCGATTGCATAAAGGAGTTCTGTTTCTATAATTCTTAAAATAATTATGTATTTTGTGAACCTTTATCATGAGTAATTTAGTAAATTCACCGGAAGTTTGCGGTGGGTATGCTAGTTCTGAACATCACATGCTAATGTAAAAAGCTGGTTTTTGATATAAATATGTCATTGATTGAACAAAACATGCATGTATTGTATAACATAATGTCCTAGGAGTGTCATCTGATGAAGATCATCAAAGGTTAGTGCTGCATTTAGCTGTGGTTTTGGTTTTTGTGACATATATGCTTGCTTTGAAAATGGCTGTGTGATTATTTTTGGCAGGGTACTCTCCTGACATAATCTAATGTTTTGCTTTCGCTGTAAAGCCTTTTTGAAATCGGACAATGTGGTTAGATTAACGAGAGTCTTGTCTTTAAAATGGTGTAAAATACTCATATGTTTGAGAAATTGAAGTTATAGCATTTTTGAGGTATTTGTATTTCGCGCCACGCGATTCCACTGGCTGTTGACTAGGGTGGGAGGCAAGCGTCCCACCTAGCCCAGGGAAGTTAATAACCTTGGAGCATTTCACTGTGAGTCTACACCTGTTCTGAAGCATGTGACAAATAACATTTCATTTGATGTGGAGGTGGGTGTGATGATTGCTGCCTACAGCTAGGCCTAAAGATTATGAGGTAGACGTGGACCACGACTTGCAGCTTTTTTTGTTGTTTACATCTTTCGGGAGTCCTTTTTATTTGAGAAAATAACAAGTAATAACACTGTCCTTTTATACAGCGGCTATTGGTGGTGCCAGCACATCAGTACTATCAGACTGCCAACCAGCAATAATGCTTCTCTCACTATTACCCTGTATGGAACATTATAACCAAGCAGCCAGTATAGTGGTCCAATTGCAAACAGCTGTAAACAGACCCAGGGAGGGAACACGGGTGTCCTAGATAAGAGAAAACATACACTCAGCCTTTTTGATAAGATCAGCTGGAGTAGAAAGAGAGTGGGGAAATGAACAGACTTGCTACTGGCGTTTGCCCATCTAGTTCTAACGCTCCTCCCTCTCTCCTGTCCTCTAACCAAACCACTGCTTTTTATTCTTCTGTAGAGACTAAAAAGGCTTTGGCAGCATGTCTGGCTATCTGAAAAAAAAAGGTTCAAGAAAAGCACAATGCAGTATGACAGTGTGGAGGTCAGCTGCCCCTGCAGTTACACATTCCCAGCCATCGTCCTTCAGTGTTACACAGGCGTGTGATGAGTGGTGTACATACAGTAGTAGCCAGTGTCCCTGTATTCCACAACCCACACCTCAGGCTGCATTGTCTGCTCTCCATGAAAGACACGAGGAGGAGAGTCAATTATGTAAGAGCCTCATAAAATGGAGCATTATTCTGCCATAATGTGGTATGAGCTCGGCTGAGCCTTGTTGAAAACCTGTCTCTGTGAGAAGCACCACAGCATAACAGCTCAGACACGGCAGAGAGGTCTACTCTCATAGCCCTGTTAGTGAGATTCAACATCCAGGGGCATATGAAGGAACAGGCTTTTCAACTAGCACACAAATTAAAATGCTGAATGTGGCAAATGCAGTATGTCACCTCAAACAAATACTGATAATCATATATTACCTAGAATGCAACCAATGCAAAAAAATCTATTAAGCGGGCTACATAAATCTTTGAGTTTCCATTCAACGCTAGCTGCTTTCAGGTTTAATCTGGTGGTATTTTGGTCCTGCCTGTGGACGCTAGTGCAAAATAACCCACCATCTTATTACAAAGGCATTAGCGTCAAAAGATGACCTTTAGAAAAGGTCTCCAGTTGTGTGACTAAGAGATGTTATTACATTGGAACCCTGGTGTATCGGCTAGCTAGCCCACTGTATGAACACTGACATCAGAGTGGTGCCATGTGCGTCCCATGTGGAGAGGTTACGCTATTGAAATGATAATATGAGGAACCAATAATAATACTGCATATTGATATGATATGGCTATAATTTGAGGAACCAATAATAATACTTCATATTGATATGATATGGCTATAATTTGAGGAACCAACAACAACAATAATAATTATAATAATAATGCATCTCATTAACCTTCAGGACGTACTCATGGATGAGTGCTATCGCATGCTCACACACCTGCGAGTGAACAACCAATGGGAAAGACTGTAATGCTAGCTGTAAGGGAAGTACTCTTCATTGCCAGCCTGGAAATAGGGTGTTCCTTAATTAACACTAGCCTACTTTAGTTAACCCAGAGGTGACTGAGAGGCGAGAGCAGCACCCAACATGCCAGCGCGCGTCAATGTGTTGGTGACAGAAATTCAACACACACGTGCACCACTATTAGCAGCAAACAAACGTGTGGAGTATAATTGAAAGGAAACTGTTGAAGTGCAGGGAGCCAGTGATCTGTGATGGGAGCAGATGGCCGCAGGAGAAACATGCTGCTGCTGTACTGATGCTGTGTTGTGTTGGAATTAATCCAGCTCACCTCTGCCTATTAGCATATCACAGGGCCCTGCCATCTCTCACGGGGGCTGGAGTCCCCAGCCAGCGGCAGCAGCAGATCCCATCTCGCTAATGCTGTTGCACAACTCTTAATCACTTTAATACAGTTTCAGTGATGCCGGACCGCCGAGGCTGAGGCATCGCCTCGCATGAGCCGTTATGTAATGTCACATCCACTGAGACCTAACCATGAGAGGGATGTCCCAGGAAGAGGCAGGCAGCCATCGCCCACACAGAGTGCATTAGACTATGGTTTTAATACTGTTTGAGGCCCCTCAAAAGATTACATAGAGCCATTGTACTTAGACCTCAGTGCTAATGCATTGTCTGGGCAGCTCGCCAGGCAATCCTTTCCACACATTTCCAATGCAGGGATCAGTCTCTCAACTGTAGAGGTCTCATACTTTGAAATCCATCTCACTCTCAAAACATGGTGGAGAAAATGCTATATTTTGTCAAATATAAACTGCTCTGCCCCAAGGAAGAATGAACTCATCAGCACATTTCATTCTATTGCCAGTGGTTTTTTAAACAAAAGTCTGTTTGGCTGGAATGGGTGCCAATCACTTAGCATTTCAAGGTTCTTGAAAGCTGCACCACTAGTCCCTGCTCGCCACTAATGTTTTTATTGGCCCTTTACCCACTAAGCTTTTAGAAAGTCTTGTGTGAAATGCAACAGCACTGAAAACCAGGCTGTGATGATGGAGGTTAACTGCATATAGCAGAGAGGATCCACATTGCCAGCCCTAGCCCTGTCAGCCTCCATCCCTCAATCCGCCCCCAGCAGCTGGGTGAACTGCTGTGAGCTGTCTGAGCAGGAAGCCAAGACCTGTTATTATTAGTCATCAGCAGGTAAAATCACCACAAGTACCCTGTAATGACCTACACTGTTACTGAGTCACTGTATCAGAAAACATTTGATTGAGTAGACTACAGCCACCAAAATCACGTATCACAGCACAAGCAAAGGGAGATATATCAAACACCGGTGCTTTACTACTGACACATGTTCATTCAATGTAAGACAATAAGAAGAACTCTGTAGCAAATGTAAATCCAAAATTGGACCTGGATTTGAGCTACAACCAATGCAAAACTATAAGACCTGGCTCCTCTAGAAGCAACATAACTAGTCTAAGGCTGGATAATAAAACATTTTAGTGAGTATATCAACGTCTGCCATGTGCCTATGGGGTTAGCATTTTCTGAATAGTGCACAATAAATTACACCTGCTCAACGTGGCATTGGGGATTACAGAGACCTTGAAACATCCATAGCAACTCTGAGAGGTATGTTTAAGTTATGAGAGGTATGTTTTAGAGGTATGTTTAAATACACATAATCAAATGTAATTATCATATTTTCACAGTCTTACCTCTGTTTCATGTGGCATGGGGTTGAATCCACAGAGGTTGCAGACAGTGTTCTTGCATTCGGTACAGGTGTTGTAGTTGGGAGGATCCTTGGAGCCCTTGTTGAGTTCCACCTTGCATAGTGGACAGGTGGACTGGCCTGCTTTGAGAGCTGGTTGGGAGGATGCTGCTCCCTTTGGAGGCTCTGATGGGGGTTGGTCCACTTTGGCCTGTAATAATGTGGGGACCTTGGCCTGCTGGGGTTGCTCTGCTTTCTTCTCCTCTGCTTTCTGAGTAGCAGGTGGTTTGGTCTCCTTTGCAGGGGACGTCTTGGGAGAGGCCTGGGCTGCTGCAGACACCATGGGGGAAGCTGGTGGTGTGGTGTGGGTCTCATCCTGAACAGCTGAGGTGATCAAAGTGGATGCAGAGCTGAAGATGGAGGAGCCAAAGCCAAACACCTTCCCAGACACTGACTCTTCAGGCTTTGACTGAGCAGGCTGAGATTTAGCACCGCCAAAGCCAAAGAAGCCCACTGACTGCTTTGGGGGCTTGGCCTGTGGTTGTGATGCAGCTTTAGCAGGAGAGGTCCCACCTTTTGGAAGCTGTTGTTGAGGCTTTCCAGGCTCCTGCTTTAGGGGATCAATTTTGGGGTCTATCTTTGGAACTTGCTGGGGCTGTAGTTGTGGTGGGGGCTTTGCATCAGGCTGTTGCAGTGAAGGAGTTTGCTTTTCTGGCTGCTGTGCAGGTGTAGAAGCACCACTGGGTATGGGTGTCACTGCAATTGTTTGGTCCAATGGTTTCTGAACAATTATAGGTTCCTGTTTGTCCTTTACAGCCACAGCAGGTGGAGCATGTTTGTTTTGTGGGGATCCTGGTGCTGGGGTCTCCTCCTTTTTGACTACAGCTGTTGATGGGGTTCCAGCCGGTATTAGTGTCTCCTGAGGTACAGTGGGTGGAGGAATCTCTTTTTGGGCAGCCGCAGGTACTGGAATCTCCTCCTTTTGGGGTTTAGCTGGTGCTGGGGTCAGCTTTTGAGATGCAGCAGGTGTGGAAACTTTGCTTGGCAAGGGTTGGGATTTAATCATCGGCGGTCCTGGGGGTTCCATTCCTCCAAGAGCTCTCTGCATCTGGCAGTTCAGACACAGCCATTCCTTTACCTGAAATAAAATAACAGTGTTGAACATTTTGTTCAACAAAACAATCTTATAGAATTGTATTGCAGTCTGAGGACTTACAGATGCTCTTATCTTAGCTGCTATTTAAATGCTTCATACTAGATGTTACAAACATGTAGTAAAACTACTGCCATAATGCTCTAAATCTGAAGATGCTAAATCAAATGAATAATTTATATCAGACTGTATTAATACAATTCTTCCAGATTACAATTTGCTTCTAGGAAGATCATAAACAAAGACCATTTGGAGAAAAGCCAATAGTTATAACAAGAGCTCCATCATAGCTTCTTGTTATCCTATCTTACAACTCCGATGAAAGAGACGACTGGCAACTATAGACACTGTCAATGCATAGTTAGTATTCTTAAATAACTGTTGTAAAATAAAGCACAACATTTATGTTAGAGTAGCCAAATTACTTTGATGAAACATAGACTGTTTAATTACCTCTGTTTCATGTGGCATGGGGTTGAATCCACAGAGGTTGCAGACAGTGTTCTTGCATTCGGTACAGGTGTTGTAGTTGGGAGGGTCCTTGGAGCCCTTGTTGAGTTCCACCTTGCAGAGTGGACAGGTGGACTGGCCTGCTTTGGGAGATGGTTGGGAGGATTCTGCTCCCTTTGGAGGCTTTGAAGGGGGATTGTCAACTTTGGCCTGTATTGATTGGGGGACCTTGGCCTGCTGGGGTTGCTCTGCTTTCTTCTCCTCTGCTTTCTGAGAAGCAGGTAGTTTGGTCTCCTTTGCAGGGGGCATCTTGGGAGAGGCAGGTGCAAACATCTTGGGTGAAGCTGGCGGTGTGGTGCGGGTTTCGTCATGAACAGCTGAGGTGATCAAAGTGGATGCAGAGCTGAAGATGGAGGAGCCAAAGCCAAACATCTTCCCAGACACTGACTCTTCAGGCTTTGAGGGGGTAGACTGAGATTTGGGACCACCAAAGCCAAATAAGCCTCCTGACTCCTGCTTGGGGGGTTGCTGCGTGGATGGGATGGCACTACTCTGGCTGGGCTGCTGTGGTGGTGTCTGAGGTTCTGATGTTCTCCGGTTCTCTAGTGCCTTCTGAGCAGGTGCTGGACTGGCTGGTTTCCCAAGCTCCTGCTTTGGGGGAGTGCTTTTGGGGTCTGACTTTGGAGCTTCCTGGGGCTGTACTTGTGCCAGAGGCTGTTCCTGTGCAGGCATTTGCTTTTCTGGCTGCTGTAAGGGTTGAACAGCCTCGTTCTGCTTGTTTGTAGGTGTGGCTGGTGGCTCCATCGACTTTTGAACAATTGCAGGTTTCTGGTTGTCAATCGAGATCTCAGTAGATGAAGCCTCTTTTTTCAGTGCGGTGCCAACTGTTGTATTCTCTTTTGTTTTGAGTGAATCTGGAACAGGTGCCTCATTGCTTTGAACTGCAGCTGGATGTTGGACCTCTTTAGTCTCTACTGCTGTCGAAAGTGGTGCTTCCTTCTTCAGAGGTAAACCTGATTGTACAGCATAGTTATCTTGGGTTGAACCTGGTGTTGGGGCCACCTTTCTGTTTTGTGACCCTGGTAGTATAGGTTCCTTATTCTTTTGAGGTGAGGCTGGGGCTGGTGCCTCCTTAGTGAGAGGTGAACCAGTGACCTCCTTGGTGAGAGCTGAGGCAGGAGTTGGTGCCTCCTTGTTGAGAGCTGAGGAAGGAGGTGGTGACTGCTTGATGAGAGCGGAGGCATAGGTTGGTTCCTCCTTGATAAGGGCTGAGGCAGAAACTTCCTTCTTGACAGGCAAAGCTGTGGTTGGGACCTTATCTGTTACAGACACACCTGGTGGTGTAGGATATTTTTTATTTTGTGGTGACTCTGGTGTTGGAGTGTCCTGCTTTAAAGCTGTAACTGGTGTCTCCCCCATTTTGGATGAGGCTGGTAATGGAGTCTCCTTTTGTGGTGCAGCAAGTGTGGTTGTCTCCTCTTTTAGGAGTGTGGAGGCGGCCTTCTTCTGATCTACAGCAGGTATGGCAGTCTCCATTTCCTTTTGAGATGCCGGAGTCTCCTGTTGAGGTGCAACAGGTGTAGAAACTTTGTTGAGTAAGGGTTGGGGTTTCATCATGAGGGGTCCTGGGGTTTCCATTCCCCCAAGAGCTCTCTGCATCTGGCAGTTCAGACACAGCCATTCCTTCACCTGAAAAAATGTAAAGTCACATTTAATTTAAGAGTAAACTATGATAATCAAACTGAAAATAACAGACTGTGTTCATTGGATTTTTCGAAAAATATTTAAACAAACAAGAACATAAAATACCACGTGCTTGCAATTTCATTTACCTCTGTAACATGTGGCATTGGGTTAAATCCACAGAGGTTGCAGACAGTGTTCTTGCATTCAGTACAGGTGTTGTAGTTGGGAGGGTCCTTGGAGTCAATGTTGAGGTCCACCTTGCAGAGTGGACAGGTGGACTGCCCTGCTTTGGGTGCTGGTTGGGAGGATGCTGCTCCCTTTGGAGGCTCTGATGGGGGTTGGTCCACTTTAGCCTGTACTGATGGGGGGGCCTTGGCCTGCTGGGGTTGCTCTGCTTTTGTTTCCTCTGCTCTCTCAGTAGTAGGTGGTTTGGTCTCCTTTGCAAGGGGCAACTTGTGAGAGGCCGGTGCAGACACCTTGGGGGAAGCTGGCGGTGTGGAATGGGGCTCGTCCTGAACAGCTGAGGTGATCAAAGTGGATGCAGAGCTGAAGATGGAGGATCCAAAGCCAAACATCTTCCCAGACACTGACTCTTCAGGCTTTGAGGGCGTAGACTGAGATTTGGGACCACCAAAGCCAAAGAAGCCTCCTGACTCCTGCTTGGGGTGTTGCTGTGTGTCCGGGATGGCACTACTCTGCCTACGCCCATGCTGGCTGGGCTGCTGTGGTTGTTTCTGAGGTTCTGAAGCTCTCCGGTTCCCTTGTGATGCCATCTGAGCTGGGCTTGCCGGCATTTGAGTGTCTGCTGCTTTAGTAGCTTCAGCTTTTGATACTTCAGCTGCAGGGGGAACTGGTTTCCTTTGAGGGGAGCTTGGGATTGGACTGTTTGTCTTCACAGATGCAGCAGGTGTTGTAATGTCCTTTTGGGCTGCAATAGGTGTGATAGTGACTGTTTGAGGTGCAAAAACTTTGTTGGGATACAGTTTCATCATGAGGGGTTCTGGGGGTTCAATTCCTCCAAGAGCTCTCTGCATCTGGCAGTTCAGACACAGCCACTCCTTCATCTGAAAAAGCAGTGTTGTGTTAGATACATACTGCCGTTGGATTCTGGGTTAAACTTGGGACATTGTTATCCTAGAGACTGATTTTTACATCAGAAGTTAATGGTTATCTGTAGGAGCCAGATGGCTTTGGAATGTGCTGGGTGGACAGGAGGAAGGCACAGGATTGCTATAGGGGATACGGATGGACATCTGTGGATTGGGAAAATGAGGGGTTGAGGTCAGGTCATATCCCCTTAAAGGAGATTATGGTTTATTATCCCATTACTTCCCCTTCCTGTCGAACCATAATTGATGTAAGGATTAGAGAGAAGGAGGAGTGCCTAAATTGGAGTATACAGTGGCTTGCGAAAGTACTCACCCCCCTTGGCATTTTTCCTATTTTCTTGCCTTGTTTGTTGGAATTACAATGTATGTTTTGGGTGTTTGTATCATTTGATTTTTAACAACATTCCTACCACTTTGAAGATGAAAAATATTTTATCTTGTGAAACAAACAAGAAATAAGACAACAAAACAGAAAACTTGAGCGTGCACAACTATTCATCCCCCCCAAAGTCAATACTTTGTAGAGCCACCATTTGCAGCAATTACAGCAGTAAGTCTCTTGGGGTATGTCTCTATAAGCTTGGCACATCTAGCCACTGGGATTTTTGCCCATTCTTCAAGGCAAAACTGCTCCAGCTCCATCAAGTTGGATGGGTTTCGCTGGTGTACATCAATCTTTAAGTCATACCACAGATTCTCAATTGGATTGAGGTCAGGGCTATGACTAGGCCATTCCAAGATATTTAAATGTTTCCCCTTAACCCCTTAAACCACTCGAGTGTTGCTTTAGCAGTATCCTTAGGGTCATTGTCCTGTTGGAAGGTAAACCTCCATCCCAGTCTCAAATCTCTGGAAGACTGAAACAGGTTTCCCTCAAGAATTTTCCTGTATTTAGCCCATCCATCATTCCTTCAATTCTGACCAGTTTCCCAGTCCCTGTTGATGAAAAACATCTCCCCTGCATGATGCTGCCAACACCATGCTTCACTGTGGGGATGGTATTCTCGGGGTGATGCAAAATGTTGGGTTTGCACCAGAGATAGCGTTTTCCTTGATCGCCAAAAAGCTAAATTTTAGTCTCATCTGACCAGAGTACCGTCTTCCATATGTTTGGAGAGTCTCCCACATGCCTTTTGGCAAACACCAAACATGTTTGCTTATTTTTTTCTTTAAGCAATGGCTTTTTCTCTGTCCACTCTTCCGTAATGCCCAGCTCTGTGGAATGTACGGCTTAAAGTGGTCCTATGGACAGATCCTCCAATCTCCGCTGTGAAGCTTTGCAGCTCCTTCAGGGTTATCTTTGGTTTCTTTGTTGCCTCTCTGATTAATGCCCTTCTTGCCTGGTCTGTGAGTTTTGGTGGGCAGCCCTCTCTTGGAAGGTTTGTTTTGGTGCCAAATTCTGTACATTTTTTAATAATGGATTTAATGATGCTCTGTGGGATGTTCAACGTTTCGTATATTTTTTATAACACAACCCTGATCTGTACTTCTCCACAACTTTGTCCCTGACCTGTTTGGAGAGCTCATTGGTCTTCATGGTGCCCCTTGCTTAGTGGTGTTGCAGACTCTGGGGCCTTTCAGAACAGGTGTATATAAACTGAGATCATGTGACACTTAGATTGCACACAGGTGGACT
Source organism: Salmo salar (assembly GCF_965601325.2). Lineage (NCBI taxonomy): Eukaryota > Metazoa > Chordata > Actinopteri > Salmoniformes > Salmonidae > Salmo > Salmo salar. Next base: position 26,772,291 of record NC_138306.1, read on the forward strand.
TTATTTAATTAACTAATTATGTGACTTCTGAAGGTAATTGGTTGGACCAGATCTTATTTAGGGGCTTCATAGCGAAGGGGGTGAATACATATGCACGCACCACTTTTCCATTTTTTTTAAAAGTCATTTTTAAAATTTTACTTCACCAATTTGGACTATTTTGTGTATGTCCATTACATGAAATCCAAATAAAAATCAATTTGAATTACAGGTTGTAATGCAACAAAAAAGGACAAACGCCAAGGGGGATGAATACTTTTGCAAGGCACTGTATATACATACTTGTGGTGGTGGAAACATGCTTTGTCTAATGCAGCTGTATTGATCCTTTGGGCAGAATAAACTTGGTTAAGCTTTCATAGTGTCCGTAGAGTTTTTTACTCTGAGAATTAGAACCTAACACTGTATACTAGTGATGGGGGAATAAACCGATACAGTTACATATCACAACATTATTTTTGGACACTATTATATTGATATTTGATTCCAAGTATTTATTTGTAAAAAAATATATAAACATTGCCTTCGGAAAGTGTTCAGACCCATTGACTTTTTCCACATTTTGTAACGTTAGTCTAATTCTAAAATGGATAAAATAAAATAAAATCCTCATTAATCTTCACACAATACCCTAGAATGTCAAAGTGAAAACAGGTTTTTAAAATGTTTGCAAATTAAAGAAAAAACAAAACAGATACCTTATTTAGATAGAGTTGAAGTCGGAAGTTTACATACACCTTAGCCAAATACATTTAAACTCAGTTTTTCACAATTCCTGACATTTAATCCAAGTAAAAATTCCCTGTCTTAGGTCAGTTAGGATCACCACTTTATTTTAAGAATATGAAATGTCAGAATAATAGTAGAGAGAATGATTTATTTCAACTTTTATTTATTTAATCAAATGCCCAGTCGGTCAGAAGTTTACATACACTCAATTAGTATTTGGTACCATTGCCTTTAAATTGTTTAACTTGGGTCAAACGTTTCGGGTAGCCTTCCACAAGCTTCCCACAATAAGTTGGGTGAATTTTGGCCCATTCCTCCTGACAGAGCTGGTGTAACTGAGTCAGGTTTGTAGGCCTCCTTGCTTTCACATGCTTTTTCAGTTCTGCCCACACATTTTCTATAGGATTGAGGTCAGGGCTTTGTGATGGCCTTTGTTGTCCTTAAGCCATTTTGCCACAACTTTGGATGTATGCTTGGGGTCATTGTCCATTTAGAAGACCCATTTGCAACCAAGCTTTAACTTCCTGACTGATGTCTTGAGATGTTGCTTCAATATATCCACATAATCTTCCCTCTTCATGATGCCATCTATTTTGTGAAGTGCACCAGTCCCTCCTGCAGTAAAGCACCCCCACAACATGATGCTGCCATCCCCATGCTTCAAGGTTGGGTTGGTGTTCGTTGGCTTGCAAGCCTCCCCCTTTTTCCTACAAACATAACAATGGTCATTATGGCCAAACAGTTCTATTTTTGTTTCATCAGACCAGAGGACATTTCTTTAAAAAGTACAATATTTGTCCCCATGTGCAGCTGGAAACCGTAGTCTGGATTTTTTATGGCGGTTTTGGAGCAGTGACTTCTTCCTTGCTGAGCGGCCTTTCAGGTTATGTCGATATAGGACTCGTTTTACTGTGGATATAGATACTTTTGTACCCGTTTCCTCCAGCGTCTTCACAAGGTATTTTGCTGTTGTTCTGGGATTTATTTGCACTTTTCGCACCAAAGTATGTTCATCTCTAGGAGACAGAACACGTCTCCTTCCTGAGCGATATGACGGCTGCGTTGTCCCATGGTGTTTATACTTGCGTACTATTGTTTGTACAGATGAACGTGGTACCTTCAGGCGTTTGGAAATTGCTCCCAAGGATGAACCAGTCTTGTGGAGGTCTACAATTTTTTTTCTGAGGTCTTGGCTGATTTCTTTTGATTTTCCCATGATGTCAAGCAAAGAGGCACTGAGTTTGAAGGTAGGCCTTGAAATACATCCACAGGTAAAACTCCAATTGACTCAAATGATGTCAATTAGCCTATCAGAAGCTTCTAAAGCTATGACATAATTTTCTGGAATTTTCCAAGCTGTTTAAAAGCACAGTCAACTTAGTGTATGTTAACTTCTGAACCACTGGAATTGTGATACTGTGAATTATAAGTGAAATAATCTGTCTGTAAACAATTCCTGGAACAATTACTTGTGTCATGCACAAAGTAGATGTCCTAACCGACTTGCCAAAACTATAGTTTGTTAACAACAAATTTGTGGAGTGGTTGAAATACGAGTTTTAATGACTCCAAACAAATTTTATGTAAACTTCCGACTTCAACTGTAAGTATTCAGACCCTTTGCTATGACTCGAAATTGACCTCATGTGCATCCTGTTTCCATTGATAATCCTTGAGCTGTTTCTACAATTTGATTGGACATGATTTGAAAAGGCACAAACCTGTCTATATAAGGTCCCACAGTTGACAGTGCATGTCAGAGCAAAAACCAAGCCATGAGGTCGAAGGATTTGGCTGTAGAGCTCAGAGACAGGATCGTGTCGAGGAATAGATCTGCGGAAGGGTACCAAAACAATTCTGCAGCATTGAAGGTCCACAAGAACACAGTGGCCTCCATCATTCTTAAATTGAAGATGTTTGAAAACACCAAGACTCTTCCTAGAGCTGGCCGCCCGACCAAACTGAGCAATCAGGATACAAGGGCATTGGTCAGGGAGGTGACCAAGAACCTGATGGTCACTCTGACAGAGCTCTTGAGTTCCTCTGTGGAGATGGGAGAACCTTCCAGAAGGACAACCACCTCTGACAGCCCGCTTGGAGTTTGCCAAAAGGCACCTAAAGACTCTCAGACTATGAGAAACAAGATTCTCTGGTCTGATGAAACCAAGATTGAATTCTTTGGCCTGAATGAAAAGCGTCACGTCTCGAGGAAACCTGAAACTATCCCTACAGTGAAGATGTTTTTCAGTGGCAGGGACTGGGAGACTAGTCAGGATCGAGACAAAGATGAACGGAGCAAAGTACAGAGAGATCCTTGATGAAAACCTGCTCCAGAGCACTCAGGACCTCAGACTGCGGCGAAGGTTCACCTTCCAACAGGACAACGACCCTAAGCACACAGCCAAGAAAATGCAGGAGTGGCTTCGGGACAAGTATCTGAATGTCCTTGAGTTGCCCAGCCAGACCCCGGACATGAACCTGATCTAACATAGACCTGAAAATAGCTATGCAGCAATGCTCCCCATCCAACCTGACAGAGCTTGAAAGGATCTTCAGAGAAGAATGTGAGAAACTCCCCAAATACAGGTGTGCCAAGCAAGTCATAGACAAGAAGACTCAATGCTGTAATTGCTGACAAAACCTGTTTTTGCCTTGTCATTATGAGATATTGTGTGTAGATTGATGAAGAAAATAAACATTTTAATCAATTTTAGAATAAGGCTGTAACGTAACAAAATTTGGAAAAAGTCAAGGGGTCTGAATACTTTCCAAAGGCACTGTATATTTAAGCAATAAGGCACGAGGGGGTGTGGTATATTGGCCATATACCACAAACCCCTGAGGTGCCTTATTGCTATTATAAATTGGTTACCAATGCAATTAGACCAGTAAAAATAAATGTTTTGTCATACCAGTGGTATACGGTATGATATACCACAGCTGTCAGCCAATCAGCATTCAGTGCTTGAACCACCCAGTTTATAATGCTGAATATTTCCATCTGAATATTCAGTCTGCATACAACATCGTTGCTCTAAGTATCTTGCTTGAATATTATACAGTAGTTCATTTGAATAGAAATGTTACAATTTGTGTAACTAAAGCACTCAATACAAGTACCTTAAATGTCCCTATTATTGAAACTTTCAACTGAATAAAACATTGGTAGGCAAAGGCAATTTGACAGAGTAGCCATAATTGTATTATGTTTAAATGAATTCCCAGAACAGTAATTTCTTACCTCAGTAACGCTTGGCATGGGGTTAAATCCACAGAGGTTGCAGACAGTGTTCTTGCATTCGGTGCAGGTGTTGTAGTTGGGAGGGTCCTTGGAGCCCTTGTTGAGTTCCACCTTGCATAGTGGACAGGTGGACTGGCCTGCTTTGGGAGCTGGTTGGGAGGATGCTACTCCCTTTGGAGTCTCTGATGGGGGTTTGTCCACGTTGGCCTGTACAGATGGGGGGACCTTGGCCTGTTGGGGTTGCTCTGCTTTCTTCTCCTCTGCTTTCTGAGCAGTAGATGGTTTGGTCTCCTTTGCAGGGGGCATCTTGGGAGAGGCAGGTGCAGACAACTTGGGGGAAGCTGGCAGAGTGGTATGGGGTTTGTCCTGAACAGCTGAGGTGATCAAAGTGGATGCAGAGCTGAAGATGGAGGATCCAAAGCCAAACATCTTCCCAGACACTTCCTCTTCAGGCTTTGAGGGGGTAGACTGAGATTTGGGACCACCAAAGCCAAAGAAGCCTCCTGACTCCTGCTTGGGGTGTTGCTGTGTGGACGGAATGGCACTACTCTGCCTACGCCCAGGGCTGGGCTGCTGTGGTGGTTTCTGAACTTCTGATGTTCTCCGGTTTTCCTGTGGTGTCTTCTGAGCAGGTCCTGGAGAGGTCCCAACTTTAGGAGGCTGTTGTTGAGGCTTCACAGGCTCTGCTTTCGGTGCACTTGCTGGGGTCTGCTGAGGCTGGACTTGTGGAGTCTTCTGCTGTGGGGGCTGCTGCTGTGGTTGTACAGCACTCCCCTGCTTAGCCCCTGATGGGTCTCCTGGTTTTAGAGGACTTGCATGTTTCTGGTCTTGCTTTGCAGTCATTGTGGGGGAGTCTGGCTTTCTCTGGGGGGAGGCTGGCATTGGGGTGTCCTTCTTTCGGGCTGTGGCTGGTGTTTGAGCCTCTTTTTTGGGCGACACTGGTGTTGGTGCACCTTTTTGGGCACCAGTTGGTTTGGGAGTCTCCTGCTTTTGAAGCGCAACGGGTGCAGACACCATGGGGGAAGCTGGCGGTGTGGTGCGGGGCTCATCCTGAACAGCTGAGGTGATCAAAGTGGATGCAGAGCTGAAGATGGAGGAGCCAAAGCCAAACATCTTCCCAGACACTGACTCTTCAGGTTTTGAGGGGACAGGCTGAGAGGCTGGAGTCACTGGCTCCTTTTTGGGTGAGGCTGGTGCAGTGGCCACTTTTTGGGGACCAGATGCTGTTGGTGTGTCTCTCTTTTGAGGAGCAGCAGAAGCAGAGACTTTGTTGGGGGAAGGCTTGGGTTTCATCATGGTAGGTCCTTGAGGTTCCATTCCTCCAAGTGCTCTGTGCATCTGGCAGTTCAGACACAGCCACACATTCACCTGAAAATGTTTTCCATTGTGAGAGCAATACAGAATTGAATCAATTTCATATACAGCTCTACATCTGCATGATGGAAAACAGCACAAGCAAATGTTTCTTCCGTGATATCATCAGACATTTCTCCTTATTCTCTGAGACATACATCATCCAGCACTCTGTGATACATCATTGTTGCAGTTTTGAGCTTCAACATGACTTGCAGTTTAAGTATTAGGTGTATTGCATATGCAAAGCACTCTGAACTTCCACTTCTATTCCCTATAGTACAATGCTACTGTTGGTAGAATTAATATGAGTCAAGAACAAGTCAGGAAATGAAATAGCCATAACCACTACAATTGAGACTTTGATTTGTCTCTCTTTAGTAAAGTAAAATATCAATCTTTCCACATAGGCTAAAACCATGTCAGACAAGTTGTTTATATTTGTAAGAAGAGAGAATTAACAATTAATGAACCGACCAATGGTGCAATGTCTAAAGGTTATTTCTGGAACTGAAATACATAGAAATTAATAGACAGTTCAATCTAAAAGATGACATTATAATTTCAGAATGACTAAGATTATCCGTGTGGAGATTAATTGACTCTCTGAACTTTTATATAAAATAAAGTTATCTTTGTCCAAATAATAATACATCAGTAATGATTTGTTCACACAGTAATTAAGTGATATTTGGTCTATCTTACCTCAGTAACATTTGGCATGGGGTTGAATCCACAGAGGTTGCAGACAGTGTTCTTGCATTCGGTACAGGTGTTGTAGTTGGGAGGATCCTTGGAGCCCATGTTGAGTTCCACCTTGCATAGTGGACAGGTGGACTGGCCTGCTTTGAGAGCTGGTTGGGAGGATGCTGCTCCCTTTGGAGGCTCTGATGGGGGTTTGTCTACTTTGGCATGTACTGATGCGGGGACCTTGGCCTGTTGGGGTTGCTCTGCTTTCTTCTCCTCTGCTTTCTGAGTAGCAGGTGGTTTGGTCTCATTTGCAGCGGGCATCTTGGGAGAGGCCTGGGCTGCTGCAGACACCTTTGGGGAACCTGGTAGTGTGGTGTGGGTCTCATCCTGAACAGCTGAGGTGATCAAAGTGGATGCAGAGCTGAAGATGGAGGAGCCAAAGCCAAACACCTTCCCAGACACTGAATCTTCAGGCTTTGAGGTAAACTGAGATTTAGGACCACCAAAGCCACCAAAGAAGCCCCCTGACTCCTGCTTGGGGGGCTTGGCCTGTAGTGTTGGCACAGCTTTTGCAGGAGATGTCCCACCTTTTGGAGGCTCTTGCTGAGGCTTCCCAGGCACCTGCTGTGACAGGGTGGCATTACTCTGCTCATGCCCAGGTTGGCCTGGCTGCTCTGGTGGTTTCTGAGGCCCTGATGTTCTCCGGTTCTCCTGTGGTGCCTTCATAACAGGTGCTGGGCTGGCTGGTTTCTGAAGGTCTGCTGCTCTGGCAGCATCTGCCTTAAGTGGCTCTGTTGCTGATGTAGCAGGTTTTCTCTGGGGGGAGCCTGGTGTTGGAATGTCTTTCTTTTGGGTAGCGATGGGTGTGACAGTGGCCTTCTGAGGTGCAGAACCTTTGTTTGGAGAAGGTTGGGGTTTCATCATGGGAGGTCCTGTGGGTTCCATTCTCTTCATCTGGCAGTTCAGACACAGCCACTCCTTCACCTGAAAGAAAATGACAGCGTAAAGATGGTCAAATCACATTATCCAACATGGTTAAATATTATTTAGTACCATGATTTCAATCAGCAACACTAAATATGCCTTTGTCAACCGATACTTGCAAATGTGATAATGGGTATTTGTGAACTTCATGTTCCACAAAATCAGTAAACAAAGCAATATTCACAATGTTCTGTGCCTGTCATCATGAGATAGTGTCTTTGTAGAAAAGCCCAAACTTATTTACAATTCAAGTTGCCACTAGACATCAGTAACTAAATATTTCTACTGTGTTGTGTCAAGTCTAAGACGGTTTCGATGTCAGTGTCCTCAAGGAAATTAATGTATGAATTTAACTGTCCGAGAATTGTTCATAATTATTCCATCTTCGCTAATAACACCTTTTTGGGTTATTAAGCAATTATTGCTTGGTATAATTATACAGTAGCCATTAGCCAATAGTAAAAGGCTACACCTTTGTGCTATTATGAGACACTCACACTCCCACTTAGGAGGGAGCTGAACACCAGTCTTAAAACAAATGATGTGTCCTACAACTCGCTGCCTGCACTCACAATTCAAATGGCCTCTGCTGTAAATGGGCAGGGGACCATTAGGTCTCCAAACATACATGAACTCTGTGTTTTAATCTGTTTATCTGCTCTCTGATAGCGATACAGTCCTCCTGAGGGAGGCACATAATGCAGGCTATCAGACAAAAGGCCATTAGTAAAGCTTGTGGAACAGTTTACCATACTTCCCACTGCCTCTTGTAATGATACGAGGCCTCTGTGATGGTAAGGGAGTCACTGGTCTGCATAATGCAATGATAACACTAACGGATCTCATCAGCTCTGAGAAATGTGCTGTTAACCAAGTCAAAGGTGAAACTATTTCCAGATTCCCCTTATTGTGCTGCAAAGACTGTCAGATGGACACCTAAATGATCTTAATCACTATAAAAGAAGTGGGTCTATATAATCAACCTGCTCTACTCATGAACACAGCAAGCTCTCCATTCTGTGGACTCCTAGTTTAGGCCATCATGATGCATAGTAAATTACCCAGTGTAAAAAAAGAAATCATCAACACCTACATGTTGAGTCAGTGGACCCAAATAGACACTGGAACAGTGTTAAATGAACACACTTACTGCTTAGTGTAAAGCCTTGTTCAAAATTTTCCCTGAGTGTCTTGCCTTTAGAGTAAATTGTAGAGTTACCACCCATAATTATATGTGTTAGTGACAGAGACACGGTTGTTGCATTCATCTATTTTTAGGGTCTCTGGACTTCACCAAGTGAGATCAAAAGCAAATATGTTATCATTCAAAATGTAATCATCTTTAACACCATACCATATGTATTTCATAAGGCCTTATTTTGAGGGTCTAGTTTTACCCAAATACATAGGCCTGAAACTGGTGCACATCACTTTGAACCAAAACAATGCCAATCATTATCATATTTCCCAGCATGCTCTATTACAGGTAGATTTTTATATAATTTTATGTTTCACGGCATGGCAGCCATAACCCTGCAACAGGAGCCACACCAAGACCTCCTGTGCACACCCAGAATGGAGCATTGGCAGCCACTCCCATCCCCTGCAGCAGCTCCACTCCTTTGGCAGGTGTTTCATCAGGGTGGACTGAGCTCTGCCAACACTGCTTTCCCAGTTCCCCCCCCCCACCCCCCCCCCAGTCCCTTCATCCAGCGACTTGAGGGACGTCTGTCAAATGCTCAGTCTGCTCTGCTCTCACGTGGTTGGCCAAGGACCATGGCAAAGTCTCAGCTCACTCAACAAATAGCTGCAATTGCCTGTTAGCTCTTATGGGAAGGAGCTGTATAACCCCTATGACTCTAAATCTCATAGGGGGCTTGGGCTAATGCACCTAAATGTGTGAAGTATGATACAAAAAATGGACACAATTGATATTTGGGTACAGGACACGTGTCCTGGCATTCTGGTTCTTTCTGAAACATGGTTAAATTGTTATGTATGTGATAAATATATTGAAGTAAATTATTATAATGTATTTAGATGTGACAGATTACAGAAACGGGGAGGAGTGGCCATATATGTAAAATCTAATTTCATGGTGTCCCAATCTTTAAATATTCCTGTTCCTAAGAAATTTGAGCTCCTGGTTGTAGATGTGTCCATAAACCAGAATACACATGTATTTGTTGCTGAGATTTACTGCCCCCCTGCTGCCATGGGGGCAGTAAATGTTGCTATAGCCGTTGCTATAGCCGAGTGTTTAGCACCTTTTTGTCCTCGGAGTTGGTCATTTTAGGGGATTTGAATCTGGATAAGCTATCCCCGGCCTCAAATCAATTTCAGAGCATATGCATTGATTTGAATCTGACTCAAGTGATTTCAAAACCTAAATGTGAAAAATCCTGGTAACTCCTCATTGATTGATTTAATTCTTATTAATAACCCGCATAAATATTTGTCTAGTGGAGTATTTGCATATGATCTCAGTGATCATTGTCCCATAGTATCTTTAGATACGAAACAGCAAAATCCTAATCCTCGTTTAATTAAGAAGATACATTTTTTTATGTTTCCTCCTTAAGGGTTTTAACATGACATGTTCTACTCAGATTTAGCCACTATCTCCTGTATTCCTGACCCTGAGTTGGCTCTAGAACATGTCTCTTCCATATTTATTCCTCTGGCAGATAAACACGCCCCTTTTAAACAATTCAGAGTCAAAAATAGATCTAACCCTTCAGATGAGCTCATTCAGATGAGAAATCAGGCCTGGGCCAAAGCAAGGAAAACTTAGTACTCTGTAGTGTACTGGAAATCTTTCAGTGAGTTGAGAAACAAATGTACTATCTGGAAAAACAGAATGCTGGTGATCCTTCTAAATTTTGCAAAACAGTAAATGAACTGAAGAGTACAAATTCCTCTTCTTCCATGCCTAAGCAAGTTCTTTCTGACTCTGGCATCATAACTGAGAAGAAAGGAATAAGTGACGCATTTAATCCTCATTTTATCTCGGCAGCCTTTTTATTTGAGAGAAACTGTGGTTTAATTGACCCTGGTCAGTCAATCGACTGCTCTTCCCTCTGCCAGCCTCCAGCTGACTCGACGGTTAACCTGTCAACTTCTAGTGAATCTTTGTTTTCATTTCAACAATTTACTATCTGTGATGTGCTACAGTGCCTTGCAAAAGTATTCATCCCCCTTGGCTTTTTCTTATTTTATTGCATTACAACCTGTAATTTAAATGGATTTTTATTTGGATGTCATGTAATGGACATACACAAAATAGTCTAAATTGGTGAAGTGAAATGAAAAAAATTACTTGTTTAAAAATTTGTAAAAAATCAAAAATAAATAAAAAAGTGGTGCTTGCATATGTATTCACCCCCTTTGCTATGTAGCCTCTAGATAAGATCTGGTGCAATCAATTACCTTCAGAAGTTACATAATTAGTTAAATAAAGTCCACCTGTGTGCAATCTAAGTGACACATGATCTCAGTATATATACACCTGTTCTAAAAAGTCCCAGAGTCTGCAACACCACTAAGCAAGGGGCACCACTAAGCAAGCAGCACCATGAAGACCCAGGAGCTCTCCAAACTGGTCAGGGACAAAGTTGTAGGGAAGTACAGATCAGGGTTTGGTTATAAAAATATACGAAACTTTGAACATTCCACACCATTAAATCCATTATTAAAAAATGGAAAGAATATAGCCCCTCAAGAAACCTGCCAAGAGAGGCCCACCAAAACTCACAGACCAGGCAAGGCGGGCATTAATCAGAGAAGCAACAAAGAGACCAAAGATAACCCTGAAGGAGCTGCAAAGCTTCACAGCGGAGATTGGAGTATCTGTCCATAGGACCACTTTAAGCCGTACACTCCACAGAGCTGGGCTTTACGGAAGAGTGGACAGAAGAAAAAAAAACATTGCTTAAAGAGAAAAATAAGCAAACATGTTTGGTGTTTGCCAAAAGGCATGTGGGAGACTCCCCAAACATATGGAAGAAGGTACTCTGGTCAGATGAGACTAAAATGTAGCTTTTTGGCCATCAAGGAAAACACTATGTCTGGTACAAACCCAACATTTCGCATCATCGCAAGAACACCATCCCCACAGTGAAGCATGGTGGTGGCAGCATCATGCAGGGGGGATGTTTTTCATCGGCAGGGACTGGGAAACTTGTCAGAATTGAAGGAATGATGGCGCTAAATACAGGGAAATTCATGAGTGAAACCTGTTTCAGTCTTCCAGAGATTTGAGACTGGGACAGAGGTTTACCTTCCAGCAGGACAATGACCCTAAGCACACTGCTAAAGCAACACTCGAGTGGTTTAAGGGGTTAATAAAGGAGAAACATTTAAACGTCTTGGAATGGCCTAGTCAAAGCCCAGACCTCAATCCAATTGAGAATCTGTGGTATGACTTAAATATTGTTGCACACCAGCGGAACCCATTCAACTTGAAGGAGCTGAAGCAGTTTTGCCTTAAATAATGGGCATACCCCAAGAGACTTGCAGCTGTAATTGCTGCAAAAGGTGGCTCCACAAAGTATTGACTTGGGGGTTGAATAGTTATGCACGCTCAAGTTTTCAGATTTTTGTTGTGTTATTTCTTGTTTGTTTCACAATAAAACATATTTTTCATCTTCAAAGTGGTAGGCATGTTGTGTAAATCAAATGATATAAACCCCCCCAAAAATCTATTTTAATTCCAGGTTGTAAGGCAACAAAATAGGAAAAATGCCAAGGGTGGTGAATACTTTGGCAAGCCACTGTAGATGCCTTGCTTAAGATTGACAAAAGAAATACACTGGGGCTAATATGCTCGATCCATTTTTGCAGAAGCTCTCTGCCACCCTGATTGCTGAATCATTAACCCATATTTTTATCCTGACAATTATTTCTGGTACTATCCCCAAGGTTTGGAAGGCGGCCCATGTACTCTCCCTTTAGAAAGGTGGTGACCCTTATGACCTAAATAATTATCGCCTTATTTCTAAAGTTTATTGCCAGCTAAAATATTAGAATCCTTGATTAATTCTCAGCCAAGATGTTTCTTATCTTTGAAATGTATTCTAAATGTACATCAGTCTGTTTTTAGACCAGGTCAAAACAGTATCTCTTATGCATCCCTAGTTATAAAATATGTGGTTAACTGTACGTATAAAAGGCAACATTTTGCTGCCCTCCTCATTGACCTGCCAAAGGCTTTCGATACTGTTTAACACTCACTGCTAATTCAGAGGCTTTCCTCAATTGGCCTAGACCAGGCTTCATGTAACTGGTTAAACAATTACTTGACAGATAGAACTCAACGTGTATCTACTGATGGTCTTAAATCAGATTTCCTGGATTATCTGAAAGGTGTCCCGCAGGGGTCGATTCTGGTTCCTGTACTTTTTACTGGTTACATTAACAATATCAATATCATTAACAATATGTAACCTGCACTTGCATGCCAATGACACTGTTGTGTATGCTATTGCCCCCACAGTTGACCAGGCTCTATCTGAACTAGTCTGCCTTCATTGTATTACAGTTATTTTAATGCGCTCTAGAGAACAATATATGCTTAGTTTACCTACATTCAATATTAATTTCAGGTCAATAAAGTTTTCCCTGTAGCTCAGTTGGTAGAGCATGGTGTGTGCAACGCCAGGGTTGTGGGTTCGATTCCCACGGGGGGCCAGCACAAAAAAAAAAAGAAATGTATGCATTCACTACTGTAAGTCGCTCTGGATAAGAGCGTCTGCTAAATGACTAAAATGTAAATGTATATATTGTTCTCTAGAGCGCATTAAAATAAATGATGATTTAAGCATACAGTGCATTCAGGAAAGTATTCAGACCGCTTCTCTTTTTTTCCCCACATTTTGTTATGTTACAGCCATAGTGTAAAATTTATTAAATTACATTTTTTACTCATCAATCTACACACAATACCCCATAACGACAAAGCAAAAACAGGTTTTTAGAAATGTTTGCAAATGTATGGAACATAAAAAAGTATTCAGACCCTTTGCTATGAGACTCGAAATTGACCTCAGGTGCATCCTGTTTCCATTGATCATCCTTGAGATGTTTCTACAACTTGATTAGAGTCCACCTGTGGTAAATTCAATTGATTAGACATAATTTGAAAAGTCACACACCTGTCTATATAACGTCTCACAGTTGACAGTGCATGTCAGAGCAAAAACCAAGCCATGAAGTTGAAAGAATTGTCCGTATAGCTCCGAGACAGGATTGTGTCGAGGCACAGATCTGGGGAAGGGTACCAAAGCATTTCTGCAGCATCAAAGGTCCACAAGAACATAGTGGCCTCCATCATTCTTAAATGGAAGAAGTTTGGAACCACAAAGACTCTGCCTAGAGCTGGCCGCCCAGCCAAACTGAGCAATCGGGGGAGAAGGGCCTTGGTCAGGGAGGTGACCAAGAACCCAATGGTCACTCTGAAAGAGCTCCAAAGTTCCTCTGTGGAAATGGGAAAACCTTACAGAAGGACAGCCACCTCTGCAGCACTCCCCCAATCAGGCCTTTATGGTAGAGTGTACAGATGGAAGCCTCTCCTCAGTAAAAGGCACATGACAGCCCGCTTGGAGTTTTCCAAAAGGAACCTAAAGGACTCTCAGACCATGAGAAAAAAGATTCTCTGGTCTGATGAAACCAACATTGAACTCTTTGGACTGAATACCAAGAATCACATCAGGAGGAAATCTGGCACCATCCCAACGGTGAAGCATGGTGGTGGCAGCATCATGCTGTGGGGATGATCGAGGGAAAGATGGAGCAAAACCTGCTCCAGAGCACTCAGGACCTCAGACTGGGGTGAAGGTTCACCTTCCAACAGGACAAAGGCATATAGCCAAGACAACGCAGGAGTGGCTTTGGGACAAGTTTTGAATGTCCTTGAGTGGTCCAGCCAGAGCCCGGACTTGAACCCGATCAAACACCTCTGGAGAGCCCTGAAAATGGCTGTGCAGCGACACTCCCCATCCAACCTGACAGAGCTTGAGAGGATCTGCAGAAAAGAAAGGGAGAAACTCCCATAATACAGGTGTGCCAAGCTTTTAGCGTCATACACAAGAAGACTCAAGGCTGTAATCGCTGCCAAAGTTGCTATAACAAAGTACTGAGTAAAGGGTCTGAATACTTATGTAAATGTGATATTTATTTTATATTTTTTGCAAACATTTCTGAAAACCTGATTTTGCTTTGTCATTAAAGGGGTAATGTGTGTGGATTGATGAGGAAAACAACAATTTAAACCATTTTAAAATAAGGCTGTAACATAACAACATTTGGAAAATGTAAAGGGGTCTGAATACTTTCCAAATGCACTGTATATCATGAATTTATAATTCAAAATATTGATGTAGCAATCGCAGATTGCCCCTTTAAACAAGCCCATTAAATCTCTCATAGAGATCATAATATCCTAAAAATACTTTACTTTATAACCATCATATACATCTGAGTGAGTCTGAGTGGCAGTGACCACTGTGTAGAAATCTCAATTTAGTGTGATGTAGGGCCTGTATACATTATCCTTCCTGAAACCCAGTTTCCAGCTCAATGCATTGAATGCAATGCAAATGAATAAGTTGTCAGCATCAAATGTTAAGATTTAATTGCGTTTTGTAAAGTGATGGCAGTTAATTTATATTACATAGCATTATATTGCACTATATTGATGCTGTCAATTTTGAAGTAATTTCGACATTGGACCCGCTACAAAAAGATGGACCAGTTCCAAAATGGACCTGGGACTTTCCCATCCGGACCCGATATGCATAAATATATTTTTTAAATATAGAGACCCGTTCCAAATGGACCTGAGGACAATTATAGCCGTTCCGTATAGACCTGGTCGGATCCAGACCCAGTTCGATCGAAGTGGGGAAGCAGAAAAAGCTACTTTATTAACCGGAGCTGTTAAAGTACGTGGGAGAAGAGGTAGAGAGAGATGACGCTCTAACATGGGTCGTGCTGTGTGTGTAGGTTACTGTGAATGTGAGCGAGTGACATGGGGTGCAGTTAGGAGGGAGAGAGGGAGAGACACTAACCAACCAATCCGACTCGCGCTTTAGTAGACTAATAGCTGCCATAGCTAGGTTATTTATCATCCAATATGATTACGTAGTACCTGTCTTGACTGCATCAAACTGGGAGAAGCTAGTTAAGCTAGCTAGCTAGGCTAATTGAGGCTGCATGAACTTCCGTGTCCTACACAGTCACAAACAACAATAAATCCATTCAGAATATTAAATAGCAGCCTACCTGTAGGCTTTTGGTCACTGTAGCCTATCCTTCTTCTTTAACTTTTAATTCCATCATTTTAATTACATCTTCCATTGATTAGATATCTCCTAACTTTTTCCACATACAGACGCTCTGTGACCGTAGCCTACTGCCGCTTTGATTACTTATGATTGGCCAACAACAAGCAACACTCTCGTGAAAAGCAAGAGCAGTAGCATAAATTATACAATTATCTCAACTGCAGCAGTTGGGTTCGGATCTGTACGGGTCTTTCCGGACAAGTCAGTTGAAGTTACACATACCCGAGACAATCCTATCAGATCTGACCCAGAACCGTGACATTATTTAGAATTCTGGATCCGGACCCGCTCGGGTCCTAGATCAGGTCTTGGGTATTCGGGTACAGGTGGATCCATGACGACCTCTAGCATCTTGTAAATCCTATAGTGACACAACCAAGTGGTCTACATAAAGCATTACCAGAGCATTGAACGACTGTAGATGTGAAAATATTTTTCAAATATTCATCAATAAATACAGCCACAGACAAATTAAAATGATATAGCCATTTTACCTCAGCAACATTTGTCATGGGGTTAAATCCACAGAGGTTGCAGACAGTGTTCTTGCATTCGGTACAGGTGTTGTAGTTGGGAGGATCCTTGGAGCCCTTGTTGAGTTCCACCTTGCATAGTGGACAGGTGGACTGGCCTGCTTTGAGAGCTGGTTGGGAGGATGCTGCTCCCTTTGGAGGCTCTGATGGGGGTTGGTCCACTTTGGCCTGTAATAATGTGGGGACCTTGGCCTGTTGGGGTTGCTCTGCTTTCTTCTCCTCTGCTTTCTGAGTAGCAGGTGGTTTGGTCTCCTTTGCAGGGGGCATCTTGGGAGAGGCCTGGGCTGCTGCAGACACCATGGGGGAAGCTGGTGGTGTGGTGTGGGGCTCATCCTGAACAGTTGAAGTGATCAAAGTGGATGCAGAGCTGAAGATGGAGGAGCCAAAGCCAAACATCTTCCCAGACACTGAATCTTCAGCCTTTGAAGCAGCAGGCTGAGACTTAGGACCACCAAAGCCAAAGAAGCCCCCTGACTCCTGCTTAGGGGCCTGAGCCTGTAGCTGTGGCACAACTTTGGCAGGAGAGGCTCCATCCTTTGGAAGCGCTTGCTGAGGCTTCCCAGGCTCCTGCTGTGTGCATGGGGTGGCATTACTCTGCTTATGCCCAGGTTGGCCTGGCTGCTCTGGCGGTTTCTGAGGCCCTGATGTTCTCCGGTTCTCCTGTGGTGCATTCCGAGTAGGTACTGGGCTAGCCGGTGTCTGAGGGTCTGCTGCTTTAGCAGTCTCTGCCTTGGGTGGCTGTGTTGCTGATGGAGCAGGGTTTTTCTGGATGGAGCCTTGTGTAGAGGTGTCTTTCTTCTGTGGTGCAGGAGATATAGAGGCTTTGTTGGGTGAAGGCTGGGGTTTCATCTTTGGGGTTCCAGGTGGGTCAGAGCCTCCGAGTGCTCTTTGCATCTGGCAGGTCAGACACAGCCACTCCTTACCCTACAATAGAAATCACAGCTTTACGCATAATATAAAGGTTTTTGGTTTTCTCACAGATGAACAAAAAAAAAACTGTTAATGCAATCAATATAATCTATGTTTTTTTTTCTTAATCCTTAATCCATACTAGATACATACTATATACAAAATAATGAAGGTTATGATTTATCGTTAAAAAAAAGATGTGAATATTAAAGTCACATTGTGTCTTTATCTAATGCCACTGCCTTTACAGTACAGCACTACTTTCATATTCTGTTAATGACTGCCTCATGCTGAATGAACTGCCACTAAATCAGTCTACTCTGTTTAAGCAGCCTGCTAAGTGGTAACGAGAGATAATACACTGACTTATCAAACCACACTGGCCAGGCTCAAGCATGCTCAATTCTCCACTGTACAAAACAATACAAAACAAATTTGACACAGAATGTCATTCATACAAATGCTACAAGGTGATCTTAGGTCAAAAATATAAATATTTGTCCTACTGTTTAATAATGATAAATAAATAACAAAGTATTAAATACTGTATATTCTGGAATGAAGCTCTACTTACGCCAGAGTCAGGAGGACTGAAGCCACACAAGCTGCAGACGACAGTCTTACACTGTGTGCAGGTGTTATGGTTGGGTGGCTCCTTGGTGTTCAGGTTGAGTCCGGTAGTGTTACACACTGGGCACAGGGGTTTAGCTCCAGCCATAGGTCCATCTTTAGACTGATGCCCAGCTTTATCAGCGGCTTGCTGCTGTGATGTAGTCCTGGGGGAACCCTGCTGCTGAGTGCCAATCTTAGGGGACCCTTGTGTCTGAGCTCCAACCTTAGGGGACCCTTGTGTCTGAGCTCCAACCTTAGGGGACCCTTGTGTCTGAGCTCCAATCTTAGGGGACCCTTGTGTCTGAGCTCCAATCTTAGGGGACCCTTGTGTCTGAGCTCCAATCTTAGGGGACCCTTGTGTCTGAGCTCCAACCTTAGGGGACCCTTGTGTCTGAGCTCCAATCTTAGGGGACCCTTGTGTCTGAGCTCCAACCTTAGGGGACCCTTGTGTCTGAGCTCCAACCTTAGGGGACCCTTGCTGTTGGGATCCACCCTTAGCAGGTCCTTGCTGTTGGGTGGCTTGTTGTTGTGGTCCACCTTTTGCAGGGTCCTTGCTTATGAGGGGGCTTGCTGTTGTGGACCACCCTTAGGAGGTCCTTGCTGTTGTGGTCCACCCTTAGCGGGGGCTTGCTGCCCGCTAAGTTTGGCTGCTTGACCAGCCTGACCGTTCCCCTGCAGCTGGGGTCCTCCCTGTTGCTGCTGTGGGGCATTCCCAGGGCCAGGAACTGACCCAGGATGCTGAGCGCCTGCTTTCTGTTTGTCAACCTCCCCATTGTCCCCAAAAAGACCTCCTCTGACAGCAGAGGAGACAGAGCTGAGGGGGTTCGCCCCGCTTAGAAAGTTAGAGAACATGGCGGGGTCCTCCTCTTTGTCCTCCTCTTCCTCGCTGGAGTCTACAGAGCTGCCAAAGCAGGAGCTGTCCTCTCTCTTCTCTCCTACAGGGGCCTGGGGAGGAACTGGGCCTGAGGCTGAGGGGAGGGCATCTACCACCCCACCACTGCTGTCGCTGCTACTACTGCTGCCTGGGCTCTCTTCTGGTTCAGCTTCTACACCAGACTTCCTACAGAGACAAGAGAGAGGGTGACAGAGAGGGGGGAGAGCGGCGTGTGAGAGAGAGAATCACACAGCTTCACACCTATAGAACACACACACACACACAAAGACATATGGGACAAAAAATCAGCTCCATTGGGAACTTCAACCTGGCCATGAATGAACTGAAAGACAAAGCAAAGAGGGCCATTAAAACATCTATAAAATTAGGCATACCAATTAGGATATGGCTCAAAATATTCAAATCAATAATAGAACCAATTGCACTGTATGGGAGCGAAATGTGGGGTCTGCTTACAAAACAAGAATTTGACAAATGGGACAAACACCCAATTGAAATCCTACATTCTGTAGTTCTGTAAGAGCATTCTCAGAGTAGAGAGAAAAACTCCAAACAACACATGCAGAGCAGAATTAGGCCAATTCCCTCTTCTGATTAATATTAAAAAAATAGCCACTAAATGTTGTAATAATGTATAAACAAGTGACCCACCACTCCTACCATTACAAAGCCCTCAACTGCCAAGAGGTGACCACAGAGAAAAGTCCCCTCAGCAAGATGGTCCTGAGTCTCAATTCACTAACCACTACCAACCCGACAAAGCCTCAGGTCAGCACTCAGAACATCGGACCCAACCAAATTATCAGAGCAAAAATAAAATATATCACCTATTGGAAAGAAACCACAAAAAAATGCTATTTGTCTCTAAACAGACAGTGCAAGGTGACAGACTATCTGACCACTGTGAATGATAGAAAACTGAGGAAAAACACTAACTATGTACAGACTCAGTGAGCACAGCCTGGCCATGGAGACCAGTCGTCACAGGCACACCTGGCTGTCCAGAGAGGCCAGGCTGGGCTCATGCTGCCCCCAGGAAGTGATAGAGACAGATCTGCAAACCAGAATGCTGTGTTTTAGCAGCCATATGTGTGGACTCGTGCAACAACCTGTGGGACAGCCAGTGAGAAGTATAGTGTGACTTACATTTTCCTATTCTTTATTATTATTTGTTGTAATTCCTGATAATATGACAATCACTATCATTATTAATGCATAATTACAAACAGTCTAGCATATTCCTGTCTTTCACCATCGTCGCTATATGTATACATTTACAATGTAAGTGTTTACTTTCCATGTCAATAAAGTATACTGAATTGAATTGAGAACGAGTGAGAGAGAGAAGGGGTAAGGGAGAGAGAAAGTGTGGAAGGGAGGTGGGGTGAGGGAAAGAGAGAGCATTAACAATATTCTGATTAAACATGCTGCCCCAGGCAGGCTGAGGATGGTAAACAAATAACAACATCTCAGAATATATTGGAAAGTAATGAGAACACAGGTCACATAATGCATTAAAGTCTCTGAGGTCTGTTTGTTATTACTGCTCTGCACCCTGATACACCTCTCTCTTCTCATGTTCTCACATCCTGCATCGGAAATACACATATTCATAAATTACTGCATGGCTATGGCAACAGATTGTCGATGAAACATGTAAACCTTTTCAGGAGAGAGAGAGAGAGAGAGAGAGAGAGAGAGAGATTTTGTCATGTGGTAACAACATGCTGAATAGTGAGTACCCTACAACTTACATTTGGATATTAAAATTGGCAATATACTAACTAAAATACAATAAACAAATGTAGGCAATGAAA
This sequence comes from Salmo salar, assembly GCF_965601325.2. NCBI lineage: Eukaryota > Metazoa > Chordata > Actinopteri > Salmoniformes > Salmonidae > Salmo > Salmo salar. Next base: position 26,792,396 of record NC_138306.1, read on the forward strand.
GGTGTAAATAAAAACAGAATGTAATATGACCCTTGTCAAGAATCTCGACAGTATACCTATGCGTTTCTTTGTAAACATGTTGTCACAGCATGTGGTGTCTTATGAACTGATATTTTAAATAATTACATAATGGATATGAATATACTTTCTGTGGCACACGGATGTAAATTAAAACCAAGTAACTGTCGACCGATATCTCAGCTGAAAACGATGATCGTGTGCACATTAAATTGTCGCGTGCATTCAGCTGAGGCTTTAATGATTGCGTCTCGGTTTGATTTACTCAGCATGGGCTGTTGTTGGGCTTTCGGCACCATGGACAGCAGCATAGAGCCAACACGGTTTCATACATAATCAAGCCAGAGAGATCCCTTTCAAGCAGAAATACAATACAGGCCACGGTCCTACACAGTCATTGGAGGCGGAGACTGCATAGCAAATTCAAGTACTGAGGTTATAACCACATTCATATTTACACAGGAATATAGCACGTTCCCCATAGGCTTGTTGCCACTATAAAACGTGTGACCTCTGTAGCCCCATTAAATGGCGAATGAATGCTTTCACCCAACAGCCAGTATTACTGTAGAGGAAATTAAATCAGAAGTCTGGTTTAAAGCGGAAACCCGAGTAAACACACACATACACACAAACACAATCTGGTGCTCTCTGGAGAAACCGCGGGCACATACGGACAGGAGACAACAAATGATGAATGAGAACTAAACTCTGATATGGAAATACATATTTAAATAATTTGCCTAGATATCAGATTAAAACATTATAGTAATGACATGGCAGTCGCCAATGCCAGTTTAAATAGATACACTGGTGGTCTAACCTATTATCTCCTCCGCGCCTGGTCGTGATTTAGCATCAGTCGGTAAGTCAAACAGACAGGCTGTATTAGCTGCAACTCTACTTGAGTATACACGATGCAATCCGCATAGTGGAGTAGGCTACCAGTAGGCTACCAGACCTTAAATATAACATCTCTGAAACCACGATCCTCCCGGCAGTGAGATGGAGGAACCCCCTCGCTCAGCCGTTTTTCGCTCGGTGCGCCCTTGCTTGTTCCGCAGCGAGCCAAAGGACGCCAGGCTACGGAAGCTTCCGCAACGAGCCATCTGTAAATCATGTCTCGTTGCGGGACGAAGCAATGTGCGCCCTTGACATTAGCCTACACCTGCATTCGCCCCCATCACGTAGTCTAGCTATTGTAAAAAAAAAAAAAAAAAAAAACGGAACCGCCATCATCCCTGTGGACACCATAAAGAAACCCCCTGCCAGAGGCATTCCCGATGATAATTCAGTCCAGCATTCCTCACCCTCCGCGGTCACTTTATCAAACAGATGTACGTTCATCACACGGTTCTCTAAAAAACAAGACGCAAATGCTACCTGTTGTTGTGCTGGCTCTGTCGTGCCAGATGTCTCGTCCCATCTTGGCTCAGCCCTCCTTCAGTCGGCTACTCTTGTCAGTTTCTGCGGTCTGCCTGGCTGCGGAGGGATGGCGGGCACGGAGCAACGCAAGTCTACAGCATCCACTGATTCCGCCTCTCTGCATACGCATGCGCTACCCTCTGACAGCCAGTTAATCACAATACATCATGCAGGAACATTTCAATTAAAGGCACACGGCGATTTATCCCCGGCAGTCACACATTAAACGATCAAAAAAATAACATTTATCGCATGCATGCGCCATATGTTTGCATTTCTCATCAATAATGTTAACGTTTTAAATGTATGTAAATTGTAAACTATTTTGTCTGTAATGTATTTTTCAGACCCCAGTATGACTAGGTGTCGCCTTTGGGGTCGGCTAATGGGGATCCTAATGAATAAAAGAAAAGAAAAGAAAAAATGTAATGCATCATATTATTATCTCGCTCATTGGTTGGCCTTTTGGTCAGGCAGATAATTATATTATATCATGCTTGGGCTCTTATATCAGACTTTTGAAACCTAGACCGAGTAGGTTGTGTTTATGATTCTGAATTGATGTTTGTGCCCAGTGGGTTATTTCCAATAGGTGCAGGATTATTTGAAAACATGTGCAAAGAATAATCATTGACTACTGCATCCATGTACTCAAGACCAAAGAAGAAAAAAATATAAATCATATATTTTACAAAAAATATACTTTGGCTTAGTGTCTCTTCCCACTTCACTTGTAGCAAAACCATTTTTGGCTTAAACTTTAAATTCATCTACGTTCCATGCAGGAGTCTGTTCTCCAACTGATTTCAATACCCCCTGTCTCAGGAAGCCCATGCTAGTGAAATATACTGTCCCCATATATGGTGGCATAAGGTAACTGAGTATGTTATCCCCCCTTTTCTCTTACTTTATTTACCATGCTGTTGGCACAAAATGGGGGGGGGGGGCGATATATATATTTTTTCCGATATATATAATTTTTTTGGTAATAACGTACATTTATCAGGGGGTGATATGGCCATCTCTGGGCCCATCATCACGTTCACACAGGCATCAAGTACTATAATCTGCTCAGAACAACCAAGAAGCATTAAAAGTTGTGCTATAAATTCTCAGACAACCCAAAGATTCCTTGATGCCCTTCCAGACTCCCTCTGCCTGCCCAAGGACGTCAGAGGACAAAAATCAGTTAACCACCTAACTGAGGAACTCAATTTAACCTTGCGCAATACCCTAGATGCAGTTGCACCCCTAAAAACTAAAAACATTTGTCATAAGAAACTAGCTCCCTGGTATACAGAAAATACACGAGCTCTGAAGCAAGCTTCCAGAAAATTGGAACGGAAATGGCGCCACACCAAACTGGAAGTCTTCCGAATAACTTGGAAAGACAGTACCGTGCAGTATCAAAGAGCCCTCGCTGCTGCTCGATAATCCTATTTTTCCAACTTAATTGAGGAAAATCCGAAATTTCTTTTTGAAACTGTCGCAAAGCTAACTAAAAAGCAGCAATCCCCAAGAGAGGCTGGCTCTCACTTCAGCAGTAATGAATTCATGAACTTCTTTGAGGAAAAGATCATGATCATTAGAAAGCAAATTACGGACTCCTCTTTAAATCTGCGTATTCCTCCAAAGCTCTGTTGTCCTGAGTCTGCACAACCCTGCCAGGACCTAGGCTCAAGGGAGACACTAAAGTGTTTTAGTACTATATCTCTTGACACAATGATGAAAATAATCATGGCCTCTAAACCTTCAAGCTGCATACTGGACCCTATTCCAACTAATCTACTGAAAGAGCTGCGTTCTGTGCTTGGCCCTCCTATGTTGAACATAATAACCGGCTCTCTATCCACCGAATGTGTACCAAACTCACTAAAAGTGGCAGTAATAAAGCCTCTCTTGAAAAAGCCAAATCTTGACCCCGAAATTATAAAAAACTATCGGCCTATATCGAATCTTCCATTCCTCTCAAACATTTTAGAAAAAGCTGTGGCGCAGCAACTCACTGCCTTCCTGAAAACAAACAATGTATACGAAACGCTTCAGTCTGGTTTTAGACCCCATCATAGCACTGAGACTGCACTTGTGAAGGTGGTAAATGACCTTTTAATGACGTCAGACCGAGGCTCTGCATCTGTCTTCGTGCTCCTAGATCTTAGTGCTGCTTTTGATACCATCGATCACCACATTCTTTTGGAGAGATTGGAAACCCAAATTGGTCTACATGGACAAGTTCTGGCCTGGTTTAGATCTTATCTGTCGGAAATATATCAGTTTGTCTCTGTGAATCGTTTGTCCTCTGACAAATCAACTGTACATTTCGGTGTTCCTCAAAGTTCCGTTTTAGGACCACTATTGTTTTCACTATATATTTTACCTCTTGGGGATGTCATTCGAAAACATAATGTTCAATTTCACTGCTATGCAGATGACACACAACTGTACATTTCAATGAAACATGGTGAAGCCCCAAAATTGCCCTCGCTAGAAGCCTGTGTCTCAGACATAAGGAAGTGGATGGCTGCAAACTTTCTATTTTTAAACTCGGACAAAACAGAGATGCTTGTTCTAGGTCCCAAGAAACAAAGAGATCTTCTGTTGAATCTGACAATTAATCTGGATGGTTGTACAGTCGTCTCAAATAAAACTGTGAAGGTCCTCGGCGTTACTCTGGACCCTGATCTCTCTTTTGAAGAACATATCAAGACTGTTTCAAGGACAGCTTTTTTCAATCTACATAACATTGCAAAAATCAGAAACGTTCTGTCCAAAAATTATGCAGAAAAATTAATCCATGCCATTGTTACTTCTAGGTTGGACTACTGCAATGCTCTACTTTCCGGCTACCCGGATAAAGCACTAAATAAACTTCAGTTAGTGCTAAATAGGGCTGCTAGAATCCTGACTAGAACCAAAAAATTTGATCATATTACTCCAGTGCTAGCCTCCCTACACTGGCTTCCTGTTAAGGCAAGGGCTGATTTCAAGGTTTTACTGCTAACCTACAAAGCATTACATGGGCTTGCTCCTACCTATCTTTCCGATTTGGTCCTGCCGTACATACCTACACATACGCTACGGTCACAAGACGCGGGCCTCCTAATTGTTCCTAGAATTTCTAAGCAAACAGCTGGAGGCAGGGCTTTCTCCTATAGAGCTCAATTTTTATGGAATAGTCTGCCTACCCATGTGAGAGACGCAGACTCAATCTCAACCTTTAAGTCTTTACTGAAGACATATCTCTTCAGTAGGTCATATGATTAAGTGTAGTCTGGCCGAGGGGTGTGAAGGTGAACGGAAAGGATGGAGCAACGAACCACCCTTGCTGTCTCTGCCTGGCCGGTTCTCCTCTTTCCACGGGGATTCTCTGCCTCTACCCCTATTACAGGGGCTGAGTCACTGGCTTACTGGTGTTCTTCCATGCCGTCCCTGGGAAGGGTGCGTCACTTGAGTGGGTTGAGCCACTGACATGGTCTTCCTGTCTGGGTTGGCGCCCCCCCTTGGGTTGTGCCATGGCGGAGATCTTTGTGGGCTATACTCGGCCTTGTCCCGGGATGGTATGTTGGTGGTTGGAGATATCCCTCCAGTGGTGTGGGGGTTGTGCTTTGGCAAAGTGGGTGGGGTTATATCCTACCTTTTTGGCCCTGTCCGGGGGTTTCATCGGATGGGGCCACAGTGTCTCCTGACCCCTCCTGTCTCAGCCTCCAGTATTTATGCTGCAGTAGTTTTTGTGTCGGGTGGCTAGGGTCAGTCTGTCACATCTGGAGTATTTCTCTTGTCTTTTCCGGTGTCCTGTGTGAATTTAAATATGCTCTCTCTAATTCTCTCTTTCTCTCTTTCTTTCTCTCTCTCGGAGGACCTGAGCCCTAGGACCATGCCTCAGGACTACCTGGCTTGATGACTCCTTGCTGTCCCCAGTTCACCTGGCCGTGCTGCTGCTCCAGTTCCAACTGTTCTGCCTGCAGCTATGGAACCCTGACCTGTTCACCGGACGTGCTACCTATCCCAGACCTGCTGTTTTCAACTCTCTAGAGACAGCAGGAGCGGTAGAGATACTCTCAAAGATCGGCTATGAAAAAGCCAACTGATACTAACTCTTGTGGTACTGACTTGTTGCACCCTCAACAACTACTATGATTATTATTATTTGACCATGCTGGTCATTTATGAACATTTGAACATCTTGGCCATGTGCTGTTACAATCTCCACCCGGCACAGCCAGAAGAGGACTGGCCACCCCTCATAGCCTGGTTCCTCTCTAGGTTTCTTCCTAGGTTTTGGCCTTTCTAGGGAGTTTTTCCTAGCCACCGTGCTTCTACACCTGCATTGCTATCTGTTTGGAGTTTTAGGCTGGGTTTCTGTACAGCACTTTGAGATATCAGCTGATGTAAGAAGGGCTATATTAATACATTTGATTTGATTAGTGAAGTAGAACACCCGCAGGCCCACAATACAGCTCATCTAGAAACTGCAGTATTTCTGTGACCAATTTTTTGGTATTTATTGCATTTTTAAAATAGACAATCCCTCCTGGGTCTTAGGTGAGAGACACGGCTCTTCAGGGTCAGCAAATGTGGTTAGTTCAGAGAAATACATACTGTAATAGGAGAAGATACATTATAGTGTTCAGTAGTAAGAAGAGAGAACAACCACAGGGCCCCAGCACTACATACACTAGAGCTCCTCCAGTCTAGACTCTCCCTCCTCTCCTCCTCTACAGACCTAGGCATACTGGCACCTGTCTCAGATGAGTTTTTCTTTCAGAGTGCAGATGTAATGAGAGGAGACATGCTGGGCTATCCTCTCTGGCCCAGTGTCACTATGATCGGCTGTGGATGACAGACTGCCTTCTCCACGATCTCTCTCTCTGCTCAGGTGGGGCTTCTCAGAGGAAATACTCAAATAATGCTGAGTCTAGGTCATCAGTCTTCTTTTTGCTTTTTTATTACACTCATCAAGCAGCTGCTGAAATCAAAAGGGCTGCACAAATAAAAATATACCTTATGGAACTGCGGGGACTGTGAAGAGCATACACACACACATGATAACCTACGCACTATATACACACGTACACATGGATTTTGTGTTGTAGATGTGTGGTGGTAGAGCATTGGCCTGGGGGCACACACTTAATGTGTTGTGAAATTAATTATTATTTTTTTTAAATTGTATATAACTGCCTTAATTTAGCTGGACCCCAGGAAGAGTAATGGGGATCCATAATAAATACAAATACCTCAAATGGTGAGTATAGTGAAACATTTTCCATGGTAGTGATAGGAAAAACACTAGCTATTCTGAAGCTAGGAGCAATATCTGGCACCTGACTATCTCAGCTGTACTGGAGCTTAGAGCAGTATATGGCACCCCGACCAGCGAGCTGTAAAGAAAGAGCAGTGGTACCAAGGGGCAAACCAGCTCCCAGCCTTTATAGACCACTCATCTGCTATGAGGATGATAATAAAGCACCACTGACTCTATCAGCAGGGGACAGGATTTAGCAAGGATTTCAAAGACACACTCTCTCACACACACACACACAAACACTGCCAATCATTGTGAATGGAGTGTGTGTGTGTGTGTGTGTGTGTGTGTGTGTGTGTGTGTGTGGTGTGTGTGTGTGTGTGTGTGTGTGTGTGTGTGTGTGTGTGTGAGGGAGGGAGGGAGGGAGGGAGAGCAAGTGGTAAGTGGGCGTGAAGAAATGTTGTGTCATGTGTGATGTGAGATCAGCAGGAAGCTGGAATCTTTCTCTCTCTCTTTCTATGGAAAGGACCAGATATATCTTGCACGCACGCACGCACGCACGCACACACACACACACACACACACACACAATCATCTGGGGATGAAGCTTTGCCCTGCTCACTCGGGCTGAAATTACTTCCGTTATTTAGCATTTTTAAATACCACCCTCTTACAGGCCTGGGGTCAAAATGTCACCCTCATCTGTTACTGTACACAACTAAAAGACATTAGTCACTGTACTGTCAGTTTGACTGTTGTTCTGATATCTTACACAAAGCTGGTTGCAATGGGGAATTATAGCAGTAGTCTTCATGTTTGCAATATGAATGATATCTCATCTGTGAAATTTGCATTTATAATATAGGTCAGAGCAAAATTGGTCTTATTACCAGACACATTTTCTGTCAAAATCACATAACTATCAGCAGTAGGCCTTGTCATTCCATATAGATGTAGGATCTTAATTCGAGCCAGGTCGCTACAACAGGAAAATAAACCTGCAGCAACAGGAAATGTGAATTATTATGTAGATTGTAATTAATGGACATTTTTATTGGGGTTGATACATTTTTCATGATGGAAAATCAGGGTAGAAATTTCAAAGTGGAAATTACAAACTTCAGAAGCCTTATAAAAATATCAAATACAAAAAATGTTTAAAATGTCCTGCATTGCAGGAAAGTTCTCCTGCAACAATAGAGATCAAGTTAAGATTCTACAGTTTTTAGCTACAGTACATATCACATAACTGTGGCACTGAGAGGAGAGAGTTTCCTTTGATACCTAGTCATTACATCAACCTGGCTGCCATTTTAGAGTCATCCCAGTATGTTATGGACATGGGGGCACGTCTCTGACAGACAGCCTCTGTGATCCACATCCCAGCCTACACTAGCAATGTTTCACTGCTCACTCAAGCATGAAGCACAAATACGTTTCTCTCTCTCTCTCTCTCGCTCTCACACACTCACTGCCTGTATCTCCCTTCCCCTCCTTTTCACTCTCCCATTTTAATTAAAGTCTGTCTGAGGATTAAGCTGGCTATCATCATTGACTCAACAGCATATCAACAGAAAGTCAGACCGCAACTTCAAACAAGCAAAACATTTGGCAGCAGTGCAGCTATGTGAGCTTGTGAGATAAAGTTGTTTAAAACATACACTTTATTCTTGGTGATTCAGTTCTGAATGACCCATTCCCTATCAATCATTCCCTATCAATTGAATAGTCACCTGCCGTGTACAGGTTCTGTGTCGTGTAACATCTTTGTTGTTGTTGCTAACCACAATTGTGTCGACGACCATAACACTTAGGTTATCGTATCTTACCTCTGATGTTTGCCTTTCAGAAAGGCAAAGCAGTTTTTGCCCGGCATGTCTTTCCCTGGAACAGAGCGGTGTGGTGCTGTAACCTGCATGGAGCTGATGCCTGCTACTAGTGCTGCTCCTGGTTGGTCTCTCTGAGTCTCTGTGTCTCTGAGTCTCTGTGTCTCTGAGTCTCTGACAGAGCAGAGCGGAGCAGGGCGGAGCAGGGTCACTGTGTAATCAATATAGTAACCTGATCACATACACTTTGCCAGCGTCATTAAATTTACATCTGCCCCGAGGAGGGGAAAATATGGACCCGGAACAGTACTCTGTAGATGAGTAACAAGACCATGCCACTGAGACCAGGTGGGACACTGAACTGTTTCACTGATGCCATAAATATGGAATGAATATGTCAGGAATATGAATAAAATTAATTCCTAGAAATTCTAGGAATGCATTTTAAAACAGAGCCTCACTATTTTGGACAGTATTGGACCCCTCACCACTGGTCAAGTAAAGGTGAATTATGCATGCCTCTGTTGTGGTATAATATTTAATTTGTTTCATTCTTGACTAATACCATGTTTATAGCGAGCAAATTATTTTAAAACTAAAAGGTTATAGTATAGTTTTTTTTGCTTGTTCTTGTTTAACAGTACCACCATACTAATAAAATGTGATGGATGTAGACATCTTACACTCTTAGAAGTAAAGGAGCCTGGAAGAACCTTTTGGGGTTCTAAAAATTGACACACAGGGGTAACCTTTCCAGTTCAAAAAGGTTCCTTGAGGAACACCTCTGAAAGGGGTCTTTGAGGAACCCCTGTGTAAAGGTTACCCCTTCTGTGATAGGAGGGGTTCAATTTTGAGTCTTTTTAATAATATCAGAACTCAGAAAACGCCTATCAGAAGATTGGATGGGTGGCTTATTGGGGCGTGGCTTTCAGATAGTTATTTTTAGCACCTGTTAGAATAATCTCAATCATCATGTTCAATTTGCAAAGTGCAATTTTCAATTATTCTTGAATATGTAAATACATATTACACATTTTAATATAATATTAATAATATTTACATTACTGATTAACTAATAATAATAAAGTGGTAACTATTCCAACTTTGGGATTTGCATAGGCTCTTGAGAAGCTCTTATGCCTCCACTGAAGCTACAAACCTGTCAATCTTCAATCTAGATGTCCCGTGTGGCTCAGTTGGTAGAGCATGGTGTTTGCAACACCAGGGTTGTGGGTTCAATTCCCACGGGGAACCAGTATGGCAAAAAAATGTATGAAATGTATGCATTCACTACTGTAAGTTGCTCTGGATAAGAGCATCTGCTAAAATGCTAACCTCTAAAAGTCTAATCCTCTGGGGTTGAAGTGCTTTCTTAATGGCCTATTATGTCACCAGGCAGGCCTAAACTCCATCCCACTAAAACAGGCAAAACACCTTCCTGATATTCAGTTGCACCCCCTGGCACCTACTATCATACCCAGTTCAAAGGCTCTTAAAGATTTTGTCTTGCCCATTCTCCCTCAGAATGGCACAAAAACACAATCCATGTCTCAGTTGCCTCAAGGCTTAAACATCCTTCTTTAACCTGTCTCCTCCACTTCATCTACACTGATTGAAGTGGATTTAACAAGTGACAGTAATAAGAGATTATAGATTTCACCTGGCACAGCCAGAAGAGGACTGGCCACCCCTCAGAGCCTGGTTCCTCTCTAGGTTTCTTCCTAGGTCCCTGCCTTTCTAGGGAGTTTTTCCTAGCCACCGTGCTTTTACATCTACATTGCTTGCTGTTTTGGGTTTTAGGCTGGGTTTCTGTACAGCACTTTGTGTCATCGGCTGAGGTAAAAAGGGCTTTATAAATACATTTGATTGATTGATTGATTGATTGATACGTCATGGAAAGAGTAGGTGTTCCTAATGTTTTGTATACTCAGTGTATATATAAAACACAGGTAAGTCCGTTTTTTTGACCTCACTGGGCCTTTAAAGGTTTCTCCAAGATCCCCTCAACCAACCAAATGTGCACATTTTGAAGCATTTACTAGCAAACTCAAGGGTTCCTTGAGTTACCCTTAACTCTAAGAGTGTAGGCTTTGGATAAAGGTACCAAGCTTTGCTACAGTACCAGTGGAATGTCTTTCCCCCCTGTCCATCTACTTCACTGTCAGTCTCATGCCACCGCTAACGCCTGTTTTCCTGACCAGTGACCAATTATTATTGCCATATTAAAAATACTCTTAAAGGGCCAGCATTCTACTAGCCCTTCTCACTATCCCTCCTCCCTTCTCCCTATATCAATCATCTCTCCCTCCATCCCTCTTATCCCAATCTCTTCCGCTCCCCCTCTTCTCCTACTTTCCTGGTAGAATTCTGGTGATAATGTAGAGCAAGCCCCCTAATCTCCTCTCGACCACATGAACAAATCAGGAGCTGGCAGGAAATCAGTAGTGATCTCTAGCAGGATAGGAGAGGACAGAAGAAGGATAGAGAGCATGCACGGAGCATTAGACGCCTGAGGATGATTGTACAGTGTAATGCTGCTTCTGCTCCAGCTGCTTAGAAGGAGGAGCGGGATTAAGTATTACTACCACTAATTCTACTTACTGCCACTGGCACCACGCAAATAATTGTGTTCTCAGCTGTACATGTCATTCTGTAAGACCTTAGGCTATAGTTACAGTACATATACTAACATGAATACTACTGGTTTTAGTCTTTTTAGAGTGTAAGGGAGTGAACGTTATTGATAATAATGGTTACATGGATAAAATCAGACCTCTCTGAAATGAAAATGTATGGCTCTCCCTTGAGCAAAATATATTTTACCTAAACCCTTCTTGAATACTTGAAAAAAGAAAAACTATACCAAAAATAATAATTAAAACAAAGAGGATAGCAGAGAACATGTCTACCATTTACCTTCACTTCTTGGACAGACCAGAGCCTTAGATGCAGTTTTAGAAACTGCTCTTTGTCCTGTAAGCATTTACATGGCAACGCAGAATTGTTGATAGCACACAGGGCTGCAGGCCAGAAGGTTGCGGGTTTGCAGACCACAGTGGATAAGAGTGGGGGTTAAAATATTTACTATATAGTAAAAAAAGCATTGCATGAATCTATCATTTTATTGGCAGGTCCAAGAAAACAGCCTTTTTATAAAGATTTCATGCAATTCTATATCATTTTACATATTAGCAGAATATTTTTAATACCACATAAATTACTGAAATTACAGGCAAAGAATGGACAGAGAGATAGGCCTATATGTTTGTTGATCTTATCATATTTCTCCAATGCCAAATCAGTTTGTCTTGTTTGCAACGAAACTGTCCCTGTTGACAAATAATTACATCTGAGAGCCATTAGGAATCTGAGAATGGTACTTTCAAAAGTTAGGCCTACCTTTCCACCCCAGATAGAATAGGCCTACCGACGTTTCCCTAAGTGCTGTCTGGGTTTAAACATCATCTATTGTACAGAAAGTTAATAGCTTACTCTATTGATAATGACATTATTAGATTACTTCACATGCAAAGTCACTTTTTTGTCTCATCGGCTATAGAAGTTTGGAGCTCAGCTTCTGAATGTCAAAGAACCGAAGCAATGACATCCCCATATGCATCAGAGTCATGTCTTTCCCACGTATTTTACAGCTTGTTTCTAGTATAATGCATCGCGGACCAAAGCTCTATTATAGATAGATTTTTATAATCGGGTGCCTTTTATTTTCTTCAAAATCTTAAGCTAACAAGGGGTGGGTCTGTGCTTTTTGCCTTGTTCCTTAATAAAAGGTAGTCCTATGTCATACCCTCTCATACCCCCTCAATTCGAGTCTTGACTCAACAGCCCTTCACTGACAGGGAGGTAAGCTATTGAAAGAGTACATGGTGGGTGGAGGAATTTACAGACAAATCTGTCAAACAGGCAGTGGTGACCCGTCATTCAGGGCAGGTATGGCTCTGTTTTGAGCCACATATTTTTTGCTAAAAAAAGAAATAATGGCATATTATATTGGCATCAATATGTGTCACATATCAGTTTGCAAACAATGTAAAAAAATAAAAAATAATAATAATTGAGTTAATAAAGCCGAATACTTACACGGTTTCTTTTTTGCTTTCTTGAGTAAGGCAGCTCCAAAAGGAAGGTGTTTCAGCCTAGCTCAGTAATTTCTGTGGTGGTGGGGCAGCCAATGGAAAATATGAAACATAGGTGTTGGTAATGTTCTCTAGTTGCGCCATGATTAGCTCAGTGTTCTGTCACTGGTGGGGACAGTACGTCACCGCCAAGTCTAAGGGAGACCTCAAAAATTCAAGCCCCTTGGGTGCTGCCATAGAGTGACAGAAGTGCCCATCCAAAAATGACATCACATCACGTTATATCTACAGTAGCTTTGATTGGACTGATCATGTCAACGTCATACTTTCAAATTTTAGCTAGCCGTCATCATCATGAATCAAGTTGACAATCTACTGGCAAATCCTTTTTAATCCTTGTCATATGAAGATAAATAATTAAAATAAATTATAGATAAAATGTATCGGTGCTCATCGGCCATTGGACATAAACATTAGACAACAAGTTGGAAATCGTAAATTTAATAATAAGTGGTTTGGGAGGAATCAGTGACAGTGGCTAACTGCAAGCATTGCAAAGCAATCACTAGCCTGCTATTCAGTGGAGTGGCTGTGTGGTCCCAAATCTGGGTTTAAGTGTCTCTTTTCCAAGTTTTAGATAAACATTCAACTTTGGCCATAATATCAATGAAGCATGATTTGTGCCGCACTCAAAACAACTGTTAACTCGGAACTGTGAAAACTTGACTTCGGTGAGTTCAAGACAGCTGGGAATTCCAGGAAAAAAAAGCTCTGATTGGGAAATATGTTTTGAACGGTCATCCAACTCGGAATTGTAAATCAGGAACTCTGGTCTCTTTCTAGTGCTAGGACATGAAGATCAATGATTCAACCTTGCTTTTTTCCAAGTTCCCAGATGTCTTGAAGGCACCATAAATCCAGAGAATGCCAGATTTGGATGACAAAACTTGCCCATGAAGGATTGCCATGCCACCTTCCTGTTCAAGTGAGCACAGCACAACAAAGTGAGTCCAAAAATGTATTGTATGCTGCTGCATAAATTATGTAATATGCCAGGGAGATATGTATACTGTAGCTAAGACAGTAATATGTTGTGTAGTAAGCTGTTAGTAGTCCATGTTTCACCCTAATCATTTTGTCTATTTACCCCTCTTATTTTCACCTACTGTTCTGAAATGTAATCATCAAATTTTGTAAGAGCTTTCATTGTCTGCTTATAAGCCCCCTTTATTTATCCTACGGTTCTGACTTTGTGTACAGGGAGAACACTAAGAACGGCCCATGTTCTGAATTCTGTCGCTGTACATTTCAAAAGTGGTAAAGAAATAGTTATATTGACTACGTCCGTCCTAGCTCGCTCAATAATGTCTTAATCGAAATTACGGATTGCCTCTTATACGCTTGTCGTCCCCTTATTCCATAGTTAGTACATCTCAATCGTCATTAGAAGACACATTTGATTAAGCAAGTCAGCCACATCAGCTATGTTTTTTTTTAAAGCAGTAAATGAGGCTGAATTTACTGTTTCGCTGCCAGACAAGGCTCCTCTGATAGCCAGGTGTAGAAGTGGTGAGATGTTGGGACTGCTGTTGGGACAGCTTTATGTAGGCCCTAACAGTTTGTGGTCACCGTTATAGTTAAATTAATATATTGTTTAGTGTTGTGTAGTGGCTTTGCATCCCACAATTTATTTTTTGCCCCACCAAGATTTACATGCTAAAATCGTCACTTATTATTTCATAGGAAGAATTAGGCTCCAACACAAAGCACTGTTGTTAGTAAAGTCTCATTTAAATGAAGATAGTTGAAATTAATTATGCCTCTTCAAATTTGCCTACTTTCAGCACCATAAGCTGTCCATTTCCGATTTAAGCTGCTTGCTTCAAGTTTCAGCACCACAATATAAGTTACTCAAACTGTCACGGTTGTCGTAAGGAGAAGCGGACCAAAGTGCAGTGTGTGTGTCATTCCACATTTTATTTTCACTGTGAAACTTGGCAATACATACACAAAAACCTGAACGAACAAAAACAACAAACCGTGATGCAGAGTAGAAATATACACTAACTCAGAAACAATCTCCCACAAACCCAGGTGGAAAAAAAACATACTTAAGTATGATCTCCAATTAGAGACAACGAGGACCAGCTGCCTCTAATTGGAGATCATCCCAACAAAACCCCAACATAGAAATACAAAACTAGAACCTGAACATAGAAATAGAAAACATGGAGAAAAAAAAACTCTGTCACGCCCTGACCTACTCTACCATAGAAAATGACATCTTTCTATGGTCAGGATGTGACAGTACCCCCGCCTCAAAGGTGCGGACTCCGACCGCACCTAAACAAAACAACAACACCCCCCCCCCAAAAAAAGAAAAAAAAAAGAAAAAGGGAGGGCAGGGTGGGTAACTATTGTCTATGGCGGCTCTGGTGCAGTACACATAACCTTTTCATCCCGTGGATCCTCCCACAGACGAGGCGGCTCCGGTTCGGGGCGTAAACAACGCTCTGACCGCTGATCAAATCAATCAATCAATCAATCAATCAAATGTATTTTTATATAGCCCTTCGTACATCAGCTGATATCTCAAAGTGCTGTACAGAAACCCAGCCTAAAACCCCAAACAGCAAGCAAAGCATGTGAAAGAAGCACGGTGGCTAGGAAAAACTCCCTAGGAAAAACTCCCTAGAAAGGCCAAAAACCTAGGAAGAAACCTAGAGAGGAACCAGGCTATGAGGGGTGGCCAGTCCTCTTCTGGCTGTGCAGGGTGGATATTATAACAGAACATGGTCAAGATGTTAAAATGTTAAAATGTTCATAAATGACCAGCATGGTCATATAATAATAATCATAGTAGTTGTCGAGGGTGCAACAAGCACGTCCGGTGAACAGTTCAGGGTTCCATAGCCGCAGGCAGAACAGTTGAAACTGGAGCAGCAGCACGGCCAGGTGGACTGGGGACAGCAAGGAGTCATCATACCAGGTAGTCCTGAGGCATGGTCCTAGGGCTCAGGTCCTCCGAGAGAAAGACAGAAAGAGAGAAAGAGAGAATTAGAGAGAGCATATTTAAATTCACACAGGACACCGGATAAGACAAGATAAATATTCCAGATGTAACAGACTGACCCTAGCCCCCCGACACATAAACTACTGCAGCATAAATACTGGAGGCTGAGACAGGAGGGATCAGAAGACACTGTGGCCCCATCCGATGATACCCCCGGACAGGGCCAAACAGGCAGGATATAACCCCACCCACTTTGCCAAAGCACAACCCCCACACCACTAGAGGGATGTCTCCAACCACCAACTTACCGTCCTAAGACAAGGCTGAGTATAGCCCACAAAGATCTCCGCCATGGCACAACCCAAGGGGGGGGGGCGCCGGGGGGGCGCCGGGGGGCGCCAACCCAGACAGGAAGACCACGTCAGTGACTCAACCCACTCAAGTGACGCACCCCTCCCATGGACGGCATGGAAGAACACCAGTAAGCCAGTGACTCAGCCCCTGTAAAAGGGTTAGAGGCAGAGAATCCCAGTGGAAAGAGGGGAACCGGCAAGGCAGAGACAGCAAGGGCGGTTCGTTGCTCCAGCCTTTCCGTTCACCTTCACACTCCTGGGCCAGACTATACTTAATCATAGGACCTACTGAAGAGATAAGTCTTCAGTAAAGACTTAAAGGTTGAGACTGAGTATGCGTCTCTCACATTGGTAGGCAGACCATTCCATAAAAATGGAGCTCTATAGGAGAAAGCCCTACCTCCAGCTGTTTGCTTAGAAATTCTAGGGACAATTAGGAGGCCTGTGTCTTGTGACGTGTACTTGTAGGTATGTACGGCAGGACCAAATTGGAAAGATAGGTAGGAGCAAGCCCATGTAATGCTTTGTAGGTTAGCAGTAAAACCTTGAAATCAGCCCTTGCCTTAACAGGAAGCCAGTGTAGGGAGGCTAGCACTGGAGTAATATGATCAAATTTTTTGGTTCTAGTCAGGATTCTAGCAGCCGTATTTAGCACTAACTGAAGTTTATTTAGTGCTTTATCCGGGTAGCCGGAAAGTAGAGCATTGCAGTAGTCCAGCTTAGAATTAACAAAAGCATGGATTAATTTTTCTGCGTCATTTTTGGACAGAAAGTTTCCGATTTTTGCAATGTTACGTAGATGGAAAAAAGCTGTCCTTGAAACAGTCTTGATATGTTCTTCAAAAGAGAGATCAGGGTCCAGAGTAACGCCGAGGTCCTTCACAGTTTTATTTGAGACGACTGTACAACCATCCAGATTAATTGTCAGATTCAACAGAAGATCTCTTTGTTTCTTGGGACCTAGAACAAGCATCTCTGTTTTGTCCGAGTTTAAAAGTAGAAAGTTTGCAGCCATCCACTTCTTTATGTCTGAAACACAGGCTTCTAGCGAGGGCAATTTTGGGGCTTCACCATGTTTCATTGAAATGTACAGCTGTGTGTCGTCCGCATAGCAGTGAAATTTAACATGATGTTTTCGAATGACATCCCCAAGAGGTAAAATATATAGTGAAAACAATAGTGGTCCTAAAACGGAACCTTGAGGAACACCGAAATGTACAATTGATTTGTCAGAGGACAAACCATTCACAGAGACAAACTGATATCTTTCCGACAGATAAGATCTAAACCAGGCCAGAACTTGTCCATGTAGACCAATTTGGGTTTCCAATCTCTCCAAAAGAATGTGGTGATCGATGGTATCAAAAGCGGCACTAAGATCTAGGAGCACGAGGACAGATGCAGAGCCTCGGTCTGATCCCTCTGCATCTGTAACACCGGACCGTGGATCGTCGTTGGAGGAACCGGACTGTAGATCCTCACCGGAGGCTCTGCACTGCAGGCCGTCTCAGGAGGTTCCGGACTGCGAAACTGTCGCCGGAGGCTCCGGACTGCGGAACTGTCGCCGGAAGCTCCGGACTGCGGAACTGTCGCCGGAAGCTCTGGACTGGGAATGCGCCCTGGAGGCCTGCTGCGTGGTGCTGGCACAGGTGGTGCCAGACTAGTAACACACACCTCAGGGCGAGTGCGGGGAGTAGGAACAGGACACCCCAGACTGGGCAGGCGCACTGGAAGCCTGATGCGTGGGGCTGGCACAGGTGGCGCCAGACTAGTAACACGCACCTCAGGGTGAGTGCGGGGAGCTGGAACAGGGCGTACAAGGCTGAATAGACTCACTGGAGGCCGGGTACGTGGGGCAGGCACAGGATATACTGGGCTGTGGAGGCGCACTGGAGATCTCGAGCGTAGAGCTGGCATAACCCGTTCTGGTTGGATGCTCAACCTAGCTCGACAAATGCGGGGAGCGCGCACAGATCGCACCGGCCTGCGAATGCGCACTGGCGATACAGTGCGCATCACCGCATAACACGGTGCTGGCTTCGTCACTCGCTCCCCACGGTAAGCACGGGGAGTTGGCTCAGGTCTCCAACCTGACTCTGCCAATCTCCCCGTGTGACCCCCTCCAAAAAAATGTTGGGGGGGCTGCCTCTTGCACTTGCCTCGTGGTTGCTATAGTGCCTCGTAGTATCGCCGCTCCGCTCTCGCTGCCTCAATTTCCTCTTTAGGACGGCGATACTCCCCAGCCTGCCTCCAGGGTCCTTTCCCGTCCAATATCTCCTCCCAAGTCCATTTGTCCTGCTGACCACGCTGCTTGGTCCTTTGGTGGTGGGAGATTCTGTCACGGTTGTCGTAAGGAGAAGCGGACCAAAGTGCAGTGTGTGTGTCGTTCCACATTTTATTTTCACTGTGAAACTTTGCAATACATACACAAAAACCTGAACGAACAAAAACAACAAACCGTGACGCAGAGTAGAAACATACACTAACTCAGAAACAATCTCCCACAAACCCAGGTGGAAAACCCTACTTAAGTATGATCTCCAATTAAAGACAACGAGGACCAGCAGCCTCTAATTGGAGATCATCCCTTACAAAACCCCAACATAGAAATACAAAACTAGAACCTGAACATAGAAATAGAAAACAGAGAAAAAAAACCTGTCACTCCCTGACCTACTCTACCATAAAAAGTAACATCTTTCTATGGTCAGGATGTGACACGAACCTGGCTTTTTGTGAGGTCAGTAACTCTGATAATTACATCATAGGCAAGAAACATATTGTGTTTAATCGAATCAATTATAGTAGTAGCAAGCTATCGAAGTTTACCCCCGGTCCGCCTTCGCATTTTCGTGCTCTATTTCTCAAACTAAACAGAACATACGTCTTTGACTCTCTTCTTGAACTGCCACCGCAGGCCTACACAGCACAGCCATTGGTTAGGTAGCACACAAAAACATTTTTTTTTTTTTTTTTATCAGCAAGAGCAGAGCAGGCCAGGGCTCAGAGTTGCACTATCCACTGCAGTGTGTGGTGCAGCCTAGTTTTATTTCACCATCACAGCGGATATCTTAGAAATATACTGTAACTTTGCTCTGTACTTCTCTGAGCATCCACTTTGTAGCCTGGAGCCTATAGGCTATGCATTGTTTGATTGACACCACACTAAATAGCCTATAGGCGCATTTGATATTGTGCGCCCAGCGGAGAATTGGAGATGAGGGGCAGCATCTGGCACACACCGATATATAGCCTAATAAGTAACTAATTCTAAAACACTGTGAAATATTTAAAATGTCATCATTTACAAATTACATGACCCTCCCCTGGACTAGATTTTAAAAAAGTACTAAACACTCCCCTCCACTGAAATTGAAAAAGCATTACCCTCCCCCATTTTCCTCCAGGTAAGCATTCTGTAAATGTCGATCCATCCCTAATGTTTGACAGAACAGACTCATTAGGGGTGTATTGACTGTTGTTGCTGTATGCTGAGGAGAGTGACAGGAGTCAGCCGTAGCTCAGTGGTCAGGTCTAGACTCTAGACAACAGGCTGTATATAATTGAAGAGGTGTAAAAGAAGCTGCCCAAGGTTTTAGGCTAGCTACCTCAGGACTGACTGCTGAAACTCTCTGGTCTGCCTCTCTCTCTCAGGTTGCTGCCAACACTGCTGTTTATTGTATGAAAAGGTTGAAGGGAATAAGGTCCTCAACCATTCCCTAGTTATTATAGTTACACAATTAATATCTAAGAATGTGGGGACTCATAAGCTTGATCAATTTACAGTGCATTAGAGTAATGAAACCAAATATGGTTGATGATGATGATGGGACACAATCTAAGTAAAACTCCCATACATATGAGAGAAAATTCAATTGTTACTTAACCTCTATGGGCTAGGTGGGACGCTAGCGTGCCACCCGTGGTGCACTCCATCAACAGCAGGTGCATTTCAAGAGCGGCAAATTTGAATCCAAATAAATGTCAAAATTCAAATTTTTCAAACATACAACTATTTTACACCCTTTGAAAGATAAACATCTCCTTAATCTAACCACGTTTTACGATTTCAAAAAGGTTTTACGGCGAAAGCATAAATTTAGAGTATGTTAGGACAGTACATTTACAAGAGTTGTGTGTAATGTTTTGTCAATTCAAAGACAGGGTCACCAAAACCATAAAACCAGCTAAAATGATGCACTAACCTTTTACAATCTCCATCAGATGACACTCCTAGGACATTATGTTAGACAATGCATGCATTTTTAGTTCTATCAAGTTCATATTTATATCCAAAAACAGCGTTTTACTATGGCATTGAAGTTGAGGAAATCGTTTCCCTCCAATAACCGGCAGTCAAGTCAGCGTCACAAATTAAATAATAAAAATTAGAAAACATTGGTAAAATATTATATTGTCATTTAAAGAATTATAGATTTACATCTCTTGAACGCAATCAACTTGCCAGATTTAAAAATAACCTTACTGGGAAATCACACTTTGCAATAATCTGAGCACTGCGCCCAGAAAAATACGCGTTGCGATACAGACTAGACGTCATGTTGGGGAGATCTAAAATCGAAAATACTATGTAAATAATCCATTACCTTTGATTCTCTTCATCAGATGTCACTTCCAGGTATCACAGGTCCATAACGAATGTAGTTTTGTTCAAAAAAGCTCATCATTTATGTCCAAAAATCTCCGTCTTGTTAGCACATGATCTAAGCCAGCCGGACTTCTCGTCATGAACGAGGGGAAAAAATATATTTACGTTCGTTCAAACATGTCAAACGTTGTATAGCATAAATCATTAGGGCCTTTTTTAACCAGAACATGAATAATATTCAAGGTGGACGAATGCATACTCTTTTATAACGTATTGGAACGAGGGTACCCAACATGAACTCGCGCGCCAGGTGTCTAATGGGACATCATCGTTCCATGGCTCTTGTTCGGTCAGATCTCCCTCCAGAAGACTCAAAACACTTTGTAAAGGCTGGTGACATCTAGTGGAAGCAATAGGAAGTGCCAAAATATTCCTCAGCCCCTGTGTTTTTCAATGGGATAGGTTTAAAGGCAATACAACACATCAGGTATCCACTTCCTGTCATAAAATGTCTCAGGGTTTTGCCTGCCAAATGAGTTCTGTTATACTCACAGACACCATTCAAACAGTTTTAGAAAATGTAGGGTGTTTTCTATCCATATGTAATAAGTATATGCATATTCTAGTTACTGGGTAGGAGTGGTAACCAGATTAAATCGGGTATGTTTTTTTATCCAGCCGTGTCAATACTGCCCCCTAGCCCTTAACATTATTTCCAAGATTTTGCCCTCTCTGGTCTCCTCGAGATGTATACAGGCTGTAAATACACTATACATACCAACGTATGTGGACACTGTTGCTGTCAGGTGTATAAAATTGAGCACACAGCCATGCAATCTCCATAGACAAATATTGGCAGTAGAATGGCCTTACTGAAGAGCTCAGTGACTTTCAACATGGCACCGTCATAGGATGCCATCTTTCCAACAAATCAGTTCATCAAATTTCTACCCTGCTAGAGCTGTCCCGGTCAACTGTAAGTGCTGTTATTTTGAAGGGGAAAAGTCTAAAAGCAACAATGGCTCAGCTGCGAAGTGGTAGGCGAATGGCAAATTGCAACACACAACCGAGTTCCAAGCTGCCTCTGGAAGCAACGTCAGCACAAGATCTGTTCGTCGAGAGCTTCATGAAATAGGTTTCCATGGCTGAGCAGCCGTACACAAGCCTAAGATCACTATGCGCAATGCCAAGCGTCGTCTGGAGTGCTGTAAAGCTAGCCGCCATTGGACTCTGGAGCAGTGGAAATGCATTCTCTGTAGTGATAAGTCACGCTTCACCATCTGGCAGTCCGACGGATGAATCTGGGTTTGGTAGATTCCAGGAGAATGCTACCTGCCTGAATGCAAAGTGCCAACTGTAAAGTTTGGTGTAGGAGGAATAATGGTCTGGGGCTGTTTTTAATGGTTCAGTCTAGGCCCCTTAGTTCCAGTGAAGGGAAATCTTAATGCTACAGCATACAATGACGTTCAAATCAACTCAATTATTTTACCTCTTTTCTCAGCATGCTCTACTGCAGGTAGATGTTTTGGAATTGTTTTTAATATCTGTGTTTTTACATGTACATGAGTGATCGTGTCACGTCCTGACCATAGTAAGTTGTTATTTTCTATGGTAGAGTAGGTCAGGGCGTGACAGGGGGGTTTTCTAGTTTAGTTTTTCTATGTTGTTATGTTCTAGTTTTGTATTTCTATGTTGGGTTGTTCTAGTTTTTGTATTTCTATGTTGGGCTTTGTTTGAGATGATCTCCAATTAGAGGCAGCTGGTCATCGTTATCTCTAATTGGAGGTCATATTTAAGTTGGTGTTTGTCCCACCTGGGTTTGTGGGAGATTAATTTTGAGTAGTGTATGTTTCACCTCTGCATCACGGTTTGTTGTTTTTTGTCATTCAGTTTATTTATGTATTGCATAGTGTCACAGTATAAAGAAAATGTGGAACGACACACACGCTGCACTTTGGTCTGCTCCTCCTTATGACAACCGTGACAGATCGATTGATTAATCCTATGCTACACAAAGATAAATATTATTTTTCTAAACTAGTTATTTTCTTTTGCACCCGTTACTGAAATGATGTTTCCAGTTGAAAGGCTTGGGTAGTCTCCTCACACTGTTCCTAACCCTGGTAGTCATTATTAATGCAGGTTGAGGGATAATCAAAATTCCAACTGTTGGATAGCCTAACTCTGGCTGGATTCCAATAGGAATTACTAGTGATGGGAAACCGAATCTTTCTGAAGGCTTCTGAGCTTTTACCAAATTGTGCAGAAAAAATGTTGATTACTTCATTATCAGTTCACAATGCACATTGTTGACATCTTATGGTAAGCAATAAATGCTAGATTGTGATTATCAGATCCCTACTCTACCTTCTATGCTACTAGTCTGGTGAAACTACATGTACATAATCTTAAAGCAGCTTTGAATTGAAGAAAGTACCGGAACCACGCAAAATCAGTGTGATCTCACATTTTGCAACATATGGTTTGAAAAAGCATGTGATCAAACAAAGTTTTGAACGTCATAGATGACGTACTTCTGATAAAGTGATTCACGAATCGGCACAATGCTTCGAAGTTAGCTGCTTAGTAATTTCGACTCATGCCCCGGAGCGCCGGTATCAAATGCAACATCACTAAGATTTACACATCACTTTGCAAGCAAGCATAATGTGAGTTGTAGGTAGGGTTACAAAATTCAGATTAATTTCCCAGGTTTTCCAGAAATCCCTGTTGGAAGATTCCTGGATATCCTCCAACCTGGATTTTTTTAAACGTAATGTTACTGGAATTTTGCAACTCTACTTGCAGGCCTGATGTTGCCTTTAAACCATGAGTTTCAAGCCACTGTATTAGGGTAAAGCTAGGCCTCAAAATAAAGCCTTCTGAGATATGTATCGTCATAAAGTCAATTTTATTAGGTTTTTCCTAAATTCTTTACATGTAAAATGTTAAAATTCAATCATTCATTTAAATAAAAATAAACAATTCAAACAATTAGCAGTCAATTAAAATTAGACAAACCAATGGTAATCTAATCAAAGAAAATCAAAAACAAAATCAATCAATCAAAAACTAAAGAATCGGGAGAATCAGTCAATCAGTCCATTAGTCAGAAAGTCCACAATGTATCAGTGTCTTTGTCTTGGGGTGGGAAGGGGTGGGTTCTGGGCCGGCAGTTGCTGGATAGAGGTGGCAGTTGTGGTTGGTCGGTGCTGTGTCCAGGGTTGTTGCTGGTGTTGGAGCTGGGACCGGGAGAAAACTGGGTTGGTGCTGATGTTGGTGCTGGGACGAGGGCTGAAAACTGGGGAAAAAAATGGAAACGGGAACCAGGAACTGGGAACTGGGGCTGGTGCAGGTGCTGGATCGGGATCTTTGGTCCATCTTCCACGCCTCTTCTGGTGTGTTTGATGAATGGTTCATGGTTCTGGTCTAGTTATGTGAGAGGGATATGTCTAGAGGGAGGAAGGGGGGTGGGGGAGTATGTCCATCGGCCTGGCCTGGTGCTGGAGGAGGAGCGAAGCAGCAGCAAGGCTGGATGCTGGAGGCGAATGGGAACAAACAGAGCCTAGACACACCTGGCCACAGAGACTCACAAACAGTTGGTAGGTGTGTTCAGTGTGAGTGCATTTGTGGAGACAGTTCTCTGTACGTACCTTGTGCCGTCTCTGGATGGATTCCCTAGTGGGGAGGCAACCATGAACAGCCATCTGGAGTATCTGTTTCTGTTCTGAGTGTATTGTCAGAGTCATGGTGAGGGGTTATTGGGGGGGTTCAGGTCTGGGTTTGATCATTTTGTTGCAGAGGTGGATGATGGCCTCTAGCGGGTAGTTTGTGTTGTTAGGTGGTTCTTGGCTGTTCACAGGTCTTGGCGTGCCTCCCCACTGACTTCGTGTTGGCCCCCTGTACTGACGTGGTGATAGATTGGGGGGTGCTGGGATGGGTGAATGTGGTTTGGAGCGTCCTGGGGGTCTGGACTGAGGTTGGCTTGCTGCTGTGCGGGATCAGCGACAGGAAGGGCTAAAGGGGTGGATCTGGGTCACTAAAGAGCAGTGGGGAGGAGTCAGGGGCATTAGGGGTTTTGATAGCTCTCTTAATGTCTTTGAGTGGCCCAGCTAGAGGCCGGACTTAAACCAGATTGTACATCTCTGAAGAGACCTGAAAATAGCTATGCAGCGATGCTCCCCATCCAACCTGACAGAGCTTGAGAGGATCTGCAGAGGAGAATGGGAGAAACTCCCCAAATACAGATGTGCCAAGCTTGTAGCATCATACCCAAGAAGACTCTCGCTGCCAAAGTTGCTTCAACAAAGTACTGAGTACTTATATTGGCGATGTGGCTTAGTGGGGCGTTACCAAGAAAAATTAAGCTGATACAATTCAAATCTGGACCCCTACAGCGAGTGTCAAACTTTTTCCATGGAGGACCGAGTGACTGTGGGTTTTCGCTCCACCCTTATACTTGAGTGACTCTATCAGTTTAAGTAATGACTACAAAATAATTTTAAGTAACTGTACTCTGATATATATTAAGTGCAACAGGTTTCCTCAAAGGTTTTTAGTCATGACAGCACATTGGGGTTTACAGTGCACCTTGTTAGAATGTTGATTGTTTAAGTACAGTGCCTACAGAAAGTATTCACACACCTTGACATTTTCCACATTTTGCTGTGTTAAAAAGTGGGTTGAAATTGATTTAATTGTAATTTTAATTGTAACAGTCTCTGCAATGTCAAAGTGGAAGAAACCGTTTTAAAAAAGGATAAAAAATTCAACATTAATATATATTGATTAGATAAGTAGTCAAGACCATGAATTAGAAACACTTTTGTCAGCTATTACAGCTGCGAGCCTTTTTGAGTAAGTCTCTAAGTCTCTAAGTCTCTAAGAGCTTGGATTGTGGATTGTGCAATATTTACCCATTATTCTTTTTAAAATTCCTCAAGCTTTAAGTTGGTTGTTGGTCATTGCTAGACAGACATTTCAAGACTTGCAATAGATTTTCAAGCAGATTTAAGACAAAACTTTAACTAGGCCACTCAGGAACCTTCAATGTCATGTTGGTAACCAACTCTAATGTAGATTTGGCCTTGGGTTTTGGTGTTATCGTCCTCCTGAAAGGTGAATTTGTCTCCAATTGTTTTCCTCCGTGATTTTGTCAGTGCATAGCAACATTGCATTTAGTTTTATCCTGAAAAACTCCCCAATCCTTGCCAATGACAAGTACACCCATAACATGATGCAGACACCATCATGCTTGAAAATACAGATAGCGGTACCCGGTGATGTGTTTTGTTAGATTTGCCCCAAACATAAGACTTTGTATTCAGGACAAAATGTTTAGTGCCTTGTTGCAAACATGATGCATGTTTTGGAATATTTGTTTAATTCTGTACAGGCTTCGGCCTTTTCACTCATTTAGGGTAGTATTTTGGAGTAACTACAATGTTGTTGATCAATCCTCAGTTGTCTCTTATCACAGCCACTACACTCTAACAGTGTTAAAATCACTATTGGCCTAATGGTGAAATCCCTGAACGGTTTCCTTCCTAGGAGTTAGGAAGGACACCTTTATCTTTGTAGTAACTGGATGTATTGATTCACCATCCAAAGCCTACAGTAATTAATAAAGTCACCATGCTCAATGGGATATTCAGTGTCAATTTCAATCTACCGATAATGCCCTTCTATGTGAGGCATTGAAAAACATCCCTAGTTTTTGTGGTTGAATCTGTGCTTAAAATTCACGACTCGACTGAGGGACCGTACACATAATTGCAGAGATCAGATAGTCTTTCAAAAATCATGTTATTAACCACTATTATTGCACAGAGAGTGAGTCCATGCAACATATTATATGATTTGTTAAGACCATTTTTAGGCTTTGTGGTGGCTAATTTCTGCATTACCAAATGAGGAGAGTTACAAACTTCACACACCAGTCAGAGTTATATTTAAACTACATCTTTAATAATAAGAGATATGCAAAAGCCCTTGACTTTCAATGATGCGCTATCTCTAATGAACCATTGAAAAGTGACTACACAAAAGTACGCAGATCTTTTATAGCCAAGATACACCCCTTTCAACCTACATGACGAACCATCTTAGAAACAGTTCACAAAGGGACTTTATATTTGAGAAAGGAGTATCCCTTAGCCAGATAACATTCGCTATAAATTATCGTTCAGTTTGGTCCCCAAGACGAGGTTCTAATCTCGTTCCTGGTACTTCATAGTACAAAAACACCAACTCATCCAATGGCATATATCAATTGTCAACTCTAGATACTCCCATCTCAAGTAAAGCCCCTCTTGATCCCACTCCTGGACAAGCTCACTGAGGAGAGTGACTTGCGCACAGACATTGTGGAGACAAGTAATTGGTTCCCCATTAATCACGCCATCCCTTCACATGGTTTAAGAATAGGTAAAGACACATTCACATATGAAGACAATGTTCCAACCTGTCCTCTTCCCTTTCTGATATTCTGCATAGCACCAGGGATATGTGATAGACAAGTCTGACCTCTCCCATCTCTGGGCCCCAAGTGACTGAGCCCCAGCTAAGGGAAAAGTGCAACTGCCAACATTCATTATCCAAAGGGATACATTCTAATGACAAGTATCTCACATAAGCATATTATGCAAATAAAACATCTTAATTATCTATGTTACCCAACTAATTCTGATTCATCCGCCACAGCTTGCCATAACAAAGTGGTTGAATTCTTTTTGACTCAAGACATTTCATCTTTTCATTTTTTATTTATTTGTAAACATTTCTAAAAACAAAATTCCACTTTGACATTATGGGGTATTATGTGTAAATCAGTGACACTACATCTCAATTTAATCAATTTTATATTCAGGCTGTCAGACAATAAAACTTGGAAAAGGGCAAGGGGTGTGAATACATTCTGAAGGCACTGTATGTGTTGAGCTACATACGTACAGCAGACAATGCCAAAGAACAGTATCACTTTCTGGTGTGGCTTTCATCTGGCAGTTATACTCTAATATCACCTTCACTTGCTCCTACCCGCTAAGTGCATGTGCTTGAGGGGGGGTGTGTGTGTGTGTGTGTGTGTGTGTGTGTGTGTGTGTGTGTGTGTGTGTGTGTGTGTGTGTGTGTGTGTGGTGACAGTGGCGATTTTAGCAGGTAAATCTTGATGGGGCAAAAAAAAGAAAGTTTTGGGATGCATACCAGCTGAGACACTACACAACACAACACTAAACAATACATTAATTGCACTATAACAGTGACAAACGATGACCACAAACTGTTAGGGCTTACATAAAGCTGTCCCATCAGCAGAGTCCCAACAGAAATCCCAACACCTTATTACTACTACACCTGGCAATCAGCGAAGCCTTGTCTGGCAGCGAAACAGCTCATTCAGCCTCATTTACTGCCTTTAAAAAAACATAGCTGATATGGCTGACTTTCTTAAACAAATGTGGTTTCTACTGACAATTGAGATGTACACACTATGGCATAAGGGGATGATAAGGGGATAAGAGGCAATCCGTAATTTTGATTTGACGTAGTCAATATAACTATTTGTTCAGCACTTTTGAAATGTACAGCGACAGAATTCAGAACACGGGCCATTGTTAGTGTTCTCCCTGTACAAAAAGTCAGAACCGTAGGACAAATAAAGGGGGCAGATAAGCAGACAATGAAAGCTCTTACAATATTTGATGATCACATTTCTCTAAAACAGGTTATAGGCTACATGTTACGTGCACCACCAAGTCAGAACAGTAGGCAAAATTAAGAGGTGAAAATAGGCCAAATTATTAGGGTGAGACACATGGGCTACTAACAGCTTACTACACAACATACACTTAGTATTACTTTCTTAGCTACAGTATACATATCTCCCTGGGATATTACATCATTTATGCAGCAGCATACAAGACATTTTTGGAGTCACCTTGTTGTGCTGTGTTCACATGAACAGGAAGGTGGCACGGCGGTCGTTCATGGGCAAATTGGGTCATCAAACTTTGTCATCAAATTCTGGCATTCTCTGGATTTATGGTGCCTTCAAGACAACTGAGAACTCTGAAAAAAAACAAGGTTGAATCATGATGACGTCAGTGATCTTCAGGTAGTAGCTCTAGAAAGAGGCCAGAGTTCCTGACTTACAATTCCGAGTAAGTAATGACCGTTCACAACGTATATATCCAGTCAGAAGTAATTTTTTCCCGAGTTTCCAGTTGTCTTGAAATCATTGAAATCAGATTTCACAGTTCCGCATTAACAGTTGTTTTGAGTGCAGCACAAATCATGCTGGATTATCATTTTAAGCTTGGAAAAGAGACCCTTAAACCCAGACTTGGGACCACACAGCCACTCCACTGAATAGCAGGCTAGTGATTGCTTTGCAATGCCTGCAGTTATCAACTGATCCCTCCTGAACCACTCATTGCTGAATTTGTGATTTCCAACTTATTGTGTAATGTTTATGTCCAATGGCCGATCAGCACAGATACGTTTTATCTATCATTTCTCGTCATTATTTGTCTTCATATGACAAGGATTAAAAAGAATGTGCTAGTAGATTGTCGACTTGATTCATGATGATGACTGTTATCTAAGATTTTGGAAGTCCAATCATAGCTACTGTAGATATAATGTGATTTGACATAATTTTATCTGTGGTCAATGACATTGAACCTTCTTGGATCGGCACTTCTAATGGAACTCTATGGCAGCACCCAAGGGGCTTGAATTTTCAAGCTCTACCCTTAGATTTGGCGGTGACGTAGTGTCCCCATGAGTGACAGAACACTGAGCCAATCACGGCGCAACTGGAGAACATTACCAGCCCCTACACTCCTTATTATCCGCTGGCTGCCCCACCACCACAGAAAGCACTGAGCTAGGCTGAAACACCTGCATTTTGGGGCTGCCTTACTCAAGAAAGCAAAAAAGAGACTATGTTTGCATGAGGCTTTATTAACTCAATTATATATATTTTTTTACATTGTTGACAAACTGATATGTGGTTCCCCATACACTGCCCCACCTTCCCTGAAAGACGGGTCGCCGCTGGTGTGTGATATAGTCTAATATCATCTATTCTATACGTGAAGCGGCATAGCTACTGTACTCACATTGCTCTTTGATAAGAGAATCACCTGTATGTTCTGTGTGCGTGTGCAGGGTATCATATTTTCCCTGGGGTACAATAATATCAAAATACACATAATGTACCTTCAGAGGTACACATATGATCTCAGATGGTACTGTTCAGTACCTTTTAGGGTACATGTGTGGATAAAGAGAATAATGGTATATTTTTGTACCCCATGTTTTGAATATAATGGTATAATCATCACATTCTCATTTCTGTTTCCCAGGAGACAAACACATTTTGTGTACCCTCAATACCCTTAAAACCCACCATAATGTACAGTTATGAATTTTTGCCATGTAAAAGGAACTAACGGCTTTGTTGCTGGGGAAGTACCCTAAAAAGCCCCATTTGGACAACAATTATTATCATCATTGTATTTCCCAGCATGCTCTACTGCAGGTTGATTATTTAACGGAATTGTTTTTAATATCTGAGTTTTTGTATGTACATTGATTGGTTGATTGATTAATCTTATGCGGCATAAATATAAATAACATATATTTGATGTTTTGCACCCATTACTGAAATGGTTGTTCCAGTAATGTTTCAAATGAATAAAACATTTAAAGTTGAAAGTTTTGAGTAAATAAGCATTGACCCCCTTTGTTATGACTATTCAAAATAAGTTCAGGAGTTCAAAATGTGCTTAACAAGTCACATACTAAGTTGCACAGACATAGTCTAGTGTTTAAGTGATTTTTGAATGACTACCTCATCTCTGTTCCGCACACATACAATTATCTGTAACGTCCCTCAGTCGAGCAGTGAATATCAAACACAGATTCAGCTGCAAAGACCAGAGAGGTTTTCCAATGCCTTGCAAAGAAGGGCACCTATTTGTTGATGGGAAAAATAAAAAAGCAGATATTGAATATCCCTTTGAGCATGGTGAAGTTATTAATTACACTTTGGATGGTGTATGAATACACCCAGTCACTACAAAGATACAGGCGTCCTTCCTAACTCAGTTGCCGGAGAGGTAGGAAACCGCTTAGGGATTTCACGATTAGGCCAATAGCGATTTTAAAAACAGGTAGAGTTTAATAGCTGTGATAGGAGAAAACTGAGGCTGGATCAACAACATTGTAGTTACTCCAAAACACTAACCTAAATGACAGAGTGAAAATAATTAAGCTTGTACAGCATGCACATATTCCAAAAAATGCATCCTGTTTGCAACAAGGCACCAAAGTAATGCTGCAAAAAATTTGGAAACTCAATTCACTTTTTGTCCTGAATACAAAGTGTTATGTTTGGAGCAAATAAAATACAACACATTACTGAGTACCACCATATTTTCAAGCATAGTGGTGGCTGCATCATGTTATGGGTATGCTTTTAATCGTTAAGGAATAGGGAGTTTTTCAGGTAAAAAAAGAAAGATAATAGAGCTAAGCACAGGCAAAATCCTAGAAGAAAAACCTGGTTCAGTCGGCTTCCCAACAGACACTGGGAAATTAATCAGTGGTAGTCAGTGCCGTTTAAGATGAGGGAGAAATATGTTTTTTTGAATGAACATTTATTACAGTATATTCAATGTAACAGCAATAGGTTTCGGATACTACATGATACTCAAATTGTCCCTATACCCGTCATGAAGTTGCTACAACCTAGCCTAGGAATGTTTACAACACAGGGGCAGGTCGGGAGAAAAGTTGGAGGTGACAGATGGTGACACATGGACAGACAGTTGTCGTGTCTTTGGCTATGCCGGATTAAGTGATATGAAATGCTATTCTATAAAATCATTTCTCTGTAATTAATATTACCTGATTAAGCTAATCAGGTAAAGAATTAACTAGAATGTCGGGGCACCACGAAATAATGTTTATAGAGCCTTTATCTTCCGAATAAACTCTTAAAGACCTGGTCATCTTTTACGTCAGTAGCAGTCAATATTTAATTCTCACCTTATTTAGTCTCATCTGAAAGTTGTAAATTCTTGGTTATCTTCACGAACCCTGGCTAACAAGTTGAATCAGCAATACAAAATGTGGTTTAATTATTTATTTACTATATACCTAACTAATCACACAGAGTTACATATACACAGAATGAATCATACATCGATGGACCTGGTGAACTGAGCCGATATAGCGGCTGGTTACACAAAGAAAAGGGGGGGTTTGAGTGAAAGAGACTGAGGAACAAAGGGAGAAGCTATGCTATCGTAAATACAGTATCCTATGCATTCTAAATTACCGCCCATTTGAAAAAGGAGAATGCAATAAATATTTACTCTGAGCTGCGCTTCGGTAGATTGGTCGTCGATGGAAGGCTGGATTGTCCTTTGAAGAATGTCTCTGGTGGTAAACTGGATATGTTGTAGTATCGTTGTGTGTGTTAGACTGAATATGTCGTCTGTCTTTTCCTAGCCAACGTTTACAGCAACTGCTGCTAACTCAACGTCTAGGAGGTATCACTTCTGGAGTGAATATGAGTTCAAAGTTCATACCAATTTGCCATACTTTTAAGCTCATGCTATATTCTGGCTGGTATAGTCAAAATTCTTCCTTTTTGGTGTGTTGACCGTCATCCTCACGTTGAAATTCGATGCTGATTTCGTTAGGTTATCTGAGCCCTTTTAACGTAGGATCGTTGCCCTAACGTCCTCGGAACAGAAAGTTACATTTTCGTCAAGGGGCTTATATAGGATTGGGAGAGAGGGCCGTGTAGTTTACACCCAGTGTCTGTTCACATGGGTGGGGCCACTGAGTTGAGCATAGTTCACTCATGAAAACCAATTCTCTCATTTAGGAGCAAAAAATTACATTTCATCTTTTCACAAATAGTTTCATTTGTAAACATTTAAATTGCACAACAATTCCATGTGAATCTGATAACTAGAATGTGTAGATTTTACAAGCTACAGTTTATGTCGTCCTATCATCAGTAATCATGTCTCAGACGCCAACTGAACTGACATCATATTCATTAAGTCCCAACGCATATTTTCAACTGGTTGGATTACCGAAATATGGTTCCGTTTCCCATCTTTTGATGTCACCAGACTCTCTCTCAATGTTAACAAAGGGATTTTCAATAGTCACATCGGTAGAGTAGAGAGGAAAAAGGGGAAAGGTATTTATGGGGGTCATAAACCTGCCGTCATGACAGTCCCCCCATGTTGGGTTCAATCTTGCGATTAACCTTCACGTTGCAAACCAACATAAAAATGACCGTGGATTGTCCTGGTTGTGGACCATCATTGTGGTTCCCCTCTGGTGGTCGACCCGGGTAGGGTTTCTCCAAATGAAGAAGTCTGCCCCAAGGCTGGGCAGCAGATGTCCAGTTGGTGATTGCTGTTGCAGTCCCCCCTCTGGTGGTCGACCCGGGTTGGGTGTTTGCAAATGAAGACGTCCGCCCCAAGGCTGGGCAGCAGATGTCCAGTTGGTGATCGCTGTTGCAGTACCGTCGTCTGGTCGTCCAGACTGGAAGATCTGGGCAGTAACTTAGGCAGATGTTAACAACGCACACACTCATGAAATATATCATTACATTTCCTCCCAAATGAGCAGCGTTGTGGTACTAACTAATGGTTGTATGGGGAAGTTGTTTATGGCTCTATCACTTTCTACATGCCGAAGAAAATGAAACAAAATGAAATGAAAGCATAAACAAAACAAAATATAGTTATGCCACCTTAATCATCTAATTGGACTGTATTCTATCTACGTCCATGGTCTTGGCAAAATGACCCTATCATGGGCTACAGTCTAATGTCATATATAGGGCTTTCCTAATTTGCGGGGTGTTGCTCTACAGCTGTAAGGCACTAGTTTTGGGCAGTCTACAGGGATGACCTATGGACTTCTGGGAAGAAAACTGTTGAGTACTGTAGCTGTAGAGTCAAAGGCCTCAAAATAAATGTTCAACTTTACTAAGGCTGGTATTTTGCTCGGACCCTTAAGTGATCCTAGCATAAATCCTAATTGGATGTTCCGTTGTGCATGTGCGTTTATGCTTACACAAGCGCACATGTCAAGGGAAGAAAACCAAGTATCCTGGCAGATTACAACTTGTTCAGAATGAGTTTGACGTAGTCAGGTAATTTTCAGGTCAATGCCTGGTGGTCAGTCAGAATTTGTGTCGAGGGAGTCTGTACTGGTTTTACTACCAGTCACTGTCTTCCACTATTGTAGTGGCGGTAGGTATGAAGAAGTCTACTTCATAGCTATGTTATCCACGGAGGAGCTAACCTCACGACGGAAGTACTTTCTAAGCACGGAACCATTCGTACGCGGTGTGATCATGGTTCATGACTTCTAATAACTTTTCTACTGAACGGAGGGTTCTATTTATTAGTGGCATGTGTGTTAACCATTGGAAGAGTGCAATGGAGATTCCCTTCCCCGTGTTGCACTCTGAGTGACTCCTATGTCACTATTATCAATAGCAATTTAACTTGTGAGGTTACTAATCCTCTTACTGTGTGTTGCTGGACTGACTGTGGTATTGGTACTGGTACTCAAGGGGACCAGTTGTCCTACCGATTTATTCTGAAATGTTATCCTACAGGAATACATGATTAGAGCATTTTACTAGTTGTCTTGTAGTGGCTACTACACATGGCAAGGAATGATTATTGTTGCCATTTGTTTTGGAGGTGGACAAGTCCACTGAACTTCCTTTATGACCAGTGTGGTACACCTCAGTACTATCTTAGATGTGTTCTAAGATGATCCCTGTCTAGGGGCCTGTCTGCTCTTCACTGTTCTCATAGGGGAGTTTACAACTAGATTTGATTATGCTCTGGCGGCCTTGATCGGTGTTGTGCGTAGTCTTGACCCCTCACCGGCCTCGATGAGGCTCATCATGCGTCTGGGCTACTATTCCCCCCCTTTGAGTCTCGGGACCCCCCCACCAATGGGTGGTGTTGGTATCCGAGGCACAAACGAAAAGTTCGGACCCTATGTGCGAGTTGTCAGTGGCCGCGTTATTATGAGAATGGCTGTAACCTTTCAACCAAATCTCCTGGTGTTTGTGCTTCAAAACGCTCAGTGGCTGTCGAGGTATGTCAGTCACCACTGCGTCCGCGTGTGGCAACCTCTTCAGTACCTGCAAACTGAGACGAGGATATCGGTCTGTGATATCGCAAAGTGTTTCACCAGTGGGAGTCATCGGGTCAGTTGCTGGACTGACGTCATTAGTGTCATTGTAAGGGTTGACAGTCCTCCACAAAGCGGAAGGTGTATCATTGAAAGCAGAGTATACTCTGCGCATCGATGTTTGCCTTGCTGAGACGGCCGCAGTGCTTGCGGAAGTGTCCGAAGGGCAAGAGAAGTTCATCTCAACTACCATATTGCACGAATGCAAGGAGGAGGGAAGTTGCTCATTCACAGAGACAGCTGGCTCGAAATCATGAGAAGAGTGGTCAATCAGGTTGGCTGATCGAATGTGTCAAGATATTGTAATATCTCCTTGGATCGGATTCTGCACCAAGAGGTTTCTAAACATCTTTTTCCCAAGGGGTGCTTTTGACAGATACCCCTCGTGAATGATTGCGTTGCAGCTAGCGTTAGGGGAAGACAGTGTGGTCAGTGGAGAAGGCACTGTGGCCTGTGACTATATCTGGTTGGTTTTCCAATCCATCAATGGGAGTAACCGATCCATCAAGTCTGCTCCAAGTAGCAGGGGTACCGTTTTGAGGCTGGTAGCATACACAGGGTGAACGAGCGATACGTGCTGGAAGTGTAGTTTCAGCATGACTCTCCATGTGAGAGGCGAGGTAGTCTGGGTGACCCCTCGAAGTGTAGTGTCGCATCATTCCACTTTTAACCAACGTTTAGTTGGCTTCAAAGCCCTTTTGAGATCATCGAACAGTGTTTGAGAGATGAGTGATATTGTCGCACCCGAATCAATTAGCGCATGACAAGTTAAGCAGTCCTCCAGGACCATTTCCAGGTATGGGTGTTTAGATTCGTGATTAGTGGAGATATTCCCCACAAAGTGGAGTGGTTGTTCGCAACAACGTGATGTGTCATTTCTGTTCAAGGTGGAAGCAGATCGACTTTTCAGATTTTGAGTGGGCTTGGCTTTAACGAAGCGTTTGACCTTTTTCTTTGCAACATTTGTATCAGAGTCTAAAGACAAAGACTTGTTTCTTGATCAAGCGGGCCCTGGATACGGTCTCGAATGAGAGCGGGAGAAATTTGAATTTTAACATCTTTGCTATGGGTGTTAATTCCTGCGGACCTGGTGTCCGGTAATTCCCCGTCTAGTCCTTGGGACTTATCTTTTACCCTTTTCTCAAATGTTTCTCGCTTTAGTTCTTCACGTAGTGGAACTTCTGGAGAACATTGGTCTACGTTTTGATCGTCCTTCAACCCTTTGTTACCCTTGTGCTCTGACACTTTGTGTGGGTTGGATGCAGGAACATAGTGAACAGGTCGATTGTAACGGTAGTCGTTTTGATGGCGACGTACTTTACGGTTATTTCGACCGCAGTGTTTATTGGAATCGTGGTTTCGTGGTAGAAACCGTTGTTGTGGGTCCACTCTCGACGCTCCAATACCTGATAATTCACCCTCTAACTGGAGTGAGTGTTCCTGGTCAAACTTCAAAACCGAGTAGTCAGGGCTCTTAGCGTTGTGAACTTTTGATGGCTCAAAAGCTATGCTTGCAAGCTTTCTGAGTTGTAAGATAGGCAAGCCAACGTGTGCTGCAGGGCCCAAGTAGGTAATGAAGGTGGGATACATGTTCGACAGAAACACATTCAATACCACCTTGCACACTCTTGCCTGCATCTAGCTGATATAGGGTGTAATCATTACTCCAACAGTTGCACATCAGAGTTTCTACTTGACACATTCAGCTATATTTATCCCAGTTTTTTCTGTTTTCTTCCATTTAGAAATGTCTTTCAACAGAAGCCACATTGTATTCCTTCTCGCATCTATGCACTCTCTTCCTCTCACCTTTTCCCTTCACTTGTGGACTTCAATGCACAACACATCAGCTGTATGTGACCAGGCAAAAAATACTTTCCAGACCAAACCATATCATAAACGCTACACACAGCCTACATTGTTATCACCATATTAGCTAAAGTAACTTCATAGTCAACATACAGTGCATTCGGAAAGTATTCAGACCCCTTGACTTTTTCCACATTTTGTTATGTTACAGCCTTATTGTCATGGTTGGCAGTGCATGTCAGAGCAAAAACCAAGCCATGAAGTCAAAATAATTTTCCGTAGATCTCCGAGACAGGATTGTGTCAAGGCACAGATCAGATCTGGGGAAGGTTACCAAAAAATGTATGAAGCATTGAAGGTCCCCAATAACACAGTGGCCTCCATCATTCTTAAATGGAAGAAGTTTGGAACCATCAAGACTCTCCCTAGAGCTGGCCTCCCGGCCAAACTGAGCAATCGGGGGAGAAGGGCCTTGGTCAGGGAGGTGACCAAGAACCAGAGTGACAGAGCTCCAAAGTTCCTCTTTGCAGATGTGAGAACCTTCCAGAAGGACAACCATCTCTGCAGAAAAGGCAAGTCACACTTGGAAATTATATTGGGGGCATGGCTTAGTGAAGGCGTGGCTTTCAGGTAGTTATTTCTGGTCACCTGTGAGTGGAAGTGTTGTACCACTTTAAGTGGTCTCCCGTAGAGATGAATATTTGACACTTACAAGGAGCAAAAGGCTTTGTCATTGTGGTTGTACTATATAAAGGCAAAAAGCATAATGTTGTGCCTGCAGAGAAAGGTATTATCTGAGGTATGAACTGGGGTACCATTATGTACTTGTAACTAAAAGTACAAAGGAGGACCTTACAGGCTACCACCCCAGTGACAACCCATTGTACCCCTTTAGGAACAAATCTAAACCATTATTTCTGAGTGAATGTTTCTGTG
Organism: Salmo salar; assembly: GCF_965601325.2. NCBI lineage: Eukaryota > Metazoa > Chordata > Actinopteri > Salmoniformes > Salmonidae > Salmo > Salmo salar. The sequence goes on from NC_138306.1 coordinate 26,829,977, forward strand.
TGTATGTTTGTGTGTCTGTGTGCGTGTGTGTGTGTGCTACTGTACTTGACCTGCTCACAGAGAAGAGAGGATCCATTCTCTCATCAAATATTTACCAGCAACCTCAGCCTCCCAGCTGCTGCTGTAATAAACACACACACGCACGCACGCACACACACACACACACAAAGCCTTTTAACCTTACAATCACTAAGCACATTTATTGAGTGAAGAAGACACAAAACAGAAATGCTGCGTCAATCTAATATCATTCTCCTTCAGGAATCCAACAGCCTCATTCAGAACAGTTAAACAGTCACACCTCAACATACATTCTACTGTACTGGGAACTATATAACAGTTTGAAACAGTGTACGCCAGACTCTGGGCATAGAGGTGAGAGTGTAAGGGGTGCGTACTGGCGGTAGAGAAGTCAGGCGCAGGAGAGCAAAAACTGATTTACAACGGCGCAATTTAATAACAAAAACCACCGTTAACAGAACAATAAATCAAATGGCTACAAAACCCGTCACACACCAGCATAACGTGCACAAGCACTTACAAGAGGGCACTTACAGAGGGTTAAATACACAACATGTAATGAGGGAATTGAAACCAGGTGTGTGGGAAGACAAGACAAAACAAATGGAAAATGAAAAGTGGATCGATGATGGCTAGAAGACCGGCGATGCCGAGCGCCGCCCGAACAAGGAGAGGAACCGACTTCGGCGGAAGTCGTGACAGTACCCCCCCGTGACGCGCGGCTCCAGCAGAGCGCCGACACCCGGAGGGCGAGGCGCAGGGCGATCCGGACGAAGACGGTGGAACTCCTGCAGCATTGAAGGTTCCAACATGTCCTCGACTGGAACCCAGCACCTTTCCTCCGACTCCACGAAATACTGAAGGCCCCTCGCCCGACGCCTCGTAACCAGTATAGAGCGAACGGAGTACGTCGGGGCCCCCTCGATGTCCAGAGGGGGCGGAGGAACCTCCTGCACCTCAGACTCCTGGAGCGGGCCAGCCACCACTGGCCTGATGAGAGACACATGGAACGAGGGGTTAATACGGTAATCGGGGGGAAGCTGTAACCTATAACAAACCTCGTTCACTCTCCTCAGGACTTTAAATGGCCCCACAAACCGCGGACCCAGCTTCCGGGTTGAGAGCTAGACCCGGTCCCCCGGTGCGAACTCCGGGGCCTCACTGCGGTGATGGTCTGCGTTCTCCTTTTGGCGCAGCACGGCCCGCTGAAGGTGAACACGGGCAGCCTCCCATGTCTCTTCCGTGCACCTGAACCAGTCGTCCACTGCAGAAGCCTCGGTCTAACTCTGATGCCAAGGCGCCAGAACCGGCTGGTACCCCAGTACACACTGAAAGGGAGAGAGGTTATTGGAGGAGTGGCAAAGTGAGTTCAGTGCCATCTCGGCCCAGGGCACGAACGCCGCCCACTCCCCCGTCTGGTTCTGGCAATAGGACCGCAGAAACCTGCCCACATCCTGGTTTACTCACCCCACCTGCCCATTACTCTCGGGGTGAAACCCTGAAGTAAGGCTGATCGACACCCCCAGACGTTCCATGAACGCCTTCTAGACCCTAGACGTGAACTGGGGACCTCGATCAGACACTATATCTTCAGGCACCCCCGTAGTGCCAGAAGACGTGCGTAAACAAGGCCTCCGCAGTCTGTAGGGCCGTAGGGAGACAGGGCAGAGGGAGGAGATGGCAGGACTTAGAGAACCGATCCACAACGACCAGGATCGCGGTGTTACCCTGTGAGGGGGGAAGATCGGTAAGAAAATCGGTAAGAAAATCCACCGACAGGTGCGACCACGGCTATTGTGGAACGGGTAAGGGGTGTAGCTTCCCTCTGGGCAGGTGCCTAGGAGCCTTACACTGGGCACACACCGAGCAGGAGGAAACATAAACCCTCACGTCCTTGGCCAAGGTAGGCCACCAGTACCTCCCGCTCAAACAGCACACTGTCCGACCGTTCCCAGGGTGACCAGAGTAGGGTGACATGTGGGCCCAATAGATCAACCGGTCTCGAACAGCAGACGGGACGTACAGACGACCAGCGGGACACTGGACGGGAGCGGGCTCTGCACGTAACGCCTGCTAAATGTCCGCGTCCAGCTCCCATACTACCGGCGCCACCAGGCAGGAGGCGGGGAGTATGGAGGTAGGATCCATGGGTCGCTCCTCTGTGTCATACAGCCGAGACAATGTGTCTGCCTTCACGTTCTGGGAGCCTGGTCTGTAGGAAAGGGTGAACACAAAACGGTGAAAAACATGGCCCACCTTGCCTGGCGAGGGTTCAGTCTCCTCGCTGCCCGGTTGTATTCCAGATTGCGGTGGTCAGTCCAGATGAGAAAAGGGTGTTTAGCCCCCTCAAGCCAAAGTCTCCACTCCTTCAAGGCCTTGATGACAGCCAACAACTCCCGGTCCCCTACATCATAGTTTTGCTCCGCCAAGCTGAGCTTCTTCAAGAAGAAGGCACAGGGGCGGAGCTTCGGTGGCGTACCCGAGCGCTGAGAGAGCACAGCTCCTATCCCAGCCTCCGACTTGTCCACCTCCACTATGAACGCCAAAGAGGGATCCGGATGGGCCAGCACGGGAGATGAGGTAAACAGAGCCCTCAGGTGACCAAAAGCCCTGTCCGCCTCAGCCGACCACTGCAAATGTACCGGGCCCCCCTTCAGCAGTGCGGTAATGGGAGCCACTACCTGACCAAAACCCCGGATAAACCTCCGGTAGTACTTGGCAAACCCTAAGAACCTCTGCACCTCCTTTACCGTGGTGGGAGTCGGCCAATTACGCACGGCTGAAATGCGTTCACTCTCCATCTCCACCCCTGAGGTGGAAATGCGGTACCCTAGGAAGGAGAAAGACTGCTGGAAGAACAGGCATTTCTCAGCCTTGATGTACAGGTCATGCTCCAACAGGCGACCAAGCACCTTGCGCACCAGGGACACATGCTCGGCGCATGTAGCGGAGTGTATCAGAATGTCATCAATATACACCACTACACCCTGCCCGTGCAGGTCCCTGAAAATCTCATCTACAAAAGGCTTGGAAGACTGATGGCGCCTTCATCAACCCGTATGGCATGACGAGGTACTCATAGTGCCCTGAGGTGGTACTGAAAGCCGTCTTCCGCTCATCTTCTTTCCGGATACGCACCAGGTTGTAAGCGCTCCTGAGATCTAGTTTGGTGAAGAAGCACGCCCCGTGCATTGACTCAATCGCTGTGGCTATGAGCGGTAGCGGGTAACTGTACCTCACAGTGATCTGGTTCAGACCTCGATAGTCAATACACGGGCGCAGACCTCCCTCCTTCTTCACAAAAAATAAACTCGAGGAGGCGGGTAAAGTGGAGGACCGAATCTACCCATGTGGCAGGGATTTGGAGACATATGTTTCCATAGCCTCCGTCTCTGCCTGTGAGAGGGGATACACGTGACTCTTGTGAAGTGCAGCATCTACCAGGAGATTTATCGCACAATCACCCCGTCGATGGGGTGGTAATTGAGTCGCCTTCTTTTTAGAGAAGGCGAAAGCCAAATCAGCATATTCTGGGGGAATGCGCACGGTGGAGACCTGGTCTGGACTTTCCACCGTAGTAGCACCAACGGAAACCCCTAAACACCTCCCGGAGCACTCTCGCGACCACCCCGTGAGAGCCCTCCGTTGCCAAGAAACAGTGGGGTCATGACAAGCTAACCAGGGTAGGCCTAGCACCACGGGAAATGCAGGAGAGTCAATAAGGAAGAGACTAATTCTCTCCTTGTGACCCCCCTGCGTCACCATGCCCAGAGGAGCTGTGGCCTCGCTAATCAACCCTGACCCTAATGGTCGACTATCTAAGGCGTGAACGGGGAAGGGCACAGCCACGGGAACAATGGGGATCCCTAAGCTATGGGTGAACGATCTATCTATAAAATTCCCAGCCGCACCTGAATCGACGAGCGTCTTATGCTGGGGATGCGGGGAAAACTCAGGAAAAGTGACATACAAAAACATATGTGCAATAGAGGGCTCTGGGTGAGAATGGTGCCGGCTCACCTGGGGTGACACCAGAGTGCCCTACCTGCTGCCTCGATACCCAGAGGAACCAACCCGGCACCGACCGGCAGTGTGACCTCTGCGGCCACAGATGGTGCATGAGCTGGAACCCCCTCCGGTCTCCCTGCGCTCCGCCCCTCCCAGCTCCATGGGTATTGGAGGGGGATGGAACCAACAGACCCCGATCTGAACGTCCGCGGGTAGCCAGCAGGTTATCCAGCCGGATGGACAGGTCCACCAGCTGGTCGAATGTGAGGGTGGTGTCTCTGCAGGCAAACTCCCGACGGACGTCCTCATGCAGACTGCAGCGATAATGGTCAATCAGGGCCCTGTCATTCCATCCCGCGCCGGCAGCCAGGGTCCGAAACTCCAGGGCGAACTCCTGGGCACTCCTTGTCCCCTACCTCAGATGGAAGAGGCGTTCACCCGCCGCTCTATCCTCGGTTGGGTGGTCGAAGACTGCCCGGAAACGGCGGGTGAACTCCTCAAACTGGTCCAACGCCGCATCTCCCTCTCTCCACACGGCGTTGGCCCACTCCAGGGCTTTCCCGGTGAGGCTCGAGACGAGGGCGGACACCTTCTCACGGCCCGAAGGAGCCTGGTGGATGGTTGCCAGGTATTAGTCTAGCTGCAACAAGAACCCGTGGCAGTTCACAGCCGTCCCATCGTATTCCTGGGGAAAGGAGAGACGAATCCCACTGGGACAAGTAGAAGGAGGGGCGTGTAGTGGAGACCCCGGTTGTGCTGGTGGAGGCGCTGGTAGAACTCCCTGTTTCTCCCAGCGGTCCATTGTCTGGACAACGCGGTCCATGGAGGTGCCAAGATGGTAGAGCATTGCTGTGTGCTCCTGAACTCGCTCCTCCACCCCTATACCGGGGGTACCTGCTCCTGTTGACTCCATAAGTTTGGGTCCGGAATTCTGTAAGGGGTGCGTACTGGCGGCAGAGAAGTCAGGCGCAGGAGAGCAAAAACTGATTTACAACGGCACAATTGAATCATAAAAACTACCGTTAACAGAACAATAAATCAAATGGCTACAAAACCTGTCACACACCAGCATAACGTGCACAAGCACTTACAACAAACAATTCCGGACAAGGACATGTGGGGAACAGAGGGTTAAATACACAACAGATTTTCATTTACTATGTTACGTCTACTCCTGAGTCCCGGTTGGTTCTGTACTGATTGGTGGTACTGATGTTAACTTGCCACTACTGAATTCTAGTCTCTAGATCTAGAGGGAGAGAGAGAGAGAGAGAGAGATTCAGGACTGTGTTGAAGACATACTAACAAGCTGAGCTAAGCCAGAGCATTCTGAGAGTGCTGCAACTCCTGTGGTCTCAGGACATGGTAATGCGGAGAGAGAGAGAGAGAGAGAGAAAGAGCGAGAGGATCCTGCAGCTCCTGCTGAATAGAAATATCAGTGTGACAGAATAGCTCTCACACAGAATAATTCAGCACTGCCTCATTGCCTCTGTTCTCTCCTCCCACCCACAACTCTCTCACTCCCTGTCGATCTCATTCTCTCAATTCAATTCAAGGGCTTTATTGGCATGGGAAACATATGTTAACATTGGGCATAATCGCCAAAGCAAGTAAAGTAGCTAATAAAAGAATAAAGACATTTCAAATGTCATATTATGTATATAAACAGTGTTGTTACGATGTGCAAATAGCGAAAGCACAACATTGTAAATAAATAAACATAAATATGGGCTGTATTTACAATTGTGTTTGTTCTTCACTGGTCGCCCTTTCTTATGGCAACAGGTCACAAATACTGCAGCTGTTCACCCAGTATATATGGGAGTTTATCAAAATTGGGTTTGTTTTCGTAATTCTTTGTGGATCTGTGTAATCTGAGGGAAAAATGTGTCTCTAATATTGTCATACATTTGGCAGGAGGTTAGGAAGTGCAGCTCAGTTTCCACCTAATTTTGTGGGCAGTGGGCAGTGTGCACATAGCCTGTCTTGTCTTGACAGCCAGGTCTGCCAATGGCAGCCTTTCTCAATAGCAAGGCTATGCTCACTGAGTCTGTACATAGTCAAAGCTTTCCTTAAATGTGGATCATTCAAAGTGGTCAGGTATTCTGCCACTGGGTACCCTCTGTTTAGGGCCAAGTAGCGTTCTAGTTTACTCTGTTTTTTTGTTAATTCTTTCCAATGTGTCAAGTAATTATCTTTTTGTTTTCTCATGATTTCGTTGGGTCTAATTGTGTTGCTGTCCTGGGGCTCTGTGGGGTCTGTTTGTGTTTGTGAACAGAGCCCCAGGACCAGCTTGCTTAGGGGAATCTTCTCCAGGTTCATCTCTCTGTAGGTGATGGCTTTGTTATGGAAGGTTTGGAATCGCATCCTTTTAGGTGGTTGTAGAATTTAGCGTCTCTTTTCTGGATATTGATAATTAGCGGGTGTCTGCCTAATTCTGCTCTGCATGCATTATTTGGTGTTTTACATTGTGCACAGAGTTCTATAACTGAATCCAGTATTTTTAGCCAGATCCTAATTTGTATGTCAAATTTGATGTTCCTTTTTGATGGCATAGAAGGCACTTCTTGCCTTGTCTCAGCTCGTTAACAGCTTTGTGGAAGTTACCTGTGGCGCTGATGTTTAGGCCGAGGTATGTATAGTTTTTTGTTTGCTCTTGGGCAACGGTGTCTAGATGGAATTTGTATTTGTGGTCCTGGCGACTGGACCTTTTCTTGATCACCATTATTTTTGTCTTACTGAGATTTACTGTCAGGGACCAGGTCTGACAGAATCTGTGCAGAAGATCTAGGTGCTGCTGTAGGCCCTCCTTCGCACCAGATCATCAGCAAACAGTAGACAATTGACTTCAGATTCTAGTGGGGTGAGGCCAGGTGCTGCAGACTTTTATTGCGTCCTCACCAATTCGTTGATATATATGTTGAAGAGGGTGGGGCTTAAGCTGCATCTCTGTCTCACCCTACGGCCCTGTGGAAAGAAATGTGTGTGTTTTTTGACAATGTTAACAACACACTTGTTGTTTGTGTACATGGATTTTATCATGTCATATGTTCCAAATTGCGTCAAAGGATTTTTTGAAATCAACAAAGTATGAGAAGATTTTGCCTTTGTTTTGTTTGTTTGTCATTTAGGGTGTGCAGGGTGAATACGTGGTCTGTCGTATGGTAATTTGGTAAAAAGACAATTTGACATTTGCTCAGTACATTGTTTTCACTGAGGAAATGTTTGAGTCTGCTGTTAATGATAATGCAGAGGATTTTCCCAAGGTTGCTGTTGAAGCATATCCCATGGTAGTTATTGGGGTCAATTTTGTCTCCACTTTTGTGGATTGGGGTGATCAGTCCTTGGTTCCAAATATAGGGGAAGATACCAGAGCTAAGGATGATGTTAAAGAGTTTAAGTATAGCCAATTGGAATTTGTTGTCTGTATATTTGATCATTTCACTGAGGATACCATCAACACCACAGGCCTTTTTGGGTTGATGGGTTTGTATTTTGTCCTGTAGTTCATTCAATGTAGTTGGAGAATCCAGTGTGTTCTGGTAGTCTTTAATAGTTGATTCTAAGATTTGTATTTGATCATGTGTCACGACTTCTGCCGAAGTCGGTCCCTCTCCTTGTTCGGGCGACGTTCGGCGGTCGACATCACTGGCCTTCTAGCCATCGCCAATCCGCTTTTCATTTTCCATTTGTTTTGTCTTTGTTTTACACACCTGGTTCCAATTCCCCAATTACTTGTTCATTATTTAACCCTCTGTTCCCTCATTTTGTTTTTTTTGCATGTATATGGTCTGTTATTGTGGGATAGTTTATTGTGTTGTATTTATTGATTCCTTGAGTAAATTACGTTCCTTACTCATATCTGCTGTCCTACGCCTGACTCCTCCACACCAGCTACACATAGGCCAATTACAGAATCACTCACCCGAACGAATGGAGTCAGCAGGAGCAGACGCCCTCCCTGTGGCGGTAGAGTAGTGCGTCCAGCAGCACGCGACCATATTGCAACATCTGGGCACCACCATGGATCGCGTGCTGCAGACGATGGATCGTTGGGGGACGAGGAGCGCGCAGGATTTCGCATTGGACTTCCGGACCCTGGCCGCCAGCGCGGGTTGGAACGACAGGGCCCTGATTGATCACTACCGGTGCGATCTGCGCGAGGACGTCCGTCGGGAGTTGGCCTGCCGAGACACCACCCTCACGTTGGACCAGCTGGTGGACCTGTCCATCCGGCTGGACAACCTGCTGACTACCCGCGGACGTCAGGATCAGGGCCTGTCAGTTCCATCTCCCAGCACCTCCGCTCCGACGCCCATGGAGCTGGGAGGTGCTGCACTTAGGGCGATCGGAGGAGGGGCCATTCCCTGCACCATCTGTGGCCGCAGAGGGCACACTGTTGGTCGGTGCTGGGGAGTCGAGGCAGCAGGCAGGGCAATGTCGTGTCACCCCAGGTGAGTCGGCACCAGGCTCACCCAGAGCCCCCTGTTGCTCACATGTGTGTTTATTGAATTTCCTGAGTTTTCCCCGCATTCCCAGCATAAGGCGCTCATAGATTCAGGCGCAGCTGGGAATTTTATTGACCGTTCTTTTGCCCATAGTTTAGGGATCCCCCTTGTTCCTGTGGATATGCCCTTCCCTGTGCATGCCCTAGATAGTCGACCATTAGGGTCAGGGCTGATTAGGGAGGCCACCGCTCCACTTGACATGGTTACGCAGGATGGTCACAAGGAGAGAATCAGTCTATTCCTTATTGATTCTCCTGCGTTTCCCATGGTGCTGGGCCAACCCTGGTTGGCCTGTCATGACCCCACTATTTCATGGCAACAGAGGGCTCTCAAGGGGTGGTCACGAAAGTGTTCAGGGAGGTGTGTAGGGGTTTCCATCGGTGTGACTACGGTTGAAAGTCCAGAAAAGGTCTCCACCGTGCGCATCCCCTCAGAATATGCCAATTTGGCTCTCGCCTTCTGTAAGAAGAAGGCGACACAATTACCACCCCATCGACGGGGGGATTGTGCGATAAATCTCCTGGTAGACTCAGCATTTCCCAGGAGTCACGTGTATCCTCTGTCACAGGAGGAGACGGTGGCTATGGAAACATATGTCTCCGAATCCCTGGGGCAGGGATACATTCGGCCCTCCACTTCACCTGCTTCCTCGAGGTTATTTTGTGAAGAAGAAGGATGGAGGTCTGCGCCCGTGTATTGACTATCGGGGTATCAATCAGATCACTGTGAGGTACACCTACCCGCTGCCTCTCATTGCCAGTGCGATCGAGTCAATGCACGGGGCGCACTTCTTCACAAAATTGGGTCTTAGGTGCCTGGTGCGTATCCAGGAGGGGGACCAGTGGAAGACGGCATTTAGTACCACCTCAGGGCACTATGAGTACCTCGTCATGCCGTATGGGTTGATGAATGTTCCATCAGTCTTCCAAGCCTTTGTTGACGAGATTTTCCAGGACCTGCACGGGCAGGGTGCAGGGGTGTATATCGACGACATTCTGATATTCTCCGCTACACGCGCCGAGCATGTGTCCCTGGTGCGCAGGGTGCTTGGTAGACTGTTGGAGCATGACCTGTACGTCAAGGCTGAGAAATGTCTGTTCTTCCAACAGTCCGTCTCCTTCCTAGGGTACCGCATTTCCACCTCAGGGGTGGAGATGGAGAGTGACCATATTTCAGCCGTGCGTAATTGGCCGACTCCCACCACGGTAAAGGAAGTGCAGCGGTTTCTAGGGTTTGCCAACTACTACCGGAGGTTTATCCGGGGTTTTGGTCAGGTAGCGGCTCCCATTACCTCACTCCTGAAGGGGGGACCGGTGCGACTGCAGTGGTCGGCTGAGGCGGACAGGGCTTTTGGTCACCTGAAGGCTCTGTTTACCTCGGCTCCCGTGCTGGCTCATCCAGATCCCTCTTTGGCGTTCATAGTGGAGGTGGACGCATCTGAGACTGGGATAGGAGCTGTGCTCTCTCAGCGCTCGGGCACGCCACTGAAGCTCCACCCCTGTGCATTCTTTTCGAAGAAGCTCAGCCCGGCAGAGCGAAACTATGATGTGGGGGACCGGGAGCTGTTGGCTGTTGTCAAGGCTCTGAAGGCGTGGATACATTGGCTTGAGGGGGCTAAACACCCTTTTCTCATCTGGACTGACCACCGCAATCTGGAGTACATCCGGGCGGCGAGGAGACTGAACCCTCGCCAGGCAAGGTGGGCCATGTTGTTTACCCGTTTTGTTTTCACTCTGTCCTACAGAACAGATTCTCACAACGCTAAGGCAAATGCACTGTCCTGCATGTATGACACAGATGAGCGGTCCATGGATCACACTCCCATACTTCCGGCCTCTTGCTTGGTGGAACCGGTGGTGTGGGAGTTGGACGCGGATATTGAGCGGGGTTTACGCACAGAGCCCACTCCTCCCCAGTGTCCAGCTGGGTGTCTGTACGTTCCGTCTGCTGTCCACGACCGATTGATCTATTGGGCCCACACGTCACCATCCTCTGGTCATCCTGGCATCGGTCGGACGGTGCGTTGCCTTAGTGGGAAGTACTGGTGGTCCACCTTGGCCAAGGACGTGAGGGTTTATGTTTCCTCCTGCACAGTGTGCGCCCAGTGCAAGGCACCCAGGCACTTGCCCAGAGGGAAGTTACAGCCCTTACCCATTCCACAACGGCCGTGGTCGCACCTTTCGGTGGACTTCCTGACGGATCTTCCTCCCTCACAGGGCAACACCACGATCCTGGTCGTTGTGGATCGGTTTTCTAAGTCCTGCCGTCTCCTCCCTTTGTCCGGTCTCCCTACGGCCCTACAGACTGTGGAGGCCCTGTTCACTCACGTCTTCCGGCACTACAGGGTGCCTGAGGACATAGTCTCTGATCGGGGTCCCCAGTTCACGTCCAGAGTATGTAGAGCGTTCATGGAACGTCTGTGGGTCTCGGTCAGACTCACCTCAGGTTTTCACCCTAAGAGTAACGGGCAGGTGGAGAGAGTAAATCAGGATGTGGGTAGGTTTCTGCGGTCATATTGCCAGGACCGGTCGGGGGAGTGGGCGGCGTTCATCCCCTGGGCAGAGATAGCCCAAAACTCACTCCGCCACTCCTCCACTAACCTCTCCCCCTTCCAGTGCGTACTGGGGTATCAGCCGGTTCTGGCACCTTGGTATCAGAGCCAGATCGAAGCTCCTGCGGTGGACGAATGGTTTGAGCGCTCGGAGGAGACCTGGGACCCTGCTCATGTGCACCTGCAACGGGCCGTGAGGCGGCAAAAGACGAGCGCCGACCGCCACCGCAGTGAGGCCCCGGTGTTCGCACCGGGGAACCGTGTCTGGCTCTTGACCCGAAACCTGCCCCTCCGCCTGCCCTCCCGGAATCTGGGTCCACGGTTTGTGGGGCCTTTCAAAGTCCTGAGGAGACTGAACGAGGTATGCTACAGGTTACAGCTTCCCCCAGATTACCGTATTAATCCCTCATTCCATGTGTCTCTCCTCAGGCCAGTGGTGGCTGGTCCACTCCAGGAGTCTGAGGTGCGGGAGGTTCCTCCACCCCCTCTGAACATCGAGGGGGCCTCGGCGTATGCTGTTCGAGCCATCCTGGACTTGAGGCGTCGGGCGAGGGGACTTCAGTACCTCGTGGAGTGGGAGGGGTACGGTCCGGAGGAGAGATGCTGGGAGCCGGTGGAGGACGTCCTGGACCCTTCGTTGCTGGTTGAGTTCCACCGTCTCCACCCGGATTGCCCTGCGTCTCATCCTCCGGGTCGTCCCTGAGGTCGGTGTCGGCGCGCTGCTGGAGCTGCGCGTCAAGGGGGGGTACTGTCACGACTTCCGCCAAAGTCGGTCCCTCTCCTTGTTCGGGCGGCGTTCGGCGTTCAATGTCACCGGCCTTCTATCCATCGCCGATCCGCTTTTGATTTGATTTTATTTGGATCTCTTTTAGTCCCCATTTGGACTAATCTTCCAAGAGTCCTTAAATATTAAAATACAATTTATATACGAACACATTTTCACATATAACACACTATTACAAACATACATAATATACTAACGTAATAAACCAAAAAATAATCTAAAAAATATGGATTCTTCATCTACTGTAATCCCACAACATTTCTGTGTATTATATTTAAATTGTTTTAAAATAATGTTTAAATGTATATATTGAAAGGTTTCTGGTTTGCTCAGTTAATTTATTCCATTTCTTTATTGCTCTAAATCGAAATGTTCTTTTGCCTATTTCTCTTTTCCGTCTGGATAACGCATAGATGGTGGACAATCTATTCCTAGTATTTACGGAATGTCTGTCTCTTACCAACTGATTACCGTTGTGAATTGTACTTGGCCGTTTTAAATTATGTATATTATGAAATAAAATAAGTATGTTTTTTTCAATTATCTTGTCGATTGATGACCAACCAAGAACATTGCATATAACTGCAACAGAAAAACCATATCTCCACCGTAAAACAATCCTTGCTGCTTTGTCCTGTGCAATCTGCAGCCTCCTAACTTCACTTGATGATGCATTTCCCCAGACCACAGAACAGTAGTTCACTTGACTCTCAATTAAAGCTTGTGTTATTTGCTTAAGAATTTTTCCTGGTAAATATTTAGCTATCCTTCTGATTATACATGCTGTTTTAATAATTGTTTTACACAGATTAGTTATTTGAGATGACCATGATAAGCAGTTGTCTAGCTGCACTCCTAATAGTTTGGTTTCTGCCACTTCTTCAATTTGTACTCCTCCCATACTTAATTGTATCCCATGCTGTTTTGGCCTTTTCCTAGTGGAACAGACCAACATAACTTTGGTTTTCTTGGTCTTTAAAACAAGTTTATTCTGGCAAACCCACTCCCTAATATTCTCCAAATCTCCTTGTAAAGCTTGCTGTACCTGTTGAACCGATTGTCCTGCTGCATAAATTGTAGTATCATCTGCAAATATAGTAGCTTGAGTTTCAGCTAGAGCATAGGAAAGGTCGTTGGTATATATTAAATAAAGAAGTGGCCCAAGGCAGCTGCCCTGCGGTATTCCACAGTTTAAAGCACGAGGAGAAGAAAATGAACCATTGACATAGGTGGACTGTTTCCTGTCAGTTAGATATGATTGTACCCAATTCACTGCTACCTCCTTAAAACCATAATGCATTAATTTTGTCAAAATTATCTCATGATCCACTAAATCAAATGCTGCACTGAAATCTAAAAATAGTACCCCCACAAACTTGCCATTATCCATAGCATTGAGCCACTGGTCAGTCATGTCAACCAATGCAATGGTAGTGGAATGATTTTTGCGATAAGCATGCTGATTGGCTGTAATCAGATCATTATTTTCCATGTACTCCCATATTTGTCTACTCACAATACCCTCCAATATCTTACTGAGTGTAGGGAGTAGACTAATTGGTCGACTATTGGCAGGAGTAGCGGATTCTTTGCAGTCTTTTGGAATAGGACAAAGTTTAGCATGATTCCATACATTTGCAAACATCCCCTTTTCCAGTGACCAATTAAATATGTATCTCAGTGGAACTGCAATCTGGGGAGCTTGTTTGGAAGAATGTATGTTTACATTGTTGCTCAGTAAATTAATTTTCTTTGTGAAAAAATCTGCAAAATGATTGGCAATATCAACTGGTTTTGTTATTATTCTCCCGTCAACCTCCACACTACATGGGCATGATGAGATAGATGTACCAAGTAAACCCTTAACTGTATTCCATACCTTTTTAGAATCATTTTTACAATCAATAAAAGCATTGTTGAAAAATAACTTTTTTTCCTTCGATTCAATTTAACTGCATAATTACGCAATGTTCTATAATTCTGTTCATCAATTTCTGATTTAGATTTTCACTTTCCATTTGTTTTGTCTTTGTTTTACACACCTGGTTCCAATTCCCAATTACTTGTTCATTATTTAACCCTCTGTTCCCCCATGGTTTTTTGTGAGTGATTGTTTGTATGTATAAGGTCCATTATTGTGGGCTAGTTTATTGTGTTGTATTTATTGATTCCTTGAGTAAATTACGTTCCTTATTCATATCTGCTGTCCTGCACCTGACTCCTCCACACCAGCTGCACATAGGCCGATTACATCATGTATATCTTTTGCAGTTTGTTCTTTGTTATAGGGCCAAAAGGATTGGTGAAGTGGTTTACCCATACATCTCCATTTTGGATTGATAATTCTTTGTGTTTGTCACGCTGTATAATGATAGGAGACTGGCGCAGGAATACAAAATATTTTTATTTTATTTCACTACCCAGAATAGCATTCGTCATCATCATGATGGGGACAAAGCCCAAGACAAAAACGTATATACAGTATGTAACCCAAACAAAGAGCGAGGTGTAAACCTTAAGGGGACGAGACCCGTAATAACAATACACGGGACGAGACCCATAACAACAAGTGCACACGAACAAGCAAGCCGATACAACAGAGCACAGGTACTCACAAGACCAACAGACATGGAACAATAATCAGCAAGGACAATGGGAACAGAGGGCACATATATACACATACTAATAAGGGGGAATGGGAACCACGTGTGCGTAATGAGACAAGCCAGTCCAGGGTTGGTGGTAATGAAACAATTCAGTGACGCCTAGAAGGCCGGTGACGTAGACCTCCGGAGCTGGTGAATGGAATGAGCAGCAGTACCGAGGGAATCTGTGACAGTGTTGTTTAGTGTTTTCCAATTGTCCCAGAAGTGATTAGAGTCTATGGATTCTTCAATTACATTGAGCTGATTTCTGACGTGCTGTTCCTTCTTTTTCCTGTAGTGTATGTCTGTATTGATTTAGTGATTCACAGTAGTGAAGGCATAGACTCAGGTTCTCTCGGTCTTTATGTTTTTGTTTGGATAGGTTTCTCAATTTCTTTCTTAGGTTTTTGTATTCTTCATCAAACCATTTATCATTGTTGTAAATTTTCTTTGGTTTTCTGTTTGACATTTTTGGATTTGATAGGGAAGCTGAGAGGTCAAATATACTGTTAAGTTTTTCTACTGCCAAGTTTACACCTTCACTATTACAGTGGAACGTTTTGTCCAGGAAGTTGTCTAAAAGGGATTGAATTTGTTGTTGCCTAATTGCTTTTTTCCACACTACACTCCTTGCATCTATAGCATTTCTTAATATTTTTCAGTTCCTTTGGATTTGATGCCTCATGATTGAGTATTTCACTGTTCAAGTAGACTGTGATTTTGCTGTGATTGGATAGGGGTGTCAGTGGGCTGACTGGGAACGCTCTGAGAGTCTCAGGGTTGAGGTCAGTGATAAAGAAGTCTACAGTACTACTGCCAAGAGATGAGCTATAGGTGTACCTTCCATTGGAGTCCCCTCAAAACCTACCATTGACTATGTACATACCCAGCGTGCGATAGAGCTGCAGGAGTTTTTTTGTTTGTTGGTTATGTTGTCATAGTTGTGCCTAGGGGGGCATATGGGGGAGGGAATGCTGTCACCTCCAGGTAGGTGTTAGTCCCCCTGTGTGCTGAGGGTGTCAGGTTCTTGTCCGGTTCTTGCATTTAGGTCACTCTCTCTTTCTCTCCTGTTGTCACTCTCTACCTCTGAATCACTTGCTACCTGTTGTTTTCAAACAGCATCTTCCCCTCTGTATTTCTCTCAAGTGCTGTCCTCTCTTTGTTGTAGGGTGTCTCTCATACCAATTTAGTAATTCTCTTCCTTTCCCTTGCTCTGTGAATTGCCTTCAACCCACCCGCTCTCTTTGAAAGGATTGTCATCTAGGAATGAGTCACAAGATCGTCATCCTCCGGTTTTTCTTTCTCTTTGTCTCTATTTCTCTCTGGCCCTCACTCATGAGTCATGAGGAGTGTAAGTGGGGAGGACCTCAGTGCAGCTGATGGATCGTGGGTTTTTCTCACATCCCTCACACACACACACTAAGTGACTCATTGTGAGTAAGAAGTTTCAGTGTGACATCGACATGCACCACACTCAACCACACTCACACACGAGGCAGCGACTGGGGTCATTGCGAACTGTAAGGCATAGTAGGGTCAAATTGGGGAGATGTTTTGACTGCTAAGGGCTAGAGCTGTGCACTGACAGCTGTCTCTACAGAAATAACTCCAGACATGTTTCTCCCAGTGGGTCTGTGTGTGTGGGTAGGTGGGTTTACATTGTGTAATTATCTTGTGTGTTTTTACTGTTTATTGTGTGTGTGTGTGTCTGTACTGTGTGTGTGTGTTTAGTGTGTATGCATGTGTGTGTGCAGTTTGTGCCTTT
Organism: Salmo salar; assembly: GCF_965601325.2. Lineage (NCBI taxonomy): Eukaryota > Metazoa > Chordata > Actinopteri > Salmoniformes > Salmonidae > Salmo > Salmo salar. Next base: position 26,846,259 of record NC_138306.1, read on the forward strand.
ATACTGTGTCTGTTTTCGTACTGTGTGTGTTTGTACAGTGTAGGTGTTTGCACTGCATGTATTGTTTTACCGCTGTGTGTTTGTACAGGTCCCCTCATTATTCAGAGTCCTTGGTGTGACCTGATATGAGAGTGAGACTAGTGTATATCTGATGGCTGATAATCTTCTCTCCTGTCTCTGTTGCTTGCTGATGAACTTTGATAGAACTGGATTTGGGATTTAACCTTCATTCATCACTCATGCACTAATAACATCGAGTGACAGGCAGCTGGGAATGACTTGCCACTATATCTCTCTCTCTCTCTCTCTCTCTCTCTCTCTTCCCCTATCGCTGCTGTCAGTACAGAAACTTCAATGACACAGGATCATCTTAAAGGGATGGCTTGATATTTTGGCAAGGAATCCCTTTATCTACTTCCCTATAGTCAGATGAACTTGTGGATAACATATTTGTGTTCAGTTTGAAGGAAGTAGCCAACTAACGTTACCGCAATTGCTTACTAGCGTTATCACAATGATTGGAAGCCTATGGGAACAACTAGCATTCTAGTTGGCATTGGCTCGTGAAGCAACCTCTAACTTCCTTCATACTGAATGCAGAGACATGAAAATGGTATCCACCAGTTCATCTGACTCTTGTAGACAATTAGAACATCATTTATTGTAGATTTTATTGCCAAAATCCCAAACTATCCTTTAATAATTATAATTCATAGTAAATAAACAAAAAAAGAAAGCAGCCCTTGATGTGGACAGGTGCTGACTGCTGCTTCTAAACTCTGTGTAACGTCGCCGTAAGGAGTGGACCAAAACGCAGCGGGTATATTAATCATCTTCTTTATTTATTGAAGGAAAAACACTTTAACAAAACAAACGACGAAAACAGTCCCGTAAGGTGCACAGACTACACAGGAAACAACCACCCACAAACACAAGTGAAAACGAACACACTTAAATATGGCCTCCAATTAGAGACAACAACAACCAGCTGCCTCCAATTGGGTCATTGACAAAACTAACATAGAAATAGAAAAGCTAGATAAACACATAGAAATAGATAACCTAGAACATAAACCATAAACCCCGAAACACACAAAACAAATACCCCCTGCCACGCCCTGACCAAACTACAATAACAAATAACCCCCTTTTACTGGTCAGGACGTGACAGTACCCCCCCCCCCCAAAGGTGCAGACCCCGAATGCACCTCAAAACAAAAACACCACAAAAAATAACCCCAACTTAAAAGGAGGGAAGGGAGGTTGGCCACCGTCAACGACGGCTCCCGTGCTGCAACCCCCCCCAATCCTCCAACTACGGAGGTAGCTCTGGCTCTGGCCTTAGTCCCCATTCTAACCTGCCCACCCCCGCTAAAGGCTAAGGGCTGAGGTGCGTCGCTCGAGACCTCGGCTGAGGAGCGTCGCTGCAGGCTCCGGACTGTGGGCCGTCGCTGCAGGCTCCGGACTGTGGGCCGTCGCTGCAGGCTCCGGACTGTGGGCCGTCGCTGCAGGCTCCGGACTGTGGGCCGTCGCTGCAGGCTCCGGACTGTGGGACGTCGCTGCAGGCTCCGGACTGTGGGCCGTCGCTGCAGGCTCCGGACTGTGGGACGTCTCTGCAGGCTCCGGACTGTGGGACGTCTCTGCAGGCTCCGGACTGTGGGACGTCTCTGCAGGCTCCGGACTGTGGGACGTCTCTGCAGGCTCCGGACTGTGGGCCGTCTCTGCAGGCTCCGGACTGTGGGCCGTCTCTGCAGGCTCCGGACTGTGGGCCGTCTCTGCAGGCTCTGGACGGTAGAACGTCGCCGGAAACACTGGACGGGGAACTGTCGCCGGCAGCTCTGGACGGAGAACTGTCGCCAGAAGCTCTGGACTGGGAACTGTCGCCGGAAGCTCTGGACGGGGACTGCGCACTGAAGGCCTGATGCGTGGGGCTGGCTTAGGAGGCACCAGACTAGTAACCCGCACCACAGGGCTAGTGCGAGAAGCAGGAACAGGACGTACTGGGCTGGGCAGGCGCACTGGAGGCCTGATGCGTGGGGCTGGCTTTGGAGGCGCCAGAACAGTAACACGCACCACAGGGATAGTGCGAGGAGCAGGAACAGGATACACTAGGTCTTGAAGACTCACTGGAGGTCTGGAGCGCACAGCCTGCACAACCCGTCCTGGCTGAGTTGTCACTGTAGCCCTGCACAGGCGGTGTGCTGGCACAGGGCGAACTGGGCTGTGCTGAGGAATGATGGCTGCTGTGTGTAGAGCAGGCGCAGGGTAGCCTGGGCTTAGGAGATGCACTGGTGGCCAGATGTGCTGAGCAGGCATACTCCTTCCAGGCTGGATGCCCACTCTAGCACGGCACTTGCGGGGGGCTGGTATCGACCGCACCGGACTGTGTATGCGGATGGGCGAGACCGTGCGCACTTCCGCATAGCACGGTGCTCTCCACGCCAAACGCTCCCCATAATAAGCACAGGGAGTTGGCTCAGGGCTAACCCTTGGCCCAGCCAAACTACCCGTGTGCCCCTCAATTTCTTTTGTGGGGGCTGCCTCCTCACCTCCTGAAATGGAGGATATAATGCCTCGTACCTCCGTCATTCTGCCTTTGCTACCTCCAGTTCCTCCTTCGGTCGCCGGTACTCCCCAGCCTGCCTCCAGGGTCCCTTTCCATCTAACATTTCCTCCCATGTCCATGACTCCAAATAGCTCTCCTTCTGCTCCTTCCTCCGCTGCTTGGTCCTTCTTTGGTGGGTGGTTCTGTAACGGTTGTCGTAAGGAGTGGACCAAAATGCAGCGGGTATATTGATAATCTTCTTATTTATTGAAGGAAAAACACTTAAAGAAAACAAATGACGAAAACAGTCTAATAAGGTGCACAGACAATACTGGAAACAACCACCCACAAACACAAGAGAAAACTAACCCAACTAAATATGGCCTCCAATTAGAGACAACGACAACCAGCTGCCTCTAATTGGAGGTCATTACCAAAACCCCAACATAGAAATAGAAAACTAGATAAACACAGAAATAGAAAATGTAGAACATAAACCAAAAAACCCGAACCACACAAAACAAACACCCCCTGCCACGCCCTGACCAAACTACAATAACAAATAACCCCTTTTACTGGTCAGGACGTGACACTCTGGCCCTATAACAAAGAACAAACAGAAAAAACTATTATTTTCTACTGTTTGAGTACTGGTACCTCTTATAGAAATACCCACTATATCAAATCCACAACAGTACCGACACCTTTTTTCCATACTTGTGAAATATTCAGAACTAGCATAGCATATAATAAAGACTTCCACTTATACAGTTGAAGTCGGAAGTTTACATACACCTTAGCCAAATATATTTCAACTCAGTTTTTCACAATTCCTGACATTTAATCTTAGTAAAAATGAGGATCACCACTTTATTTTAAGAATGTGTAATGTCAGAATAATAGTAGAGAGAATGATTTGTTTCAGCTTTTATTTCTTTCATCACATTCTCAGTGGGTCAGAAGTTTATATACACTTAATTAGTATTTGGTAGCATTGCCTTTTCATTTTTTAACTTGGGTCAAACGTGTTGGGTAGCCTTCCACAAGCTTCCTACAATAAGTTAGGTGAATTTTGGCCCATTCCTCCTGACAGAGCAGGTGTAACTGAGTCAGGTTTGTAGGCCTCCTTGCTAGCACACGTTTTTTCAGTTCTGCCCACAAATTTTCTATAGGATTGAGGTCAGGGCTTTGTGATGGCCACTCAAATACCTTGACTTTGTTGTAGTTAAGCCATTTTGCCACAACTTTGGAAGTATTGCTTGGGTTCATTGTCAATTTGGAAGACCCATTTGCGACCAAGCTTTAACTTCCTGACTGATGTCTTGAGAAGTTGCTTCAATATATCCACAGAATTTTCCTACTTCATGATGCCATCTATTTTGTGAAGCGCACCAGTCCCTCTTGCAGCAAAGCACCCCCACAACATGATGCTGCCACCCCTGTGCTTCAAGCCTCCCCATTTTTCATCCAAACATAATGATGGTCATTATGGCCAAACAGTTCTATTTTTGTTTCATCAGACCAGAGGATATTTCTCCAAAATGTTGATCTTTGTCCCCATGTGCAGTTGCAAACCGTTGTCTGGCTTTTTTTATGGCGGTTTTGGAGCAGTGGCTTCTTCCATGCTGAGCGGCCTTTAAGGTTATCATATCAAATCAAAGTTTATTTGTCACGTGCGCCGAATACAACAGGTGTAGACCTCACAGTAAAATGCTTACTTATAGGCTCCAACCAATAGTGCAAAAAAGGTATTAGGTGAACAATAGGTAGGTAAAGAAATAAAACAACAGTAAAAAGACAGGCTATATACAGTAGCGAGGCTATAAAAGTAGCGAGGCTAATTACAGACACCGGTTAGTCAGGCTGATTGAGGAAGTATGTACATGTAGATATTGTTAAAGTGACTATGCATATATGATGAACAGAGAGTAGCAGTAGCGTAAAAGAGGGGTTGGCGGGTGGTGGGTGGGACACAATGCAGATAGTCCAGTTAGCCAATGTGCGGGAGCACTGATTGGGTGGCCAAATTGAGGTAGTATGTACATGAATGTATAGTTAAAGTGACTATGCATATATGTTAAACAAAGAGTAGCAGCAGCGTAAAAAGAAGGGTTGGGGGGGCACACAAGTGATGTACTGGGCCGTACGCACTACCCTCTGTAGTGCCTTGCGGTCAGAGGCCGAGCAATTGCCGTACCAGGCAGTGATGCAACCAGTCAGGATGCTCTCGATGTTGCAGCTGTAGAAACTTTTGAGGATCTCAGGACCCATGCCAAATCTTTTTCGTTTCCTGAGGGGGAATAGGCTTTGTCGTGCCCTCTTCACGACTGTCTTGGTGTGTTTGGACCATTCTAGTTTGTTGTTGATGTGGACGCCAAGGAACTCAAAGCTCTCAATCTGCTCTACTACAGCCTTCTCCACTCCACCACTATGTCGATATAGGACTCGTTTTACTGTGGTTATAGATACTTTTGTACCTGTTTCCTCCAGAATCTTCACAAGGTCCTTTGCTGTTGTTCTGGGATTGATTTGCACTTTTCGCACCAAAGTACCTTCATCTCTAGGAGACAGAACGCGTCTCCTTCCTGAGCGGTATGACGGCTGCATGGTCCCATGGTGTTTATACTTGCATACTATTGTTTGTACAGATGAACATAGTACCTTCAGGCATTTGGAAATTGCTCCCAAGGATGAACCTTGGGAGCAATTTTCTGAGGTCTTGGCTGATTTCTTTTGATTTCCCCATGATGTCAAGCAAAGAGGCACTGCGTTTGAAGGTAGGCCTTGATATACATCCACAGGTAAAACTCCAATTGACTCAATTAGCCTATAAGAAGCTTCTAAAGCCATGACATCATTTTCTGGAATTTTCCAAGCTGTTTAAAGGCACAGTCAACTTAGTGTATGTAAACTTCTGACTCACTGGAATTGTGACACAGTGAATTATAAGTGAAATAATCTGTCCGTAAACAATTGTTGGAAAAATTACTTGTTACATGCACAAAGTAGATGTCCTAACCGACTTGCCAAAACTATAATTTGTTAACAAGAAATTTGTGGAGTGGTTGAAAAACGAGTTTTAATTACTCCAACCTAAGTGTATGTAAACTTCCGACTTCAACTGTATGCATTAGCCCTAGATGACAGACAGGGGGCGCTGTTTTGTAGCCGCTGCACAGCCATTTTAGTGCTTTTTAGCAGAATTGGTCAGGAGCCCGTCAAACTGCAAATTTACATTCCAGCGCCATTCTCAACATGAGAATATATTGAAGTGGGTAAAACAGTATGTAAACATAATTAAAGTGATCAGTATTCAATGACTGTGTACAAAGGCAGCAGTCTCTAAGGTGCAGGGTAGAGTACTGGGTGGTAGCTGGCTGGTAACAGTGACTAAGTTCAGGTAGGGTACTGGGCGGAGGCTGGCTAGTGGTGACTGTTTAACAGTCTGATGGCCTGGAGATAGAAGCTGTTTTTCAGTCTCTCAGTCCCAGCTTTGATGTACCTGTACTGTCTCCGCCTTCTAGATGGTAGCGGGGTGAACAGGCCATGGCTCGGGTAGCTGAGGTCCTTGATGATCTTCTTGGCCTTCCTGTGCCACCGGGTGCTGTAGAGCGTCTATATGCTGGGCTGGGTGCTAAGGGTGTCAACCTCCTCACGGTAAATGCTGCTGCTGAGTGCTTTTTCCTGCACCATTTCAGGTCTGATGAAGGCCATTTAAGCTGAAACTGTTATGGTGCAACAGCTTGTACCTGAGTGACAGTGCTACTGTGCTAAGACACAGAGAAGGGTAGCTGTGTTGCTGTAGGGAGGTGGCGAGAGGGAGAGGGGTTAAGAGGTTCATAGCCCGTTGCTATGGTAGCTAGTGGAACAGATCAGCTGTGTGAACTCATCCTCAGCTCTGTGTGTGTGTGTGTGTGTGTGTGTGTGTGTGTGTGTGTGTGTGTGTGTGTGTGTGTGTGTGTGTGTGTGTGTGTGTGTGTGTGTGTGTGTGTGTGAGAAAAACCCATTATCCATCAGCTGCACTGAGGTCCTCCCCACTTACGCTCCTCAAGATTCATGAGTGAGGGACAGAGAGATATAGAGACAAAGAGAAAGAAAAAGGGAACATTCCTAGATGACAATCCTTGATTCGGAGGTAGAGTGACAACAGGAGAGCGAGAGAGAGCGAGGGAGAGAGAGAGAGTTGGGGGTGGAAGGAGAGAATGGGGGGGTTCTACTAAGCTATATAGTTTCAACATAAAAATAAAAATAAATGATCAGATTAATCTCTGCATGTCTGGCAGACATATCAGTGTGGGTGACGGATCACCACCTCAAGCTGAACCTCGGCAAGACGGAGCTGCTCTTCCTCCCGGGGAAGGACTGTCCGTTCCATGATCTCGCCAGCACGGTTGACAACTCCATTGTGTCCTCCTCCCAGAGTGCTAAGAGCCTTGACGTGACTCTGGACAACACCCTGTCATTCTCCGCTAACATCAAGGCGGTGACCCGATCCTGTAGGTTCATGCTCTACAACATTCGCAGAGTACGACCCTGCCTCACACAGGAAGCGGCGCAGGTCCTAATCCAGGCACTTGTCATCTCCCGTCTGGATTACTGCAACTCGCTGTTGGCGGGGCTCCATGCCTGTGCCATTAAACCCCTACAACTCATCCAGAACGCCGCAGCCCGTCTGGTGTTCAACCTTCCCAAGTTCTCTCACGTCACCCCGCTCCTCCGCACACTCCACTGGCTTCCAGTTGAAGCTCGCATCTGCTACAAGACCATGGTGCTTGCCTACGGAGCTGTGAGGGGAACGGCACCTCCGTACCTTCAGGCTCTGATCAGTCCCTACACCCAAAGAAGGGCACTGCGTTCATCCACCTCTGGCCTGCTCGCCTCCCTACCTCTGCGGAAGCACAGTTCCCGCTCAGCCCAGTCAAAACTGTTCGCTGCTCTGGCACCCCAATGGTGGAACAAGCTCCCTCACGACGCCAGGACAGCGGAGTCAATCACCACCTTCCGGAGACACCTGAAACCCCACCTCTTTAAGGAATACCTGGGATAGGATTAAGTAATCCTTCTAACCCTCCACCCCCCCCCAAAAGATATAGATGTACTATTGTAAAGTGGTTGTTCCACTGGATATCATAAGGTGAATGCACCAATTTGTAAGTCGCTCTGGATAAGAGCGTCTGCTAAATGACGTAAATGTAATTGTAAATGTAAACATATTTTGGGCCTTACTGCTATTAGCCTGTACAAACGCATTGAATAACAGATTCACTACATGGAACAACAGACAGTCACAAAAAAGAAATCTAAAGGAAGTTTGTTCAACCTCTTGAGCGTCTCGTCCCATAAGCGGGATCAAAATCCAGCGAAAACTCCTAGCGACATTAGCATAACGAAATTTAATTTAATTCTTTTTTCAAATATAGGACTGTCTCATATCGTTTTATAGATACACCTCTCCTGAATCGACCCACGTCGTCCGATTTCAAAAAGGTTTTACAGGAAAAGCAAATCATTAGATTATGTTAGAGGAGTCCATCGTAAAAGCAGCAACATAGCCATTTTCCGACCAACGACATGCATCACAAATAACCAAAAAACAGCTAAATGCAGCACTAACCTTTTACAAACTTCATCAGATGACACACCTAGGACATCATGTTACACAATGCATGCATTCTTTTGTTCAATAAAGTTCATATTTATATATGAAAACAGCATTTTACATCGGCGTCTGACGTTGACTAACTATTTTCCCGTCAAATGCATCCCGGGAAACAGTGCTACAATTTACTGAATTACTATTCGAAAACATTTTTAAAATGTAATATTGTCATTCTAAGATGTATAGATGAATATCTCTTGAAAGCACCTGTCATACCAGATTTAAAAATAACTTTACTGGGTAATCACACTTAGCGATAAAAGGGGATACGATACTCAGAAAATGAGCTAGTAAACCTAGCTCGGCGCCATCTTGGAACAATCGCATATCACATCTAATCTTGTATAATATTGTCAATAATCGCTTACCTTTAGTTGTCTTCATCAGAAAGCACTTCCAGGAATCCCAGGTCCACAACAGATGTATTTTCGGTCGAAAAAGTCCATCCTTTATGTTCCATTAGCTTGCTGTTGTTAGCGCGTCTGAATGCTGTATCCAAATGCTCTGCCGGGCGCGGGACAGCCGTTTCGAAATAAAACATTTTTTTCCCATTTTGGTTCGTTCAAACATGTCAAACGTTGTATAACATAAATCTTCAGGGCCTGTTTCAACAAGAGAGCCAATAAGATTCGAGGGGGACGATTGTATTGTGTTTCAAAACGTTTCGAAAGGTGGGGGTAGACAGGGCCGCCGGCGTCATAATGGTGATGGCCCTCCCCCTGTGACCAATTTCCAACGCGTCTCAGTCACTCAGTTTCGACAGTAGAAGGCTCAAAACACTTTGTAAAGACTGGGGACATCTTGTGGAAGCAATAGGAAGTGCTCAATGAACGATAGCTCACGGTGTGAATAATAGGCAACGATGTGAAGTTGAGTCCACAATTCAGAATTCCACTTCCTGTTTCAAGCGGTCTCGGAGTTTTGACTGCCATATGAGTTCTGTTATACTCACAGACACCATTCAAACAGTTTTAGAAACTTTAGGGTGTTTTCTATCCACAGGTATTCATTATATGCATATCCTAGCTTCTGAGTTTGATTAGTAGGCCGTTGAAAATGGGCACGAATTTTTTCCAAAATGCGCTGTGGCGCCCCCTATCCTAGGGTAACGTCAAGAGTTAAGTGTCTGTCCTATATCTGAGCATTATTAGAAAGATCAGGACACCTTTGTTATTTTTCTGCATGTATTTAGACCCTTATTTTTGGCACTAAACAGTCTCCATAAATTCTTCTAAAGATGTTTGGACCCAGGGAACCTTCAGACAAGTGTTGTGCTGTCCGTGGGATTTTGTAAGAAGACAGATTTTTGGAATGTCTCATGGTCTGACAAACATCGCTCTCTCTCATCTTTCACCAGATGTGGAAGTGCGGCAGACAGATGTTTTATTATTGTAATTCAATATCCGTGGTGGCGCTGGCATCGACTCCAGGGGGGTTAAATAAAGGTAGGGGCATGGATCAAAAAGAACTGTCAGTATCTGGTGTGAACACCATTTGCCTCATGCAGCGATTCCCATCTCCTTCACATAGAGTTGATCAGGCTGTTGATTATGGCCTGTGAAATGTTGTCCCACTCCTCTTCAATAGCTATGCGAAGTTTCTGGATATTGGCGCTGGAACGCGCTGTCCTACACGTCGATCCAGAGCATCCCAAACGTGCTCATTGGGTGACTCGTCTGGTGAGTGTGCAGGCCATGGAAGAACTGGGACATTTTCAGCTTCCGGGAATTGTGTGCAGATCATTGCAACATGGGGCAGTGCATTATCATGCTGAAACATGTGGTGATGGCGGCTGATGAATGGCACAACAATGGGCCTCAGGGTCTAGTCACGGTATCTCTGTGCATTCAAATTGCCATTGAGAAAATGCAGTCGTATTTGTTGTCTGTAGCTTATGCCTGCCCATACGATAATTCCACCGCCACCATAGGGTCTCTGTTCACACCATTAAACCGTTCGCCCACACGACACCATACAGTACATCTGCCAGTTATTTAACTAGGCAAGTCAGTTAAGAACAAATTCTTCTTTACAATGACGGCCTACCGGGGAACAGTGGGTTAACTGCCTTGTTCAGGGGCAGAACAAAATATTTTTACCTTGTTAGCTCAGGGATTCAATCCAGCAACCTTTCAGTTACTGGCCCAACGCTCTAACCACAAGGGTTTCTGCCCAGTACGTTTGAAACTGGGATTCATCCATGAAGAGCACACTTCTCCAGCGTGCCAGTGGCCATCAAAGTTGAGAATTTGGACACTGAAGTCGGTTACAACGTTGAACTGCAGTCAGGTCAAGACCCTGGTGAGGATAACGAGCACGCAGATGAACTTACCTGAAATGGTTTCTGACAGTTTGTGCAGAAATTATTCGGTTGTGCAAACCTACAGTTTCCTCAGCTGTCCGGGAGGCTCGTCTCAGACAATCCCGCAGGTGAAAATGCCGGATGTGGAGTTGCTGGGCTGGCGTGGTTGCAAGTGGTCTGCGGTTGTGAGGCCGGTTGGATGTACTGCCAAATTCTCTAAAACAATGTTGGACACAGCCTATGGTAGAGAAATTAACATTAAAGTCTCTGGCAACAGCTCTGGTGGACATTCCTGCAGTCAGCATGCCAACTGCACAGTCCATTAAAACTTGAGACATCTGTAGCATTGTGTTGTGTGGCAAACTTGCAAATTTTAGAGTTGCCTTTTATTGTCCCCAGCACAAGGTGCACCTGTGTAATGACAATGCTGTCTAATCAGCTTCTTGATATGCCACACGTGTCAGGTGGATAGATTATCTTGGCAAAGGAGAAATCCTCACTAACAGGGATGTAAACAAATTTGTGCACAACATTTGAGAGAATTAAGATTTTTGTGCGTATGGAACATTTCTGGAATCTTTTATTTCAGGTCATGAAACATGGGACCAACACTTTACATGTTGTATTTACATTTTTGTTCATTATTAAAACTCTTAGTAAGAGAACATTCATGATGATGATGAGTGCTGAATAATGTAATTTAAAGACTTCAAAGAAGACTCCATATAAAAGAGGGATTGTAATGGAAACCTGATCAATGTTATGCTGTCAGAATATAAAACGGTTGATTTCCTCCAATAGGTTTGAATATTCATGAGACAGGCTCCTCTGTCTAGCCAATGACATGCTTGGATGGTCACTGTGGCGTTCTTCCTTATTTGGGAGGGAAAATATGGCGACGTAGATTGTCTTCTTCTATGGTTATTATGAACCCCCATCTGTAGCATCACTACTGACAGCAGAGAGAGAGAGAGAGAGAGAGAGAGAGAGAGAGAGACTCATCTAGATGTTCTCAATCTCCGACATGTCACACCAAACTAACTGATAAAGTATAGTAGGAAATACTTGCATACATCATCAACTTTACCAACTATACAGTAAAACAATAATACAGTACAATGTCCAGTTTAGTTAATCAATTCTAAACCACTACTAAACTCAAAGCACGAACCAACACACACCATTGTGTGTGTGTGGTTGTTCTGCCCTCTCTCTCCCTACTCTCAGGTGTCCATGGTGTGTCTGGGGGATCTGTGTGGCTCTCCCCTCCCCCTTGCCCTCCTCTCTCCTCTTCCCAGTGGCTGGGTGTATCTAAGTTTGGTCTTCCTGCGTCTTTTCTCTGAGCACCAGACCCTCTCACAGTACTCCTCCAGCCGCTGTGTATCCCGATATCCTATAAGCTGGAGGAACTCCTTGTACCACAGCCGAGAGGTAGCTGGAGCGGGGGCTAGGGAGGACCCTGGTAGGGCTCCTGGTAGTCTGGAAGTGGGGTCAGAGTTGGAACCAGTGTGGAGGTCTGGAGGGGTATCTATGGGAATGTGACAGGAGGTTGCTGTGGTCTCCCCTTCTTCCTCTCCTTCCTCCCCTGTCCTGTGTATCAGGGCACTGACCCTCTCCCCTCCCAGCACATGTAGCGTGACCCTCAGTAGGGTGTGGACATAGCCGTGTTCTACCGTCTGACACACGTACATGCCAGCGTCCCCAATCCGCACAATCAGGAACAACAACCCGTGGGTCGTTATGAGTACACTCTCATCACCTCTGACCTGGGGGAGGGAGAGAAGAGGGAGGGGAGGTAAGGAGAGATGGAAAAGGAAGAAAGAAAGGAGGAAAGTGGTGTGTATGTATATATGTCTGTCTCACCTTCTCTCTGTCTGGACCTCTCTGTATGTACCACAGAACTCTGGCCTGTGGAGAACGAGGGGTACACTCCAGTAGAGTACTGTTATTCTCTACCCCATACACCTGCCTCTCCTCCGCACCCTGATACTTCTCCCCTACACACACACACACACACACACACACACACACAAACACACACACACAATTCAGCAGTGACCTTTCTGTTACCTCAGCCAGGCCAAAGGCCATTGGCCAAGGAGTAATTACTTTCTTCCCCCCTCCTCCCCCCCCCGCCCCCCCCACCCCCCTCCCCCCCACCCCACCCCACCCCACCCACACACACACAAACACACAGACTGACCATCAGTCTGCAGCCCATTGCATAGCTGTACAGCGTTGCCATGGAGAACATCCTGTCGTCTGAATCGTCTGCTGAGAGAGAGAGGGGGAGTGATGGAGGGTGTTAAATGGGCATTTGGGAAAGTGAGATAAGGACAGAGTGGCATCAAAGGGAAGACAGGGAAGGGATGATGAGAAAGAAGAAGGGGATTAGGGAGGATAGAGGTGCTAATGATTGCTATATGATGCCTCTGCGCCACTGTGCACATGTGCATATGTCTGTGTGTGACTGTACATGCCTGTGTGTCTTTGTGTATGAGGTGTGTGTTTCTGTCTCACCTCTTGGTGTAGACCCCAGCAGGGTAGTATCGTGAGCAGGTGAGTCCGTCCCAGGCACAGTAAGGATCCCTGGCTAGGCAACAGTCGGCACACTCTGACCCGTACAGTTCACATTGATGGAGCCTCACCTGAGCCACACCCACCTCAGAACCCACATAGAGCTGTTGCTATGAAAACAACAACACAGGGACCAAAATGAACAGAGGTACACATTTTTGTAAATATCAACATCATAAATCGTTTTTGTACTGTCATTACATTTCCCGACATTCAGATAATCAATACATTGTCATCTTGTGGCTAGATGAAGATACTGCAGTTTTAAACAGCCATGCTTCAAAACAATGTTAGTAACTATGTTATTAAGTTAAGATTTTAACATGATAAGTAGTTGTCATACTCGTTTTGCAGATATGATGATCTCAGTTATTGGCACAGGGACCTAGAAATAAATAACATGAAAACATTTTGATCTTCCACAAACAAATGAAATTGTCGAGTGCCAAGAATGTGTAATTGATGCAATGGCCATCTTTTGCCATATGGTGGCGCTAAATAACAACAGTACCTTGAACACCTGCAGTTCCTCCAGTAGCACTTCCTCTATGGTGTCTGTGTCTTTGTTGTAGATGCTGATAACCTTCAACACAACAGAGTCGTCTACGGGAGAGAGTATTAAGTGATGTAAATATAACACCTTCACCAATACAACCACCCAGGACATCCAAATAGAAGAGAGTCAAAGGCTTTGTTTTGGGATGTCAGTGCCTGTCTGTCTGGTAGGCCTATCTTACCTTCCTGTAGATTGTGATTGTAATGCTGTATGTGATCAGTGGAGGGAGCTATAACCTTGGTGATACACAGCACTGGATGATCATAGTGTAGTGTCAGTGTGCGTACCTCTGCCTATGTACAGAACGTGGTAGTGTCCGTCCTGGGCCTGGACGCGGTCCACAGCAATCTGGGTTAGTCTCCTCCCTCCTGGCTCCGTCTGCAGTAGGACAGGTTTTTTGTGGAGGGGCAGGACCGGGATTGACATGACGGGGTGGGAACGCACGAAACGCAGAACCTCATCAGGGAACTCCTTAGAACCTGAGAATCCACCACCGTTCACCTTACTGGCACACTGGAGAGAGAGAAGAAGGGAAAGAGATGGAGAGGGAAAAAGGATAGAGAGGGAGAAAGAGAGAGAGGAAGAGAGTGGAAGAGGGGGGAGAAGAAACATATGAATAAGAAAATAGCATTACACTGTCAAAGACTCGAATGGTTACTATTGAAGCTGTATGTTGCAGTATAATGATAGCACCGATTATCCTCTTCTCTGATGTGACCTGCAGAGACAGCTACAGTAGCTCTGACATTCACAGGAAATGTTGTATAACGACCTGTAACACTCTTTCTCTGCAAAGGGCAGCTGCCACAGACACAGGCATAAGGGGAGTGCTGTGAATGTACAATGCTGCTGCTGCTGGAATATCACATTTTTGAAAGACATTGTTGAAGGTATATTGTTTGGATATACAGTATGGAGTTTGCTGTAATGTAGGTGCAACTCTTAAGCAAATTCCTAAACTACCATTTTCTTGTGTTGCACCAACTATGCAGTGCATGGATCCTTACTTATCGGGTATGGAGAGCCAATCAGGTAATGTAGAGTCTATTGATAAGTCAGTAGATTTTGTAGCTGTAGGTTGTAACTCACACATCCGGGGCGTGGGTAGGGGACCCGGCCTTTGTATGGGGTCCAGCGGTGCTCTGGTCTCTCCCGGTGTGCAAATTGGCCATTGAACGCTGCTCGCACAACATTCATGTGGTACACACACACTGCATAGCCCCGGAACACAGCACTGAGGAGGGGAGGGGTGTAGGTAGAGAGAGAGAGAGAAGATATTCAATACAATATACCAGTACATTTTTTGAAAAAACACACGTGACTCTCTCAGCAGACCTTGTAGTACTGAAGAGGCCAAATATCTCTGGATTCTTCTCATCCTTGTTCTTCAACACAAATACATCCTCTGAAATGAAACACACATGGGAGAGAGAAAGAGAGAGAGATTTAGGGTTCCATTAAGTGAAAGTGCTATAGGTGTATCCCCTTCTCTAGGAAACACACACGAACACAGCCGTACCCAGCTCGTCGAAGTGTGTGTCGATGCCGTTGGATCCAGCCACGGAGCAGATGAGACGGGTCTTTAGGAAGGAGCTCCAACGATTCACCAACATCCTCTGACCTCCTTGGTCATTCTGAAGGGAGGGGACGGAGGGTGAGGGGAGAGGAGAGGGGGAAAGGAAATAGATTAGAATTGGAAGGAGGCGAAGGAAGGGAGGACATGATACAGTATATGGATAGCTGGCATGCAGGATAGAACAGAGCATTTGTGCCGTTCTCACCGCACAGACCCGTCCCACCCGGGTGTAAACAGCCTTGTTAACCCCCTCTGCGTCCATCCCTCTCTCCGTGAAGAAGAAGTAGACCTTGTCATCATCTCTGTCATCGTTATCAGGAATCACCACCGACCCAATGAACTTAGGCTCTAGAGGAAACATGACAGTTTCAGAAAGAGAATGTGACCGCAGGATTACAAAGTTCACTTTGCTGCCAGGAAAATGTATCATACTTCTACATTTATGTAGAGAGCATATACAATATAGCATGTGAAAAGGCACTGATACTAATATTATTGCAAATACTTGTGTTACTTTAAATTGATACTTTGCATCACCACCTGGTATGGCAACTGCTCGGCATCTGACCGTAAGGCGCTACAGAGGGTAGTGCGAATGGCCCAGTACACCTATATAATAGGCGGTGTTAGAGGAAAGCACATAAAGTTGTCAGAGACTCCAGTCACGCAAGTTATAGAATGTTTTTTCTGCTACCGCATGGCAAGCAGTACCGGAGTGCCAAGTCTAGGACCAAAAGGCTCCTCAACAGCTTCTACCCCCAAGCCATTAGACTGCTGAACAATTCATAAAAATCGCCACCGGATAATTTACATTGACACCCCCCTCTTGTACACTGCTGCTACTCGCTGTTTGTTTGTTACCTATACATAGTCACTTCGCTCCCACCTACATGTACAGATTACCTCAACTAGCCTTTACCCCTGCACACTGACTCGGTACCGGTGCCCCCTGTATATAGCCTCGTCATTGTTTTTCTTATTGTGTTACTTTTTATTATTACTTTTTATTTTAGCCTACTTGGTAAATGTTTTCTTCTTCTTGAACTGCACTGTTGGTTAAGGGTTTGTACTGTAAGTAAGCATTTCACGGTAAAGTCTACACTTGTTGTATTCGGCGCATGTGGCAAATAAAGTTTGATTTGATTTGACACACATGGAATCCATGAGTTCATCTGACTCTGGGGAAGTAGATAAAGGGCTTCATTGTCAAAATTCTAATACGCGAGATTCTGGCAATTAAGCCATTTTTCTACCTACCCAGAGTCAGATGAAGTCGTATGGATACCATTTTTATGTGTGCAGTATGATGGAAGTTAGAGGTAGTTTCATGAGCCAATGCTAACTAGTGTAAGGCCAGGGTAAAGAACGATTGTCCATGGACACTGCGACTTCAGATATTACTCAAGGTTTAATTATTAGAGAAATCAAACAACTTCAATGGACAAATTACATGAAGGAAAAATAATATGAGCTGAGAGCTGGCACTTGGCACCAAACTCTAAACTAGAGCTACCCCAGCAACCCCTGATCTTTATACCCCAGAGCCCCAGCATCTGGTATAAAAATGAACGTTTTCCAATTATGGTCCCACGGTACTCCCTTTGCAAAAGAAACATAGAGTCTCTCTAAATGCAACATGCAACATACAACAATATCGCTACAACATTAAGATGACATGTAGACCTGACTAGAATATTCACAGAAAGTAACACAACAGCACAGTATGAAATTATCTTCATTCTTTCTTTTTTTTAAGCTAGTGTGTGTGTGTTCCTTCAGGTCCATGCCCACTCAATGAGTGAATGATGACTAGTATGTCAGGTGGCCTGGATGTTGTTGATAGGCCCATGTTGTAGTGTGCTACCATCGCCGTAGTGCTCTAGGCACCTCTTGCTCCACAGCAGGTATCCCCAGTCACTGGCCAAGCCTGAAATGCCTCTGCAAAAGGCCCCACAGGTACACCACCGAAAGTCTCCTTTTCGATCTCTTCCTTTCCCCAAATGACACCACCCACAGTTAGCATGTAGGAACTCCTCCTGTCCAGAACTTGTGAGGTAAAGCTAGCTCCTATCTAGCCAGCTAGGTAACTAACACACAGAGATGGTCATCTAACATTAGCTAGCAAAAATAGCATGTAGACAATGGGCAAAACAATGTCCAACATAATACTTTTCAATAAAAACATTGGCAGACAAAATACAGGCACAAGGGTCCCACGTTGCTTGAAGTAGTCACAGTAACCAATGTTGAAGTCCTGCTGTCATAAACATTGCTGATGTCACTCACGATGAAACTCTTTAGCACAGAACCACCAACCAGGTCGGAAAACTCCAGTACATCGACAAGCTAGATAGGGAGAAGCTCCAAATCAGCTCCAAATGCAGTTAAGAAAGTCTAAAACCCGGCGGAGTTCGTTAGCTTCCAGTCTTGAAAGAACCCCCGCTGTCACCAGATGTAAGGACGGGGTAAAGAATGATTATCCATATCCGCGGGCTTCAGATACTCAAGGTTTAATTACTAGAGTAACCAAATGCCTAAAAACATATTTTCACTTTGTCGTTATGGGGTTGTGTGTAGATGGGTGAGATAAAATTTTTTTTACTCTTTTGAATTCAGGCTGTAACACAACAAAATGTGGAATAAGTCAAGAGGTATGAATACTTTCTGAAGGCACTGTAAGTGTGGGTGAGTACCAGAGATCAAACAGAAAGTAATAATGAGATAACCATTCATTCCTGGCCACTGACCGTTGAGCTGTTGTCTGTTGTCTCTCTCAGTGCGTGTATAGCTTTGGTTGTTCAGTCGACACAGAGCTGCATCATTTTCCCAGTAGTCTGTATACAGGCCAATATACAGCTCTCCTCCTAACACACACACACACACACACACACACACACACACACACACACACACACACACACACACACACACACACACACACACACACACACACACACACACACACACACACACACACACACACACACACAGAGAACCATAATAAACCAGATGTTTCATCAGTTAACACCTAATTTTCCACACATGAAATTAAGAACAAAATTACAGTCAATTGCTAATTATGTTTTGGAATTTTTTGTTTGGTAATTTATCGCAATCTGAAAATAACGGATTTATAATTAGTTATTTCCACACGGTGGCAGCATTGTGCTAAAACTAAACCTGCCTCTAAGCCACCGTTTCCCAAACACGTTTTGTTTTTGCCCTAGTACACAGGTGTTCAAATAATCAAAGCTTGATGATGAGTTCATTATTTGAATCAGCTGTGTAGTGCTAGGGCAAAAACTGAAACGTGCACCCCTTGGGGTCCCCAGGACCGAGTTTGGGAAACGCTGCTCTAAGCACTGTGCAATATACTCAATAACAGCAATTCTACTAGAGTATCAGTCTTCTAATAGGGTTAGGGTTAAGTGTGCCTGAGACAGAGAGTTATTGAGAAAATAACATATTATGAAACATACAAGAAGGTAGAAAGTGAAACAACAGAAGTGATAATGTCTTGTAGTGTGTGGTCTTCTTACTGTCCAGGGTGGAGGTTACGGGGCTGTTGTGGTCATAGGGACATCTCCCTCTGCCACTCTCTACACTCTGCTCCTCCAGCTCAAACTGTCTGGCCTGGGGACCAAAACGTATCAGTGAGAACACACACACGCATGCTCGCTCACACATGTACACACACACTTCGTAAAATGGCCTGTTTCCAAGTACGTGTTGGTGTGATGAAATGTAAAAAAAAAATTGAATCATGGTGTCACATATAAACAAGTAAATTAACAGTATATAAAGCAGGGACAATGAAGAGAGTGGGGGGCTTGACAAGGGTGAGGTGTGAGTGTCACGATATGTTCCGACATCTAGCAACCGTTATTAGAAGTACCTCTCAGCAAACAGGGGGGGGGGATGTCTCAGGCCTGACACAGTGGCAGTCAGATTGCTAGTCTCTATTAACACCCCTGTGTTACCATTATCAAACAGTCATGAGATAAAGCTGCTTGTGAGTCATCACAGATACAAGTCTGTAGACACTCTGAATGGCAAGGAAGTGACAAGAGTCTTCAGATAATTAGCAGTACGAAACAGGGGTATTTGGTGTAGTGACACACGGACATCCCTGAGCTTGACCTTAGCCATAGCATGTTCTGTTCTTTATTCTGACTGTTGTCTTGTGGGAGACTGGTTTGTTTTCCCTGCTGGTGCTGTTGTCACAGGTCCTCTCAGACAGACAGGGGGTGATATAAATTAAACTCATTTACAATCCAGACAAACACATTCCCTCTTTCTCTCAGAGGACACAAACTAACTATCAGTACCAACTTCCTCTTTCTCTTCTCCTCCCCCTCTCTCCTCTCTCCCTTTCTCTCTCAAAGGACACACAAACATCAAAAATGTCACACCTTGTGTCTCTGTGTGTATCTCCTTCAGATGAATAAACAAACTCCCTGTCTCTCTCTGAGGAAACATAAATTGACCATTGGGCGTGTTGAGGTTTTTACAGCTCATTCAGGAAAGACTGCCTGTGTCTAAAGAACAGATGACGAGACTGAGCCAAAACAGCACCATGTCCTTCTATATGTTCGCATATCAACCTTATTTGCAATAACTCCAAGGAAAAAATCCCAAACCTGCTCACCTGCCCTGCATGTCCCACCCTGATGGTAGCACAGAGAGGGTTAAATGCTCCTGTTCCACAGGCCAACAGGTGGGTTGTGTTAAACTGCTGCAACACCTTGATGTAGTTAGCACACTCTGGCTGTAGGGGAGGGGGGAGAGGGAGACAGAGGGGAGGTTAAGTAGGTAGGTAACTTGAAGTGTATGGCCGTGTCCGAATATCTGTACTTGCATTTTAAATTGTTGGCGGATTAGGTATGCGAAAATAGATACTTTTATAGTACAGTATGTCATTATATATATATTTTTATGAGTAGGCTTTAAATGTCAAGATATCACACTAATTTCGGGATTTTATCTAGTACAAATTCCTTTCACGCTATTGAGGAAGATAATTGTCTTTTCAGAACCATGTGTTTAACACAGCTGATAATCAGCTGATAATCATGAGGCTGTGCTGTACCAAAATGCGCAAATGGCGGGAAACAATGCAAATGCTCATTAGATGTCGCATTCTCAGTATGGGTGAGCCTAGTATTTTGATATTTATTATTACTGCATACATTTTTGCTAAACAGTACGTTCTAAATAGTACATAGTATGAATAGCACACAGTATGTAGTGTCAGTAAGTAGTAGGCAAGACAGATATCGGACACTGCATATATCTAGGGTAAACTATGACAGATGCAGATGTAGAATGAGCAGATTCTGTTACCTTCTCTTTACCCTTCATCATACAATCTTCTACCTGCGACTCAGAGCTGGCCCAGTCAATCTGATGAGAGATGACAATAAATAAGACATGCATACGGACATGCACACACACACTCACACATGCACACTTTCTGTCTGCTTAACTAGTGTGCAGCATAACATCCTGTAATTAATGTTTGTTTATGGGTCGACTGAACCACAAAAGGTCTCCATAACCATCATAACCATCCTGAAGTGTCTGAACTACACTCTTAGAATTAAAACTTCCTCGAGGAACCCCTCTGAAAAGAGTCTTCAAGGAGCTCTTTGAGGAACCTTTTTGGGATGGAAGGGTTCAATTTAGTACCTTTTTAATAATATATTGCAGAGGTGGCAGCATGGCTTACTGGAGGCGGGGTTTTCAGATAGTTATTTTTGGGCACCCGTTAGAGTAAATGTCATTCTTGTTCATCATGTTAAGTTCGTACACTGCAAATGTCAATTTCCCTTGAATATATGATATATGATATATTCTCATATAATATAAACAATGCTGATTACATATAGTAATACAGTGGTAACTATTCCAACTTTGGGATTTGCTTAGGCTCTTGAGGAACTCATTCCCCCCTGTAAGCCTCAGTGAAGCTACAAAACTATCAGTGTTCAACCTTAACATGTGATGACAATAGAACAGAACAGATGAACAGGAATAACATTTACTTGAAAGGGTGGCACAAAAAAATCTATCTAAAAGCCAGGCCCCTACTAAGCCATGCCTCCAGTCCAAGGTTCCTCCAGGAACCCATTACTACATTAAAGGAAATCTAACTTTTGGTATTTGTTGCATTAGTCCATTGTTGATTTGATTTGAATTATTAGGATCCCCATTAGCCAATGGCAATGGCGACAGATAGTCTTAATGGAATCTGACACATTAACGAAAAATACATTACAGACAAAAAAAATACTTTACAATTTACATACATTTAAAAACATGAGCGTGTAATGTGTGTGTATGTGCTCATCTATCAGTTACACACATGTCAGTACATACACACAACAAGTAGGTCACATGGGGAGAGGCACTGTGCCGTGAGTTGTTGCTATATTTGTTTTTTTAAACCAGGTTTACTGTTCATTTGCACTATATAAGATGGAAGAGAGTTCCATGCACTCATGTCTCTGTATAATACTGTATATTTCCATTCATTTGTTCTGGACCTTCGGACTGTTAAAAGACCCCTGGAGGCATGTCTGGTGGGGTAAGTGTGTGTGTCAGTGCTGTGTATAAGTTGATTATGCAAACAATTTGGAATTTTCCAACACATCAATGTTTCTTATAAAAACAAGAAGTGACGCAGTCAGTCTTTCCTCAACTCTCAGCCAAGAGAGACTGGCATGCATAGTATTAATAATGACAAGCCACCAGGGTCTGACAACTAGGATAGAACATTATTGAGGATAATAGCGGACGATATTGCCACTCCTATTTACCATAACTTAAATTTAAGCCAACTACAAAGTGTGTGCCCACAGGCCTGGAGGGAAGCAAAAGTCATTCCGCTTTCAAATCAAATCAAATGTATTTATATAGCCCTTCTTACATCAGCTGATATATCAAAGTGCTGTACAGAAACCCACCATAAAAGCCCAAACAGCAAGCAATGCAGGTGTAGAAGCATTCCGCTTTCTAAGATTAGTAAAGCCCCCTTAACTGGCTTAAACTGCCGACCAATCAGCCTTTTACTAACCCTTAGTAAAGTTTTGGAAAAAATTGTGTTTGACCAGACACAATGCTATTTTACAGAAAACAAATTACCAAAATACTTTCAGCATGCTTATAGGGAAGGACATTCAAGCACAGCACTTACACAAATTGATGATAAAAAGATTGTGGCTGATGTTGTGTTAGACTTCAGTAAAGCTTTTGACATTATCAATCATAGTCTGCTGCTGGAAAAACACATGTTATGTCTTTACATCCCCTTGTATATTGTGGATAAAGAGTTACCTGTCTAACAGAACACAAAGGGTGTTCTTTAATGGAAGCCTCTCCAACATAACACAGGTAAAATTAAGAATTCCTCAGGGCAGCTGTCTAGGCCCCTTACTTTTTTTCAGTCTTTACTATCAATATGCCACTGGCTTTGAGTAAATCCAGTGAGTCTATGTATGCGGATGACTCAACACTATACACATCAGCTACTACAGTGACCGAAATGACTGCAACACTTAACAAAGAGCTGCAGTTAGCTTCAGAATGGGTGGCAAAGAATAAGTTAGTCCTAAATATTTCAAAACTAAAAGCATTGTATTTGGGACAAACAATTCACTAAACCCTAAACCTCATTTATATGTTGTAATAAATAATGTGTAAATTAAGTAAGTTAATTAAGGTGACTAAACTGCTCGGAGTATCCCTGGATTGTAAACTGTCATGGTCAAAACACATTGATACAACAGTAGCTAAGTTGAGGAGAAATCTGTCCATAATAAAGCGCTTCTCTACCTTCTTAACAGCAAAATCAACAAGACAGATCCTACAGGCTCTAGTTTTGTCGCACCTGGACTACTGTTCAGCCGTGTGGTCCGGGGCCACATGGACTTTGTGATTGTCCGTTTGTGAATTCAGAGCGTTTCGAGTTCAGAGTGCAAACCGGACACTCTGGCCGATTAGTTTACTGACGCTTACTTGACACTTGACATATTCAACGGTGTTCAGCGTTCGTATATCCATCAGTTATTCGGCGCTCTCTGGCACACTCAGACGAGAGTGCTCTGAAATCAGAGTAGATGGCCAGACTGAATTTACAAATGCACCTGAAATGGTTACTTGTTTGGTGGAGTATTTTGTTAAGATATGTAGCTAGCTAGCTAGTTAGGTAAACAATGAACCATAATCACAACTCATGACGTTACTACCCTGCATGAATCTGCAGGTTCCTAACCAACCAGGTTCAATGTTAGCTAGCTAACATTAGGCTATAGCTAGCCAAGCAAATAGATCTGAGATACAAATAATAAGGTCATACATGTAACGATAGCTAGCGAGCCAGCTAGTGAGCCAGCCAGCTAACGCTTTAGCTAGCTAGGTAAATAATGATCCATAATCACAACTCATGACGTTACTACCCTGCATGAATCTGCATTTTTTACATTTTAGTCATTTAGCAGACGCTCTTATCCAGAGCGACTTACAGTAGTGAATGCATACATTTAATTTCATTCATTTTTTTATTTTTTTCGTACAGGCCCCCTCGTGGGAATCAAACCCACAACCATGGCGTTGCAAACACCATGCGTTGCAAACACCATGCTCTACCAACTGAGCTACAGGGAAGGGAAGTAGCTAACTAACCAGGTTCAATGTTAGCTAGCTAACATTAAGCTATAGCTAGCCAAGCAAATAGCTCTGAGATACGAATAATAAGGTCATACATGTAAAGTTAGCTTGCGAGCCAGCCAGCTAACGTTAGCTACCTAGCTAGGTAAACAATGAACCATAATCACAACTCATGACGTTACTACCCTGCCTGAATCTGCAGGTAGCTAATCAACCAGGTTCAATGTTGGCTAGCTAACAATAGGCTATAGCTAGCCAAGCAAATGGCTCTTTCTATGAAAATTTGAAACGTGTAATATCTGAAAATGTAGCTAGCTAGACTATCTTATCCGCATTCAATTTCATGGTTGGACGCGTCTCCTGTCGAATTCCATGGTAGCCCTTAGGTTGAAGATGTAATCTGGAGACAGGTGTTTTCTCAATCTCCTTAGCTATCATACTCAAATTCCACTGATTTCAAAACTCAGTCCTCCAGAATGTGGAGAGCAACACTTATGCAGTTTTAAGACACAATGCATTTAAAAAAGCTGCGTTAGACAGGATTACCTAGACATACAGTGGTTCTTCCTGTTAAAGTTTTGTCACACTGCAGCACACCTTGCCAGCTACCGCAGAGTTCTATGGCATGTTATTTAATTGTCAGCCATTGTTACATTAATGCTAGTTAGTGCTAGTTTGAAAACCAGAGGGCATCTTTGAGAAGCATATGATAACCTTCAATATGATGCTGTACAACGTGATGGTCGGGAGTAGGCTACAGTACTAAGAGCATAACATTTCCACACCCTAACCAATACCCAAACGGAGATAAAGACATCCAAACGGAGATAAAAAAAAAAAAATCTCTTTGATTTATCAAGACCAGTCCCCAAGCTTGTATCAGAGCAGTGTGAAACGGTGCTGAAATAGTTGACTACAGCGGGTAGACTATTGCTTAAAATACTATTGCTTCTAACTTCAATATGCTTTTTAAATAAATAAGACCTACACCCCTTTTAACATCACATCATTACTCAACACTAGTGAGACTCATGTCGCCTACGGCAGGCCTACAGTATATCGGACTCTAGGCCAATAATTAGATTCAAAGGATTGGAGGATTCTAAATTAATATGTAAGGGGTATTTTCTGTTAGAAATTCTCACAGATCGGATTTGCCCTAAGGGGCTTTTATATAATTCTAAATTACTTAATAATCTCTTTATTTATTTCATTGTCAAATAACCTAACCGGACAACGCTGGGCCAACTGGGGACCACCCTATGGGACTCCCAATCACAGTCGGACTCCCAATCACATGTGATACAGCCTGGATTTGAACCAGGGGCTGTAGTGATGCCTCTTGTACTGAGATGCAGTGCCTTAGACCACTGCGCCACTCAGGAGCCATGACCAATATGACCAATATATATTGTCCCATCCTAGAAACGTTGTTTGCAGAATTCACAGCCTGCTACACAGGGTGTTAACAGGGTTAATAATAATAATCATATTTTTTCCCCCTTCCACATGTTAATTGGGGAAATGAAAACCAGGTGTGTATGGAAACAAGACAAGACAAATGGATATATGAAAAATGGAGTGGCGATGGCTAGAAAGCCGGTGACGTCGATCGCCGCCTGAACAAGGAGAGGAGCCGACTTCGGCGGAAGTCGTGACACCTCAGGGAAACAGTCGGATCTGACAGCCAGTCCTACCGACTCTATTGGCCAATAATTATTATTACACGTGTGTATAGTGCTGGAGAAAAATTAGTAATACATTATGGAGACAATTTTACGTAGCCTATGAGATGTTACGGAAAGTTGGGATTTGAGACTGGGCATATGGCAGTATCTCTCTCCTCTCTGTGTCCAGCTGTGCTTTTTATGGAAGGACTCTGTGTACTAACTTTAGTAACATAATAAAGACACACAAATATATACACTCTGTTTGGGTAACCTACTTACCTGGAGGGACAAGAGTTCAAATCACCACCACACATGCACAGACAGGCCTACCTCTCTGTGTTGGTGGTTAACTCTCTCCAGGCTGAGTGAGTACAGGGTGTTTTTAGCCCCTACATACAGCCTCTCATGGGCCTCTTCCAACATCATGGTCTGGGTTTGCAGGGAGGGACCTGGTCCCTGGAACACCCACGTCCTGTTCAACTCACATAGCTCTGTAGATAGAGAGAGAGAGAGGTGGAAATTGAGATGCAATTTATAACCTCCTGCCAAATGTACGACCATAGAAGAGACAGATATTTTCCTCAAATTGCACAAACCCACCAAAAATTCCAATCAAATTTTGACAAACTCCCGTATCTGTAAGGCGAAATATCAGTGTGCAATACCATCAGCAACATTTGTGACCTGCTGCTACAAAAAAAGGTAAACCAGTAGGTCAGAAACACAAAACATATATTTATCTGCCAATTTATTCTTGACACAAACCGGTGAGTGGCACACATACACATTCCATGTCTCAATTGTCTCCAGGCTTAAAAATCCTTCTTTAACCTATGTCCTCCCTTTCATCTACACTGATTGAAGTGGATTTAACAAGTGACATCAATAAGGGATCATACTGTACCTTTCACCTGGATTCCCCTGGTCAGTTTGCGTATTTTGTTGTGTGTTTTTACAACTTTTTCGTGATATCCAATTCGTAGTTACAGTCTTGTCCCATCACTGCAACTCCCGTATGGACTCGGTAGAGGCGAAGGTCGAGAGCCATGCGTCCTCTGAAACACGGCCCTGCCAAGCCGCACTGCTTCTTGACACACTGCTCGCTTAACCTGGAAGCCAGCTGTACCAATGTGTCGGAGGAAACACCGTACAACTGGCAACGGAAGTCAGCGTGCATTCGCCCAGCCCACCACAGGAGTTGCTAGAGTGCGATGGGACATGGACATCCCGGCCTGCAATCCTTTCCCTAACCCGAACAGCGCTCGGCCAATTGTGTGCTGCCTCATCGGTCTCCCGGTCGCTTACATGTGTGAGTGCTGAATTAATACCCACAAATGAAACCCTCTATAAAACCAATGATGTAAAGGCAAGATAAAGACCTTGGGTGATACAGAGCCTGAGGATATGTACCTCTGAGTTTGCATGATCAGGCTACCTGCTGTTGAACTAGAGAAATAGAAAAACTGTCCTTGTCTAATGTAGGTGGCACTGTAAAATCTCTCCATGCCAGGAAAGGGTGTAATCCGATTCTGGGATGCTTCACCTGGGGAAAGGCTATGGGGTTCATGCATGTTTGTCACGGGTACTTAGGGCAGGAGGAAGGAGCAGAGTCAAATGCAGGAGATATTGTCCAGTAGCTCGAAGTTTATTCACACCCAAACACTAGGTGATCAAAAAGGCACAGGGAGTGCACAATACCCAAAACGGAAACAGGTAATCCACAAAGGGAAAAATCACACACGGGGCGCAGCCCGGCGAGAAAATAAATCCTCCAATAAAACG
The DNA here is from genome assembly GCF_965601325.2 of Salmo salar. Taxonomy (NCBI): domain Eukaryota; kingdom Metazoa; phylum Chordata; class Actinopteri; order Salmoniformes; family Salmonidae; genus Salmo; species Salmo salar. The sequence goes on from NC_138306.1 coordinate 26,873,593, forward strand.
ATGGAGAAAAAAGACACGGCCACAGCGTAAAACCCCACTGCCCGCTGACAAACCAACAATCCCGCACAACACACAACCCCAAAGGAACAAACTAAATACCCCCCCCACTAATGACAGAAACGAAAACAGGTGCGGACCTAGCCAGACAAAACACAATGAACACAGAAACACAGATCGGCGGCAGCTAGTAGACCGGCGACGACGACCGCCGGGCGCCGCCCGGCCGAGGAAGGGCACCATTTTCTGTGGATACTGTGACAATGTTCCAGGATTGCCTTTAAAATAACATCTGAAGCCCCATGTTTGTCAGGTAAAGCTTGAAGTTGAATATTACATTTTCATCATCAAAATATCAATATTTTTGCCTCAACTTTATATCCTTAGGGCTGCCGATCGTAACTAATTAGCTTCTGTTATTACAAACTTTGTGTGCTATTTTGAATGATGGCACTAGCTAGTTAGCAAACCAAACCGAAACATTAGCGAGCAAGCCTTACGAAAGGTAATTCTGCTGTGAAATTATTGAACAGGCCTCCTAGTCAAGAGTCAACACCAACAAAAAAAGGACTATACAGCTAGCTACAAGTGAGTGGAATAACAAATAGACTACCCAGTTAAAAAGTGAGTGGAATCATATTGGAGACCCAGCAGATTTCAAAGTAAAAAATACCAGAACTTAGGATGACATTTTGCCAAAGACGATCCTTTCAAGTATTTCTGGTTTTGCCGCGGTCTGAGCGCCAACAGTTAACCGAGAGGTGAAATGACGTCAGAGAACCTGTTGTTGCTGCTGCATAGAGCCTGTGTGAGTAATACCAAAGATTATAATGATGGGAGGACAAGGAGGTTTATATATATATATATATATATAGTAGGTGGTTGAGCAGCTTTAATATTGCAGACATACTGTGGCTTCCATCAATGTAATTGTCTACATCATTTCCAATCCCCCATATCTTTGTTTGTAAATATATATACAGTACCAGTCAAAAGTTTGGACATATCAAAACTATGAAATAACACATGGAATCATGTAGTAACCAAAAAAGTGTTAAACAAATCAAAATATATTTAAGATTTGAGATTCTTTAAAGTTGCCACCCTTTGCCTTGATGACAGCTTTGCACATTCTTGGCATTATTTCAACCAGACATGAAGGTCAGTCAATACAGAACATTTCAATAACTTTTAAAGTTTCTTCAAGTGCAGTTGCAAAAACCATCAAGCACTATGATGAAACTGGCTCTCACCACAGGAAAGGAAGACCCAGAGTTACCTCTGTTGCAGAGGATAAGTTCATTAGAGTTACCAGCCTCAGACATTGCAGCCCAAATAGATGCTTCACAGAGTTCAAGTAACAGCCACATCTCAACATCAACTGTTCTGAGGAAACTGCGTGAATCAGGCCTTCATGGTCGAATTGCTGCAAAGAAACCACTACTAAAGGACACCAATAAGAAGAAGAGACTTGCTTGGGCCAAGAAACATGAGCAATGGACATTAGACCGGTGGAAATCTGTCCTTGGTCTGATGAGTCCAAATGTGAGATTATTGGTTCCAACCGCTATGAGACGTAGAGTAGGTGAACAGATGATTTCCGCTTCCAACTCATCCCAAACCATTTCAATTGGGTTCAGGTCAGGGGATTATTTAACCAGGTAGGCTAGTTGAGAACAAGTTCTCATTTACAACTGTGACCTGGCCAAGATAAAGGCACACTTAACCATGAAGCATGGAGGATGAAGTGTGATGGTGTGGCGGTGCTTTGCTGGTGACACTGTCGGTGATTCATTTAGAATTCAAGGCACACTTAATCAGCATGGCTACCACAGCATTCTGCAGCGATACGCCATCCCATCTGGTTTGCCGATTGTGGGACTATCATTTGTTTTCAACAGGACAATGACCCAACACACCTCCAGGATGTGTAAGGGCTATTTGACCAAGAAGGAGAGTGATGGAGTGCTGCATCAGATGACCTGGCCTCCACAATCACCCAACCTGAACCCAATTGAAATGGTTGGGATGAGTTGGACCGCAGAGTGAAGGAAAAGCAGCCAACAACTGCTCAGCATATGTGGGAACTCCTTAAAGACTCATGGAAAAGCATTACAGGTGGAGCTGGCTGAGGGAATGCCAAGAGTGTGTAAAGCTGTCATCAAGCCAAAGGGTGGCTACTTTGAAGAATCTCAAATATAAAATATATTTTGATTTGTTGAACACTTTTTTGGGTACTATATGATTCCATATATGTTATTTCATAGTTTTGATGCCTTCACTATTATTCTACAATGTAGAAAATAGTAAAACATGTACCATAATGAGATACAAGAAGGGTTTAATAACCCAATGATTGCATGTATGAATGGACAAAGCCATTGATAACATGACACCATTCATTCCTATGCGAAGACTCAATAGCACATTGAAGCCTGTTAAGATGGCATCTCATGGAGACATAGCATACACAGTTTGAGTTACCCCAGGAAGTGATGCCACAGGCTAGCTTAGTGCTGCCCCTTCTCAATATCATTTAGCTTTTATTTAACCAAGCAAGTTAGTTAAGAACAAATTCTTATTTACAATGACAGTCTACCCCAGCCAAACCCTCCCCTAACCCGGACGACACTGGGCCAATTGTGTGCTGCCCTATGGCACTCCCAATCACAGCCGGTTGTGATACAGCCCGGGATCGAACCCAGGTCTGTAGTGACACCTCTAGCACTGCGATGCAGTGCCTTATACCGCTGCGCCACTCGGTCTGCTTCAATGTGTAAGTCAAGTTGAAGGCCGACCGGGGTACTGCAGGCTGCCATTAGCAACTAAATTATCCTTCTTTTGTGTCCAATTTTCAAATAATCAGTTCAAGGACATACATATTAGAAGCAGTTATTGTTACCATGATTGTCTTCAAAAAAAGATGAAGATTGACCACGAAGATTGACATTTTTCCATTCACAAACATTTGGGAGATTTCCACTAACAAGGCCTGCGGTCAGCCTTCAACTTCAGTGGCTTCAATGAGAGGGGGTAGTCCCCCTCTAATAGAGGCAGTAAAGAACTCACTCAAGCATTTTAGCCATTTTTAACAGACACTGGTTTCCAGAGTGACTTACAGGAGCAATTCGGGTTAATTGCCTTGCACAGATTTTTGACATAGCTGGCTCAGGGATTCAAACCAGCAAACTTTCGATTAATCTCTGAATACTCTTAACCACTAGGCTACCCTGCAACCCCGGACTTGATTGTAGACTAACAGTGAAATGTTTACTTACATGTCCTTTTCCAACAATGAAGAGTTAAAGATTTAAACAATTACAATTATTAGGAATAGTGACACGAGGAATAAATACACAGTAAATAACGAATAACAATGAGTAAACAATTGTATACAGGGAGTACCAGTACCGATTCGATGTGCAGGGTGTGAGGTAATTGAGGTAGCAATATAATGTACTGTAGGTAAGGGTAAAGTGACTTGGCAACAGGATAGATAATAGACAGTAGCAGCAGTTTATGTGGTGTGGAATTGTGTGTGTGTGTGTGTGTGTACGTGCATGTGTGTGTGGCATCAGTGTGTGTGTGTGTGTGTGTGTGTGTGTGTGTGTGTGTGTGTGTGTGTGTGTGTGTGTGTGTGTGTGTGTGTGTGTGTGTGTGTGTGTGTGTGTCAATGTAAGTATGTGTGAGTGTGTGGGTAGAGTCCAGTGTGTGTTCATGGAGTCAGTGAAGGAGAGTTAGTGGAAAAAAGTGTGTGTTGGGGTGTGTATGTGTGCCACAGGAGGATGGATGGCACACATACACACCAACACACACTTTCTATGTGGTTGATTCCATTCCATTTGCTTTGTTCCAGTCATTATTATGAGCCGTCCTCCCCTCAGCAGCCTCCACTGCTGTGGGTGTTCAGCCTGGTCTCATAGACTAGAGGTCTGTTCACTGTCCTCAAGTCCAGAACATACTACAGGAAAGTCACAGTACTACATAGAGCCATGACTACATTGAACTCTATTCCACATCATGTCACACAGTCAAGCAGTAAAATCAGATAAAAAAAACAGATAAAACTACACCTTATGGAACAGCACAGACTGTAAAGAGACACACACACACACACACACACACACACACACACACACACACACACACACACACACACACACACATCATTTGTAAACACGTGCTAACACACAGACTCTACACACACTTACATTTTAATATTGTTATTTTGCAGTATTATTGATTTTGTATTGTAGATATGTTGGTATAGAGTAGTGTGTAATAATGTGTTGTGTTATTTATTGTTTTCATTTCTGTAATTTTTTTAATATTTTATTTTATTTAACTAGGGAAGTCAGTTAAGAAACATTATTATTTATTTACATTGACAGCCTACCAAAAGGCAAAAGGCCTCCTGCGGGAACGGGGGCTGGGATAAAAAAAAGAAAAATATATATATAAATATATATAAATAAATATAGGACAATACACACATCACAACAAGAGACACAACACAACAGTACATAAAGAGAGACCTAAGACAACAACATAGCAAAGCAGCAAAACTGACAACACAGCATGATATTAACACAACATGGTAGCAGCACAAAACATGGTACAAACATTATTGGGCACAGACAACAGCACAAAGTGCAAGAAGGTAGAGACAACAATACATCACGCAAAGCAGCCACAACTGTCAATAAGAGTGTCCATGATTGAGTCTTTGAATGAAGAGATTGAGATAAAACTGTAATTGTGATTGAACCCCAGAATGAGTAGCTTCTGCCTTGACAGCAGCTAATGGGGATCTAGAATAAAATACAAAGACTGGTACCGCTTGCCGTGCGGTAGCAGAGAGAACAATCTATGGCTTGGGTGGCTGGAGTATTTGAGAATATTTTGGGCCTTCGTCTGACACTGGCTGGCATAGAGGTCCTGGATGACAGGGAGCTCGGCCCCAGTGATGTACAGGGCCGTACTCCCCATCCTCTGTAGCACCTTGCGGTCGGGTGCCTTGCTGTTGCTGTACCAAGTGGTGATGCAGCCAGTCAAGATACTCTCAATGGTGTAGCTTTTTGAGGATCTGAGGGCCCATGCCTAATCTTTTCAGCCTCTTGAGGGGGAAGAGGTGCTGTTGTGCTGTGTGGGTGTGTGTGGACCAAGTTAAATCCTTAGTGATGTGAACACTGATGAACTTGAAGCTCCAATATAGGCTAATAATGAATGTAGGCCCCTTGCAGTCACCATGCATTTTTGATATGGTCAGAAAGTTACTAAAGTAATGAGCTCATCTTTCAACAGCATTTACAGTAAAGCAGAGCAATACAAGCCAGATGAATCAGAGACAGAACCTATGGTATTAATGCTAATATATCTAGTACATGGTTCATGTTTTGTTGTATCATATGTTATATGAATTTGAAGATGCATTTTGCATTATAGAGTTTCTGACCTAGATAAAGATATATCAGAAAGAACACTAGTAACATCCCAAAGCTTCTCCCAGAAGAGCATTGGTAAGAACTTGGATGTCTGGGAAAGATGTTGTGATTGCTGAAAGGGTTATTTGATCCTCTCAGCCCAGCCTATCAGCTGTCCTGAGGGGAGGAATTCCTTTAATCAGACAGGAAGCGGAAGTTTTGTCTTTATCTGACCCTGGGTAGCGGCTGTCCTTGGGCACAGATCTAGTATCAGCTTACAGTCCACAAATCCTAACCTTAACCATTTGGGGAATAATGCAAAACTGGCAGTAGGTCAGTATCTAGGGGGAACATCATCCTTCTGCCTTTATCTCTTAGTTTTAGTTATTTATTTATCTTAAAGTGGAAGTAGTGTGTCACTAGACCATGAGTTTGATTAGGATGGGGAAGTTTAATAGTGACTGAACACATGACACATGGTTCACACCCCACACACACACGCACACAAAGGCCCATGTCCATACACACACACACACACACACACACACACACACACACACACACACACACACACACACACACACACACACACACACACACACACACACACACACACACACACACACACACACACACACATTGAGTAATCAATTGCATGTGCTCTATTGCTCTGAATTTGCTCTCAATTAATAATTGATCATATTGGAAGAAAAAATACAACAAATTAAAGATCTGTGCGGCCCTCTGAATGATTGTCTCAACCCAAAGTGGCCCCTTTACAAAAAATTGTGAGTAACACTGGTCTATGTTGTAGAAAAAGCAGGTGTTCTTAATATTTGTTTACTCTGTGTATTTTCTCTCTAATCAAACCCGTAAGGTGTTCCTTCTATCATGTTTACAGCTCTGGAGCCCAGGTCTGAAGGACCAGAGTCAGAAGCTACCACCCCAGAGAGGGCCACTTCCCCTGGGCCCTGAAGCACAGAATTGGATTAGACAGGGTCTGTAGAGTGTTAGGAATCCCCCTAAACCTTCATAATGTCAGGCAGAGCAGTCTAGCACACAGGTGGTTTATATGATCAAATGAGACCCTCTGTATTCCTCCCTTTCCCAAACTGGAGCTGCCATTTTCTCTTGCACTGAGGAGAGGAGAATACTCCTGGCTACCCTCACCATCTCCTCAGACACAACTTCTATGGAGTTATATGTCAAGGTTTAAGTTACTTCAAACACCTACAGGGCTTTCTAAATGCCAGTGTTTCAGGATGGGGATTCTGTTATTTGTTATTTCAGCATCTGTTTTTAGAAGCATTACATCTAGAGACAGAGAGTGTGTTTATAGTATTATATATCTTGGTAGAGACAGATAGTTTCAGTTTATTTTTCAGATTTTAGATCCATTCTCTTGGTTGTGCTAGCAATAGGGATCTATGTGGTACAAGCAGAGTTAAGGTTTGTTTTAAAAGGTATTAGATCTCTAGGTGCTATTAGGATTTAGATTAGTCTGATTGTTCTGGTAGCATCATTGATCTCAAACAGTGTGTGTGTGTGTGTGTTTTGTGCTAATAGATCTTTATGGTAGAGACAGAGGGGATGTGGCAGTGGTGTTATGCCAGCGCCCATACACGCTTCCTGTAATTATCTAATCCAGGCAGTTACAGCTCTTAAATGCATGCACGTGTACAAACACACACATGCACGCATGCTAACGCGAGCAGACACACGTGATGCGAAAACACACGTATGTGGGGCTCACACACACACACCTCCAGATGAAACACATATGGAATGAGTAATGATTCAGCTGACGCTGACAAGGACAGACAGGTGAAGTGGAGCAGGACAGAGCGTGTCATTCACTGGGCAAGACTAAATATATGTTGTTCTCTAATTCTCTAGTTCTCTAATGTTTCAGATGAACTACACATTTACTCATTGGATGCTTCTCCCATCGATCGGGTACCGGCCTATCTGGGCATTTGAATTGACAAACAATTAATGTTATTTAATTAACATGTGGATGAGCTAGTTAAAGAGCTAAGATTTAAAGTGGGCTTCTTTTTTAGAAATAGATTTTGCCTCGCTCTAAATAGCAGGAAGCTGATTATACAGTCAACTTTCCTGTCAGTTCTTAACTATGGTGACACTATTTATCAGATTGCAGCAGCCACTACACTTAAACATTTGGATGCCATCGACCATAGGGCGCTTCACTTTATCACAGGTGACAGTTTTAATATTCACCACTGCATCCTGTATCAAGAGGTTGGCTGGTATTCATTGAAGTCCCGTAGATCACTTCATTATTCCCTTTTTGTTTACAAACCTCTACTATACAAGCTTCCAACTTACCTAATCTCCTTGCTAACGTATAACAGAATGAGCTACCAAACCCGCTCGCATGATTGGTAAACTCTTGAGGTCCCTCTGGTCTTTAGGTAAATCCTCCTTTAGTTTTAATGCCCAAATGTTTTTGAATAACCTACAAAATTCTTGATTCCCTGGTGCCGCTGGGGCAGTTTAGGACTCTGGTGTTGAATGAATTCATTGAGGATTGCAGTTGTTTCGATTGATTGAGGTGGTTTATTTGTTGAAATGGTGGTATCGAGGTTGTGCCTTGTGGTTATTTTACCTCTTCTTGTTTTATTTGTCATGTAAAAAAAAAATCTTCCTGTTTTTGAGAAAATGTTTGTACTCGTGGCACCATTGGGAAAATACAAGTTTATAAATAAATAAAAATGAGCACTCTGGAGATATGATGAAGTTAACACATCCCTGGACCAAATCAAAAGTCCTTAATAATGAGATTGAAAATAATGATAAGGATGAAGGTGACAATGAAGAGGATACTGAAAATGCTGATAACAACAATTATAATGACGGTGGTGGTGGTGATAATGATGGTCATGACGATGATGATTTATGATGATGATAATGACATTACAGGAGGAGAGTGAAGTAGATAGGATGATCATTTGATCATGCTGAGACATGCATAGCTAACAAACGTCAAACAGTGTATAATTATCTAAAGCAGTTACTGCTGTTCAGTCTCTATAGACACATTAAGGAGATTTCTACTCCTCTTCTCTCTGTCATCTTCTGCAGCTGGTTGATGTGTGAGTGTGTTACTGTGTGACTGTCTGCGTCTGTAACGGGGGGGGGGGGGGGGGGGGGGGGGGGGGGGGGGTGTGTGTGTGTGTGTGTGTGTGTGTGTGTGTGTGTGTGTGTGTGTGTGTGTGTGTGTGTATGTGAGTGTGTAACTGTGTGTGTGTGTGTGTTCTCTCCTCACTCTCACTCTCTCCAGCTAAGTAGTGAACGAGGGAGTGTGTCTTTTGCTAAAACAAACGAGAGTGAGACTGTGCTCCCACTTCAAATGGAAAACAGAAGGAGAGAAAAAACGAGAGACTCCCTCATGACTAATCCTTTCATCACCCGCCTGTGAAGTGCTAAGAGATGGCAGGGGAGATTTAGAGAAATTAAATCATAATAAACTATTTAAATCCCTACCATGGAATCTCTGTAACTGTATTCCTACTGGAACAGAGAGCAGAGTGTATCAGACATGGAGGAAACAAGGCTTCCTTTATTTTACTCAACAGTGGCGAAGCGAGGGAAACAGTTAGTTAGAGAGAAATGCAGATTCTTGCTCAGAGTCTATAAAACAAGAACCTCAGGAAAGTTAAAGACAATAGACAGGTTGCCTAACAACGTCACGAAAACGATGCACACACATCACAGAGGCAGAAGGCTGTGTGTTGTTATGATTCTGGATGGCCAGATAGCTAGCAACAATAACAGGAAGCTGCCATGTGACGAATCGTAGGTGGCTTGTTTCAGCTCGTTGAATCTTTTATTGATACCATGTCTTTTTTATGCTAATATGGCAAAAATTCTCTAGTTAGCTAACCAACAACTGTGACAATGTAATTCCAAGACAACAAGTGCTTATTGTGGAAATCTATTTATGTTTTCAATAAACATTTGGAGAGTAAATAAAATAAAATAAAATAAAATGTTATTTGTGACATGCGCCAAATACAACAGATTTAGTCTTTACCGTGAAATGCTTACTTACAAGCCCCTAACCAACAATGCAGTTCAAAAAATAGAGTTAAGAAAATATTTACTAAATAAACTAAAGTAAAAAAAGAAAAGAAAAAAGTAACACAATAAAATAACAGTAACGAGGCTATATACAGGGGGTACCGGTACCGAGTCAATGTGTTAGTCAATGTACAGGTTAGTCAAAGTAATTTGTACATATACAGTGAGGGAAAAAAGTATTTGATCCCCTGCTGATTTTGTACGTTTGCCCACTGACAAAGAAATGATCAGTCTATAATTTTAATGGTAGGTTTAATTGAACAGTGAGAGACAGAATAACAACAAAAAAATCAAGAAATACGCATGTCAAAAATGTTATAAATTGATTTGCATTTTAATGAGGGAAATAAGTATTTGACCCCCTCTCAATCAGAAAGATTTCTGGCTCCCAGGTGTCTTTTATACAGGTAATGAGCTGAGATTAGGAGCACACTCTTAAAGGTAGTGCTCCTAATCTCAGTTTGTTACCTGTATAAAAGACACCCGTCCACAGAAACATTCAATTAATCAGATTCCAAACTCTCCACCATTGCCAAGACCAAAAAGCTCTCCAAGGATGTCAGGGACAAGATTGTAGACCTACACAACGCTGGAATGGGCTACAAGACCATCACCAAGCAGCTTGGTGAGAAGGTGACAACAGTTGGTGCGATTATTCGCAAATGGAAGAAACACAAAAGAGCTGTCAATCTCCCTCGGCCTGGGGCTCCATGCAAGATCTCACCTCGTGGAGTTGCAATGATCATGGGACTGGGACCATAGTCACCAAGAAAAGCTGGGACCATAGTCACCAAGAAAACAATTGGTAACTCACTACGCTGTGAAGGACTGAAATCCTGCAGCGCCCGCAAGGTTCCACTGCTCAAGAAAGCACATATACATGCCCGTCTGAAGTTTGCCAATGAACATCTGAATGATTCAGAGGACAACTGGGTGAAAGTGTTGTGGTCAGATGAGACCGAAATGGAGCTCTTTGGCATCAACTCAACTTGCCGTGTTTGGAGGAGGAGGAATGCTGCCTATGACCCCAAGAACACCATCTCCACCGTCAAACATGGAGGTGGAAACATTATGCTTTGGGGGTGTTTTACTGCTAAGGGGACAGCACAACTTCACCGCATCAAAGGGACGATAGATGGGGCCATGTACCGTCAAATCTTGGGTGAGAACCTCCTTCCCTCAGCCAGGGCATTGAAAATGGGTCGTGGATGGGTATTCCAGCATGACAATGACCCAAAACACACGGCCAAGGCAACAAAGGAGTGGCTCAAGAAGAAGCACATTAAGGTCCTGGAGTGGCCTAGCCAGTCTCCAGACCTTAATCCCATAGAAAATCTGTGGAGGGAGCTGAACGTTCGAGTTGCCAAACGTCAGCCTCGAAACCTTAATGACTTGGAGAAGATCTGCAAAGAGGAGTGGGACAAAATCCCTCCTGAGATGTGTGCAAACCTGGTGGCCAACTACAAGAAACGTCTGACCTCTGTGATTGCCAACAAGGGTTTTGCCACCAAGTACTAAGTCATGTTTTGCAGAGGGGTCAAATACTTATTTCCCTCATTAAACATTTTTCACATGCGTTTTTCTGGATTTTTTTGTTGTTATTCTGTCTCTCACTGTTCAAATAAACCTACCATTAAAATTATAGACTGATAATTTCCTTGTCAGTAGGGAAACGTACAAAATCAGCAGGGGATCAAATACTTTTTCCCTCACTGTAGGTAGGGGTAAAGTGACAATGCATAGATAATAAACAGCGAGTAGCAGCAGTGGGTGGCCATTTGATTAATTGTTCAGCAGTCTTACCGTTTTGGGGGTAGAAGCTGTTAAGGATCCTTTTGGTCCTAGACATGGCGCTCCGGTACCGCTTGCAGCGATGTCGCGGAGAGAACAGTCTATGACTTGGGTGACTGGAGTCTTTGACAATTTTTAGGGCCTTCCTCTGACACCGCCTAGTTTATAGGTCCGGGATGGTAGTAAGCTTGGCCCCAGTGATGTACTGTAGCGCCTTACGGTCAGATGCCGACCAGTTGCCATACCAGGCAGGGATGCAACCGGTCAGGATGCACTCAATGGTGCAGCTGTAGAACTTTTTGAGGATCTGGGGACCCATGCCAAATCTTTTCCGTCTCCTGAGGGGGAAAAGGTGTTGTCGTGCCCCCTTCATGACTGTCTTGGTGTGTTTGGACCATGATAGTTTGTTGGTGATGTGGACACCAAGGAACTTGAAACTCGCGATCCGCTCCACTACAGCAACGTTAATGTTAATGGGGACCTGTTCGGCCCTGTAGTCCCCAATCAGCTCCTTTGTCTTGCTCACAATGATGGATAGCACTATGTGACATCGGCTGATGTAAAAAGGGCTTTATAAATACATTTGATTGATTGACTGATGAAGAGGTTGTTGTCCTGGCACCACACTGTCCAGGTCTCTGACATCCTCCCTATAGGCTGTCTCATCATTATCGGTGATCTTTTGTGTCGTCAGCAAACTTAATGTTGGTGTTGGAGTTGCGTTTGGCCACACAGTCATGGGTGAACAGGTAGTACAGGAGGGGACTAAGCACACACCCCTGAGGGGCCCCAGTGTTGAGGATCAGGGTGGCAGATGTGTTGTTGTCTACATTTACGTCATTTTTAGCAGACGCTCTTATCCAGAGCGACTTACAAATTGGTGCATTCACCTTAAGATATCCAGTGGAACAACCACTTTACAATAGTACATCTATATCGTTTTTTGGGGGGGGGCGGGGGGGGTTAGAAGGATTACTATATCCTATCCCAGGTATTCCTTAAAGAGGTGGGGTTTCAGGTGTCTATGGAAGGTGGTGATTGACTCCGCTGTCCTGGCGTCGTGAGTGAGCTTGTTCCACCATTGGGGTGCCAGAGCAGCGAACAGTTTTGACTGGGCTGAGCGGGAACTGTGCTTCCGCAGAGGTAGGGGGGCCAGCAGGCCAGAGGTGGATGAACGCAGTGCCCTTGTTTGGGTGTAGGGCCTGATCAGAGCCTAAAGGTACGGAGGTGCCGTTCCCCTCACAGCTCCGTAGGCAAGCACCATGGTCTTGTAGCAGATGCGAGCTTCAACTGGAAGCCAGTGGAGTGTGCGGAGGAGCGGGGTGATGTGGGAGAACTTGGGAAGGTTGAACACCAGACGGGCTGCGGTGTTCTGGATGAGTTGTAGGGGTTTAATGGCACAGGCAGGGAGCCCCGCCAACAGTGAGTTGCAGTAATCCAGACGGGAGATGACAAGTGCCTGGATTAGGACCTGCGCCGCTTCCTGTGTAAGGCAGGGTCGTACTCTGCGAATGTTGTATAGCATGAACCTACAGGATCGGGTCACCGCATTGATGTTAGCGGAGAATGACAGGGTGTTGTCCAGGGTCACGCCGAGGCTCTTAGCACTCTGGGAGGAGGACACAATGGAGTTGTCCACCGTGATGGCGAGATCATGGAAAGGGCAGTCCTTCCCCGGGAGGAAGAGCAGCTCCGTCTTGCCGACGGGGACTGCCCGTGAGGAAGTCCAGGATCCAGTTGCAGAGGGAGGTGCTTAGTCCCAGGGTCCTTAGCTTAGTAATGAGCTTTGTGGGCACTGAGCTGTAGTCAATGAACAGCATTCTCACGTAGGTTTTCCTTTTGTCCAGGTGGGAAAGGGCAGTGTGGAGTGCGATTGAGATTATGTCATCTGTGGATCTGTTGGGGCCGCATGCAAATTGGAGTGGGTCCAGTGTTTCCGGGATGATGTTGTTGATGTGAGCCATGACAGCTCGTGGCTGGGTTTCCCTTTGTAGTCCGTAATAGTTTGCAAACCCTGCCACATCCGACGAGCGTTAGAGCCGGTGTCGTACGATTCAATCTTAGTCCTGTATTGACGCTTTGCTTGTTTGATGGTTCATCTGAGGGCATAGCAGGATTTCTTATAAGCGACCGGATTAGCTCCTTGAAAGCAGCAGCACTAGCCTTTAGCTCTGTGCAGATGTTGACTGTAATCCATGGCTTCTGGTTGGGATATGTACGTACGGCCACTGTGGGGTCGACGTCATTGATGCACTTATTGATGAAGCCGTTGACTGAGGTGGTATACTACCCAATGCCATTGGATGAATCCCGGAACATATTCCAGTCTGTTCTAGAAAAACAGTCCTGTAGCGCTCCACGCATCCATGTCCGTATTGTGCGAGTCACTGGTACTTGCTGCTTTAGTTTTTGCTTTTTAGCCGGAATCAGGAGGATATAATTATGGTCAGAATTGCCAAATGGAGGGCGAGGGACAGCTTTGTATGCTTCTCTGTGTGTGAAGTAAAGGTGGTCTAGAGTTTTTTTTCTTTGGTTGCACGTGACATGCTGGTAGAAATGAGGTAAAAGGGATTTAAGTTTGCCTGCATTAAAATCCCTGGCCACTAGGAGCGTCGCTTCTGGAGGAGCATTTTCTTGTTTGCTTATGGCCTTATATAGTTTGATGAGTGCGGTCTTAGTGCCAGCATCGGTTTGTGGTGGTAAATATACGGCTACGAATAATGTTGATGAGAACTCTTTTGGTAGATAGAGTGGTCTACAGCTTATCATGAGGTACTCTTCCTCAGGAGAGCAATTACTTCTTTAATATTAGACATTACGCACCAGCTGTTATTGACAAATAGACACACACCCCTGCCCCTCGTCTTACCAGACGTAGTAGCTCTGTCCTGCCGATACAAGGAAAACAAAGCCAGCTCTATATTATCCGTGTCGTCGTTCAGCCACGACTCAGTGAAACAGATTTACAGTTTATATTGTCCCATTGGTAGGATAGTCTTAATCGTAGGTCGTCCAGCTTATTTTCCAATGCACGTTGGCCAATAGTATGGATAGTGGTGGAGGTTTACTCACTCGCCTACGAATTCTCACGAGGAACCCCAACCTCCGCCCCCTTTTTCTCCATCTTTTCTTCACGTGAATGACAGGGATTTGGGCCTGGTCTTGAGAAAGTAGTGTATCCTTTGCGTCGGACTAGTTAAAGAATATATCTTTGTCCAGTTTAAGGTGAGTAATCGCTGTTCTGATGTCAATAATCTTTTTTTGGTCATAAGAGACGGTAGCAGTAACATTATGTACAAAATCAGTTTGGAACAAAGCGAAAAAACAAATAAAGCAAACAAAATAGCACAGTTGGTTAGGAGCCCGTAAAAATATAGGTACCCAAAACGAACCCAAAAGTCCTCAAAAGCAGTGGTGTAAAGTACTTAAGAAGTTAAAATTAATTTAAAGTACTTCTCAAGTACTTTTTTGAGGTATCTATACTTTACTATTTATAGTTTTGACAACTTTTACTTTTACTTCACTACATTCCTAAAGACAATGATGCACTTTTCACTCCATACATTTTCCCTGACACCCAAAAGGACTCATTACTATTTCAATGCTTAGCAGGACAGGGAAATGGTCCAATTTACACGCTTATCAAGGGAACATCCGTGGTCATCACTACTGCCTTTAATCTGGCGGACTCACTAAACACAAATGCTTCTTTGTATGTCTGAGTGTTGGAGTGTGCCCCTGGCTATTCTTAAATAAAATAAAAACAATAACATTTTGCAGTTTAGTTTGCTTAATGTAAGGAATTTGAAATGATTTACTTTTACTTCTAATTTTGATATGTAAGTATATTTTTGCAATTACACATACTATGATACTTAAATATATTTAAAACCAAATACTTTTAGACTTTTACTCAAGTAATATTTTACTGGGTGCCTTTCACTTTTACTCAAGTATGCCAATTGGGTCGTTTTCCACAACTGCCCAAAAGTACCCTTAACAACCCCAAACAGGTACCCAAAAGAACCCCAAAGTACCTAAAAGTACCCCAAACAACCCAAAACAGGTACCCACAAGACCTCCAAAGTACCAAAAGAACCCCAAACATATTGAACATGTACCCAAATTGTCAGTTCAGGTTCATGTTTCAGGAGGGCTCCCGGACCACCACACATGGGGGAACGATGTCACAGAGTAAAATAAGAGCCACATTGAGTAGGACGGGGAGGCGGACAAGGGGGGGCTAGGGCAGAAGAGAGGAGCTGGGGAAGAAGAGAGGAGAGAGGGGAAGAGGACACGAGAATGGCAGTGTGGGTAACAGGGGTAGAGGGGTAGATGAAGAGGTGGTGGTGAGTTAAAACAGAGTTGGGAAAGCAGAGAAAAAGAGTAGGGATGACAACAGAAGAAGGAGAAGAGAAGGTGGGAGAAGCGACCTCTGATCTTTGAATGAGTGCGTACATCTGGAAAGCAGGAGAACCAGATTGCCTGACATAATACTGCCTGTAGAGAACAACAATAGAACAAACACACTTTCATGTGGTTCACCCCAACTCTGTTTAAGTTTGATGTCAATAGAGTTTGCAGTGTTTTATGGGGTGACAAACCTTGTTGTAGCCCAAAGGAGAGACAGACATCAGAAAGCTAATATTTTTTTAGCTCTGGTCACGTCAGACACACAGAGACATAGTCTCTTAGAGTCTACAGAGAGTCTATAATGATGGAGTTAGATTAAAGCCCAGCTAGTAAAGTAGACCCCCCAGCAAAAGTCCTTTCTAGAACCCTAAACCCTATCTGCGCCATGGTGTGTCTGTGGCGATAGTAAAGGCTGAGGTTCATTTAAAGTGAGGAAATGGAGGGCCTGCTAGCTATAGGCAAACAGATTGCAATGTGCTGCCTGATCAAATAGGCATTACCTCACATCACCCCGTGTGGCTCAGTTGGTAGAGCATGGTGTTTGCAACGCCAGGGTTGTGAGTTCGATTCCCACGGGGGACCAGTACGGAAAATAAAATGTATGAAATGTATGCAATTCACTACTGTAAGTCGCTCTGGATAAGAGTGTCTGCTAAATGACTAAAATGTAAATGTATCACCGCTGCCTCATCCCTAACCTCCCTCCTTTCACCCTCAATACCCTACCCCTAGATCCTACACCCCATGACCATTTCACCTTCTGCATTCCCTCTCTCTCACCCTGGTGTTTGTACAGTGAAAAGGTCAGAGCAGAACTCGAAGTCTCGCCAATTGTTTCTCCCTCTGGACACGATATTAATGAGCTACGGAGCACACTCAACACGGAGAGAGATTGTAATTTAACAGTACCTTTATTGGACAATATTTACATAATTATTAATTGTAACGGACCTAAAAAGTTACATCCAAAATCTCTGCAAACTCCACCAGAGAGAGACTGTGAGAGAGAGAGAGAATTCTATAAGATGCTGAAAGATACCGTCCCCTGAGGTGATTCAGAACATCGCCCTCTCCAGGTAGTTTAAGTACTATATAAAGACTTTATAAAGCTGTATTATTTCAGTTTTATCACCAGAGCTGAACCAGTCAGTGGGGAGAATAGTAGTAATTATAGAGTAGGCGGAACAGACTTAATACAGCTCCTCACTTTACACATTATATTTCATGAGAAAAATCACCCTAATTTAAAAGATACAGCATTTAGCCTAACAAACAAAGGACTTCATGCAACACTGGTATTCCCCAACTCGTTCATCATCACAAACCCACCTCCAGCTTAAACCATTTAAGACCGTTAAACATATACAGCAGCTCTCTTCTGTTCTAGTCTGGGAGGGAAGGTTTTATTTTACCGCTCAGAGGGGGGCTCCCTAAGGGTAATTACTACCTGCACATTGCACAGTAGGACATCAACAACTGAACAACTGAAGGTCCAGACATAAGGGTGGAACAGAGCTATGGATGATCAGAAATGATCAGAACGTAAACGGTGTATAGGCCTAAAATGAGCTAACTCTCTAAAATGGCCCAACTTGCTATGTCAAAGTTGAAGCACAGTGTATATATATATATTATTTCTTAAAGTGTTCAGGTGATGATATCAGATTGTTTAGATAGAGCTAATGTCAGACATGTTCACTAAGATAAACTCCTCTCAGACAACTCCAACAGTGAGCTGCTAAAAGCTTTCATCGGACATACTTCACCACTACACTACTTAAACCACATATACCTTAAATATTTCTTACATACTTCCACGCAGTAAAACCATATAGTAAAGACAGCTGATGTCCTCTCGCCCTATTGTAGAAGGCACTCTGAAGTGGTTTAAAATGTGCTGAACACACATACAGTATACACTACCGTGCAGAAGTTTGGGGTCACATAGAAATGTCCTTGTTTTTGAAAGAAAAACACATTTTTAGTCCATTAAAATAACATCAAATTGATCAGAAATACAGTGCAGACATTGTTAATGTTGTAAATGACTATTGTAGCTGTAAACGGCTGATTTTTAATCAAATATCTACACAGGTATACAGAGGCCCATTACCAGCAACCATAACTCCTGTGTTCCAATGGCATGTTGTGTTAGCTAATCCAAGTTTATTATTTTGAAAGGCTAATTGATCATTAAAATACAATTTTGCAATTATGTTGGCACAGCTGAAAACTGTTGTGCTAATGAAAGAAGCAATAAAACTGGCATTATTTAGACTAGTTGAGTATCTGGAGCATCCGGATTTGTGGGTTCAATTACAGGCTCAAAATGGCCAGAAACAAAGACCTTTCTTCGGAAACTCATCAGTCTATTCTTGTTCTGAGAAATGAAGGCTATTCCATGCGAGAAATTGCCAAGAAACTGAAGATCTGGTACAATGCTGTGTACTACTCCTTTCACAGAACAGTGCAAACTGTCTCTAACCAGAATAGAAATAGGAGTGGGAGGCCCTGGTGCACAACTGTATTTGGGGAGTTTCTCCCATTCTTCTCTGCAGATCCTCTCAACCTCTGTCAGGTTGGATGGGGAGCGTTGCTGCACAACTATTTTCAGGTCTCTCCAGAGATGTTCGATCGGATTCAAGTCCGGGATCTGTCTGGGCCATTCAAGGACATTCAGAGACTTGTCCAAAAGCCACTCCTGAGTTGTCTTGGCTGTGTGCTTAGGGTCGTTGTCCTGTTGGAAGGTGAACCTTCCCCCAAGTCTGAGGTCCTGAACACTCTGAAGCAGGTTTTCGTCAAGGATCTCTCTGTACTTTACAACATTCATCTTTGCCTCTATCTTGACTAGTCTCCCAATCCCTGCCACTGAAAAACATTCCCACAGCATGATGCTGCAACCACAATACTTCAACGTATGGATGGTGCCAGGTTTCCTCCAGATGTGACACTTGGCATTCAGGCCAAAGAGTTCAATCTTGCTTTCATCAGACCAGATAATCTTGTTTCTTATGGTCTGAGAGACTTTAGGTGTCTTTTGGCAAACTCCAAGTGGGCTGTCATGTGCATTTTACTAAGTAGTGGCTTCTGTCTGGCCATTCTACAATAAAGGTCTTATCGGTGGAGTGCTGCCGAGATACTCCAATACTCTAGATTAGTCCAATGTCTGCCAGTCTCTGGTATTTATTTAGCTAATAACCAGATTGAAGCTCTATAAAACTGTCTGTGTTGGAATTCTAGTGAAGCTCCTGCTTCAAGTCAAGCGTGAGGACAGAGATAGATGGAGATGGTAGAAGAGAGATAAATCATGTTTTGGCTCCTTGTCTCCCTCCGCCTCTTCATTTGGCCCGCTGTCTCCACCCCACCATGACACATGCCAGCAGTAACAACCTCTCATTAGACATACAGCATAATGGAATGCTTGTTTTACCCGTGAAGAGTTCATTACAGGGATACAATACGAAGATAATGCAAGTCCGCATATAATTTCAGACATATAATGTATTCTAAGGCTCTGTTAGTGTTTGTATTTGTTTTATGAGGATGTCCGTTCTTGTCATTACAATTCTATGGTTAGATCATCCCTCTGGCTGCCATCTTTAGACAATCATACAGATGTGGCGATGGAGCACTAGGATTAAAGGTTTTGATTGGCGGAAAGCCATGCCCAATGAGAGTGTATTAGGCTCTCATAAAGTGAATTTAAGGTCTTTGGAGGAGCTGCATGCAGGGCTTAAGGTCTGTTCTTCTCTGGAGACTGGAGACAGTCTGTGATTGTAACACGATACAAAAGGAGATTTTCTAAGCTGATTATTATGAAAGTCAATTGAGTTCGACGGAAAATATCACCAGTGTTGGAAAATAACTGATCCTACACGTGTGGTGAAATGTTCAGAGAAGAGTTGCAGGAGAGGAAAGAGGATGAGATGAGTGGAATGGAATGGAATGGAAGAGAGGAGAGAGATAGTGATAATATGAACCCTTACAGAAACTAAGATGGAATGTCAATGTCAGAGCTCTGAAGGATCCATATGGATGGCCTTGGAACCTCTGATGACATTCCCAAAATAATTCAGACCTGTAAACGCAGTCCTGGAGGGCGTCCATTTGAGAGCATATTTCCACAGATATAAAGGGCAGATTCTATTGATCTCTATAGTATAGCACCTGTGAACCAGACATAAACTGGGTCCACATCCAGAGAAAACCAGTCCTCTCCTCCACCCTGTTCTCCTGGCTAGCAGATATTATGATAATATTGTGATTGTTATTAGCCCTGAGGAACTGAACTAAGAGTTTAACCACATACCTCTCTCTCCCTGATCTGCCTTCAAGGCCTGTACACGCTAAAGCATTCCCGCTATTCGCTGTGTGTGTGTGTGTAAGTCGGTGGGTATGTCGTTGGGTATAAATGCAGGCAGAGACCATGAGACACATTAAAGCGTAGATGTTTTTCATTCCATAATGATAGGATAAGCCAGCAGCCTTCTACAGCATGCTTTACCAGCCAGAACACGCTACAAATGAGAGAGCGAGGAAGAAGTTCAGGGTTGACTGTGGTAGTCTCTCTCTCTCTCACTCTCTCTCTCTTTCAATGACTCGGGTGAAATATGAACGTTTCCATTGGACACAAACTGGTTGAATCAACTTTGTTGGATTTGCAAAAAGTCATCAACCTGTAGTGTTTTAAAATAATTTAAAAAAGAATTGCAAAGATTGAAATTAGGTTAAACTTAATCTGAAATACAATGACTAAACCTGAGTAACAGGTTGTTACATCAAACTAATTTCAACATAATCATCCAAAACTATGTATATGTTGAAAACATAACCACCTGGCCAAAAGGAAAACCTACGTGAGAATGTTGTTCATTGACTACAGCTCAGAGTTTGACACCATAGTGCCCTCCAAGCTC
Organism: Salmo salar; assembly: GCF_965601325.2. Classification (NCBI taxonomy): domain Eukaryota; kingdom Metazoa; phylum Chordata; class Actinopteri; order Salmoniformes; family Salmonidae; genus Salmo; species Salmo salar. The sequence goes on from NC_138306.1 coordinate 26,894,237, forward strand.
ATCACAAATATAAGAACCTTGGGACCTTCCTCTGCAACTGGATCCTGGAATTCCTGAAGGGCCGCCCCCAGGCGGTAAGGGTAGGCAACAACACATCCGCCATGCTGACCCTCAGCACTGTGGATCCTCAGGGGTGTGTGCTTAGTCCCCTCCTGTACTCCCAGTTCACCCACGAATGAGTGGTCATGGACTACTCTGACACCAAGTTTTCAGACGACACAACAGTGGTAGGACTGATCACCAACGACAATGAGACAGCCTATAGGGAGGAGGTCAGAGACCTGGCAGTGTGGTGCCAGGACGACAACCTATTCCTTAACGTGAGCAAGACAAAGAAGGTTATCGTTGGACCTATCATCGTCAAACACACCAAAACAGTGGTGAAGAGGGCACAACAATGCCTATTCCGCCTTAGGAGGCTGAAAATATGTGAGATCCTCAGATCCTCAAAAAGTTATACAGCTGCACTATCAAGAGCTGACTGCAGGCATCACCACTTGGTATGGAAACTGCTTGGCATCTGACCGCAAGGCGCTACAGAGGGTAGTGCATATGGCCCTGTACATCACTGGGGCTGAGCTTCCTGCCATCCAGGACCTCTATACCAGGCGGTGTCAGAGGAAGGGCCAAAAAATTGTCCGACTCCAGCCACACAAGTCATAGACTTTTCTCTCTGCTACCGCACGGCATGATAGTCTTGTTTTCTCATAGTCTGAGTGTCCTTTAGTTTTTTGGGGGAAAACTTCAAGGTGGCTGTCATGTGCCTTTTACTGAGGAGAGGCTTCCTTCTGGCCACTCTACCATAAAGGCCTAATTGGTGTAGTGCTACAGAGACGGTTGTTCTTCTGGAAGGTTCTCCCATCTCCACAGAGGAACTCTGGAGCTCTGTCAGAGAGACCATCAGGTTCTTGGTCACCTCCCTGACCAAGGCTCTTCTCCCCTGATTACTCAGTTTGGCCAGGCGGCTAGCTCTAGAAAGGGTTTTGGTGGTTCCAAAATTCTTCCATTTAAGAATGATGGAGGCCACTGTGTCCTTGGGGAACTTCAATGCTACAGAATTGCTTTGGTACCCTTCCCCTGTTCTTTTCCTCAACACAGTCCTGTCTCGGAGCTCTACGGACAATTCCTTCAACCTCATGGCTTGGTTTTTGCTCTGACATGCACTGTCAACTGTGCGACCTTATATAGAGAGGTGTGTGCCTTTACAAATCATGTACAATCAATTAAATTTACCACAGGTGGACTCCAATCAAGTTGTAGAAACATCTCAAGAACCATGAATGGAAACAGGATGCACCTGAGCTTAGTTTTGAGTCTCATAGCAAAGGGTCTGAATACTTAAGGTATTTCAGTTTTATTTTACTTAATAAATTAGCAAAAATCTTTTTAAACCTGTTTTCACTTTCTGATTATGTGGTATTGTGTGTAGATTGATGAGGAAAAACATTTATTTAATCAATTTTAGAATAAGGCTGTAAAATAACAAAATGTGGAAAAAGGGAAGGGGTCTGAATACTTTCCGAATGCACTGTACTAAACACACACACACACAACTATATTAAATATACGGAACAAAAATATAAACACAACATGTAAAGTGTTGATTTTTAATGATCTGAAAATAAAAGATCCCGAAATATTCCATATGCACAAAAAGCTTATATCAAATCAAATCACATTTTATTTGTCACATGCGCCGAATACCATAGGAATAGACATTACTGTTAACCTCTTAGGGCTAGGGGGCAGTATTTACACCGCCGGATAAAAAACGTACCCGATTTAATCTGGTTACTACTCCTACCCAGTAACTAGAATATGCATATACTTATGAGATATGGATAGAAAACACCCTAAAGTTTCTAAAACTGTTTGAATGGTGTCTGTGAGTATAACAGAACTCATATGGCAGGCAAAAACCTGAGAGATTCCTTTACAGGAAGTGGCCTGTCTGACCATTTATTGGCTTTCTTTGACATCTCTTTCCAAAACAAAGGATCTCTGCGGTAACGTGTCACTTCCCACGGCTCCCATAGGCTCTCAGAGCCCGGGAAAAAGCTGAATGTCGTCATTGCAGCCCCAGGCTGAAACACATTATCGCCTTTGTCAAGTGGCCGATCAGGGGACAGTGGGCTTAGGCGCATGCACTGGTCGCCCCAGTCTTTCTTTTTTTTCCTCTATTTACCGAAACGCAGATTCCCGGTCGGAATATTATCGCTTTTTTACGAGATAAATTGCATAAAAATGTATTTTAAACAGCGGTTGACATGCTTCGAAGTACGGTAATGGAATATTTAGAATTTTTTTGTCACGAAATGCGCCATGCTCGTAACCCTGATTTACCATTTCGGATAGTGTCTAGAACGCACGAACAAAACGCCGCTGTTTGGATATAATGATGGATGATTTGGGACCAAACCAACATTTGTTATTGAAGTAGAAGTCCTGGGAGTGCATTCTGACGAAGAACACCAAAGGTAATAACATTTTTGTTATAGTAAATCTGATTTTGGTGAAGGCTAAACTTGCTGGGTGTCTAAATAGCTAGCCCGTGATGGCTGGGCTATGTACTTAGAATATTGCAAAATGTGCTTTCACCAAAAAGCTATTTTAAAATCGGACATATCGAGTGCATAGAGGAGTTCTGTATCTATAATTCTTAAAATAATTGTTATGCTTTTTGTGAACATTTATCGTGAGTAATTTAGTAAATTGTTAGCAAATTCCCCGGAAGTTTGCGGGGGGTATGCTAGTTCTGAACGTCACATGCTAATGTAAAAAAGCAGTTTTTTGATATAAATATGAACTTGATTGAACAAAACATGCATGTATTGTATAACATAATGTCCTAGGGTTGTCATCTGATGAAGATCATCAAAGGTTAGTGCTGCATTTAGCTGTGGTTTGGGTTTATGTGACATTATATGCTAGCTTGAAAAATGGGTGTCTGATTATTTCTGGCTGGGTACTCTGCTGACATAATCTAATGTTTTGCTTTCATTGTAAAGCCTTTTTGAAATCGGACAGTGTGGTTAGATAAAGGAGAGTCTTGTCTTTAAAATGGTGTAAAATAATTATATGTTTGAGAAATTGAAGTAATAGCATTTTTAAGGTATTTGAATATCGCGCCACGGGATTAGACTGGCTGTTGCGTAGGTGGGACGATTTGGTGCCACCTACCCTAGAGGTGATCAGGCCTGCCACGTTTGTGTCGTCAGCACACTTAACAATGGTGTTGGAGTTATTTTTTGCCACCCAGTCGCGGGTGAACAGGGAGTACAGGAGGGGACTAAGCACGCACCCCTGAGGTACGCCAGTGTTTAGGATCAGTGTGCCAGATGTGTTGTTGCCTACCCTTACCATCTGGGGGCTGCCCATCAGGAAGCCCAGGATCCAGTTGCAGAGGGAGGTGTTTAGTCCCAGGGTCCTTAGTTTAGTGATGAACTTTGTGGGCACTATGGTGTTGAATGCTGAGCTGTAGTCAATGAACAGCATTCTCACATAGGTGTTCCTTTTGGCCAGGCGGGAAAGGGCAGTGTGAACTGCGATTGAGATTGCATCATCTGTGGTGCGGTATGCAAATTGGATTGGATCTAGGGTTTCCGCGATGATGGTGTTGATGTGAGCCATGACCAGCCTTTCAAAGCACTTCATGGCTACCGCCGACAGTGCTACGGGGCGGTAATGATTTAGGCATGTTACCTTGGGCACAGGGACCATAGTGGTCTGCTTGAAACATGTAGGTATTACAGACTCGGTCAAGGAAAGGTTGAAAATGTCAGTGAAGACACTTGCCAGTTGGACCATGCATGCTTTGAGTACACATCCTGGTAATTCCTCTGACCCCGGGTCTTTGTGAATGTTGACCTGTTTAAAAGGACTTGCACACATCGGCTACGGAGAGTGTGATCACGCAGTCATCTGGAACAGATTGTGCTCTCATGCGTGCTTCAGTGTTGCTTGCCTCAAAGAGAGCATAAAAGGTATTTACCTCATCTGGTAGGCTCGCGTAACTTGGCAGCTCGTGGCTGTGTTACCCTTTGTAGTCTGTAATAGTTTGCAAGCCCTGCCACATCCAACGAGCATCAGAGCCGGTGTAGTAGGTTCCAATGTTAGTCCTGTATTGACTCTTTGCCTGTTTGATGGTTTCACCACATTTGACCACTTCCGTATTGAGCGAGTCACTGGTAATTCCTGCTTTAGTATTTGCTGTAAGAAGGAATAAAAAGGATGGAATTATGGTCAGATTTGCCAAATGGAGGCCAAGGGAGAGCTTTTTATGCGTCTCTGTGTGTGGAGTAAAGGTGGTTTAGAGTTTTTTTTTCCTCTGGTTGCACATGTGACATGCTGGTAGAAATAGGTGAAATGGATTTGTTTGCCTGCATTAAAGTCCCCGGCCAATAGGAGCGCCACTTCTGGATGAGCACTTTCTTGTTTGCTTATGGCCTTATACAGCTGGTTGAGTGCGGTCTTAGTGCAAGCATCGGTTTGTGGTGGTAAATAGACGGCTAAGAAAAATATAGATGAAAATTAGCTTTGTATATAACATTAGACATTACACACCAGCTGTTATTGACAAATAGACACACACCCCCGCCCCTTGTCTTACCAAACGTACATTTTATGTCCTGCCGATGCACGGAAAACCCAACCAGCTCTATATTATTTGCGTCGTCGTTCTGCCATGACTCGGTGAAAAATAACATAATACATATATTTTCGGTCAAAAGAGACGGTAGCAACATTATGTACAAAATAAGTTAAAAACAACATGAAAAAACGAACAAAATAGCACAGTTGGTTAGGAGCCTGTAAAACTGCAGTCATCCCATCCGGTGCCACTATACACAGATATCTCTTATATACCCTACCGGACAAAAGTTTTAGAACAGCTACTCATTCAAGGGCTTTTCTTTATTTTTACTATTATCTACATTGTAGAATAATAGTGAAGACCTGACAACTATGACATAACACATATGGAATCATGTAGTAACCAAAAAAGTGTTAAACAAATCAAAATATATTTTATGTTTGAGTTTCTTCAAATAGCCAAACTTTGCCTTGATGACAGCTGTGCACACTGTTGGCATTCTCTCAGCCAGCTTCATGAGGTAGTCACCTGGAATGCATTTCAAGTGCAGTCACAAAAATCATCAAGCGATATGATGAAACAGGCTCTCATGAGGACCGTCACAGGAATGGAAGACCCAGAGTTACCTCTGCTGCAGAGGATATGTTCATTAGAGTTACCAGCCTCAGAATTTGCAGCCCAAATAAATGCTTCACAGAGTTCAAGTAACAGCCACATCTTAACATCAACATTTCAGAGGAGACTGCGTGAATCAGGCCTTCATGGTCGAATTGCTGCAAAGAAACCACTACTAAAGGACACCATTAAGAAGAAGAGACTTGCTTGGGCCAAGAAACACGAGCAATGGACATTAGACCGGTGGAAATCTGTCGTTGGTCTGATGAGTCCAAATTTGAGATTATTGGTTCAAACCGCTAGGTGAACGGATGATTTCCACATGAGTGATTCCCACTGTGAAGCATGGATGATAATAAGAAGATGAGACATACTTTGGCCAAGAGACACGAGCAATGGACATTTGACCCGTGGAAATTTGTCCAAATTGGAGATTTTTGGTTCCAACCGAAGTATCTGTGATTTATTTAGATTTCAAGATACACTTAACCAGCATGGCTACCACAGCATTCTGCAGCAATACGCCATCCCATCTGGTTTGCTCTTTGTGGGACTATGATTTGTTATTCAACAAAACAATGACCCAACACACCTCCAGGCTGTGTAAGGGCTATTTTACCAAGAAGAAGAGCAATGCAGTGCTCCATCAGATGACCTGGTCTCCACAATCCCCCTACCTCAACCAAATTGAGAAGGTTTGGGATGAGTCGGACCGCAGAGTGAAGGAAAAGCAGCCAACAAGTGCTCAGCATATGTGGGAACTCCTTCAAGACTGTTGGTAAAGCATTACAGGTTAAACTTGTTGACGGAATGCCAAGAGTGTGCAAAGCTGTCATCAAGGCAAAGGGTGGGCGATTTGAAGAATCACAAATATAACACTTTTTTTGGTTACTACATGATTCCATATGTGTTATTTCATAGTTTTGATGTCTTCAATATTATTCTACAATGTAGAACATAGTAAAAATAAAGAAAAACCTTTGAATGAATAGGTGATCTAAAACTTTTGACTGGTAGTGTATATCTCTAAGATGTATATCTCTCACCTGCTGCACGTAACAGGTGCAAAAGGTGCAAGCAGATAGTGGATTAGAGACTATATATAAGAGTATCAAAAACGAACAATTCAAATGTCACATACAAAAGGAAAGAGACAACAATTTGGGCCACATTACAATATCAGAAGCAACAGATTATGTGACATTTAAATTGTCAATTTTTGATACTCTTATGCTATAGTCCTCGTTAATATGCATTGACTCCCCATTCGCCAGTCTCTAATCCCCTATCTGCTTGTACCTGTTGCGCCTGTTACGCACAGAAGGTTTGACTTAAGTACGTGTCTTCTTAATTTGTTTGTACAGCACTGATGAAGGTATGAGACCAAAACATACAGTATGCGCCGTTCCTTTTTTATATAGCACCTTTCACTTTTTGTATTATTTCAAGCATGGATTAAATTAATTCTATTGTTTTTGCATCTTGGCCTCCTTGCGTTATACATTTTCATGGTTTTTAGTGTCAGTACTTTATATTATATTGTCTGTATTTCCCCAGGTACTGATCTCAGAGGATGTGGGCCAGAGCAGTGTTGATGGAAAATTAGAAGGAAGTAGATGTTATTGCAGAGTACTGGATCAAAGACCAAACTGTGTGGTGGCCCCCAAATAAATATGACAAAGTAATAAATGATTGGTCCACACACTCTCTTAAATGGAAGTCATTCCAGCTTCTGAGGATAAAACTGACATCGGGTAAATGGAAGATACATTATACTTGAAAATGCAATAAGTGAAAACTGCTGGTTGTTAAAAATGGCTGTGCAATTGTTCGAAACCTCACCCCACCATTCAGAATCAAAACAGCAATGTGAAGATGTCAATCCCCAAAGCCAGTGAAGTGGAGATCCCCAAGAGAAACAGAAAGATAAGTACATTACAGTTATTTGTAATGGGTATGTTTAAACACACATTGACAGTTTGTGTAAATTCAATTTGCTTGGCATGGTTTTTATTCTGTATCTTTTTTTATTCTGTATCTTTTTATTCTGTTGTGTTTAGAATCCCATGAGGAATGTACTCTCCCACCACCAGCAACTACCGCCTCCAAGTTACAGTGCGTAAGTATGGTAGCCTGCAATGCTGATTACTAATCAACCACTTGTCCCTAAACCCTAGCCACTGAACAACCGTCTTGCCTTTTGATTGACTGGGAGGATATTTTACCGCATTACTTTAACTGATCCTTTCAAATCTACAAGCGTGTGTGGAAGCCTCAACCCAGACAGAATCACTCAATTTTTCACCATTGTTAGTGTTGTGAAACAAATGTGAAACTGAGCTGACATCCATCTGGATCACCAGGCTAGGGGGTAGGGGCTTGGGAGGTTAACTCCCAAGCCCCTATTCTGTTGTAGAATTTTAGTTTAATGTTTGGTAATGTGTTTAGGTTTACTTTTTAAGTCTTCCACTTCAAAAAACCCATGACACATGTTTGTAGAAAAAGGCTGGATGGTATTTTACACTTGCATGTTTATTTTCAAGCAAAGGTCTACCCAAGCCCCCATCAAAATTTGCCCTGAAGAACCAGAACCTGTGCCACTGCTACCAAGAAGCAAAAGGCTAAAACGCAGCACAAGCCACCAAGTAATGACGGTGAGGACCAATCTTCACAATTTAAGCCAACTCCTTACTCTTGACCATTTTGTCTCAGAAAGCTATTCTAATTTTAAAAACAATTGGTGTGATGTCGTCCAAACTTTTCTTACAGCAAATTCTCTTTGTCTCTCACATGGCTTAACCCTGGAGCATGAGGGCTTGGTCTCCTTCTGACTTCTTAATTGTTGAATCCCCCTCACCAAATCGCTGCAAAGGATCAGACACTTTTCCTGTGACAGACGCAAGTATGAAACTCTCCATTTCAAATTTTGGTTGAAAGTTTGGTAAAATTAGATTGTGTTTAGTTTGCCTTACAAATTTGTGTAGAAAGATGCTGGACGTTATGTTACACTTGCATGTGTTATTTTTGTAGGCCAACCCAAGCCCCAACTAAAATCTGCTCCGACGCACCAGAAAGCCAGTGCCACTAAGAAGCAAAAGGCAAAAACCCCCTGCAAGCCACCAAGTATTGGTGGTGATGGGTTATGGCAAACTAAAACACCACACAAGCCACCAAGTGTGGGGATAGAGAAATGGCAAACTAAAACGCAGCGCAAGCCGCCAAGTGATTATAGTGAGAGGATCCATCACAACTTAAGCCAGCTGCCTTTTCTCATTCTTGACTGATGTATTTGGGGAAGGTATTCTAATTTAGCAAGAATTGCCATGATGTCCAATATTTTATTGCAGAGAATTTGAGCTTTCATGCTCCAGGGATATGTCCTGTGGGAGACTCTGCTTCTGCCTCTTCAGATGAGAGATCCCCCTCACCAAAGCGTTGCAAAGGATCAGACCCTTTTCCTACACCAGAAGCAAGTATGACACATTTCTTTTTAAACCATTTTTAATGATATTGAAATTAAGCTGTTTATACTTGGAAGTGAACAAATGTAAAACTACTTTGTTTCAGACTTTCAAGAGGCATATATCTCCTTTGTGAGATCCGTGACCTCTTAAAGACCGTCACCCTAGTCCGGTTGAGGAATTTAACTTCAACCTGAACGAAACGGAGGAAGATTTACTAAAGATGGAAGAGCAGCTAATGGAGAACGATTTTTGAAAATACATGGTGAGAAATTAAATGTTTCATTGGTATGAATTGAATGACATATTGCCATGTAGTACTGTATGTTAAAATCCTGTACATGTGTAATGCATTAGAGTCCTTTTGTAAAATTACATTTATCTCATAATAAATTATCTGAAAGCTGGGGGGAAAGACATCCCGGACTGGGTGAAGAGAGTAATGCACTGGTAAACTGTTACATATTTGTTACACTTTTAAATTAGGTCATGGTGTGTTGCTTGTGAAGTACCTATTTTGTGTTCTAGACTGAAACCAGACAAATGGCCTCATGTCAATGATGAATATGAAAGGAAACAAAGGGAAGAGGGCCTTTGAGGACTCCAACCTTTGCAGCGTCATTGTAGGTACAGTGGAATCCAAATCATGACATTTTACGACATTTGAATATCTTCTCTAGATAATATTTGTTTTCCCCCTTTACAGCAGATGTGAGTCTTGGCGAATCAAAGACTACAGAGGCAGGAATACTACAGCTGATGTCAACCTGCCTGAAATATACACCCGACCGCAAGGGGGGCAGTGCGAATGCCAATGAGTAAGGGGATGAAAATTAAAGGCATGAAAGCCTGTTCCGAAGCCTGTGACAGAAATCCATTTGGGGTCTTTTTTATTTATGTTTTTGCATTGTAAATCTATTTTGTGATGCAATACATTTTTTATTTCAACCATTCTTGACTTCGACACAGTTTTAACACGGACAAAGGTTTACCCAATGTTGTTCCAAGTTACTGCTCTAATTGTGTTACACAGAATGACAATAGCCAACAGTAGTATAAACCCTAAATCTGGAAGATACATTTTGCAGCATGAGTAGAAATGTATCGGGGTGCTTTTCAAGAGCATTCTGGTTGATACAGTTTGTTTTCCTATTCTTGACTCAGGCTATTATCCTTATGTAATGTAAAGAAGCCTACATCACAATGGCAACTACTCCTAATCATCTACTTAACACACTTCATGGATTGGTGTTAATCCCCGTTGAATTCATGGTGTGTTTTGGGTAAATCAGATCATAATGTGTTCTTAACCTCACACCTATATTTAAATGTAGTTGATTATTCCTCAAGTATAATAATCAACTTTTTACCGAAATAAAATAACTGTAGGCTGTCTTTTTCAGTGGGTGAATAAAGGTTGAAATCTCATTGATCAACATCTCAACTAAATATTACCCACATTTACACGTTCAAATGACATGGTATGCCCAGTGGGTTATTACTGTTATTGCTGTGGCGTTTATGATTGAACACATCAGCAAAGCCCAACACACAGCAAGGGTCTCTGTCAATATACCCGCATATCATGCTCCACTAACCAAACAAACTCTACTCTCTCCCGCCCTGTTGTTCTCCTTTCTCGCTTTTTCTCTCAATTTCTTCTCTCGCTCTTCTCCCTTTCCTTCCCTGCCTCCTGGCCTCATCTCTCTCTTCCTTCCTACCCTTCCTCTTATTTTCCCCTCACTTTTTCAATTATTCATGAACTTTCTACCTCTCATTTCATCCTCTCTCCATTCTCTTTCCTTCTCCATCTATATAATAAGGTAATTCAATGGGAGATTCTATCTAAGCCAGCGTGGTGATGAGGGAAAATATTGCTGTTAAAGACAAGCCATAGCCAGGCACAGTGAGCCCTCATAGCAGGGTGCTATGTGGATATACCACGCTGTTCGTTCCTGTTCCATGCCTCTGCCCCTTACACATATACAATTTATTGACCATAAAAATTCCACACGTACTCTCAACCATGGCCGACACCTTTTTTACGTGGAATTATATGTGTTACTGTTCCTATAGAATTTAAAGAAACCGTGGAGAGAGAAGAGATGTGTTTACTACAGACTGTTATTTACAAAGTCAGAGCCTCATAATCCCTAAAATATACTATTTAAATAAGCAGACGAGACAACACACACACAATGCACACACACATGCAGACACACGCACCAGTGCATACACACCACTATACCCTCAGGAGTATTCCCCTCTCTTAACCCACCGGTATAACAGTAGAGAAAGCCACATTGTGGAATGCCAACCACTGTGGTCTGAGGAAAAAAACAATCCTCTTTTCAACAACAAGAAGAACAAAAAAAAACACTCTAACATGAACCCAAGACAGTCAGGGAGAAAACACACACTTCACTAAACACACTTCACTATGCCATATCTGAGGTTAAAAACTCTGACATTGAGTCATCTTTATACTAATTGACAGTTTCTCACAGCAGAGACTGTGTAGGTCTTAGATAACAGTAGATAACGATACTCTACACACAGTATTAGTCAAAAGTTTGGACACACCTACTCATTGAAGGTTTTTTTAATTTTTAATTTATTTTGTACATTGTAGAATAATAGAATAAGACATCAAAACTATGAAATAACACATGGAATTATGTAGTAACTAAAAAAGTGTTAAACAAATAAAAATACATTTTATATTTGAGATTATCTAAAGTAGACTCCCTTTCCCTTGATGACAGCATTGCACACTCTTGGCATTCCCTCAACCAGCTTCTTGAAGTAGTCACCTGGAATGCATTTCAAATAACTGGTGTGCCTTGTTAAAAGTTCATTTGTGGAATTTCTTTCCTTCTTAATGCATTTGAGCCAATCAATTCTGTTGTGACAAGGTAGGGTTGGTATACAGAAGATAGCCCTATTTGGTAAAAGACCAAGTCCATATTATGACAAGAACAGCTCAAATAAGCAAAGAGAAACGACAGTCCATCATTACTTTAAGACATGAAGGTCAGTCAATGAGGAACATTTCAAGATTTTTTAAAGTTACTTCAAGCGCAGTCGCGAAAACCATCAAGCGCTATGATGAAACTGGCTCTCATGAGGACCGCCACAGGAAAGGAAGACACAGAGTTACCTCTGCTGCAGAGGATAAGTTTATTAGAGTTACCAGCCTCAGAAATTGCAGCCCAAAAAAATACTTCACGACCAACACATCTCAACATCAACTGTTAAGAGTAGACTGCGTGAACCAGGCCTTCATGGTTGAATTGCTGCAAATGAACCACTACTAAAGGACACCAATTATAAGAAAAGACTTGCTTGGGCCAAGAAACACGAGCAATGAACATTAGACCGGTGGAAATTTCTCCTTTGGTCTGATGAGTCCAAATTTGAGATTTTTGGTTCCAACCGCTGTGTCTTTGTGAGATGCAGAGTAGGTGAAATGATGATCTCTGCATGTGTGGTTCCCACTGTGAAGCGTGGACGAGGAGGTGTGATGGTGTGGCGGTGCTCTTTATTTAGAATTCAAGGCAAACTTAACCATCATGGCTACCACAGCATTCTGCAGCAATACGCCATCCCATCTGGTTTTCGCTTAGTAGGACTATCATTTATTTTTCAACAGGACAATGACCCAACACCTCCAGGCTGTTTAAGGGCTATTTGACCAAGAAGGAGAGCAATGCAGATGGAGTGCTGCATCAGATGACCTGGCCTCCACAATCACCCGACCTCAACCCAATTGAGAAGGTTTGGGATGAGTTGGACTGCAGAGTGAAGAAAAAGCAGCCAACAAGTGCTCAGCATATGTGGGAACTCCTTCAAGACTGTTAAAAAAGCATTCCAGGTGAAACTGGTTGAGAGAATGCCAAGAGTGTGCAAAGCTGTCATCAAGGCAAAGGGTGGCTACTTTGAAGAATCTCAAATATAAAATATATTTTGATTTGTTTAAGTTTTTTGGTTACTACATGATTCCATATGTGTTATTTCATAGTTTTGATGTCTTCACTATTATTCTATAATGTAGAAAATAGTAAAAATAAAGAAAGGCCCTTGAATGAGTAGGTGTGTCAAAACCTTTGACTGTTACTGTATACGGGCACACATGAGCAATTGAGGAGAGCAATACCTTATTTCTGCAGGTTGCATCATGTTTTCCCACTCTCTATAATTTGTTCCAATCAATATACACTATTGATCAGCTCGTCCCCACGGCAAATGGATGTCATGGAGCAATTGGAAAATGACTGTCGGAAAGTTCAGGGGTTGTGTAGAGGTGTCTACATGTCATATTTTCACTGGCACACCTGTCTGATTCTCAATGTACTATAACGTAGCTGGAACAAGAATGTTCGTTTCCATAAAGCATGCTTTGACTAGTTAGAACTTTAGTGTACATTGCATGGATATGTCATTAATGCTGATGCTTAGCCAATGTCTACACTCACTCCAGTGCCTGATGCCTACCTTTATGGGAGAGTCGTATCCTGGGGTAGACACTCTGGGCTGAGTGTGCTGATCTCCACAGGAAAACACACATCATCAGAAACACACTCCTCACACACTCCATCCTGACACACATACTCACAATCAATCACACACACACACAAACACACACACACACGGTCACTAAGCAGGGAGTAAGCCAATCCAGAGTGAATCAACACTCAAGTCCAAGGGAAGAGTAGGAAATATCCAACCGGGGGAGTCCAGGTTCAATGACAAGGGTCTGTTATATTGAATCAGATATGCAGTTTCATCCTCCAACTATCCTCTGTAGGAAAAGGCAGTAATCCAGTCTCTGACCACAGGTAACTCACAATCCACTGTGTCCTTCAACTGCACTCCTAAAGCCTGTACTGTTCTGTGTCAGTCTGTAGGGACTACTGCAGTCGTGTCACTCTTTATGAGGGAAGATCCTATACGACTACTATTTTCTGAATGAGAGGGTGTGAGGAATGCAGCTCTTCAAACCAACTGTTTCAGGCAAGGGAGAGAGCACTCCAGCTGTTACAGTCACGGCTGCATGACCACTGCTGTTCTCTGTCTGTCTGTCCAACTCTGTTTGTCTGTACAGTATCTCTTGTCCTTCTTGTCATAGGGATGTTGTATCTTCTTTCTGTCTGAGCAAATGAAGGAAAACGTATACTGCTGCTAATCCTTCCAAAGTGTTGATGTAAGTTTTATCCTTCTGCCTAAGGCAGAACTGCAGTATCCTCAGCTTGTTTTCTTTCAGGATCCAACAGAGGCGGTGTCTTTCTGGCTGCTAGCCTAGGAGACGCAGTAGAGGCAGAGAGGAAAGGGAGACTCGTGCCCGACGTGTGGTCTCTGCTCTGAGAGGGAGGAGATGGTCTCCCTCATGTTCTCTCTCTCTTTCTCGTGTTCTCTCTTCGCTCTCTCGCTCGCTCTCTCTCTCTCTCTCTTCTCACTGAACAGGCAGGGATTATCCAAACAACTGTGCTTACTAGTGTGAACTGCTTCCACTGCTCAGAACAGAGGATACATACCAGAATGTGTGTGTGTCATTCATTCCTTCTCCTGCTCATGGCTGACTTTTGACCCCGGCTAATGAGAAGAAATATCTCTCTACCATTAACCACCCCCCACCCCCCTCCCCTCTCTGACAGCTGAAGTGCAGTCTGCTGTGTGTCTCTAAGGGTCAGCCTCTCCCCCACACACTCCAAGAAATACTGCCCTTCTCCACGCCGCAGAGCACCACACAGCGCAGCCGTCCACCTTTCTCTTCCTCTCTTCCCTCTATCCCTGTCCTCCTCCACTCCTTACTCAATCCTCTACCACCCTTCTCCTGCAGCATTAACATGGACCAGAGACAAAGTTTATCCAGCCTTTTAAGTTTCTTCCTTTTATTTTCTCTCCCTTTCTTTTGTCCTCTATGTCCCGTATTTCTCACTCTTCATTTTCTTGATATAAAAAATTGTACTCTCACTTGCCACTTTCCTTCTCTCCTGCTATCTCCATTGTATCTCTTGTATTTCCCCTTCCTCTCTCATTCCCTCCCTTCTCTCTCATCTGTCTGAGGCCCTGTTATGTGTGTACTCTTCTCCAGAAGATCCTGCTGTTACGGACTGTTCCTTCTCCAGAGGGGGGGGGGGTGTGTGTGTGTGTGTGTGTGTGTGTGTGTGTGTGTGTGTGTGCAGCCTGTAACAGATATTGTCAACACTCCTTAGTATGTTTATAAAACTGTAACATTGAACAAAGCTATAGCTCTTTGGAGTCCACTTTCCTTCAGGTGTTTTCTCTCTTTACATTTTCTTCAAAGAGACATTAATTTCTCTGATTATCTTCAGTCTTTAGTATATGTAAAGACAAGATTAAATCAAGAATCGTCTGATAGGTGACAATATTACTTGTGAATTACATATGCTGTTTTAGGCTGAGTTTCTGTACAGCACTTTGTGACATCAGCTGATGTAAGAAGGGCTTTATTGTAACGACCGTCCAAAGGAGTAGACCAAGGTGCAGCG
Source organism: Salmo salar (assembly GCF_965601325.2). Taxonomy (NCBI): domain Eukaryota; kingdom Metazoa; phylum Chordata; class Actinopteri; order Salmoniformes; family Salmonidae; genus Salmo; species Salmo salar. The sequence goes on from NC_138306.1 coordinate 26,909,419, forward strand.
TGGTGAGTGTTCATCTTATTATTTATTATAAATCAGAACACTGAAACAAAATCATAAACAAACGACCGTCACGTCTTGCAGGCTACAACAAGCAGTACAAAAAAAATAATAAGATCCCACAACTACAGGTGGGGGAAAGGCTGCCTAAGTATGATTCCTAATCAGAGACAACGATAGACAGCTGCCTCTGATTAGGAACCATACTCGGCTCAACACAAAGAAATAGACACCATAGAATGCCCACCCCACACCCTGACCTAACCACATGGAGAAACAAACCGTCTCTCTCAGGTCAGGGCGTGACATTTATAAATACATTTGATTGATTGATATTATCATTTACATATTACATTTACATTTAAGTCATTTAGCAGACGCTCTTATCCAGAGCGACTTACAAATTGGTGCATTCACCTTATGATATCCAGTGGAACAACCACTTTACAATAGTGCATCTAAATCTTTTAAGGGGGGGGGGGGGGTTTAGAAGGATTACTTTATCCTATCCTAGGTATTCCTTAAAGAGGTGGGGTTTCAGGTGTCTCCGGAAGGTGGTGATTGACTCCGCTGTCCTGGCGTCGTGAGGGAGCTTGTTCCACCATTGGGGTGCCAGAGCAGCGAACAGTTTTGACTGGGCTGAGCGGGAACTGTGCTTCCTCAGAGGTAGGGAGGCGAGCAGGCCAGAGGTGGATGAACGGAGTGCCCTTGTTTGGGTGTAGGGCCTGATCAGAGCCTGAAGGTACGGGGGTGCCGTTCCCTTCACAGCTCCGTAGGCAATCACCATGGTCTTGTAGCGGATGCGAGCTTCAACTGGAAGCCAGTGGAGAGAGCGGAGGAGCGGGGTGACGTGAGAGAACTTGGGAAGGTTGAACACCAGACGGGCTGCGGCGTTCTGGATGAGTTGTAGGGGTTTAATGGCACAGGCAGGGAGCCCAGCCAACAGCGAGTTGCAGTAATCCAGACGGGAGATGACAAGTGCCTGGATTAGGACCTGCGCCGCTTCCTGTGTGAGGCAGGGTCGTACTCTGCGAATGTTGTAGAGCATGAACCTACAGGATCGGGTCACCGCCTTGATGTTAGTGGAGAACGACAGGGTGTTGTCCAGGATCACGCCAAGGTTCTTAGCACTCTGGGAGGAGGACACAAGGGAGTTGTCAACCGTGATGGCGAGATCATGGAACGGGCAGTCCTTCCCCGGGAGGAAGAGCAGCTCCGTCTTGCCGAGGTTCAGCTTGAGGTGGTGATCCGTCATCCACACTGATATGTCTGACAGACATGCAGAGATGCGATTCGCCGCCTGGTTATCAGAAGGGGGAAAGGAGAAGATTAATTGTGTGTCGTCTGCATAGCAATGATAGGAGAGACCATGTGAGGATATGACAGAGCCAAGTGACTTGGTGTATAGCGAGAATAGGAGAGGGCCTAGAACAGAGCCCTGGGGGACACCAGTGATGAGAGCGCATGGTGCGGAGACAGATTCTCGCCACGCCACCTGGTAGGAGCGACCTGTCAGGTAGGACGCAATCCAAGCGTGGGCCGCGCCGGAGATGCCCAACCCGGAGAGGGTGGAGAGGAGGATCTGATGGTTCACAGTATCAAAGACAGCAGATAGCATTACAATCATGATTGCATTTGCTGTCACTTTTGATAATGGTGTTTTCCGTTAATGGAACATTTGCGCTTATACCCTACTACCATGTCCGTATTGCTGCGTGTCACATCTACTACCACTCCTCCCCTCTGGCGTTAGACGTCGCCGGTTTACTAAGCACCGGTCCTGGCATTCATCATTATGCGCACCTGCGCTTCATCATTAGGCACACCTGGACTCCATCACTTCACTGATTACCTCCCCTATATCTGTCACTTCCTTAGTCAATACTGCCTGGGGAATGGAACTATGTGTTTAATTTCTGTACGCTAACTGTGTTTCTTGTTTTGGTCCATTTATTATTAAACTCACCACCTGCACTTGCTTCCCGACTCCCAGCGTCAACGTGAAGAAATAGCCTAATAGTGTATCAACATTTTAGGTTAAACGTTCCGATCTGTTGTTTATTTTAATTGAACCTTTATTTAACTAGGCAAGTCAGTTAAGAACAAATTCTTAGTTACAATGACAGCCTACCCCGGCCAAACCCAGATGACGCTGGGCCAAGTGTGTGCCGCCCTATAGGGCTCCCAATCACAGCCGGATGTGATTCAGCCTGGATTCGAACCAAAGACTGTAGTGACACCTCTTGTGCTGAGATGCAGTGCCTTAGACTGCGGTGCCACTCGGGAGCCCAACTTTTTTTTTATGCTAGTGGTTGTATTAATTTGGGATCTATCGCATCCGACAACTGTCCCAGACTATGTTTGGAATATTTATTTCTCGCACACAATAGAAGAGGTGGACTTTTGTACTAAAGGGTTAGTACTTTTGCTGTTCGTTAGGCTTTCTCATCTTGTTGGCTGATGAAAAGTAAATGTGGACAGTTCTTCCAATATGTTCAATATGCAGCTCAGAATTGGATTAGGGCGCGTGCAGTTGCATCCCCGATGTTTCTGACTTGTAGCCTGTGAGAAAGACCCGATCATCTGACAGAGAACCATGTGAGTGAGAGATACTTAGGACTGCACAGCACACTCAGGAAGAAGGGCACAAAGCAACACTCCGGACGGCAAAAGGCATGGATTTTTTTTTAGGGTGCATTACCGCCACAAAGGGGATGCCGCCGTGGAATTCGAGGCATTATCAAGTGCTTGTAAAATTGTGAATTAGAGACTATTGGAGTGTGTACAGCCTGCGCAAAACACAAAGTAGAGCACATGCCTTTCAAGCGACTATTTACAAATCATCAGACTGTCATCATGCAGCCTTACAATGCATTAAAAATCCAAACATATAGCCCAACGTTTGTAGAACAACTAAAGTTACATTAATAACTCTAAATTAAGCATATAGGAGTACCTGTTTCTTTCTTAAAAATCTCTTTTAGCACACGAAACGCTATCGGGCAACTATAACAATATCCGGTGAAATTGCAGAGAGCGAAATTCAAAATACAAAGTATCGTAATATTAAACATTCATGAAAATACAAGTGTCATACATCATTTAAAAGCTTAACTTCCTGTTAATCCAACCGCGTTGTCAGATTTCAAAAAGGCTTTATGGCGAAAGCATACCATGCGATTATCTGAGGACAGCGACCCACACCAAAATACTTTTTCAACCAGCACAAATAGTGATTAAATAAATCACTTACCTTTGAAGATCTTCCTCTGTTTGCAATCCCAAGGGTCCCAGCTACACAATAAATGGTTGTTTTGTTTGATAAGGTCTTTCTTTATATCCAAAAAAGTATGTTTAGTTGGCGCCAATGATCTCAGTAATCCACTCGTTCAACATGCATACAAACGAATCCAAAAAGTTACCGGTAAAGTTCGTCCAAACAAGTCAAACGATGTTTCTAATTAATCCTCAGGTAATCTAATATCTAAACAAACAATAATATGAAGAATAGACGGAGAATAGAATGTTCAATAGAGAAGATGAATAACGAAGATCACGCACCTCATTCACGCGCCAACAAGACTACTTTTCTAATGAGAGACACCTTGTAGTTCTTCCAACTACTTGCTCATTTTTCAAAAAACAAGCCTGAAACCCTTTCTAAAGACTTGACATCTAGTGGAAGCCATAGGAACTGCAATCTGGGTCCTATCTATTTGTATTTCCCATAGGCTACCACTGAAATGGCCTGTGACGTAAAAAAAAAACGAATTCCCAGATGGATTTTCCTTGGGTTTTCACCTGCCATATCAGTTATGTTATACTCACAGACATTATTTTAACAGTTTTAGAAACTTCAGAGTGTTTTCTATCCAAAAATATGCACATCCTAGCTTCTGGGCCTGAGTAACAGGCAGTTTACTTTGGGAACATCAGTCATCCGAAATTCCGAACAAAAACCAGTCTCCAAAACAGATTAACCCAGATTAACCGCACAACACAGAATTGCCGCATGTGCGCACTCCCTCAAATCGTTTGGAGAAAATATTTATATTTTATTCTGCTTTGTTCAATTGTAGTCTTCGCACTATTAAATAATATAAAATAACAGAATTATAAGCAAATCTTGTCTGCTAAATGAACTAGTGTAGCCCACAGGCATTTGGCATAGCCACATCAGGACTTACAGTTTTTCTCAATTGCTAAAACACTAAAACCCATTGGCTGAACAAAGTTCTCAGTTGCCTGGTCTCATTTAGCTAATTATGCAGTCTGTTGTCAATACCTTAAACCATTTCACATGGTAAAACAGAATTTGCAGATTTCACTTAGACTTTTCAGCAAAACTCTAAACACATTCTCATTCTCAAAACACATTCTGCACTCTAATGCACATGTCATCCATACTGGTAAACACAAGTGGCAACAATCAAATACAAATAGAGAACACATGTCATTGATTGAACACAACCACTCAAAATTGATTTAACCTGTTTCAAATGATGTGATACAACCAATATAAGCCAGTTCAGAGAGCAAACAGGTTGTTGAAGGTGGGAAGGAGAAAGTCTGAGAATGGATAGAAGAAACAATGTGAGAGGACGAGGACGAGTGCGTATGCGAGGTGGGTGACGAGGAGGAAGAGGAGGAGGAGGGCGAGGAAGAGGAAGACAAAGAGTGGAAATATCTGATGAAATTCGAGCAACAGTTATAGACCATGTTCTTGTCCATGGACTGACAATGAGGGAAGCAGGACTTGCAATAATGCAATACGACTCAGAGAAATCCAGGAACGAGTGATACAAGACAACACACACTTCCAGGGAATCGACAGTGTGAGCATTTCCACAATTGACCGTGTCCTCCATCGTAACAGGATGCGAATGAAACAAGTATACAGAGTACCTTTTGAGCGCAACTCACCAAGGGTGAAAGAACTGCGAAGTCAGTATGTGCAAGTAAGTGTACATTCAGAAAAAGGTTGTCTACAGTACTAACACATACTATGTGAATGATATTACTCTTCAGTACATACAATGTATGTGAATCAGAAGTGCATACAGTAGGCCTAATTGTACTCTACAGTATAGCACTGTCTCTGTACGACTTACAAAATCCTACATACAGTACATTGTATTTCTATGCAGACAATATTTTAATTGGAATCCTTGGACAGACCCCATGAGTTCATCTTTGTCGATGAAGCAGGCTTCAATCTAACAAAGAGGAGAAGGAGAGGCCAAAACATGATTGGACAGCGGGCCATTGTTGAAGTCCCTAGTCAACGAGGTGGCAATGTCACAATCTGTGCTGCTATCAGCAACCATGGTGTTCTACATCACCATGTTACACTCGGGCCATATAACACCCAGCACCTTCTAAGGTTTATTGCCAATCTAAGAGATATTTTATTTGAGCAGCAGGTTCAAGAGCAGCAGGGTCAAGAGCTAAATGAGAATCCCATTCCCACCTATGTGATAGTGTGGGACAATGTCAGTTTCCACCGAGCTGCTCAGGTAAGGGAATGGTTTAACCTCTTGGGGCTAGGTGGGACGCTAGCGTGCCACCTGTGGTGCACTCCATCAACAGCAGGTGCATTTCAAGAGCGGCAAATTTGAATCCAAATAAATGTCAAAATTCAAATTTTTCAAAAATACAACTATGTTACACCATTTGAAAGATAAACATCTCCTTAATCTAACCACGTTTTACGATTTCAAAAAGGTTTTACGGCGAAAGCATAAATTTAGAGTATGTTAGGACAGTACATTTACAAGAGTTGTGTGTAATGTTTTGTCAAGTCAAAGACAGGGTCACCAAAACCATAAAACCAGCTAAAATGATACACTAACCTTTTACAATCTCCATCAGATGACACTCCTAGGACATTATGTTAGACAATGCATGCATTTTTAGTTCTATCAAGTTCATATTTATATACAAAAACAGCGTTTTACTATGGCATTGATGTTGAGGAAATCGTTTCCCTCCAATAACCGGCAGTCAAGTCAGCGTCACAAATTAAATAATTAAAATTAGAAAACATTGGTAAAATATTATATTGTCATTTAAAGAATTATAGATTTACATCTTTTGAACGCAATCAACTTGCCAGATTTAAAAATAACCTTACTGGGAAATCACACTTTGCAATAATCTGAGCACTGTGCCCAGAAAAATACGCGTTGCGATACAGACTAGACGTCATGTTGGGGAGATCTAAAATCGAAAATACTATGTAAATAATCCATTACCTTTGATTCTCTTCATCAGATGTCACTTCCAGGTATCACAGGTCCATAACGAATGTAGTTTTGTTCAAAAAAGCTCATCATTTATGTCCAAAAATCTCCGTCTCGTTAGCACATGATGTAAGCCAGCCGGACTTCTCGTCATGAACGAGGGGAAAAAATATATTTCCGTTCGTTCAAACATGTCAAACGTTGTATAGCATAAATCATTAGGGCCTTTTTTAACCAGAACATGAATAATATTCAAGGTGGACGAATGCATAGCCTTTTATAACGTATTGGAACGAGGGTACCCAACATGAAGTAGCGCGCCAGGTGTCTAATGGGACATCACCGTTCCATGGCTCTTGTTCGGTCAGATCTCCCTCCAGAAGACTCAAAACACTTTGTAAAGGCTGGTGACATCTAGTGGAAGCAATAGGAAGTGCCAAAATATTCCTAAACCCCTGTGTTTTTCAATGGGAGAGGTTTAAAGTCAATACAACACATCAGGTATCCACTTCCTGTCAGAAAATGTCTCAGGGTTTTGCCTGCCAAATGAGTTCTGTTATACTCACAGACACCATTCAAACAGTTTTGGAAACTTTAGAGTGTTTTCTATCCATATATAATAAGTATATGCATATTCTAGTTACTGGGTAGGATTAGTAACCAGATTAAATCGGGTACATTTTTTTTATCCAGACGTGCAAATGCTGCCCCCTAGACCCAACAGGTTAACATCAATGGGCAGTTTATGAACTTGTACCTCCCTCCATACTCGCCTTTCCTGAATCCGATTGAGGAGTTTTTCTCCTCTTGGAGATGGAAAGTGTATGATAGACAACCCTACACCAGAGTAAATCTGCTGCAAGCCATGGATTTAGCCTGTGGTGATATAGGTGAGGAATCATGTCAGGGCTGGATACGGCACACAAGAGGCTTCTTCCCCCGTTGCCTCGGGAGGTACAATGTTGCTTGTGATGTCGACGAAGTGCTCTGGCCTGACCCAGCCCAAAGACAAGAAGAAGCACATTGATCACGTTTACTCCTTTGATTTTTGTCCCTTTTAGAATTGTATACTGTAGTACAGTGCATTGTAGGCTGTATACTGTACAATGGACAAATTGTATGGCCCTGAACATTGTGCTTTCCATTTATTAACAGTACTGACTGCTCAATAGATTTTGACTGGTTGCAGGTTCATATCAACAAAGAACAAGAATTACAGTATCACAGACACAAAGGACAAGTTTGTGAGATGCAGGGTACAGTACTGTAAAAATAGGGGTACAAGGAGGAAGAACAAAAAACAAAATTGCAAAGAGCAAAGCAGAGTAGTAATTTCTGATCAATTTTGAGCTACTATGATAGAACATGTTTTCGTTCGTCAAAAGAGAATGACGGAAAAATATAAATATTTTTTTTTACATAAAAAAATGTACTTCTCCCTGAGAATTGTATGTTTTGAACAATGTGTTTTCTGTTTTTCGGTGTATTGTTTACAGACTGCTTGAGAGTGTATATCATTTTGATCACTTTGTTTATGATTTGAGAGCAGTGTTTGTTTTGAACACAGGTAAAACTGTTTTGAGGCGAATGTTTCATTTTGCCTGTCTGGAGTCAGAGGTTATGTAAATAGCGCTTGAAGATTAGGTTTTGTGTGTAATGTTTTCAGGAAATGGAGCAAGGTTTCAGAAATTGTGTTTTAACAATTGAGAAAAACTGTAACATACAGTAAGGACAACTCAAGAATAATGCTATTCTTTTCTACTGAAATAGACTATATTTTCTTCATATCATGCTTCTTTAGACTTGTCTAAAATAAATAATGCATTTATTGTGAAGGTGTAGGCTATATTACATGGATTTAATATACTTTTTTAAATGGCTTGTAGGCTGTGTGTGGAAGCCAGGAAATGTTAAATGTGTTTATGATCATTAACGGTCAATTACCGTGAAACCGACAGTTATTTAGCTATCAGAGCAGCTCCCAGATCACTGCACCTGTACATAGCCCATCTATAATTTAGCCCAAACTACTACCCCTACTGTATTTATTTATTTTATTTATTATTTTGCTCCTTTGCACCATATTATTTATATTTTAACTTTGAACTTTCTTCAAATTATAAATCTACCATTCCAGTGTTTTACATGCTATTCTTTATTTACTTTGCCACCATGGCCTTTTTTGCCTTTACCTCCCTTATCTCACATCATTTGCTCACATTGTATATAGTCTTATTTTTGTCTACTGTATCATTGATTGTATGTTGTTTTACTCCATGTGTAACTCTGTGTTTTTGTATGTTGTCGAACTGCTTTGCTTTATCTTGGCCAGGTCGCAATTGTAAATGAGAACTTGTTCTCAACTTGCCTACCTGGTTAAATAAAGGTGAAATAAATAAAATAAATACATTTGCTTGACAAACACCGTCTGGCAAAATGTTGAGACCACCATAGCCCTACTCATGACCATTGATGTCATATTCCTCTAATTACAGCCCTTCACACATAGGTATATTGATTTCCTTACACATTATGTGCAAGATAAGTGTAAAAGGCAGGAAATAGGACCGCATCTCAAAAGAGACCAATCACTTGCTTCATAAATTAATAGAGAAAGAGGTCGTTAGAGAAAGAGAGAGAGAACAAGAGCGAGAGATGAGAAAGAGGTCGTTAGAGGGAGAGAACAAGAGCGAGAGAGAGAAATTGATGGAGTGCAAGCGGTTGACAGATATTTAGTATCCATCAGCATGTGACAGATTCTTTGAATGTTTACTTTAGGGACAGACAGAGAGGATCATGGTCCATAGAGGCAGCTGTCCTCCCAGAGGTCTGATGACTCTACCTCCCAAGCTGCACCTGTTAACTGGCAGAACACAATAGAGCTCTCATTACACACACACACATGAATCCTAGAGCCGACTAAGTGAAATATCTGTTGATGTGCCCTTGAGCAAGGCACTTAACCCTACTTGCTCCTGTAAATTGCTCTGGATAAGAGTGCCTGCTAAATTACTAAAATGTAAATGTAAAAATGTTATAAATCATCATCTGTTGTGGAGGAGGTGAGTGGAATGGCCACCAAATTATTGTCCACATTTGAAATCACTTTTCTGTGAATCTTCTTATTATACTCCTCAGTAGTGATCATTCAGATATCTAACATTGGCATTCATAGTATACACCCTTTCATTCCTCCTTCTTTCTCTACCAGCTGTCTGCCCTCGATCTCTCATGAATGATCTCCTTACCCCTCTCTCTTTCCCTGTTTCTCTTTCTCACGTGGGACTAAGGGGAGTGAGGAGTCTGTGTGATTATACTGTAGGCAGTGTTGTTTTCCAACATTCCTTTATTTACCTAGAATCAGGAATCAGGCAAAAGCTGGCGAGGAGGTGGGTTTGGACATATTTCGATATAGGTATTCTGAAGTCTGGAAATATTTAAAACATTTGATCTTGACATATTTCACTGTTTTCCATTCATGACCAAACATTTCACTGTTACCCACCTAGCCTGTAACAAAGAAGCCCCACTATGCTTCTTAGACAAACACCTAACCCATAGCAAAATGTCTGGGAGGGTCAGCGATAGTGTGATGATGTCAGAGGTTTGTTTTACTATGCCATGTCCAGGAGTACCTCCCAAGGTTTCCACACAATCCAAATATTTTCACTCATGTTAATGCTGTGTCAATATCCGCCTCTGTTCAGCAACTCTTCTTGCACACACACATGCAAATGTTGAAACGCACACAGACACACACACACATGCCCACAGGCACGCACGCATGTACACACACAGACACACACCACAATGCACAGCAGGAGCAGAGAGTGTGTAGTGTGAATGGACCATACTCCATGCTCAGAGGTCAGGCAAGGATCAGGGTTGGCCACTACTCTCCTCCAGCAGTGTTCAGAAGCAGAGATAATCAACTGTTCTACAGAGCCACTAGATACCAGACCTGTTAGCACAGGTGCACATCATATGCCTGCAGCATGTCACTCTGCGTCCCACTGCTGGCTTGCCTCTGAAGCTAAGCAGGGTTGATCCTGGTCAGTCCCTGGATGAGAGACCAGATGTTGCTGGAAATGGTGTTGGAGGGGCAGTAGGAGGCACTTTTTCTTCTGGTCTAAAAAAATATCCCAATGTCCCAGGGCACTGATTGGGGACATTGCCCTGTGTAGGGTGCCGTCTTTCGGATGGGACGTTAAACTCTCTGTGGTCACTGAAGATCCCATGGCACTTATCGTAAGAGTAGGGGTGTTAACTTGCGTCCCACCCGTGGTGCACTCCATCAACAGCAGGTGCATTTCAAGAGCGGCAAATTTGAATCCAAATAAATGTCAAAATTCAAATTTTTCAAACATACAACTATTTTACACCCTTTGAAAGATAAACATCTCCTTAATCTAACCACGTTTTCCGATTTCAAAAAGGTTTTACGGCGAAAGCATAAATTTAGAGTATGTTAGGACAGTACATTTACAAGAGTTGTGTGTAATGTGCCAATTCAAAGACAGGCGTCACCAAAACCATAAAATCAGCTAAAATTATGCACTAACCTTTTACAATCTCCAACAGATGACACTCCTAGGACATTATGTTAGACAATGCATGCATTTTTAGTTCTATCAAGTTCATATTTATATCCAAAAACAGCGTTTTACTGTGGCGTTGATGTTCAGGAAATCGTTTCCCTCCAATAACCGGCATTCAAGTCAGCACCACAAATTAAATAATTAAAATTAGAAAACATTGGTAAAATATTATATTGTCATTTAAAGAATTATAGATTTACATCTCTTGAACGCAATCAACTTGCCAGATTTAAAAATAACCTTACTGGGAAATCACACTTTGCAATAATCTGAGCACTGCGCCCAGAAAAATACGCGTTGCGATACAGACTAGCCGCCATGTTGGGGAGATCTAAAATCGAAAATACTATGTAAATAATCCATTACCTTTGATTCTCTTCATCAGATGTCACTTCCAGGTATCACAGGTCCATAACGAATGTAGTTTTGTTCAAAAAAGCTCATCATTTATGTCCAAAAATCTCCGTCTTGTTAGCACATGATCTAAGCCCGCCGGACTTCACTTCATGAACGAGGGGAAAAAATATATTTACGTTCGTTCAAACATGTCAAACGTTGTATAGCATAAATCATTAGGGCCTTTTTTAACCAGAACATGAATAAAATTCAAGGCGGACGAATGCAAACTCTTTTAAAACGTATTGGAACGAGGGTACCCAGCATGACCTAGCGCGCCAGGTGTCTAATGGGCCATCATCGTTCCAAGGCTCTTGTTCGGTCAGATCTCACTGTAAAAGACTCAAAACACTTTGTAAAGGCTGGTGACATCTAGTGGAAGCAATAGGAAGTGCCAAAATATTCCTCAGCCCCTGTGTTTTTCAATGGCATAGGTTTAAAGGTAATACAACACATCAGGTATCCACTTCCTGTCAGAATCTGTCTCAGGGTTTTGCCTGCCAAATGAGTTCTGTTATACTCACAGACACCATTCAAACAGTTTTAGAAACTTTAGGGTGTTTTCTATCCATATATAATAAGTATATGCATATTCTAGTTACTGGGTAGGATTAGTAACCAGATTAAATCGGGTACACTTTTTTATCCAGCCGTGAAAATACTGCCCCCTAGCCCTAACAGGTTAAATCCTGTGTTCTGGCTAAATTCCTAATCTGACCCTCATACCATCATGGCCACCTAATCATCCCCAGCTTCCAATTGGCTCATTCATCCCCCTGTAACTATTCCCCAGGTCATTGCTGTAAATGTGAACGTGTTCTCAGTCAACTTCCTGGGTTAAATAAAAAATAAATAAGTGAAATGGCAGGGCACACATGCACTGTGTGATTTCTTAGTATTGTGTTGGTGTCCGTCCATGCGCCCATTCTGTATTTGTCCTGTTCTGAAACTCTGATACCATCAGTTCAGTAGCTCTGGGAGAGGGAGAGAAGGAGAGAGAGAGCTATAGCGCTCTGACTGAAAATCCATTTCCAAGTAAAAGGACCCATGACAACAACATGTGACGTTCATAGGAGCATGTCAAATGAAAGCTAAGAGTCCATATTTTAAGGCATATATACCAGTGGAGGCTCCTCAGAGGAGGACGGTCCCTCAGTGAAATTTCATACAAATAAAAATAGTGAAACATGAAAAAAGTTATCCTTTTTAGACAAAACTGTATTAGATATATTCATATGTCACCAAATAAGTTTTGTAATGAAGGTCTACAATAACTTCAACAGCACTGTCTGGGGTAGCACCGTGGTGTAGCCGGAGGACAGCTAGTTTCCATCCTCCTCTGGCTACATTGACTTCAATACAATACCCAGGAGGCTCGTAGGCCTCACCCCCTTCCATAGACATACATGGTAATTATGACCACTTCCAGAGGACATCCTCCAAGCAATCAAAACTTTTGCAGTATGAACTGACATGTTGTCTATCTAATCATAGTATTAGGATCAGAGAATGAACCTAGTGAGTTGTATTGGGATTGTGCCACAGAGCATTATGGGGGTTCTATGTGTTGAGAAGCTTGGTGACATTGTTGGATAGAGATTAAGAGTGAAAAGTGATAGTTGAGCATTTTTTGGATATTATTAAATTCAAATTAGTTTTTTCAATTTACAGGAGATGGAGGAAGTATATTATAAATTGTTTTCTTGGTTTTAGAACTTTATTTTTGTGTCCAGTTAGTGCAATTTATTTAAATGTGCCTCGCTAACTCTTCAGTAGCTAGCTAGCTAACGTTACCAGCAAGGGTGTGCAGTTTTCTCCGCCAGAATGGTAGAATGGCCAATGCTGCCGAAAATGTTGTGGACTTTTTGTTGAAGAACCCCTTTCATTCTCTGGGGTACACTGCGAATAAAAGTGAGGGTTCACCTCTGCTGAGATCAGTTTAATGAAGAAGGATGAAAATGTGAGGGCGCTAAATACCAACTAGTATCAAAAGTATAGCTGGCTAACAAGGAGACTTTCATCAAGCCGCTTGTATTGCTGGCCTTGCCTGCTTTTTGGAAAGTCTGCATATGGTCTCAGGTCTGAGGATCTCATCTCGGTACCTAATGGCAGTCTGGCGAGCACATGGAGGGCTGTGCGGCCCCCCAAAGGAATGCCACCCCACACCATGACTGACCCACTGCCAAACCGGTCATGCTGGAGGATGTTGCAGGCAGCAGAACATTCTCCACGGCGTCTCCAGACTCTGTCACGTCTGTCACGTGCTCAGTGTGAACCTGCTTTCATCTGTGAAGAGCACAGGGCGCCAGTGGCGAATTTGCCAATCTTGGTGTTCTCTGGCAAATGCCAAACGTCCTGCACGGTGTTGGGCTGTAAGCACAACCCCCACCTGTGGACGTCGGGCCCTCATACCACCCTCATGGAGTCTGTTTCTGACAGTTTTAGCAGGCACATGCACATTTGTGGCCTGCTGGAGGTCATTTTGCAGGGCTCTGGCAGTGCTCCTCCTGCTCCTCCTTGCACAAAGGCGGAGATAGCGGTCCTGCTGCTGGGTTGTTGCCCTCCTACGGCCTCCTCCACGTCTCCTGATGTACTGGCCTGTCTCCTGGTAGCGCCTCCATGCTCTGGACACTACGCTGACAGACACAGCAAACCTTGTTGCCACAGCTCGCATTGATGTGCCATCCTGGATGAGCTGCACTACCTGAGCCACTTGTGTGGGTTGTAGACTCCGTCTCATGCTATCACTAGAGTGAAAGCACCGCCAGCATTCAAAAGTGACCAAAACATAATCCAGGAAGCATAGGAACTGAGAAGTGGTCTGTGGTCTCCACCTGCACAACCACTCCTTTATTGGGGGTGTCTTGCTTATTGCCTATAATGTCCACCTGTTGTCTATTCCATTTGCACAACAGCATGTGAAATGTATTGTCAATCAGTGTTGCTTCCTAAGTGGACAGTTTGATTTCACAGAAGTGTGATTGACTTGGAGTTACATTGTGTTGTTTAAGTGTTCCCTTTATTTTTTTGAGCAGTATATTTTACAATTATTAGATGACGCTTACCCAACACGCTTGTCTAAATTGATGGGTCATGTGAAGGAAATGCTATAAGCAACCTCCAAACCACATCTATCTAAGTGGATGGGTCACTATTGTCTAGACATGTACACATGTTCATGAAATACAATAGATGACTGTAATGTCCCCCAGACACACCTGACTAACATTAGGCTATAATTAGCTATGCAAATGGATTTCTGATTCGAATAATATTACTACACAGATCATACACATAACGTTAGCTAGTGAGCCAGCAAGCTAACGTTCGCTAGCTAACTAACAGTATAACTTGTAACTTGCAATAAAACTGACTGATCTATATGGCAGACCAATCTAAACTCGTCTCCCGGCATGTCCAGCCCATCCATTATCTCAGCCAATCCTGGCTAACGGGAGGGTTCCTGTCTTTTTCCGTGGCTAAACCAATTTTATTCGTATTCACGGATGGAATACAATAATGTTCCAGAAGGCATTTCTGCCAAAAAAATGCATTTTGATAAAAACATTTATGTTTATGTTCAAATGCCTCTCATATGCCTAGTTTCCTGAAACAAGTCACATTTTGTCTGGTGGTAATGGGGATACCTTTGTAAACATGTTAGAGTGGTCATACCTTGTGTGGTGTCCTGTATACAACAGGAGTTCCCTGATCCTGGTGGAGAATCCTGGTGCAGAACAACTCAGACTAAACCTACCTAACTCTGTTCTCCCCATCGACGACCACTGGTGAGCAGGCAAGACGTAAGGCTGGAGGTTAGGTATTTGCCAGAGCCCCATTGGCATAGCAGCGTAGATCAGCTCCTGGCCCCTCATCAAAGATACTGGTCGGTCACACACACACACACACACACACACACACACACACACACACACACACACACACACACACTGTTATGATTAGCCTGCTGGAACCAACTTTATATTTCACTTCAGATATCATAAAAAGTGAAATAGATTGGTGAACACAGCGACCAGGCTGGTTCCACCAGGTTAGGTTTTCTTTGATGCACATTATATGCATCAAAGAAAATAAGCAACAAACAATGTCAGTTTACATAAATTATCTTTCATAATGGTTTTATCAAATGTATCAAAGTAAGGATGTGGGTTAACTTTGTATTTGTACAAATAATGAGCCTGTGGAAGTTGTTACCACTTACAGGTAAAGGTTGCTGGCCGCATACTTGCTGTTCATAAGAATGCTCACAGCGAGGTGCTGATGAGGGCCCACTTGCTGGTATTTTCTATGATGCATGTTCTGCTAGAAACTGGACATCTCTTGAACTGCAGCAGGCAATCTTATAAGGTGGTGCTGACTGGGAGGGCCCGAGACATTATGATATAATACAAAGCCAATTAAGTAAATTTCATTTTGTTCTAAAGAAATAACCTTTTTTTTTTGCTACTGCACTTCATAACCAAAATGACTCCACAAGTTGTATCTGCTTGGCTGGAGAATTAGCTTAATATTTTATCAAGCTGTGTATTTCGTTGTTGATGAAGCCATCTATGTTATCAGGGCAGCCGAGGGAGACACTGGCTCAACAGTGGAGGTGTCACAACAGTACTTGTGTCACATGACACACTTTTATTCTGAGGTCTTCCCTGACAAGCTGTGAAAAGAGCAAGTTAACAGTGATTAAATGATTTTTAGAGGTCGCTAAACCATAACAATCACATTGCTGGACATGTTATGATACCCACATTTGCTCCTTCTGGTAGGTCCCGCTCATGAGCAGGGGATCAATGATAGTCATCATACCTCAATTATAAACATTGCTCAAGAAATAACGTAATCTCATTTGGAAACTAATCCTATGCTTTACATATGTAGACCGACGGGCTCCAGATTGGATTAGATTCAGGCCGGTGATGCCATTACCCTATGCAACCAACTGTGAAATGTTTTGCAATGGCCCTGGGTTGAGTTTGTTGCTGCTAATTAGTGCACTGTTGTAGTCAGACATGAGTTTGCTTGTACCACCATACAGTAGCTGCATCCAATATTTACTTGTGACCTATAGACATAGGTTGCACCTTGGAGGCTACTGTGACCGTTTCATCTAAATTACACTAACTTAGAGTGGCATGGGAATATTATGACATTGCTAAAGTAGGCAAATAGTTAGTAGTAATGATGTCGTGAAATTGACTTTAGAGAGATGGCAATGTTGCCATTACTTTTACTAGCAAAGTTCGTGAAGAATAGCTAGCAATGCTAATGTTTGCTAGCTAAAATGCAGTGATCCCCTCAATCTAAGTTAGCTAGCTAAATTTATACTGTATCTAAAGTCAGTCTGGTGACATCACAATCATGACAAAGGGTTTCCTACTAATTA
The DNA here is from genome assembly GCF_965601325.2 of Salmo salar. NCBI lineage: Eukaryota > Metazoa > Chordata > Actinopteri > Salmoniformes > Salmonidae > Salmo > Salmo salar. The sequence continues at coordinate 26,926,053 of NC_138306.1, forward strand.
TTTGCCTTCTTTTGAAATGTTATTGCGTTTCCAAACCAAAATCTGAGTTGTATTTAGTTAGCTAGCTATTTGGTAGCTAGCTAACATCAGCTATGCTAGCGATGATACTAATAATGATCAAAATATACACAACCAAATACTTAACCAGTGTTGCCAAATCCTCATTAAGGAAAGTAGCTATTGGCTGTCCTAAAAGTCGCTAGAAGTCGCTAAATGACGTCATCACCTAATTTGCATAATTTGCCATGTGAATGTAATTGTGATGGATGCTGTAGGAGAGAGGAATAACTTCACAGGAGAGACAAAAAGTGAGTAAAAAACAGCCTAAATATGTTTAGAACTCCAAATTAACTTTCTTCTGTCGATTCTTGTTTTTTTTATGTCACAATTCCAACCCTTCCCCTTTGCCGGGCTTGGGACCGGCAAAAGTGACCCAAAATAGACACTCTGGCGAAGTTACTTCGTTTTTTATTAAAAAAACATTTTTTGTTTTTTTGTTTTCTTAATTTGGTTTGGTTTTTAACCTTATGGTCCACTTAGGAGCCTACAACAAGTCACAGTAAAACATGAACATTTTTAACCATTACATTTTTTTACTCGTTGTGACGCACAGAGGTTCCAAACTCTATTTTAGACTGACTTTATCACAAAAATGATCGTATTTAAACTTTGCAGTCAGTGTTGACAATAGAAATAATGTTTCTGCCTCATTTGTTTCTGAGTTTTTGGAAAACGTGGAGACAAAAAACAGAGGGGGATTTTACTGAAATTATTTTACCAAATTTTGCATCTGCACAGTACTTCCAGTAAAGGTGTTTTTGTAAAGTACTCCTTGTGCACAGAGTTGTATGGTTTGTTAAACACTGAAATCAAATAGTTTTTGTTTGGCATACATTTTAAGTGAAAAATCTGCATCTCAGCGCAATTCCGTTACCTTGGAACACGTGGATCACAAAAAGTATTCAGACTTTTTCCACATTTTGTTACATTACAGCCTTATTCTAAAATTGATTAAATAACAAAAAATCATCATCAAGCTACACACAATACCGCATAATGACAAAGCAAAAACAGGTTATTAGAATTTTGGCAAATGAATAAAAAATAGAAATACCATACTTCCTTTAAGTATTCTGACCCTTTGCCATGAGACTCAAAATTGACCCCAGGTGCATCCTCTTTCCATTGATCATCCTTGAGATGTTTCTACAACTTGTTTGGAGTCAACCTGTGGTAAATTCAATTGATTGGACATGATTTGGAAAGGCACACACCTGTCTATATAAGGTCCCACAATCTGACAGTGCATGTCAGAGTAAAAACCAAGGCATGAGGTCCAAGGAATTGTCCGTAGGGCTCTGAGATGATTGTGTCGAGGCACAGATCTGGGGAAGGGTAACAAAACTTTTCTACATCATCGAAGGTCCCCAAGAACACAGTGGCCTCCATCATTCTTAAATGGAAGAAGTTTGGAACCACCATGACTCTTCCTAGAGCTGGCTGCCCGGCCAAATTTAGCAATCGGGGAGAAGGGACTTGGTCAGGGAGGTGACCAAGAACCCGATGGTCCCTCTGACAGAGATCCAGAGTTCCTCTGTGGCGATGGGAGAAACTTCCAGAAGGACAACCATCTCTGCAGCACTCCACCAATCAGGCCTTTATGGTAGAGTGGTAAGATGGAAGCCACTCCTCAGTTAAAGGCACATGACAGCCTGCTTGGAGTTTGCCAAAAGGCCCCTAAAGACTCGCAAACCATGAGAAACGACATGATCTTGTCTGATGAAACCAAGATTGAACCCTTTGGCCTGATTGTGAAGCGTCACATCTGGAGGAAATCACAGCATCATGCTGTGGGGTTGTTTTTCAGTGGCAGAGACTGGGAGACTAGTCAGGATCGAGGTAAAGATGAACAGAGCAAAGTACAAAGAGATCCTTGATGAAAACCTGCTCCATATGAAAACCTGCTCAGGACCTCAGACTGGGGAGTAGGTTCACCTACCAAAAGGACAACGACCCTAATCACACAGCCAAGACAACGCAGGAGTGGCTTTGGGACAAGTCTCTGAATGTCCTTGAGTGGCCCAGCCAGAGCCCGGACTTGAACCCAATCGAACATCTCTGGAGAGACCAGAAAATAGCTGTGCAGCGACACTCCCCATCCAACCTGACAGAGCTTGAGAGGATCTGCAGAGAAGAATGGGAGAAACTCCTCAAATACAGGTGTGCCAAGATTGTTGCTTCATACCCAAGAAGACTCAAGGCTGTAATCGCTGCCAAAGGTGCTTCGAAAAAGTACTGAGCAAAGGGTCTGAATTCTTAATGTGATGTATTTTTTAATACATTTGCTATATTTTCTAAAAACCTGTTTTTGCAAGTGTCATTATGGGGTATTTTGTGTAGATTGATGAGAAAAAAACAATTGAATCCATTTTAGAATAACTTAACAAAATGTGGAAAAAGTCAAGGGGTCTGAATAATATCCGAATGCACTCTATCTGGGCTGTCCAGTACCTTAGTGTGTACAGCCCGTCACCCTCACTCTCACAACCCATTGAACACACTCCAGACACACATACTGTAAGTAAAAAATATAACTTCTGCCGCTTGTCAACTTCTTAAGGTGTATAGCTCCCTAAATCCCGCCCCTTTCCCCTCTTTCTTACCCCTTTCCCCCCTTCTCCTCTCTTCCCCCACCACATTTTCAGACAACAGAGACAACTTCTGAGCAGCTAACCTGGTCAAACATTAGATGAAGCTATGTGGCCAGCATGTTTGCTCAGAGCCTGTCCTGTGCTCGGGCTCCCTGGACAGACGGTTTCCCTGTGTACGGTGGCAGTAATTGGAAAGCCAGGCCCAGTCACAGGTAGTTCAGTGGAAGGCTGGGCTAGAATGATCTGTGGATGGGACTGTCAAACCTGTATTATTATCCATCATACTGAGCACTCTGCCATATATTGATCTGTAGGTGTGTGTGTGTGCGTGTCTTTGTGTGTATGTGTGAGAGATGTGGAAGTGCCCATCCAGCCTCCTGTGTATTGTCATCCATCATGCTAGGCCTGGTGACATGTGTTTTATGGGTGTAAAGATGGTGTGCAGGAGAACAGAAAGGAGGAGTGGATTGAAAAACAATTTGAAAAGCTCTATGACACAGTTGACTTCATGTCTGTGGAGACCATGTCTCTCTCTCTCTTTCTCTTTCAGACTTCTGACCTCTGCTTTGGTTGAATTTGTTTATGGAGTGGTCCTGTTCTGGTTTGATTTGTGGAGCTAACATATTGACAAATTACGCTCATAAGGGTTGGCATGACACCGGTCAATGGCTGTCATTACAACAAGCTTCAACCCCCCACTCATTTATACGAGTTTATGACAAATGACAAGGCATTGTCGTGCAGTGCAGAGTATATAGCTATCCTCTGGGTGTTACAGAGAGAACTTATTATCTCTATTAAACTCTAATGGAACAGAAGAATGTGAAACTGGATCTGAAAGAGAGAGAGAGAGCTGTATATGAGACCTCTGTGGCGAGCTGTGTGTAGGGTTTGTGTGTGTGTGTGTGTGTGTGTGTGTGTGCTATAATGGTGGTGTATTTAAACTCAATCAGAGAGCTGCCACCCTGCTCCAGGACAGGACCACCATGAACAGAGCTACAGGGGAAACAAGGGAAATGTCCTGCCACTTTCTATCAGCCTCCATGTAGCCACAGTCCCTCTGAAGTGGCATAGAGGCAATAAGACTATCCCCAAAACCACAGGCACACAGTCTGCGATGGACAAGCTCACGCAAGCATACACGTACACGCTAACGCATGCACACACAAACTCAAACACACACACACACAGTATCCCCTTCAGCAGTGATTTGTGAGTAATTGCATCCAGGCTGCTCCTGGTTGTGTCTCTGCTACAAATCACAGACATGCTCCCCATCAACACCTTTTGATCATGTCAACTGGTTCCTGTGTGGAGGAGCAGGAGTTGGGTTAGGGTCCTGTTTAACTCCGTTTAGTCATCAGCTCCAGAGAATCATGAGGCTCAGATAAAACTGTGGTCCACCAGGACAAGTGCTTAACCTGTATGAGGTGTTGAAAGAATAGGAGAGGAAAGTGAGAGGGTGTCAGAGAGGTGGGAAGCATTACTTCAGTTTAAGCCCTACTGATGTCTGAATCACTCCCAGAAGTTGAGTGTCCCGTCCTTTAGAGATAACAGTTAATCTAAGTGACACCCTGTAAGACTGTTTAACAATACCCTGCAGACTGGATTGTGGTGCTGTGTGTGTTTTTATTTTATTTAACCTTTATTTAACTCGGCAAGTCAGTTATGAACAAATTCTTATTTACAATGACAGCCTAGGAACAGTGGGTTAACTGCCAAACTCAGATGACGCTGGGCCAATTGTGCGTCGCCCTATGGGACTGCAAATCACGGCCGGTTGTGATACAGTCTGGATTCAAACCAGGTTGTCTGTAGTGACGCCTCTAGCTGAGATGCATTGCCTTAGACCACTGCGCCACTTAGGTGTGTGTGTGTGTGTGTGTGTGTGTGTGTGTGTGTGTGTGTGTGTGTGTGTGTGTGTGTGTGTGTGTGTGTGTGTGTGTGTGTGTGTGTGTGTGTGTGTGTGTGTGTGTGTGTGTGTGTGTGTGTGTGTGTGTGTGTGTGTGTGTGTGTGTGTGTGTGTGTGTGTTCACTGACGCTTCTCATTACCTTGTTAAAAGCCTGTGTTCAGTTTACATTTCCTTTAACTCTAATTGATAACTTTTAGCCTTTTGACTCACTGCAGCGTGACTGACCTGAGTCACCTCTAAACAGAACCACAGACACCACAAGACACTGGACAGAGATGAATCACACATTGATAACCTTTACAACTCGTGACCTTGCGACTACAGTATAAGGTTATAGAGAGAGCTGCAGTCGGCAATTTCAGGCATTCTAATCATTTTCACAATTTCACTGTATTTCAACCTCTGTGGGAAAAAAAATATATATATATAACACAGAAAACCTTACTTTGCTACCTGACAACTTTACGGTTTTTACTTTTTAATTACCGTTTATATTTTTAGTTTTTCCCTCACTCAACTTTTTTTCATTCAACTTTTTCACTCCGGACGCTTTATCTGGACATGGTTCGTCAAGACCTCCAACAGCTGAAGCTAAGTAGTAACATTAACATGATGCCTTCTAATTGCAGTCGCTGTACTCATAATATACAGGAGAATGATCGCCTTACGGTGAGGATAGCTGTGCTGCAAGCCCAGCTTCAGACGCAATCGTTAGGCAAGGGTAATTTCAGTGTAGGAAAGGATGAAACCATGTCTGTGCCACCAGTAAGTACAGATAGTAGTATAAATCCCCTCGCACAGTCCCCGCAGCCGGACAACTTTCTCATGGCTTCTGGAGGGAAATGCTGTAGGAATGCTCAACCGGTGTCGCTCATTCAGCCGACAGAAACTTTTTCAACCGGTTCTCCCCATTAAGCAGCGAGTCTGAGTCAGAGGCCGAGCCTTGTCTGGTCTCTACTCCTCCCGTTACGGGGTCTGAGACACCGAAGGCTCCCACCATTAGCTCTGACAAATTGAAAACCCTAGTCATTGGCGACTCCATTACCCGTAGTATTAGACTTAAAACGAATCATCCAGCGATCATACACTGTTTACCAGGGGGCAGGGCTACCAATGTTAAGGCTAATCTGAAGATGGTGCTGGCTAAAGCTAAAACTGGCGAGTGTAGAGAGTATAGGGATATTGTTATCCATGTCGGCACCAATGATGTTAGGAGAAAACAGTCTGAGGTCACCAAGTGCAACATAGCTTCAGCGTGTAAATCAGCTAGAAAGATGTGTCGGCATCGAGTAATTGTCTCTGGCCCCCTCCCAGTTAGGGGGAGTGATGAGCTCTACAGCAGAGTCTCACAACTCAATCGCTAGTTGAAAACTGTTTTCTGCCCCTCCCAAAAGATAGAATTTGTAGATAATTGGCCCTCTTTCTGGGACTCACCCACAAACAGGACCAAGCCTGGCCTGTTGAGGAGTGACGGACTCCATCCTAGCTGGAGGGGTGCTCTCATCTTATCTACGAACATAGACAGGGCTCTAACTCCCTTAGCTCCACAATGAAATAGGGTGCAGGCCAGGCAGCAGGCTGTTAGCCAGCCTGCAAGCTTAGTGGAGTCTGCCACTAGCACAGTCAGTGTAGTCAGCTCAGCTATCCCCATTGAGACCGTGTCTGTGCCTCGACCTAGGTTGGGCAAAACTAAACATGGCGGTGTTCGCCTTAGCAATCTCACTAGAATAAAGACCTCCTACATTCCTGCCATTATTGAAAGAAATCGTGATACCTCACATCTCAAAATAGGGCTACTTAATGTTAGATCCCTCACTTCCAAGGCAGTTATAGTCAATGAACTAATCATTGATCATAATCTTGATGTCATTGGCCTGACTGAAACATGGCTTAAGCCTGATGAATTTACTGTGTTAAATGAGGCCTTACCTCCTGGTTACACTAGTGACCATATCCCACGCGCATCCCGCAAAGGCGGAGGTGTTGCTAACATTTACGATAGCAAATTTCAATTGACAAAAAACCTCGAAATTTGTCTTTTGAGCTTCTAGTCATGAAATCTATGCATGCTACTCAATCACTTTTTATAGCTACTGTTTACAGGCCTCCTGGGCCATATACAGGGTTCCCCACTGAGTTCCCTGAATTCCTATCGGACCTGGTAGTCATAGCAGATAATATTCTAATTTTTGGATACTTTAATATTCACATGGAAAAGTCCACAGACCCACTCCAAAAGGTTTTCGGAGCCATCATCGACTCAGTGGGTTTTGTCCAACATGTCTCCGGACCTACTCACTGCCACAGTCATACTCTGCACCTAGTTTTGTCCCATGGAATAAATGTTGTGGATCTTAATGTTTTTCCTCATAATCCTGGACTATCGGACCACCATTTTATTACGTTTGCAATCGCAACAAATAATCTGCTCAGAACAACCAAGGAGCATCAAAAGTCATGCTATACATTCTCAGACAACCCAAAGATTCATTGATGCCCTTCGAGACTCCCTCTGCCTACTCAAGGACGTCAGAAGACAAAAATCAGTTAACCACCTAACTGAGGAACTCAATTTAACCTTGTGCAATACCCTAGATGCAGTTGCACCCCTAAAAACTAAAAACATTTGTCATAAGGAACTAGCTCCCTGCTATACAGAAAATACCCGAGCTCTGACGCAAGCTTTGAGAAAATTGGAACAGAAATGGCACCACACCAAACTGGAAGTCTTACGACTAGCTTGGAAAGACAGTACCGTGGAGTATCGAAGAGCCCTCACTGCTGCTCGATCATCCTATTTTCCCAACCTAATTGAGGAAAATAAGAACAATCCAAAATGTATTTTTGATACTGTCGCAAAGCTAACTAAAAAGCAGCATTCCCCAAGAGAGGATGGCTTTCACTTCAGCAGTAATAAATTCATGAACTTCTTTGAGGAAAAGATCATGATCATTAGAAAGCTTTAATTATAGACTCTTTAAATCTGCGTATTCCTCCAATGCTCAGTTGTCCTGAGTCTGCACAACTCTGCCAGGACCTAGGATCAAGGGAGACACTCAAGTGTTTTAGAACTGTATCTCTTGACACAATGATGAAAATAATCATGGCCTCTAAACCTTCAAGCTGCATACTGGACCCTATTCCAACTAAACTACTGAAAGTGCTGCTTCCTGTGCTTGGCCCTCCTATTTGAACATAATAAACGGCTCTCTATCTACCGGATGTGTACCAAACTCACTAAAAGAGGCAGTAATAAAGCCTCTCTTGAAAAAGCCAAACCTTGACCCAGAAAATATAAAAAACTATCGGCCTATTTCGAATCTCCCATTCCTCTCAAAAATGTTAGAAAAAGCTGTTGCACAGCAACTCACTGCCTTCCTGAATACAAACAATGTATAGGAAATGCTTCAGTCTGGTTTTAGACCCCATCATAGCACTGAGACTGCACTTGTGACGGTGGTAAATGACCTTTTAATGGCGTCAGACCGAGGCTCTGCATCTGTCCTTGTGCTCCTAGACCTTAGTGCTGCTTTTGATACAATTGATCACCACATTCTTTTGGAGAGATTGGAAACCCAAATTGGTCTAAACGGACAAGTTCTGGCCTGGTTTAGATCTTATCTGTCGGAAAGATATCAGTTTGTCTCTGTGAATGGTTTGTCCTCTGACAAATCAACTGTAAATTTCGGTGTTCCTCAAGGTTCCGTTTTAGGACCACTATTGTTTTCACTATATATTTTACCTCTTGCGGATGTCATTCGAAAACATAATGTTAACTTTCACTGCTATGCGGATGAAACATGGTGAAGCCCCAAAATTGCCCTCACTGGATGCCTGTGTTTCAGACATAAGGAAGTGGATGGCTGCAAACGTTCTACTTTTAAACTCGGACAAAACAGAGATGCTTGTTCTAGGTCCCAAGAAACAAAGAGATCTTCTGTTGAATCTGACAATTAATCTTGATGGTTATACAGTCCTCTCAAATAAAACTGTAAAAGGACTTCGGCGTTACTCTGGACCCTGATCTGTCTTTTGACGAACATATCAAGACTGTTTCAAGGACAGCTTTTTTCCATTTACGTAACATTGCAAAAATCTGTCAGAAAAATTAACCCATGCTTTTGTTACTTCTAGGTTAACTACTGCAGTGCTCTACTTTCCCGCTACCTGGATAAAGCACTAAAGAAACTTCAGTTAGTGCTAAATACTGCTGCTAGAATCCTGACTAGAACCAAAAAATGTGATCCTATTACTCCAGTGCTAGCCTCCCTACACTGGCTTCCTGTTAAGGGTTTTACTGCTAACCTACAAAGCATGACATGGGCTTGCTCCTACCTATCTTTCCGATTTGGTCCTGCCGTACATACCTACACGTACGCTATGGTCACAAGACACAGGCCTCCTAATTGTCCCTAGAATTTCTAAGCAAACAGCTGAAGACAGGGCTTTCTCTAGAGCTCCATTTTTATGGAGTCTTTATTTAAGACTCATCTCTTCAGTAGGTCCTATGATTGAGTGTAGTCTGGCCCAGGAGTGTGAAGGTGAACGGAAAGGCACTGGAGCAACGAACCGCCCTTGCTGTCTCTGCCTAGCCGGTTCCCCTCTCTCCACTGGGATTCTCTGCCTCTAACCCTATTACAGGGGTCGAGTCACTGGCTTACTGGTGCTCTTCAATGCTGTCCTGAGGAGGGGTGTGTCACTTGAGTGGGTTGAGTCACTGACGTGGTCTTCCTGTCTGGGTTGGCGCCCCCCCTTGGGTTGTGCCGTGGCAGAGATCTTTGTGGGCTATACTCGGCCTTGTCTCAGGATGGTAAGTTGGTGGTTGAAGTTATCCCTCTGGTGGTGTGGGGGCTGTGCTTTGGCAAAGTGGGTGGGGTTATATCCTGCCTGTTTGGCCCTGTCCGGGTGTATCATCAGATGGGGCCACAGTGTCTCCTGACCCCTCCTGTCTGCAGTAGTTTATGTGTCGGGGGCTAGGGTCAGTCTGTTATATCTGGAGTATTTCTCCTGTCTTATCCGGTGTCCTGTGTGAATTTAAGTATGCTCTCTCTAATTCTCTCTTTCTCTCTCTCGGAGGACCTGAGCCCTAGGACCATGCCTCAGGACTACCTGGCATGATGACTCCTTGTTGTCCCCAGTCCACCTGGCCATGCTGCTGCTCCAGTTTCAACTGTTCTGCTTGTGGATATGGAACCCTGACCTGTTCACTGTGATTACTATTATTTGACCATGCTGGCCATTTATGAACATTTGAACATCTTGGTCATGTTCTGTTATAATCTCCACCCGGCACAGCCAGAAGAGGACAGGCCACCCCTCATAGCCTGGTTCCTCTCTAGGTTTCTTCCTAGGTTTTGGCCTTTCTAGGGAGTTTTTCCTAGGCACCGTGTTTCTACACCTGCATTGCTTGCTGTTTGGGGTTTTAGGGTGGGTTTCTGTACAGCACTTTGATATATCAGCTGATGTAAGAAGGGCTATATAAATACATTTGATTTGATATATGCACAAAACATAGTTCTGAGTTATTGGGAATCAACATTTTCACATCCCACATCTCAGAACTGTTTTGTAGTGAATTATTCTTTAATAACCCATTAAGGTCCCCACCTTAAAGTACCTTAAGTGCAGGGTATCAAAATCCTGAGACATTTGTAAATCATATATTTTTAGGGGGTGCAATCGCAGATAGAACCTTATAGTTCTGAAATGTCAATCTGGGTTTAGTAATAAGGTTCAATCTGAGATTGCACCACCTTAAAAAATATATATTTGATGATGTGATATGAAAAAATGACAGGTATTCTCTTTCTTGAATCATTTAATGTCTTTACCTTCTATTGAAATTTTAATAATTTCAACATTCTGTGCCAGATAGAACCTCAGAAATTTCAATCTGGGTTCAGTAATAAGGTTCTATCTGCACAGAATGTTGAAATTATTTCAATTTCAATCGAAAAGTAAAGACATCGAATGATTCAATAAAGAGAATACCTGTCATTGTTTCGTATCACATCATCAAATATATTAATTCATGTTCATCACACATTTGTTAAAACAATAGTTAAATAAAATATGTACTATATCCTATGGAGAACTAGCAACATTGAATGCTTAGCTCTGGATGAATAAACTGATATATTTATCTGGTCTCTGACACCTAAAGTCAGTAAAATACTTGCTAATTATCAATAAAATGTGGTAAGTCTGTAATTTAGTAAAATAGCCCTTTCATGGAGGTTTCTGTATTGATATAGAACAAGACAATAACAGCAATGCATCTCATCTCATGATCTAAGGCACCTGTATTTATTTGTTTTTACCATAAATGGCAAGATGGCGCTAACAGACATGGCAGCTCTGCTTCTAGCTCCTAAGCAACTGCAGTATTTCGTTTTTTGTGTGTTAGGTAGGAAACAAGGTAGGAAACAACACCTCCACTTCGCTGATCCTCAACACAGGGGCCCCACAGGGGTGCATGCTCAGTCCATCCTGTACTCCCTATTCACCCATGACTGCGTGGCCACGCACACCTCTGGATGATACAACAGTAGTCGGCCTGATTACCAACAATGACGAGACAACCTACAGGGAGGAGGTGAGGGCCCTGGCGGAGTGGTGCTAGGAAAATAACTTCTCCCCCAATGTCAACAAAACGAAGGAGCTGATTGTGTACTTCAGGAAACAGCAGAGAGCGCACGCCCCTATCCACATTGACGAACCGCTGTGGAGAAGGTGGGAAGCTTCAAGTTCCTCGGCGTACACATCACTGACAATCTGAAATGGTCCACCCACACAGACAGTGTGGGGAAGAAGGTGCAACAGCGCATCTTCAAACTCAAGAAGCTGAAGAAATTTGGCTTGGCCCTTAAGACCCTCACACACTTTTACAAATGCACAATTGAGAGCATCCTGTTGGGCTGTATCACCACCTGGTATGGCAACTGCGCCGCCCACAACTGCAAGGCTCTCCAGAGGGTGGTGCGGTCTGCCCAATGCATCACCGGGGGCACAATCAATGCCTGTCCTCCAGGACACCTACAGCACCCTATGTCACTGGAAGGCAAAAAAGATCATCAAGGACATCAACCACTCGAGCCACGGCCTGTTCAACCCGCTATCATCCAGAAGGCGAGGTCAGTAGAGGTGCATCAAAGCTGGGACCGAGAGACTGAAAAACAACTTCTATCTCAAGGCCATCAGACTGTTAAATAGTCATCACTAGCCGGCATCCACCTGGTTATCTAACCCTGCACCTTAGAGGCTGCTGCCCTATATACATAGACCTGGAATCACTGGCCACTTTAATGATGGAACACTAGTCACTTTAATAATGTTTATATACTGCTTTACTCATCTCGTATGTATATACTGTATTCTATTTTACTGTATTTTAGTCAATGCCACTCCGACATTGATCGCCCTAATATTTATATATTTCTTAATTCCATTCTTTTACTTTTAGATATGTGTGTATTGTTGTGAATTGTTAGATACTACTGCACTGCTGCAGCTAGCATTTCACTACACCCGCAATAATTTCTGATACGAATGTGTATGTGACCAATAAAATTTGATTTGATTTGAAGAACTTAAGTTATGGCCATTCTTCTTAAAAAGTGGAAAAATGTCAAAAGAGGATCAGAACCTATAATATGAATAATCAAGGACTTGGGACTATGAGGTTCTTGAGATAATTAGAATTTTTCAAGTTCATATCTCAGAACTCTTTTGTGATGTCTTCCTCTTTCATGACTCAATAAATATATCAACATACATACAATTATGTTTTGTTGACAACCCACCATTGTGTGATTGGATTGCAGTTATAATCTTATAGCATCATGTTGAAAGTGTTTGCGCAGATAACATTTTCAATTATTATTATTTGCATTTTAGATTGAGCAACTCTATGTGAATAACTTCTTTTTGACCAAAATGTCTGATAGAACCTTATAGTCCAAATGTCTTGAACTGCTGGATATGCTCCAGTTAATGTGTTCTACAGGTAATTACTCCTGTATGGACTTACGGGTGCCAGCATCTGTAAGACCTCTTAACATAAGCGGGTCCTTTATACCCACACGTCTTCAGTAGGATTGTTGTTATTTCAAATAAAGTTTTCAACTAGGTTTAAGACAGACACCATTGTCTGACCAGTTTATAGTAGGGTCTAGCATATCTTTGACTATGGGACTGTTTGATCGTTTTTTTCTTTCTTGTGTTTTCTTTAAGTCTGTAAAACTCCAGTCATTGTTTTTCTCTGTGTTTGTCTGGCGACTAGGGCTCTGATCAGTAATTAGTGGACAGACTGACGCAGAAAACCACTCCAACAATTATATCAAACATCCAATCTGGCTGTGTGAGTAGAGCTCTGAAAAATCATCTGGTTTTCACTCACAATTATAGTAAATGTGCTGTTTATGCCAAGTGGAAAACTATTTGTCAAAATGGAACACATTTTTTGGGGACATGCATACATTGTACGTTTTTATGTCAGTTTGAGGTTCTGTTCTGTTTTTAAAATCAGTAGGTAGCCACAATAGAATGTTGTTTCTCTGTCTAGCATAACAACATTTTACAGACAGAATGACTATGCAAGTTAAACACAAGATGGAGCTCCATCTCCCTGTGTATTTTCTGCTGTTACTTGAACTGCACAGTGTTCTGTGTACTGTTTTTTTAATGGCTATTTCATTCTAATTACATTTTAGCACCAGATTTTAGTTAGCACACCTGTCTCTTTCCTGCTCTTACCCATCTGGTTGGTAGCAGAGCCCAGTAAACTGTTCCGGTAGCAGAGCCCAGTAAACTGTTCCAGTAGCAGAGCCCAGTAAACTGTTCCAGTAGCAGAGCCCAGTAAACTGTTCCGGTAGCAGAGCCCAGTAAACTGTTCCAGTAGCAGAGCCCAGTAAACTGTTCCGGTAGCAGAGCCCAGTAAACTGTTCCGGTAGCAGAGCCCAGTAAACTGTTCCGGTAGCAGAGCCCAGTAAACAGTTCCAGTAGCAGAGCCCAGTAAACTGTTCCAGTAGCAGAGCCCAGTAAACTGTTCCGGTAGCAGAGCCCAGTAAACTGTTCCGGTAGCAGAGCCCAGTAAACTGTTCCGGTAGCAGAGCCCAGTAAACTGTTCCGGTAGCAGAGCCCAGTAAACTGTTCCAGTAGCAGAGCCCAGTAAACTGTTCCAGTAGAAGAGCCCAGTAAACTGTTCCAGTAGCAGAGCCCAGTAAACTGTTCCAGTAGCAGCAGCCAAACAGAATACCAAAAAATAGAGCAGATGACTTGGGGAAGCCAGCCAGATGCTACTTTACATGGGGCTAGGGTCCTAGTGTATAAGCCCAATGATATCACCTTCTCTGAGAGTAAAAACAAGCATACATAAAAAAAATACTGCAGTTTACTATAGAATTGTAGTATCCCTCGCTCCTGTGTAGTACTTTCTATAGAATGTTGCAGTATACTGTAGTTTACTATAGTAAATACTACAGTATTATCTACAAAAAACACGACTAAATACTACAGAAATGTCAGCAAAAACACTACATTGTTTAACTATAGTAAATACTAAAGTATTTAATATGTGTATATACCCTGCACATTCCCCCATATCCCAATTTGTGCCACCCATGAGCAACCTACATGCCATGTGAGAAACCTACATGCCAAGTATTCACCATATATTGTGCTCCCTAATGTTATAGAAAAAAAACAGAAGCTCTGAGCTCTCCATTCAGAACCCATTACTACCTACCTATCTACCTACCTACAGGTTATGGAACATTTTTGTTTTTAGAATTTTTTTAAGTCGGTGTCCTCAAGGAGAAAGACCCCCACATTTATGTCAAAGATAATAATACAAAAACACTTTAGTAATTACTACAGTAATGTCCCCAAAACACTACAGTAAACACTATAGTATACTACAGTCCACAAAGAAACTACAGTAAATACTACAGTATACCGTACTGCAGTCTGCAAAAACACTACAGTAAATACTATAGTATAATACATTTTGCAAAAACACAACAGTGATTATACAGTACTACTCTTTTTTTACTAAAGCATGTATACTATAGTAAACTGTACATTCTACGGTATACTACAATGAACTCTACAGTAAAGTCCAAATAAAGAGTATTCCTACCATAGTGTACACTATGTCGGAGGCTGTCTGTCTACCTCCTCTCTTCTCGCTTTCACTTCTATCACTCTCCTCTTATTTCTTCCTGCAACCCCCCCCCCCCCCTCTCTCTCTCACACCCTTCTATCTTAATCTTTGTGTGCTCATAGAAAAGGTCAGACAAATGAAAGTGAGATAGAATAGAGAATTTGAAAGTGTGAAATTGGGTAAAGGAGACCAAACCTCATCTGTCATTTTAGCACTCTGTCCAGCCCTAGTGGTTTACTGCCAATGTTAGAGCATACTAATACACTGTCACTGCTACTACCAGGGCTAAAAAACAACATCACTGCTACTGCCAAGGCTAAAACACAACATCACTGCTACTGCCAAGGCTAAAACACAACATCACTGCTACTGCCAAGGCTAAAACACAACATCACT
This sequence comes from Salmo salar, assembly GCF_965601325.2. Lineage (NCBI taxonomy): Eukaryota > Metazoa > Chordata > Actinopteri > Salmoniformes > Salmonidae > Salmo > Salmo salar. The sequence continues at coordinate 26,941,175 of NC_138306.1, forward strand.
GCTACTGCCAAGGCTAAAACACAACATCACTGCTACTGCCAAGGCTAAAACACAACATCACTGCTACTGCCAAGGCTAAAACACAACATCACTGCTACTGCCAAGGCTAAAACACAACATCACTGGTACTGCCAAGGCTAAAACACAACATCACTGGTACTGCCAAGGCTAAAAAAACAACATCACTGCTACTGCCAAGGCTAAAAAAACAACATCACTGCTACTGCCAAGGCTAAAACACAACATCACTGCTACTGCCAAGGCTAAAAAAACAACATCACTGCTACTGCCAAGGCAAAAACACAACATCACTGCTACTGCCAAGGCTAAAACACAACATCACTGCTGCTGCCAAGGCTAAAACACAACATCACTGCTGCTGCCAAGGCTAAAACACAACATCACTGCTGCTGCCAAGGCTAAAACACAACATCACTGCTACTGCCAAGGCTAAACCACAACATCACTGTTAGTGCTAATACTCAAATAGGCTACTCTCCTCCTCTCTCCTCTACCCGGACTAGTGATGTGCTGACACTCTGAGCACACTGCCACCTCAGGGGGTTCAAAATAACAGAGTATGCAGCCCGCCTATTTGGAGAGCATTAGGATTGCTCTAGTCTGAGGCATTACTCTTGATCAAGTCAATACACTGGTCTGCAGAATTTGATTTTCCAGAAAATCACTTCAGTTCTGTCACTCAAGGAGAACAGACAGGGCAGAGATATAACCCTACAAGTCTTTGATGAGCGACAGATCAGAAAGAAAGATAGTACCATTGCCACATGTAAGGCCTATGTGAAATAACGGCAAAGTGTAGTTTTAGTAATGTGATGAATGTGCTGAGGGGTCCTTTCCCAGGTGGATAAACGACAGACATGTTGAGGTTCATGGGAGGGTGTGTGAGAAAGTAGGCACTACATCCTAACTTTTCTAACCTTTGGTTGCAAGTAAACCTTATGACTATGCATATGGACTATGCATGGAATCTGAAGTCAACTGCAGCTGGCATCTGCATTTGTAGTGGTCCACCAAAGGGTTTAGGAATATAGATGAAGACCTCTGGGTCAATAGGTAGTCGGTGATCAGGCCAACCCCCATTGTGCGCATCCACGCAGTCGTGGGTGAACAGCGAGTGCAGGAGGAGACTAAGCACACACCCTTGATGGGCTCCCGTGTTGAGGGTCAGCATGGCGGATGTGTTGTTGTCTACCCTCACCATCTGGTAGCGGCCTTCAGAGGTCCAGGATCCAGTTTCAGAGGGAGGTGTTCATTCCCAGGGTCCTGAGCTTAGCCTTCAGCACTATGGTGTTGAATGCTAAGATATAGTCAATGAACAGCATTCTCACGAAGGTTTTCCTCTTGTCCAGGAAGGAGAGGGCAAGTTGAGGAGTGCAATAGAGATTGCATCATCTGTGGATCTGTAGGGGTGGTATGCAAATTGGAGTGGGTCCTGGGTGTCTGGGAGGATGGTGTTGATGTGTGCAATGACCAGCCTTTCATGGCTACTGATGTGAGTGCTACGGGAAGATAGTCATTTAGACAGGTTACCTTGGCATTCTTGGGCACAGGGACTATGGTGGTTTTCTTGAAACATGTACAGTGGCAAGAAAAAGTATGTGAACCCATTGGAATTACCTGGATTTCTGCATAAATTGGTCATCAAATTTGATCTGATCTTCATCTAAGTCACAACAATAGACAAACACATTGTGCTTAAACTAATAACACACAAATTATTGTATTGTTCTTGTCTATATTGAATACATAATTTAAACATTCCCAGTGTAGGTTGGAAAAAATATGTGAACCCCTGGGTTAATGACTTTTCCAAAAGCTAATTGGAGTCAGGAGTCAGCTAACCTGGAGTCCAATCAATGACACAAGATGTTGGTTTGCCCTATAAAAACACTCACAAAATTTGAGTTTGCTATTCACAAGAAGCATTGCCTGATGTGAACCATGCCTCGAACAAAAGAGATCTCAAAAGACCTAAGATTAAGAATTGTTGACTTGCATTAAGCTGGAAAAGGGTTACAAAAGTATCTCTAAAAGCCTTGATGTTCATCAGTCCACGGTAAGACAAATTGTCATCCCAAATGTATAGTATGGTGGAGGGAGCATCATGGTTTGGGGCTGCTTTGATGCCTCAGGGCCTGGACAGCTTGCTATCATTGATGGAAAAATTGAAGCTAAACAGAAGTTGAGTGATGCAACAGGACAACAACCCAAAAACAAAGAAGTAAATCAACAACAGAATGGCTTCAACAGAAGAAAATACGCCTTCTGGAGTGGCCCAGTCAGAGTCCTGACCTCAACACGATTTAAAATACTGTGGCATGACCTCGAGAGCAGTTCACACCAGACATCTTAAGAATAGTGTTGAACTGAAACAGTTTTGATAAGATGAATGGTCCAACATTCCTCCTGAACGTTGCGCAGGTCTGATCCACAACTACAGAAAACATTTGGTTGAGTTTATTGCTACCAAAGGAGGGTCAACCAGTTATTAAATGCAAAGGTTCACATACTTTTTCCACCCTACACTGTGAATGTGTACATGGTATGTTCAATAAAGACATGAAAACGTGTAATTGTTTGTGCGTTATTAGTTTAAGCAGACTGTGTTTGTCTATTGTTGTGACTTAGATGAAGATCAGCTAAAATTATATGACTCATTTATGCAGAAATCCAGGTAATTCCAAAGGGTTCACATACTTTTTCTTGCAGACTGGGTCAGGGAGAGGTTGAAAATGTCAGTGAAGACACTTGCCAGCTGTGTGTACCTGTGTGTCTATGTGTGTTTGTGTGTGTGTGTGTGCCCTCCAGTAGAACCCTATTCCCCTGAGTGAGAAATAACCCAGTGTCTTCCCACGGTAGCATGTGATAAATGACTGTATCTCTGTACCATTTCGCCTCTGCCCCTCAGTCGCTGTAAAGGAGAGGAAGGAGAGAGAGGAGGAGGACTGTATTGGATAGGTCATAGTGACATGAGTATTTTCAATTTCTATTATTTTTCTTATATTTGGACATTGGGAATTGATTTAGTGATTTCTTACTAAAGTGACTTTCTTATGGAGAGGCATATTTCATTGTGAAAGGGGAAGTGTATCTCTCTCATTCTGTCTGTCGTGTAAGGTCCTCTGGATATAGCAGTCCTTTATGAGAGTTGTGGTGGTCCCTGGTGGTGAGGAACATGAGGATAGTTGTAAGTGATCCATGATGACAAAGGTCCGCTCTGCCAGAGGGGGGCAGTCACGTACCACAAGACAGACAGTGACGTTTCAAAGCAAAGGCATGTCAGCTATGTCTAATCATAATATCATTAACCTGCAGAGATTTCTGTTTGTTTTTTTGCTTTTATCATAGGACGAGATGTTGAATCATCGAGCATGAATAATACTTTCAGTGCCTGTAATTTATAATACTTATTAAATACTGGTGGTAAATGGGCTGTGTGCTGTTAGCTAGGTCTATAGCTTTAGTGTATGGAATATCATTGTGTGTTTATTTACAATTTAAAATACTGCAATTGTATTACAACTATTGGCTCATGCAAACAAAAGAGAAAATCTGTAACGACACCCTCGACAACCAAATGTCTCACCTCAATGTGTTGATGTTTTAAATAGATTAATATGACCAAGGCCACCGTGGATTTTAGTTTTTAAAGGGGACATCTGCAGTTCAAACAACAACGAAGCGGTAACCACAGTTTTAATAGAAATCTGAGGGCTGGGGGTGGAGACATTCAAATTCATAGACAGAACTATGGATGCAAGGACTCAACAACCATGAGATTAATTATTATTATTATTATTTAACAAAGGCCGATATTCAATTAGATCAATTAGATCGCGGAATTGGAAAATGCGCTATTTAAAGGTAATTCCTATTGAGCTGACATTTACAACATTTACAGTGAGTGTTGTCACCGCGAACACAGGAACCTTGACTTTAAAACGTGTATTGCGGACAAAGCCAATCAGATTGAATCCCACTCCAAGTTTTGAGGCTATACAATATTTGTTTACAATTACATTATTTACAAACGATTGAGTAAAACAAGCTTATTTTGGGTTATGATGTGGTACAACAGTTAACCTGTTATGGATAGGTGGCAGTATTTTCACGGCCGGATAAAAAACGTACCCGATTTAATCTGGTTATTACTCCTGCCCAGAAACTAGAATATGCATATAATTAGTCGCTTTGGATAGAAAACACTCAAAAGTTTCTAAAACTGTTTGAATGGTGTCTGTGAGTATAACAGAACTCAAATGGCAGGCCAAAACCTGAGAAGATTCTGTACAGGAAGTACCCTGTCTGACCATTTCTTGGCCTTCTTTGTCATCTCTATCCAAAACAAAGGATCTCTGCTGTAACGTGACACTTTCTAAGGCTCCCATAGGCTCTCAGAAGGCGCCAGAACGTTGAATGATGACTCTGCAGTTAGTGGCTGAAAAACAGTAGCGCATTTGGTAAGTGGTCGATCTGAGAACAATGAGACGGGCACACGCGTGCACATGAAGAGTCCATTTTAGATTTTGAGTCTTTGAACGGAAAGGACATCTCCCGGTCGGAATATTATCGCTTTTTTACAAGAAAAATCGCATAAAAATTGATTTTAAACAGCGTTTGACATGCTTCGAAGTACGGTAATGGAATATTTTGAATTTTTTTGTCCCGATACGCGTCCGCGCGTCACCCTTCGTTACCCTTTGGATAGTGTCTTGAACACACGAACAAAACGCCGCTATTTGGATATAACTATGGATTATTTGGAACCAAACCAACATTTGTTGTTGAAGTAGAAGTCCTGGGAGTGCATTCTGACGAAGAACAGCAAAGGTAATCCAATTTTTCTTCTAGTAAATCTGAGTTTGGTGAGTACCAAACTTGGTGGGTGTCAAATTAGCTAGCCCGTGATGGCGAGCTATCTACTCAGAATATTGCAAAATGTGCTTTCACCGAAAAGCTATTTTAAAATCGGACACCGCGATTGCATAAAGGAGTTCTGTATCTATAATTCTTAAAATAATTGTTATGTTTATCGTGAGTAATTTAGTAAATTTCCCTGTGAGTGTTCGTGGGAATGCTAGTTCTGAACGTCACATGCTAATGTAAAAAGCTGGTTTTTGATATAAATATGTACTTGATTGAACAAAACATGCATGTATTGTATAACATAATGTCCTAGGAGTGTCATCTGATGAAGATCATCAAAGGTTAGTGCTGCATTTAGCTGTGGTTTTGGTTTTTGTGACATTATATGCTAGCTTGAAAAATGGGTGTCTGATTATTTCTGCCTGGGTACTCTGCTGACATAATCTAATGTTTTGCTTTCGTTGTAAAGCCTTTTTGAAATCGGACAGTGTGGTTAGATAAAGGAGAGTCTTGTCTTTAAAATGGTGTAAAATAGTCATATGTTTGAAAAATTGAAGTTTTCGGATTTTCGAGGAGTTTGTATTTCGCGCCACGCCCAATCATTGGATATTGGAGTGGTGTTCCGCTAGCGTAACGTCTAGATGTAAGAGGTTAAACTAAGCTCATTAGGCATTTAGAAGTTATATTATTCTAGAACCAATGGGTATATACTGTATCATTCATTTAATGTGCAACAATTTATGTACCAATTGCAGAGTGCCCATGACTTAGTAGCATTGTGGTAGTGTGGTAGAGTAACAGTCTCAGATTGTCACGTCCTGACCATAGTAAGATGTTATTTTCTATGGTAGAGTAGGTCAGGACGTGACAGGGGGTGTTTTTCTATGTTTTGTATATCAATGTTTAGGTTATAGTTTTTCTCTATGTTGTTGTTTTTTGGGATGATCTCCAATTAGAGGCAGCTGGTCCTTGTTGTCTCTAATTGGAGATCATACTTAAGTAGGGTTTTTTTCCACCTGTGTTTGTGGGTAGTTGTCTTCTGTTTAGTTTTATGTACCTGACAGAACTGTGTGCTTCTGTTTTCTCTTTGTTATTTTTTCTTTAGTGTTCTGAGTTATAATAAATAATCATCATAAGCAATCAACACGCTGCGCTTTGGTCACCTCTCTACGACAGCCGTTACAGAACTACCCACCACAACTGGATCAAGCAGCGTGCCCGGGAGGAGATGGATACCTGGTCTCTGGAGGAGTGGCGAGAGAGGATAGACTGGACTTGGGGGCAAGTATTGGACAGATACAGAAGCCTGCCGGGGAAGCACGAGAGGCAGCCCCAAAAAAATGTTGGGGGGGGGCACACGGGGAGATTGGCAGAGTCAGGTTGGAGACCTGAGCCAACTCCCCGTGCTTACCGTGGGGGGCGAGTGATCGAGCAAGCACCGTGTTATGCGGGGATGCGCACTGTGTCGCTAGTGCGCAGCTACAGCCCACTGCGCTCGGTGCAAGCTTCTCACAGTTGTCGTGCTAGAGTTAGCATTCATCCAGGAAGGATTGTGCCTGCTCAGTGTTCCTGGTCTCCGGTGCGTCTCTTCGGCCCAGGTTATCCTGCGCCAGCTCTACGCACGGTACCCCCAGTTCGCCAGCACAAACCTGTGACCTGTTACAACGCCCCGCGCTTGCCGGGCTACGGGGGTTATCCAGCCAGGACGGCTTGTGCCAGCCATAAGTTCCAGACCTCCAGTGCGCCTCCATGGCCCAGTATACCCTGTGCCTGCTCTGTGCACCCGGCCTCCAGCGACGTTCCCTAGTCCAGAACTCTCAGCGACGTTTCCCAGTCCGGAGCCTCCAGCGACGTTCCCTAGTCCAGTGAGACCTATTCCAGCTCCACGAAAGAAGCCTCCAGTGATGATCTATGGTCCGACGCCTCCAGTGATGATCCATGGCACGAAGCCTCCAGTGATGATCCATGGCCCGGAGCCTGTAGGGATAATCCATGGCCCGGAGCCTGTAGGGATGATCCATGGCCCGGAGCCTGTAGGGATGATCCATGGCACAGGAGCCTGTAGGGATGATCCATGGCCCGGAGCCTGTAGGGATAATCCATGGCAAGGTGCCTGTTGGGATGATCCATGGCCCAGAGCCTGTAGGGATGATCCATGGCCCGGAGCCTGTAGGGATGATCCATGGCCCGAAGCCTGTAGGGATGACCCATGGCCCGAAGGCTGTAGGGATGATCCATGGCCCGGAGCCTGTAGAGATGATCCATGGCACGAAGCCTCCAGTGATGATCCATGGCACAGAGCCTCCAGTGATGATCCAGGGCACGGAACCTGCAACAACGGTCCCCGGTCCGGAACCTCCAGCGACGGACCCCTGTTTGGAGCCTCCAGCAACGGTCCCCGGTCTGGAGCCTCCAGCGACGCTACGTGGCCCGGAGCCTCCAGCGACGCTCCGTGGCCCGGAGTCTTCAGCGGCGGTCTGCGGCCCGGAGTCTCCAGCGATGATCTACAGTCCGGTTCCTTCGACGACGATCCACGGTCTGGTGGTACTAAAGCAGAGGGATCAGCGGGTGGAGTGGGGGTTACGCCCCGAACCAGAGCCGCCTCCTCTGCTGGAGGATAAGGTTATGTGGGCTGCACTAGAGCCGCCGTAGACAGGAGTTACCCACCCTACCCTCCCTTTTTTTTTTTTGTGGCATTCGTAGTCTGCACCTTTTGGGGGGGGGGGGGGGTGGGTACTGTCACGTCCTGACCATAGTAAGAGATTATTTTATATAGTAGAGTAGGTTGTTTTGGGGGGGATGATCTCCAATTAGAGGCAGCTGGTCCTCGTTGTCTCTAATTGGAGATCATACTTAAGTAGGGTTTTTTTCCACCTGTGTTTGTGGGTAGTTGTCTTCTGTTTACTTTTATGTACCTGACAGAACTGTGCGCTTTCGTTTTCTCTTTGTTATTTTTTCTTTAGTGTTCTGAGTTATAATAAATATTCATCATGAGCAATCAACACGCTGCGCTTTGGTCCCCTCTCTATGACTGCCGTTACACAGATATAACACGACAGGGTCAGTAAAACCAGGCTTTAGGAACAGATTTTTATTAGAACAGTAGAGTACATCATCATCATCATGCCAAACACAGTCTATACAGCAGCATCAGTTTACTCCCTCATTTACACTCAGCAGTCCTGCTAGTGGTTGAAGTTGGCTGGAGATGACCGGTACAGAGAACCAGCACCTTTTATACTGAAGAATACCGGTTCGAAAATAGGAACTCTGGTATGGTAAAATTAAAGTCTGAGTACTTCAGTTATGCAGTACTTTAGTGTTCTTCAAAGTATGTCAGTACTTCCAGTAATCGATTGTGTGCCTTATATTTCCTACTGAAAATAGAGTATTTACACCTCAGTAACAGGTTAACGTGTACTGCCTCTAAGCTAAGAGCATAACATCAGAAACAACATGAAACATTACACAGTTATATAAACAAAGGTACACTAGAATGGCATTCACATGCAATTAGCACAGTGTCATACTGTTGGACCATAGGATTTACTCTTCAATGTGTATATTATGTTCACAACTACATTCCAGGTTCTCTGTGTCTGTCTCTGTTGAGATATTCCAAAATGAAACACACATCCTGAAGTACATAGAAAACACATGTAAAGTACATACTGTAGTGATTCTGCTGAAAATACATAGAAGAACAGATACACTATGCTCCTGGAAAATAACACAATACCTGCATTTTGCTGGAAGAGTATGGTACGCTATGTAGTACATTTGCAGTCTGACATGGACAAACGGACATGGACAATATACGGTACATTAGTGGTATGCTAACTATTGTAATAGAAACCTGCATGTTCCATAACACACCAGTGGTGTTTTTTTAATGAGTGCTCTGTTTGTCAGCTGCAGGGACTGGGAGACTAGTCAGGATCGAGGAAAAGATGAATGGAGCAAAGTACAGAGAGATCCTTAGTGAAAACCTGCTCCAGTGCACTCCGACTGGGGCGAAGGTTCACATTCCAACAAGACAATGACCCTATGCACACAGCCAAGACAACGTAAGAGTGGCTTTGGGACAAGTCTCTGAATGTCCTTGAGTGGCCCAGCCAGAGCCCGGACTAACATCTCTGGAGAGATCTGAAAATAGCTGTGCAGCGACGCTCCCCATCCAACCTGACAGAGCTTGAGAGGATTTGCAGAGAAGAATGGGAGAAACTCCCCAAATACAGGTGTGCCAAGCTTGTAGCGGCATACACAAGAAGACTCAAGGCTGTAATCGCTGCCAAAGGTGCTTCAACAAAGTACTGCGTGATACCAATACTTGTTATATTTCAGTTTTTGCTTTGTCATTATGGGGTATTGTATGTAGATTGATGAGGAAAAAACTATTTTAGAATAAGGATGTAACGTGACAAAATGTGGAAAAAGTCAAGGGGTCTGAATACTTTCCGAATGCTCTGTACATGTAGGTGTTATCATAAAGTAACAACAGGGTTATAATGATATAAAACAATAAAAAATACATGTTACAAAATGTTTTCTGAAATAGATCAACTTATATCAAATATTTCTTTCTCAATGTACATATATCTATAAATATGTGTGCGTTGGAAAACAAGTTTTGTATGCAAATTGAGTCATTTATTCATTTAAACAACATGTGACAGAGTCGATGCAGAGACGTCAAAGTTTTAGGGTTCTATTCTATCCGAATCGAGGACGTTCAGTGTTACAGCATGATTGAAATTCAAAGGCAATGTCCTGCGTTGGTGGAGACTGCATTCACGGTAAACGCTGCATGTCATCTCAATCAGGAATTACCTTTACATTTCTAGTACGCAAACTTTAACGCTTCAGCGACACAGATTGAATAGTTAAGCTGGGATGCAGTGGTTTGACTGAAACATAAAATGAAGAAAATATTTCAAATAAAGTCAACTATGTAACATATTTTATACAGGGCTCTGAACAAATCTTAAAGATAAACATCAAAACAAAAAATGAAAACATTTGTGTCTTGGAAGGGAGAGATTATCTATACATTTAACACAATCACTTTCATAATCTTGTTGTATACTTTTTTAACCTACTGCTAAATTCAATTGTTTATGGTGAAACAGCATCATGTAACAAGAAACCCCGAACCATTCCCTTTCGTACAAGAATGTATCAAAGCATATTTACATGTCTGATTTAAGTTAGAATAACATCATTAGTTATAAATCCATGGCTACTGAATTTTCAGTAGCCAGGGATTTATTTTCTTGCAGTGCTCGGGCATCCTCCTCTCTCCTCAGAACTCTTCATATCTCATAGAATCTTCTCAACATCAAACCGTTGTGCTTTACATGACCTGTATATTATAATTGTCCTTGTGATACACACATAAGGTACATCCCTGCTCAATCATGTATGTCATCAAACACCATCATCCCTTGTTCCAAGATAGTGGTTGTTAATTAATAGAAGATACCCACTAAATCTGGGTGGACAACAACAATGAGCCATACAAAGTACTACTGCGGAGACAGAGCCATGTTTTCAATAGGTTATTCAATAGTAGAGAGAGCATGTAACTACATGAAGTCCAGTCCTCATGTTGGCTGACACTGTCCCTCCATGGTGCTGGGGCCACAGAGGCCAGCTGAGATAATAGAATATAATAGTACTGTATCATCCTGTGTCTCTGTGCCGTGTCACTGTAAACATGGGTGCCCACGCAGCCTACACATCGACCAGGGCGGGATATTGCCTTTGTTTCCAGTTGAGATTCTCTGTACAAAGTCAGTGTGGAACGAGTCTTTATCTCTGTATGGGGCAGAGAAGGCAGGGGAGGAGGTTCGGAGGGTGTTCGTGGACGAGGAAAGGGTACGTGGGTTGGGGGTTGGAGGGTCCTGGGATTCAGTGGGTGAGAGGTCAGACGCTGCGGGGGGCTCTCTCCAGTTCGTGGGTCCGGCGGTTGCGGCCCTTCTGCCTCTCCTGCAGGTGTTTCCATTTGGCCGCCAGGCCGTGGGTGTGCACGTGGGTGTGAGCGTGCACGAGGCCCTGCTGCTGCTGCTGCTGCTGCTGCTGGTGTAGCTGGTGTAGCTGGACCTGTTGGGATAGGTTTGCTTTCTGCCTCCTCTGCTTCCTCTCCCTCTTCCACACCTGCTCACAGAACTCATCCACGCTATTCAGGGTCGGGTGGTTCACTAACGACAGGAAGTCACGGTACCAAAGCTTCTGATTGGGCGATTCCCGGGCTGCGGACGTGTCCCGGGTGGTGGTGTGTGTGGAAGCGGAGTGTGCGGCGTCATCGTCATCACGATGAATGAGATCGTCGAGGCGTTCAGTGTCGATGACCTCCAGGGTGACCTTTAGGAGCGTCTGCATGAAGCCGTGTTCTACTGCCTGGCACACATATGTCCCAGAATCCTTCTTGTCCAACGTGCGGATCAGCAAGCCCTGCTCCGTACATACAAAACGATCCTCTGTTTTGATCTGCACAGAAAGGAATAATACAATAATTACTTCACTTGACTTTACTTTACATACTAAGATAAACAGTACTACATTTGATATCCGTTATTTTTTTTACATAGTCACAGTACAGGATCTAGTATCTATAGTAATACAGAAATCAGTATGATGTGCTGGAATCAGTATTTCATTCATTTATGGACATCATGATTGAAATGCTATCTGGAGTTCTACAGTATGTCTAAGATTTCGTGAAAGCAGGTTTCATACGTCTTGTCTTCTGTCGTCGTTGGCTTGTTGGTACTGCCAGTAGGTGAGTGCTCTCTGGGACTTGGCGCTACACTCTAGGAACGTAGTGCTGTTCTCCACTCCATACACTGTCTTATCCAGCACCGTGGGCTGCCCATTCAGGTTATCTACAGACACACACACACAAATAATAGTGTGAACACTACATGAACTCAGCACCATTATAATGTGAATAGAGGAATACTGCATGATCTGTAAATACATACCTTGATGCTGCAGATCTGAACACTGGGTTAAAGGGTCTCCATTCCTGATGTCCTGTCTCCTTGTCCTCCTGCAAAAACACATATCAACAGTGAGTTTGTGAATGTGCACGTGCATGTGTGTGGTTCTGGATGTGCTGTGCTGGTGGTTGTGAGCCGGGCTGATAAACTAACACCAGTGAGCTTCATACCACTAGGCCACAGGCTTAGGTATAATTACAGGGTAGCTGAGACTGAGGAATTCCGACCTAATTAATCAATCACTCACTCTAACTGCTACACAGCCTGAATCGCACAGTCACACTCAGTCACGGATACAGAGGGGTTGGATTCCACACACACACACACGCGTATTGTAAATAATGACGGAATAAACAACGGAATATCGAGAGTGAAAAACAAAACAGATATTTATTAATTGAGAAAGAACTAGTGTCTTCTCTCACATATAATCTCTTCCCTACAGGGCCGGTTTTCTCAGAGAGTATGAGAGTATTCAATTCTAAAAGATGTAGAAATATGAGACCTTCAGGCTAAATCTCAAATCAATAACCCTGTGGAGACTTTATGAGTGGGTGGAAGGCTACAGTGCAGCACACACACACACACACACACAGAACTGTTAACACTTTATTTCACCCTGCGTTCACCCAGACATTCTGCCTGCAGGTACGACTGACACTGGTTCTCATTGCCAGTAAACACAGTTCAGGTTATTCTTCTGTGTCTCAGTGAGAAATGTGACCTGGCTACCTTCAGGGCTTTCTGGCTCCAACACAAGGCCTGCTCTATTCATCATCAGACCCACCTCTACAGAAACACATACTGTATATCCTTAATCTGTGGATATGAACGATCTGATTTTCCATACTTCGTAGTGTACTCACTATGTGCAGTCTTTGAATGAGAATAACAGTGCTTGAAAGTTAACTATGCGATGAGTGTGTGCGTGTGAGCATACCTCTTGGCCATGGGAAAGTATCGTGAGCACTCGGTCCCGTCCCAGGCACAGTAAGGGTCTCTAGCCAGACAGCACTCAGCACAGGCCTTCCCATACACCTCACAGCGATGCAAAGGCATCTGGGATACACCCAGCTCTGAGCCGAGGTACAACTGTTGCTGTGGAAACAGAGAGGAAATATTCAAAATACCTGATCAAATTGATGCATTATTTATATATTACGCATACTGGTTTAGACATTTTCTCAGAGCCCCGTAGTGTTTTTACAGTAACAGAAACGCCACATTATATTATTATTGGTGTTCGGCACCTTCTATAGCACACAAATACAGTTCTCTTCCTTCCCACGTATTAGAGACCAGTTGATTGACATCCTAGCAATGGATTTCTGTCTTAGTCAGCATCGTGTTAACATCTTATAATGAGTGTCTCTTTTCTCCCTATAAAGCCCTCAGGCTAGGTGTGTCACCCATGACATTGACAGGACACATCAAGTCTGTATTAGGAATACAATGCAATTCTATGGATAGCATAGCTTTCACTCAGTTCAATTCTTCTTCTATGGTAGTGTCCCTCTCTTCTGCAGCTCAGTGTGTGAGTTGGCATGTTGAACACTAGTTGGCGTTGATGAAAGCTGACTACTAGTGAGAAACACTACTTCATTACATATGAATATAGCTCACTCTGAATGTCAGAAAGATGATGTATCCCTATTTAGAGGCTGGATCTGTACACCTGTCGTTTTCGAAGCAATAACATTTGATTTGTAGTGAAGACTAAGGCCGTGGTTCTGTAACGTAGGACAGCCTCGTTTGTTTTCCCATATAAATGTTTATTGTATGACATCCATTACTTGTCTGTCCTGCTCATGCCATGAGGGATAGCATCAGCGTTAGTTACCTGCTTCGTAGAGAGTTTCATCACTGTAATAGCAGCTTGTTCCTGGGAGAAAATACATGAACAATTGTACAAACACATAAGACAATTGTGATACGTTTGGGTTATCATCGTACCTTAGCTGTATGAGTAATAAGTATGTACTAATGTAGTGTACATTTAGCTGTATACTATATAAGTGGGTGTAAGCTACCCTGAACACAGTCATCTCCTCCAGTAGAATCTCCTCCAGGTCATGCCAGGACCCTCTGGGGATGGACACCACCTTCAGCACTGTCCCCATATCTACAACACACACACAACATACACACATTACATTACTCAGTGTGTGTTTGTGTGTAAGTGCGTGCAATTGTGTGTATGTGTGTGTGTACCTGTGCCTATGAACATGACGTCGTACTGTCCGTCCTCAGCCTCCACTCTGTCCACCACTATCTGTGTGAACTGGTAGTTTGTGTCCGTCTTGACTATGATTGGTCGGTTGTTGATGGGGTAGACGGGGTTAAACATTGCCGGATGACCTCTCGCAAATGTTATGACATCATCGGGCAAGTCCTTTGTCGAATCAAATCCACCGAACGTCTTGCTGGGGCACTGTGGATTCAAATACACCTATTACAATGTGAATCCTTACTTTCATGTCCCATTTCATCCACTAGTTTACAATACTGTATATGGTGACACTTCTAAAAGTGCTGTAAATGATTTATGTATAGCCCCTTCAAGTAAAGTGTGCCCCTCCCCCACCCAAAGACCCTTTCATGCCCTTACCGTTCCGGGCCGTGGGTATGGTACCCGTCCCTGGAAGGGAACCCACTGGTAGTTAGGGCCGTCTCTGTGGGCATAGGGACCTAGAAACACCCTTCTGATGTCTGCCATGCTGTACAGACACACTGCTGAACCCTTGAAGATGTTACTGAGGTAGACAGAGAGGGAGAGGGATGAGGGAGATAGAGGTTAGACACACACATCTCCAGCAAAAATATTCAACATGATCCATACACCTCCAATGGGAGTTTAAACAGGTGACTGACAGGTGTACGTACCTGGATGTAGTGAACACTGCATAGATAATGGGGTTCTTGGGATCCTTAGAGCTCATCAGAAACACATCCTCTGAGAACAAAAACATCCTTGAAGTGTTAGCCTCGAGAACAAATCGCAATACAGTAGCATTAGAAATATACAGTAGATGATTTTGTTTCCCCAAAACATATCCATACACACTACAGCCCCTCTTCATACCCACACAGGCACACACGCATGACATAGAATACAACACATGCACAGTGGTAGTTAAACACTCACGTAGTTCGTCAAAGTGAGTGTCTATGCCATTGAGTCCAGGTACAGAACAGACCAGTCTGGCCTTCAGGAATGTGGTCCACTTATTCACGAGACTCCTGTGGCCTCCAAAGTCATTCTGATAGAGGGAAACACACCAGTCCAGAATGAACCTCTCAAACATTTACTACATCCCGCCTACAAAATAACACTACTGCATTTTAGAACTATGATTGACACCCGAACAGACAACAACGGCTTAATGCAGTCTTACAGATTCTTATATTACTTCATCAAAACAAAAGTGTCTTGAGTCTGCGTTTGCGTGTTTGTTTTTCTGCACACGTCGACACAATACAGGCTCCCAGTGTGAGAAAATAAACACATCCACACCAAGATCCACAGTGATTTATTACGCTCTATTAAGGCTGACACGCTGTATAATGAATGGATTGTGTTGACTAGAGAAGAGCAGATTTCTCACATACTGCGAGATCAGCCTGGGAGGTTGTGCACGCTACTCGGTGGCTGAGGAGACACTAGTCTGTGCCAATACTAGCCATTATCCGAACAGTACCACCATTGTTATGTCGTCTCGCTGTAGTCTCACTGGCTCCAGTGTCATGTATTAACCACCTCTCCCTCAGTAAGAGGAGAGCCACACCAAACACAACTCACCTCACAGCTAAATATAACCTGAGAGGAGAGAGATACCTGGTTATGAAAGCATCCGTTATGGAAAACACGCTGTCAATCATTTACTCTGTTAGAGGTAGAGGAAGCTGTTTTAGTCTGAGGTGTCTAAGTGTGTTTGTGTGTGTACCTTGCAGAGCTGTCCGATGCGTGCTTGAGTAGCCTTGCCTGCATGTTCCCCATCCATAGCATTCTCTCTGAAGAACAGGTAGATCTTGTCATCCTCTTGGTTGTCACTCTCTGGGATCAGATGGACACTCACAAACCTGGGGTCTACACAAAACAAAAACAAAAAATTAACAAATAATGAAATAGGGAATCCATGACTTCTTCCCCAGTAAAAACTTTAACATACTGTGTCTGCTACCACTCTCTCTCTGCAGTCATGTCAATAACACAGAGGATTTAACACTTAACACTCGCTCTCTGCAGTCATGTCAATAACACAGAGGATTTAACACTTAACACTCGCTCTCCACTGTCTTCTCTGTTATCTTACTCTGAGAACAACTTTCTGTCTCAGCTTCTGTCCGTTTGTCTTTTTAGTTTCTGTCTTTGAGACACTTTCTGTCTCAAATTAAGATGGTTTTAATCCGGCTCGTCTGCATGCCAACAGACTGTTAGCTAGCTGAGCTAAAGCCTAGGCATCCACTTGGGGAGCTAACACAAGTCTTCAAGAATCAAGCAAGGTTACTCATCATGCAAGCATAGTTCAATGAACTAAGAACATCAGAACTGAGAATGTTCTTTATCTCCATCTCACCGTTCAGCCAGCGAGAGTCGTGTTGCTCTGTTCTGATTGGGTGATGCTGTCCCAGCGTACGGAAAATGGCAAAGTCTCTCCCCATGAAGTCAGCTGATGTCCCAGAATACAGTTCGCCATCTGAAGGACAGAGGAGGAGGACAGTATCAGGTGTGTGTGTGTGTGTGTGTCATAACCTTTCATGTACAGGTGTCAAGTGTCTGTATTAGTCTAGCAGGTACATTATGGTGCCTGCTGGCTTAACAATACAGGTAGAATGTGTTGTCACAAGGAACACCTTAATCTACCAGATAACGAACCAGAACAAGGAAGAGACTCAGGGCCAGGTAGCTGGCTGCATGAAAGGAGGGAGGGGAGAGAGAGAGGAGGGGAGACACGAGAAAGAGGAGCGAGTGAGAGAAGGAGAGAGAGGGGTGAGAGGAGAAAGAGGAGAGAGAGAGAGAGAAGGAGAGAGACAGCGGTGAGTAGAATGAGGAGAGAGAGAGGAGGGAGACAGGGGTGAGAGGAGAAAGGAGAGAGAGAAAAGGAGGGAGACAGGTGAGAGGAGAAAGAGGAGATAGCGACAAAGGGGTCCTAGGCTGGAAAATGACCATCTTTTGGTTGGGGTGATGTGATGTCATATAGTATGACTGGTTCTGGTGATGAACATGGTGAAGAAATGAAGCTGACACACACACGTTTGCACACACACATCTACCACTCTTACAGGCTTGAAAATTAGAGTGTGTCCACTGTAGAGCACTACTAATGATGAACACTATACTGCAGCGCTGCCCAACCCTCTTCCTGGAGATCTACTGTCCTGTAGGTTTTCAGTCCAACCCTAATTTAGCGTATCTGTTTCAGCTAGTTAAGGTCTTGTTGAGCAGCTAATTAGTAGAATCAGGTGTGTTAAATTAGAGTTGGACTGAAAACCCACAGGATGGTAGATCTCCAGGAAGAGGGTTGGGCAGCCCTGCTATACTGCATATACCCAGCCCTGTCATTTATTCACTTCCTCTTAACTGTAAATATGCATAATGAATGAGTGGCGATGAGAGAAGAGGTTTAACATCCTCTTTATGTGTGTGAAAAGTTCTGGGGTAAATTAGTACCTTGATAAAGAAAGTTGAGTGTGTGAATTTGTTTTGGCTCACTCACCAATGAGCATGGATGCTGTGAGCAGCTTGGGGTCATAAGGGCTCTTCCCTCGACCGTTCTCTATCTGGGGCTCCAGCCTGAACACACTGTCCTGTTTACATAAGAAATAGGTCAAAATAAAGAGCATTTAGAACTCAGATTTTACCGCAAAGTCCGATTGACATCAATGCATGATGTTGGCGTCTTGGAAAAAAACATTGTATCTCTATTTTTGCAGATTTTGATATTTTACATTCTCATAGAGCCAGGCTTTCCAACTCTGTTCCTGGAGAGCTACCATCCTGTAGGTTTTCACTCCAACCCTAATCTTGCACACCTGGTTCTAATAATTAGCTGGTTGATAAGCTGAACCAGGTTAGTTACAACTGGGGTTGGACCGAAAACATACAGGAAGTTAGCTCTCCAGGAACAGGGTTGGACACCCCTGTTATAGAGTCACTTTTACAAGTGGGCCCAGCCGGGCAGTTAAGAGCTGGGAAGACTGTCCTCAGAGGCATTCTCCCTCTCTAATTCTCTGCAGTCTAATGAATAGGAAACACAATTATAAGCCTGACTCACTGACATTATGAAGAGGAGACATAGAACACACGCAAACACACAGCGTTTCATTTGTAAAGTAATGAATTGACGATGTTTTGGACGATGGAATTTTCCACCTCATTTACTGAACGAATAAAAACATTTTTCTTCAGGCCATCAGTGAATCATTACGATTCAGAGAATACCTCCACGGTTTATGGTTTTAAATCGAAAGCCAAAACCATAATCACACATTATAGTGTAGAGTTTTTGTTAATACTGTAATCTGGCTGCAGCTCATATAAGGCTTGAATCAGACAGCAAAAACCATGACATTCCCTCTTCCATGGCTTATGTTGTCATATTGGTCAGTAAATAGTAGAACACTAGAGCTAGATTACTAGAGTAAGCAGACTGATGGGTGGGCAGAAAGATGAATACATGTGTGAATAGTTACAATGCAGGTTGGTATACCTCTAGTTTCTTCCCCACCTCCAGGTAGGCACAGACAGGGTGGAAGGCTCCGGTTCCACATACATACAGATGGGTCTGGTTAAATGGCTGTAACACCTTGATGAAATTAGAGCATTCACTCTGGAGATAGAAAAAGAGAGAGATTTTGTATATATTTTTTAACCTTCATTTAACAAGGCAAATCAGTTAAGAACAAATTCTTATTTACAATGACGGCCTACACCGGCCAGACGCTGTGCCAATTGTGCGCCGCCCTATGGGACTCCCAATCACGGCCGGATGTGATTCAGCCTGGGTTCAAACAAGGGACTTTAGTGACGCCTCTTGCACTGAGATGCAGTGCTTAACATGCTGACCAATTATTGCACCCACACTGCTCGCGCTGGCCAAAGAGCGTCTGCGATGCCAAGGGCTAAAATAGAACTCCTTTCTGTTTCTGATGCAGGCGCGCTGAAAGTCCTGCCTCTCCCATCTCCTCATTGGTTTATAGAAGCGATTCGGATGGCCGTTTTATGTGTGGATTAATTGTCGGAGTAGAGGACCTTGTGCATTTCAGGTTAAATAACAACTTAATGTTTATATCCCAGGACAAATTAGCTAGCAACAGCAAGCTAGCTAAATAGGACAAATTAGCTAGCAAGTGCAAGCTAACTTGCTAAATTGCCATACATGTTTAATGCTTTTCGACCTGTCCCCAAATTAATGTCATTGGTTCAGAGTTTGTTTTGATATTTTAACCTGCAAGTCGTGATCGCGTTTGGTGTAGGGGGACAAAATATATTTATGCACGATAGCGCACGATGGCGCACGCACACAGCCGGTTTGGGTTCCGTGTTAGACCGCTGCACCACTGCATATCATGGGTAAGCAGGAGATAAACAGACTATGAAAACAACTAACATACACAGAGAATAAAACTTTCTGAAGCTGTTGTGGCAAAATCATGTCGTGGTGATTTGGGACAAGACCCAGTCCTGCCCATTTGGGTCAAAACCCAGTTTGTCCATCAGATGTAAGCCCTCCTATCCAGAGCTGATCCACTGGACAGAGAAAAGTGTTAACCCTCTCTGGACTTAACACAACATCACATACAGTAGAGCAATGCTGGAAAACAAATATTTAGGTTGAGGGAATAAAGGGCATCTGAAATCAGAATGAAAGGCTTGTCCTGTCTGAATAATCTAGAAATAATATTCCAAGAATATGCAGGGAACTACTTCAACTACATGTGAATAACAATGTTGGGGAAAGGAACCGCCCTGATTGGTTATACTGTACCAATGACATCATGCCCAGGCCAGCTGAGTGAGTGCTGTTTCTGCTGTTTCAGAGATAATCCAGACTGTTGTGCTGTGTAATAACTCAACAACTCGCTGTTCAGATTGAGGCCAGTCATCTGTAATTCTCAGTTTTTCTCTCTTTATTTAATGATCTTTATATCTTGCTCCTATATTTCTCTCTCCATCTCCCCCTCCCCATATACACTGAATGACCTCTCTCCTATCCTGACTCCCGATCAGAAAGGCTCAGGGACATGTGATGAGTACTGAAACAGCTGGGATTTTATGATGGACATCAACAGTGAGACTTTTTAATGCAGAAACATCCCTGCAACTAGCCTGCAACGCACCAGCAACCTTCCCACAACAATAAAATGTTATGAGCATTACATACTGTAACCTCATCTGAGTTTACTGTTTAGTGTAGTGAGTGTAGTGTGTCTGTCTCCATGCCGTAAAGCCTGTTTCCCGTGATCTGTCAGCACATGCCTGAGCAGGCAACAGGCCTGACCTCATATGAAAATTAATGTCATCACACTGATGGGAAAAAAGAGAAAACAGAACCACAAATAATGCATGACTAAATTAATCTGACTTTATCAACAGGAAGCAGCTCTGTTGATTGGGTATGCCTTTGTGGTAGTCCAAAGAGCTGTCTGACATTTCAGGGTGGTTTAGCTGGTTGTGCAGATGTGCAGATTTAATTAATTTTCCCCTGGCTCTGTGTATCACCATCCGTTCTTCACAGATGTAGAGAAAATTAGAAATGTCTGCTTCTATTATTTTCTCTCTCTCATCTCTCTTTCACGGTCTTCCCCGCGGCATGTTCACAAGTGTTTTTGTTCAAGTTCATCAAAGGGCATCTGTAGTCCTGCTACCTCTCTCTCTCTCTCTCCTTCTCCCCTCTGCCCTCTTTTTCTTCCTCTCCTCCCTGTCTCCTCTGCCCTTCACACACAAAGACCATCCTTCAGGGCTCCCCGCTCATCCCTTCCAGAATGTTTACAGAAAACACACACACAAAAGACCTGATGGCCCTTCAAATCAACCCTATAGAAACTCAGCATAGCTTGACCTTGCGCCTGTGAACTTAGTGAGGCAGACGCAGTGGAGCTCTGATTTTATATTGCAGGCAACACATGGCCCCAGGCTGTGTCTGAGAGGGAAGTCAGAAGGAGAGAGATGGAACTGTCTCTCTGAGTCTTTACACAATGTACTGCTTGCATTCAGACATATATACAGGACAAATATACACGACTGAGCTAGTCATGCAAGAAGGACATATGTAGCATAGAGGTGCTGCTGGTATTGTCATCACTCTTCTTAGACTGAGGAAAACACACACCTAAATGATCTTCATATAGCAGTGGGAATTTCTAATGCCATATGACTGTGTAGACTGAAACCATGCTCTATTTAACAAATACCCATGTCTCTACACAGCCATAGCTGATGTTACAGTAGGACACTGCTCCTGTGTTGAAAGCAGTGACTGTAAGCCCATTGGCTGTCCACTGTTAGCCCCGTATCCCAGTGGTTAGGTCAACTGT
Organism: Salmo salar; assembly: GCF_965601325.2. Classification (NCBI taxonomy): domain Eukaryota; kingdom Metazoa; phylum Chordata; class Actinopteri; order Salmoniformes; family Salmonidae; genus Salmo; species Salmo salar. The sequence continues at coordinate 26,962,600 of NC_138306.1, forward strand.
TCTATTGTTAGACCAGGGGAGAACGACTGTCCCCTCACATTGAGAATTTCAAGTTGAAGGCCGACTGCAGTACTGCAGGCATTGTTTCCAGAAAACAGGATACCCCATTATAGTGAATGGGAAAATGACGATCTTTGTGGTCAATATTGGTGGCTATATATATAAAAAAACATTCAATACAATCATGGTACCAACAATTGTTTCTATTTAACCAGATGTATGTCCTTGAACTGATTACTTTAAAATCACACACAGGAAAAGGATAATTTAGTTTCTATTTGTAGTCTGCAGTACCGCGGTCAGCCTTCAACTTAAGATACACTGAGCTAGCATGCAACGTCACTTCCTAGAGTAGCTCAAACTGCGCATGCAATATTTCCAATAACATGTAGCAAGATGGTGACATGTTGATATGACACTTCCTGATCTTCAAATGCGCCACTGAGCATTCTCATAGGAAACAATGGGGTGTCTTCATCAATGGATTTTTTACAGTCTATGGGTTGGACTCTAGTTGATTAAGTTCATGTAATGTCTCTATCTTGGCAAGGGGATTATGATCAGATTCCGAGCTTCCTGTCCATGTGTCAACACACAGATTACATAAACCCACTGTAGTGTAAAAAGTAGTACTTTGGGAGGGAGAGATAGTGTAAGATGAGGTAGCTACTCACCTTTAGGTCCTTTCCTGCCCATTTACACTCGTCTCTTCTGGAGGTGGAGGCAGGCCACGGGATCTACACAGACACGGAGAGATAAGGATACTTCACTACACAATACACATAGATATAATAACCTTAATAAGCCACTAGCAATCCTAACTTCAACCAGTCCCTAACCCTAAACCCTCGACCAAGCAGCTGGTCAGCTAACAGGCCTTAAATTAGCTGAGGTGGTTCTGCCAGCAACGTGGAGGAAGCTCATATTTTATGAGATTTCATTGATGTATATGTGTCTGCTTGCGAGCCTGCGTATGTTCACATGTGTATATGTGTGTGGTGGGGGTAGTGGAGTCACAATGCGATTTGTTCTCCACTTTGTTTTCGATTACACATTATTCATCCAGGTGTGCGTGGAGTGGCTAACATGCCAGTGTGAGATGCTGCGCGACAGCTCAGGTCTGAATTAATCATCAGCCATTTCTCTGTAGAAACCATGGAGAATGATAGAGGCCTCTAGGTGCCAAAAGGCTGTATTAGCATGGGCAGCGCCATTGAGGGCTTCCACCATTTTAATGTAGTCACCTTGGTGGGACTTCCAACTTTATTGGCCTATCCCTCCTGGTGACCCTGTTAGAGTTATGTTCAACTGGGTCATCAGGAGGGATCAGCCAATTGTGAAGAAGAAAATGTAATACTTAAAAATGGAGATTGCCTCAATAGCACTGACTATGCTGTCACAGACGTTATAATAGCACAGATACAAAGATGAGTCCTCTATCTATCTCTATGGTAGAAACAGAGTCCCTGGCTGAAACTGGCTAAGACTGACAGGGGTGAGGTAGCTACAGATGTAAGATCTTAATTTGATCACCCTGTTGCAGGATAATTTTCCTGAAATGCAGGAAATGTTAAACTTGTAGTGTATTTGAGGTTTAAAAGGTTTCTGAAGTTTGGAATTTCCACTTTGGAATTTTAGACATGATTTTCCCTTACGAAAAACGTATCAACCCCTACAAAATTGTTCATTAATTATAAGCCACATAATAATTCACATTTCCTTTTGCTGCCGGATTATTTTTCTTCGGTAGCAAACTGTCTCGAATGAAGATCCTACATCAGACAGACAACAAGCAGACTATGGTGTATATATGCATGTGTATTGATTATAATGCGTTATAAGTGTGTTGTAACTGTTACCTGTGCCATGTCTCTGCTGATGTTGACTAGGTTGAAGGAGAAGATGTGGTCCTTGGCTCCCACCACCAGACGACCCTTCTCCTCGTCCAATAGGAACGTGTGGTAGGCAGAGCTATTCACCTGGCCCTCAAACGTCACCAAGTTATTAGACTCCAACATCTCTGGAGAGGAGAACAGAGAGAGAGAGTGAGCGAGAGAGAGAGTGAGCGAGAGAGTGAGCGAGAGAAAGAGCGAGAGAGAGAGCGAGAGAGAGAGCGAGAGAGAGAGAGCGCATTTACAATTAGTAACCATATTACTTCCTATGGTAGCTGATATACTCAGGTAATATTAGAATAGAGAGAAATAAAGATAGTTTGAAAAAGGGAATTAGTGACGTCTTAGCATACAGCATCTAATAGAACAGCATCTTATAGAACATATGTTGACCTGTCTCCTCAATATAGTCATAATGTCAGAGGGGAAACATCCCATCCCCACATGAAGACACATCCTACACTCTCCCCATAGCAGAACCTTTTGAAGAACCCTTTTTGGTTCCTGTAAAAAGAAAAATGGGGGGTTCTACCTGCAACAAAAAAGGTATCTAATTGGAACCAAAAAGGGTTATCCTATGGGGACAGCTTAATAACCCTTTTGGAACCATTTTTTACTAAGAGCATAGCAGCAGGGACAGGATCACAACTCCAAAAGCCTAGGGAGTTACCAGAAAGAGAGGGTGCTTTAGCTGAGATTTAATTTAAAAAATGTTAGTGTGTTCTCTCTTGCCCAATCACACATTCTCCCTCACACCCTCTTCCCCACACTAGTTTGTGTCCAACAAAATGTATTCTATGAATCAGACGCAATGACCAAATGGAGGCAATGACCAAATGGTCTGGCTAGGGGAACTGACCTTGACTGTCCAGCCAAGCAGAACTGGACCACAGAACAAACTCACAGCGGAAAACTGAGACAATTCTCCATACAGTATGACCAGCCTGTCTCAGAGTAGACACTGGCGAAATCACTGCAAACCACAACAACCATGAGGTCATTTAAATTGTTGTATTAAAATGTGCACAACATCTGTAACAACCACCATTGAACATTCCCCAAAAGTTCTCATGAGGTTTCCAGATAATCTAATAACAATGTACATGTATCAGTAACGTTTTCCCAGCAAACCATCATTGATTCAGTGAACGTTCCCAGAACATTCGTTAGGTCGCTGCACATTTTCTCCTAACACAAGAGCTGTCCATTTGTGGTGATGATTATAGAATGTTTGTATGAAACAATTGCCTTATGTTGCAAGAACTTTCCGACAGAATAAAACATTTAGGGAAGTTCAGCGTTACACCATGAATTAAATTTAAAGGCAATGTTCCCGCTTTAGCAGAGACTGCATTCACGGTAAACGCTGCATATGTCGGCTCAATCGGATATTACCTTTATATTTATATTGCGGAATCTGTAAAGCTGAATCATTACAGATTGCATTAAGTCCTTAATCTATTATTTAAGGTTCCCAGAATATTTAATTAGGTTGTGGGAATCGTCTGGTGAGAACATTGTGGAGACATCACAAAAGATATGTTCCCAAAATACAAAACTGTCCAATTGTACGGATGAGTCTACAATGTTTTTTTAGGGTGCAAAACATATTCACCTAATGTTACAAAAACATCCCACACAAAAATGTCCACACAATAATATTTCTCTCTAAAATGTATCTTGTCATATCCCCACAATGTTCCCACAATGTAAAAAAATGTGTTAAGACATTTTTAAGAAAATAAAATGTGTTCTGGGAATTTTCTTGCAACATCAGTCAACAGTTTTTTGCAACCTAATAGAAAGATTGCAATAATTAACACAACTGGACAGTTTTTGTGTTTGGAAACTCTTGGGATTCTCACACAACGTTCCCACAACCCAATGAAATATTCTGGGATTTTTGATTGCCCCCCCATCTATCTTCTGAGCTCGTGCTACTAGGTGACCTAAACTGGGACATGCTTAACACCCTGGCCATCCTACAATCTAAGTTTGATGCACTCAATCTCACACAAATGATCAATGAACCTACCAGGTACAACCCCAAATCCGTAAACACGGGCACCCTCATAGATGTCATCCTAACTAACTCGCCCTCCAAATACACCTCTGCTGTTTTTAATCAAGATCTCAGCGATCACTGTCTCATTGCCTGCATCCGTAAGGGGTCTGCGACCAAACGACCACCCCTCATCACTGTCAAACGCTCCCTAAAACACTTCTGCGAGCAGGGCTTTCTAATCGACCTGGCCGGGGTATCCTGGAATGACATTGACCTCATCCCGTCAGCAGATGATGCCTGGCTATTCTTTAAAAGTGCCTTCCTCACCATCTTAAATAAGCATGCCCCACTCAATTTTTTTTTAACTAGGAATAGATATAGTCCTTGGTTCACTCCAGACCAGTCTGCCCTTGACCAGCACAAAAACATACTGTGGTGTTCTGCATTAGCATCGAATAGCCCCCGTGATATGCAACTTTTCAGGGAAGTTAGGAACAAATATACACAGGCAGTTAGAAAAGCTAAGGCTAGCTTTTTCAAACAGAAATTTGCATCCTGTAGTAGTAACTCAAAAAAGTTCTGGGACACTGTAAAGTCCATGGAGAATAAGAGCACCTCCTCCCAGCTGTCCACTGCTCTGAGGCTAGGAAACACTGTTACCACCGATAAATCCACTATAATTGAGAATTTCAATAAGCATTTCTCTACAGCTGGCCATGCTTTCCACCTGGCTACCCCTACCCCAGTCAACTGCCCGGCACCCTCCACAGCAACCCGCCAAAGCCCCCACCATTTCTCCTTCACCCAAATCCAGATAGCTGATGTTCTGAAAGAGCTGCAAAATCTGGACCCATACAAATCAGCTGGGCTAGACAATCTGGACACTCTCTTTCTAAAATTATCTGCCGAAATTGTTGCAACCCCTATTACTAGCCTGTTCAACCTTTCTTTCGTATCGTCTGAGATTCCCAAAGATTGGAAAGCTGCCGCGGTCATCCCCCTCTTCAAAGGGGGTGACACTCTAGACCCAAACTGCTACAGACCTATATCTATCCTACCCTGTCCTTCTAAGCTCTTCGAAAGCCAAGTTAACAAACAGATTACCGCCCATTTTGAATCCCACCGTACCTTCTCTGCTATGCAGTCTGGTTTCAGAGCTGGTCATGGGTGCACCTCAGCCACGCTCAAGGTCCTAAACAACATCATAACCGCCATCAATAAGAGACATTACTGTGCAGCCATATTCATCAACCTGGCCAAGGCTTTCGACTCTGTCAATCACCACATTCTTATTGGCAGACTCGACAGCCTTGGTTTCTCAAATGATTGCCTCGCCTGGTTTACCAACTACTTCTCTGATAGAGTTCATTGTGTCAAATCGGAGGGCCTGATGTCCAGACCTCTGGCAGTCTCTATGGGTGTGCCACAGGGTTAAATTCTCGGGCCGACTCTCTTCTTTGTATACATCAATGATGTCGCTCTTGCAGCTGGTGATTCTCTGATCCACCTCTACGCAGACGACACCATTCTGTATACTTCTGGCCCCTCTTTGGACACTGTGTTAACTAACCTCCAGACGACCTTCAATGCCATACAACTCTCCTTCCGTGGCCTCCGACTGCTCTTAAACGCAGGTAAAACTAAATGCATGCTATTCAATCGATCACTGCCCACACCCGCTCGCCCGTCCAGCATCACTACTCTGGATGGCTCTGACTTAGAATACGTGGACATCTACAAATACCTGGGTGTCTGGTTAGACTGTAAACTCTCCTTCCAGACTCACATTAAGCATCTCCAATCCAAAATTAAATCTAGAATCGGCTTCCTATATCGCAACAAACCATCCTTCACTCATGCTGCCAAACATACCCCCGTAAAACTGACCATCCTACCGATCCTCGACTATGGTGATGTCATCTATAAAATAGCCTCCAACATTCCACTCAACAAACTGGATGCAGTCTATCACAGTGCCATCCGTTTTGTCACCAAAGCCCCATACACTACCCACCATTGCGACCTGTAAGCTCTCGTTGGTTGGCCCTCGCTTGATACTCGTCGCCAAACCCACTGGCTACAGGTTATCTACAAGTCTCTGCTAGGTAAAGCCCTGTATTATCTCAGCTCACTGGTCACCATAGCAGCACCCACTCGTAGCACGCGCTCCAGCAGGTATATCTCACTGGTCACCCCCAAAGCCAATTCCTCCTTTGGTCGTCTTTCCTTCCAGTTCTCTGCTGCCAATGACTGGAATGAACTGCAAAAATCTCTGAAACTGGAGACTCATATCTCCCTCACTAGCTTTAAGCACCAGCTGTCAGAGCAGCTGACAGATCACTGCACCTGTACATAGCCCATCTATAAACAGCACATCTACCTACCTACCTCAACCCCATACTGTATTTATTTATCTTGCTCCTTTGCACCCCAGTATCTCTACTTGCACATTCATCTTCTGCACATCTACCATTCCAGTGTTTAATTGCTATATTGTAATTACTTCGCCACCATGGCCTATTTATTGCCTTAACTTACCTCATTTGCACTCACTGTATATATACTTTTTGTTTTCTTTTGTTCTACTGTATTATTGACTGAATGTTTTGTTTATTCCATGTGTAACTCTGTGTTGTTGTATGTGTCAAACTGCTTTGCTTTATCTTGGCCAGGTCGCAGTTGTAAATGAGAGCTTGTTCTCAACTAGCCTACCTGGTTCAATAAAGGTGAAATAAAAAGAACAGATTAAATGTGTTCTAGGAACTTTCTTGCAATATCAGGTGAATGTTTTTTACAAACATTCTATAATTATCACCACGATTGGACAGTTTTTGTTTTATGAGAAAATTTGCAGTGACCTAATGAATAATCTGGGAAACAATTTTAGTTTTAGTCTTCCTGTAGGCTCTGGTGAACCATTTCAAACCACAACAACCATTAGGTCAGTGTCAACAAACAGCCCAGTATTGTACAATACAATATTTGAAACCTGAGGGGTGTTATTTTGACCGCCTTTCAAGATGAAACTGTAACCTTTACCTGCTGCCAAAATTGTTTTCTCACACCTAAACCTCTCTCACACTCCATCTCTAACACCTCACACACACACACACACACACACACACACACACACACACACACACACACACACACACACACACACACACACACACACACACACACACACACACACACACACACACACACACACACACACACACACACACACACACACACAAACACACACACACGTACCCACCTACGTATGCACACACCATTCCTTCTCACACTCTCTCCTCACCCAATGAACCCACCAACACCCATCGCCCACACCAGCTGACCACCCGTACATTTGTGTGTGGGAAGGAGAGAGGGAAAGAGAGAAGGGAGAAACAATATAAGGAAAAATATAAAATGATGGAGAGGTATTGTGAATCTTGTGAATAAGCGAAAGTCAGGAGGAGGGAGAGAGAGGGAGGGACAGGGAGAGAGGGCAAGGGACAG